>NC_136421.1:77877500-79077500 GCF_052625555.1 Lactuca saligna
CCAAAACCAGTTTATACATTATGAAAACCACTTTTGATATTTTTCCCAGGATATTTATACTGTAAATGATGTTACAAAAGTTTATGGTGATTTATTTTAACTGTTTAATATTATTTCTTTAATTAATGACTATTTAAATGAATAAAGCAAGGAAAAATAGAAATACCCACTGAAAAATATCTTTTATATTTTTCCCAGCCTATTTATGTATAATAACAATTAAATAAAAGTTTGGGTAATTTTGGAAACTGTTTTCTATTTATTTCAATTTTTATTGAAATAAATGCTCAAAAATTATAAAATATAATTAAACAGCTTGGAAATCCATTTTTATAATTTTCCCAGCTTAGTATTGTGTAATAACAGTTAAATAAAAAGTTTGAGAATTTTTATCCCTCGAATGCTATTTTCGTGAATTTATGTTGTAATAAGGACTTAAAAATTTGGAATGTTTATATTCCAAGGTTGTAATTAATCGCCCGATATATAGAATTTCATTACTTCAGAAAAAGTGTAACTAATTGATATAAAATCCAATACTAAAACATAAATTGGCATTTCCCTGTATGTAGAGTTTAGTATATTAGCATTAGATATCGACATGGAAACTCACTAGTGCGTGTGTTTGATGTCGTAGGATCCCGGTAGTAAGACGTTGGTGCATCCCGAAGTACCGCTTGTGTCTACACAAAACATCGTGAGTATTCACGCACTCCCTTATTTTCGGTTTTTATGTTTTGGGGTGGAAAAGCATGTCCAGAAAAACTACTGTTTGCATGTTGTATTTAAATTGAATTGTATCAAGCATGATTGCTATTGTATTGCTATGTTTCTTTATATATGTCTATGCAACACGGAACATGAGAACTTGTCGTACTAAGGCCCTTCCCTTATCTGTAACCATTAACTCTTTGAGCCAATGGTCGTTATGGATAGCGCTATTAGGAATTAACAACTCCTCACTCGCCCGAATCGCTGGAGTGCATGATACCATATTCATCTATGGAACGATAAGCATAGATCTCGATAGGGCTTCAGTCATAGGTTTGGTTGAGACTCATTGTTTGCTCATACACATACAAACTCGTTTCTCATTATAGCAATAAACTTGTATTCATTAATAGCAATCAACTTGTTTATCATTGAAGCAATGTACTTGTATTTACGAAAAGCCTTATTGTACGCTCGATTTTTATAAACTTGTGATACTCACCAACTATTTTCATAGTTGACGCTCGTTTTACATGCTTTTTCAGGAAGTAATTAGTAAGTGGATGTAAAGATTCATCATCATAGAGCATGCTGCATCGTGTTGAAGCTATTATGAAGCTATATTTTGAACAATGTTATTTTGAAAAACTTGTATTTTGTTTCTTTTGAAGCTATGGGTTGTAAACTTTTAAATACTGCTATGGTGATGTATCTTTATCTTTTTCATTGAAACCGTTATCGCTGCCATACCTTGCGTTTCTGCTTTAGCGGGGTGTGACAGTAGAGTGGGTTAGATCTGATCCCACATCGGCTGGGAAGGAGAACTAAGCATTCCTTATAAGGCGTGTGGATAACTTCCCTATCACAACGCGTTTTAAATCCGTGAGGGCAGCAGATCCCATAAGAACTCTGCAGTTAAGCGTGCTCGGGCGGGAGTAGTACCGGGATGGGTGACCCCCCTGGGAAGTCCTCGTGTCGAGTGGCCCAAAGCGGACGATATTGTGATACGTGCCAGAGGGGGGTGTTACAAATGGTATCAGAGCTAGGGCACGGGTCGATGTGTTCGATAGGGACGTCGAACCCTATAATGGGGGGGTGAAAGTGGGTTAGATCTGATCCCACATCGGCTGGGAAGGAGAACTAAGCATTCCTTATAAGGGGTGTGGATACCTTCCCTATCACAACGCGTTTTAAAGCCGTGAGGGCAGCAGATCCCTTAAGAACTCTGCAGTTAAGCGTGCTCGGGCGGGAGTAGTACCGGGATGGGTGAACCCCCTGGGAAGTCCTCGTGCCGAGTGGCCCAAAGCGGACAATATTGTGATACGTGCCAGAGGGGGGTGTTACACACATCTAATAGATTCCTTTTAAAGTCAAGAAATTATGGTAAGGAGTAGATGATAAGATTTTTGAGTAAAAATATTACGTACCACATATACCATCATTTACCCTAGAAGAAAATATAGTAAGGGATGTATCTCTATATTTATACAATAGAATATCCCATTAGGACTTGTGTTGTTCTTGCAAGGCCAAATATGCTACTATGTTAATGTTAAGATAACAAAGTATACTTTCAAAATGCTGAAATTCAATAGCCATTCTCAAGTTACATGCAATCATTAAATTGATCATAGATAGATCACGGAAATGTTCTATTATACTATAGGCGAGTAAGTATGAACAAAGGAAAAACGTGATAAATATATGCATACAAGAAGAACTTGAGTCTATAGTCTCTATACCTTACATATGGATTATCAAACACATCCACCAATGCACAATATGAAATATATTCAACCACATTCATGTAGAAAATTTAAGGATTTGAGTTAAGTTCATATTAACTGATAATAACCTATTAAAGCTGGTTCATGGTGTCATCAAAGCAATCATAGAAGTCGTCTGAGAACTATGTCGAACTCAATACGAAAAGCACAAACATTAGTGTCTTTATCTTCATTCTGATCTTCAACTACTATTATTGAAGCACAATGACCTAATCTAGTAATGAGGGATGATGGGGTTGGAGTGGCGATAATGTTTGAGGGGGCGGCATCGAGAAACATGTTTAGGGTTTAGGGCAAAGTGGTAAAAAAAAGTGATGGAGAAAAAGGAAGGCAAACTTTTCTAATTTTTAGGGTTTCCATTTCCCGCTCATAACTACTAAAGAGGAGGCGTGTCTTTACGTGGAAAATATTATAAAACGACATCTAATCTTAGGACACACAAAAATGCATGCCCTAAATCCTCTAAATTTTATAAGAGATGACATTTTTTACGATACCCACTTTTGCAACTCATACATCAGTGTGTGTCATAGACCGTGTGTCATTAAAGGCTTGTTTTCTAGTAATGTTCAATTAAAGTATCTATCATCATTTTCTTAATTTCTTTTGTTTGAAAAAATTCTTCAACCTTTTCTAATCAAACCCTATAAGCATCACTTAAGGATTCATTAGATAAACTAGGGATTTACATTCATAACATTCAACATCTATTTCATCTTCCTGAACCTCTAGGAATGGAAACATTTTCTTATGCATTTGTTAAGATATTTTGCAGTTAAGATAAATATATGTTATATGAGCATAAAGATGGTTTGCAATATGATAGAATACATTCCTTTGTTTCTTAATAAATCTATTATCACTTTTAAAAATACAAATATCTTCTCTCACTCTTTTTTTTAATTCAACTTCAAGTTTCTCTATTTTAATTCTTCTTTCCCCACTTCTAAAAGTTCACCTACTAAGATCATCATCAAGATTATAAACGTGTATATCTAAAGATTTTAGAATGGAATGTACCTTCTTAGTCACTTTTTCACAAGCTTCCATATACTCTCCCATACCCTTCGTAGAGAAGTATGTGTTGTAGAAATTAACATCATACACTCCACCACCTTTGAAGTTGTATCCCCGATTGTCAGATCTCAATCAAGAATTTTTCTTCCTTTACACATGCAGAAAAGTTACACACAAAATGAGCACCATGAGTTGGTCTGCAAACCTCCTCATCTTCTATTTTGGTGGACCATGCTTCAATGTTCCCAGGATCTCTAAAATATTCCTCGACTATCAATGATTTTCCGTGGATATTCATCATGCAAAGATCTTCAATCTTCTGAACATCGTAAGCTTCTTCCTTCGGTTTTTATTTCTTCTCACTCTTCTTTCTCAGTATACAATTTTTGTGAAGTGATTCTTTTTGTTCCAAAAGTTACAGTGATATCCATAATCTCCAAGAAGCCTCTTTTATTTCTTTTCTTCATCTTGTTGTTGATAATTTTTGCCACTTTCATTTTTGTCGTAGTTGACAAAAGAGTTTCCACTTTTATACACCGATCCTCCACCATCAAACCTCGTGTTCCCACTACTTATAAACTTGAAAAAAAAATATTTTTGAAGAATTTCTTGGGGTTACTCACCATAAGAGCTTTTTCTTCACTAGTTAACTCTACATCCATAGCATCCAAATTTGAATCAGCAACAATAACCTTTTACTTGGACTTCTTCACCTTTGCAACATCCTCCTTCACAACCAATGCTAAAGCACCTGCATGAGCAGTTGACTTAACAATTTCCATGATCTCATCTTCATGCGTCTTCAAGATACCAACAACTTGTGTTAACTTGTAGTTTTAAATTTATCAAGTGCCTTCATAGTTTACACTTACAACTTCCATTATGGACAACATCCATTGAGGAAGGTCACTTTCTCCTTGATTATTTGTATTTTCAAATTTTACTTCATCATTTTTCTAAGCAAGTGATTAAACCTTTCAATAGCCTTATCAATTGACTCTCTAACCTTTTGTTTTAAAGGATACAAAATCTAAAAGTAGTGAAGTTTGAACTGAATGAGTTGGATCTGCATCACACATATGGAGCCCCTTAAGATGATCCCAAATTCTATTTTCCATATTACACAAGCTTACAGGTCTGAATGTACTTGGTGTAAGCATGAAATGTGTCACACCCCAAAACCAGGAACGGCGGAAACGTTCTGGGGCGGAGGACGTCATGTATAATATCAACAACAATGTAAAGTAGTAAACAAGCAACAACATCATCCATTGCATTAATAATATAATTATTATACAAATGTGTTCTGTCAAATTTTGATAAACACTAAAGCATAAATCAAAATGAAAGATACGTCTTGAACAAGCTCCATCTTCCTTTCTCCTTGCATCAGTACCTGTCTATGATGACCTGAGGATACAAGTAATTTTGAAAGTGAGTATCAGCTTTAAAGCTGGTGAGATCATAAGTATTTAGTGTCTTAATTTGTATGTGAGAAAATGTAAGTATATGTACTTAAAAGTATTGAAAGTGTATATGAACTGTAAGTGTTTGAAAAACCCTAGAATCCCTATGATTCCTATTAATAACAAAAGGAGTCTTCTACCAAGACCTAACTGTTCTGAATGTAGTCTTCTACCAAGACCTAACTATTCTGAATGTAGTCTTCTACCAAGACCTAACTGTTCTGAATGTGTGTGTCTCTTGTAAGAGGATGTATTTTCCAAAGTATAACTATCATTATTCAAAAATATCGTTTGTACAATAATGTTTAAGTGAGGTTATCACTAAAAATATGTAATGGAAAATCAATGTAGTACTATGGTGTAGTGTCCAACTACAACCGTACTTATTACCTTAAATCTAGGGTAATACTTCCGAGTACTGTAGTATTTAATAAAAATAACTACATCGGTACTCAACTGCCTTATTTGAGGGATAAGGTATAATGTGATGTCTAGATCCCAGACTATACGCTCCCCTATCAAAGGGATTTTGGGACCTACCGACGACCCCTGCATGAACGCAAGCCGTGAGCATCCACATTACCGAATGATCATGTATACTCGATATAACTATCACAATTGTGGTGTGATTCATCAGTATAGTTAGATCCTGAACTGGTTCCGTGCTATAGCACCTAATGATGTCTGTTCTATGTATATGTAAGTGTGATCATGTATTGTACTCAAGTAAGAGCGATCATGTAATAGTACAGTAGTGTACTGTAATGTTCTACGTGTGCTAGCTGTAATGTGTGTTCTCTCTATCTAGCAAGTATAGTAATGTGATCATTCTAGTATAGTTGTATATGTTCTCGTCCCAGTATAGTTGTATATGTAATGTACTGAAAAGTTCTAGAAAGTATTGACTCATGAATGAACTGACTCATTGAATGATATCGCGTTCTAGCAATGGTTGTAGTATCTTCCTGAACTACCCATATGGTAGTTTTCTAGTAATCTAAGTGGCACGTATGGACATGGATGTATACCCTTGCTACCCAAGGGCATATGTTACACTGGAAGGACCTTTTATGACTATATATGTACACATGATATATAATTAATATTTAAACGACCTTCGGACGAATACCCAATATCCCACCAGACCACATCTCAAGGCGCGAAAAGGAAATAGGGTGGATAGCCTTCCTAAGTCTTTTAAACATTTCTTATATAACTATACATATAGAGGCACGCAATTTATAATATAAAAGCATAAATAAGTTTTGTAAGACATTTGAAATATAAGTATTATTTTAAGAGAAGATCGACTTGATGTCAATCTATAAAACAATTTGAAGGCATAAGTTTAATAAAACAGTTTAAGTATAAGGAAGCATTTGTTTGAAACACAGTTGTAAATAAGTTTGAAAGGAAATGTACAGAGTAAGCTGTACAGTGTAAAAAGGAGTTTAAAACATATAAAATGTTTATAAAAAGTCATTTGAAAGGAATTGTTTGGTAAAACGGCTAATGAGTAGCCAAATCATTTGTATGCTGTATATTAATCACATGTGATTGGTGTAATAAGTAATATAATCCTACTTGCTAATCACATGTGATTGACATAATACGTAGCATGATTCTACTTGTATCCCCCCCATAAAACATTTAAAAAAGAGTTTAAAACATTAGTTAAGGGGTATGAACTCACCTGCGGTAAGTGACCGGAATTGAACGGACTGTTATCGTACGGAAGGATCGGACAAGTGCTTGGTGTCAAGTGGAGACTTAGACACACACAATGATCCTAATTACATATGAAAACATATGTATATAAATAATTAGTGATTATAACACTAATTATACAAGTAATAACATTTAAGCGCGAGGATAACACTTTTGGTCAAGTGCTAGGAGGCTAAAGGGTTGCAACAAAGGAGTGCAATGCCCCTAATATGAGTTTAAGGTCAAAAGACCATATTAATTAGAGTTTACGGCCCAAGGAAGTAAGTTCCTGGCTGTAAACTCCCAACCAAGGCTTGGGATTGAACGTTCAATTACTACAACCTTAGTGGGAATTGTTTCAAGGCATATACAAGTGTTTGGGCACCATATTGACTCCTTTGGGGAGTTTACGGCCCAAAGACCCTTTTCCCTTGGAGTTTACGGCCGTAAACTCCCTTGGGAGGGTGATTATGGTGCCTTCAAGTCTCAAACATTTCTAGGAACAAGTCTAGGCTTTAGTACTTGGCTTTAGGAGGATTTATGGCACCATTTGGTACCATTTCTTGGAGTTTACGGCCATAGAACATCTTGGGCCGTAAACTCCCTCAAACATGGGGTTCTAAATGTTTTAGCTAGTCCATAACTCATCTAGGTACTTGTCAAAATTGTCCCTTGGCCTTAGGAAGTGTTTAGGGTGTCATTTGACCCCTTTATGGGAGTTTACGGCCCAAGAACCATTCTTGGCCGTACACTCTTCAATACTTGTGCTTTTCTCATGTTTCCTAGGTCCTAAACACATTAAGGTAATTGCCAAAAATAGAGTCCAAGCCTTTGGGGGTCATTAGGGCACTTTTAGCCCTTCAAAAAGGGGTTTACGGCCCAAGAGCTTTTCTTGGCCGTAAACTCCTAGAACTTTATGATTTTGAAGTGTTTCTAGCCTCTAATGTTCATACATAAAGTCCTTAGTTAGATGCCTAACACGGAAATGGGACTAGGTGGCCTTTAGGCTTGATTTTGGAGTTTACTCCCCAAGAACGTTCTTGGGCGGTAAACTCCCGGATCTTGTGTTTTGGACATGTAAATAATGTTATTAAGCATATAACAAGTATTAAAACACATATAGGGAAGTAGACTCACAATCTGGGATGAAAACCCGAAGATCCGTGAGAGAGAAATGGGCTTTTCTCTAAATGGAATTCAACTAATGAACCAATTTGGTTCAGAATTCTATTTATAGTCCTGAGAGTTTTGGCAGAAAATATTTCTATTCTCGGAATGGATTCTAATGATTCTAGGGTAATGGAATTTACAGTGTTGCACAAAATCCTAGTGCAACCACTCTCCTAATACCCCTTTTTGGTGTAAAACCCTAAAACTGCCAAACTTATATTCAAAGTCTGAATTTTCATTGTAACTGCTCTACTTCTATTGGATTGAAATGGTTTGATTAGTATGGAAAATTTTAGGTTGTCACAAAATGTATATATTTCTTTGCTCTTAGGTCATTTCAAGCTTAATATTCTCCTCTGTAGTCATATCTTTGTATTTTTATCTTAGGTGTTCATAATCTACAAGTGTGTGAACATATTCCTTCGCCTTTTAAAACCTATGAGGACCAAAAATTATGGATATCCAAATATATGAGCCATGTTCTTCAATTCCTGTGATATATTCTTCAAAGTGCCGCATCCATACTTCGTAATCTTCTGGAAACAGAATCCTTGTTGTTAGTCTAATGCTAATAGACAGGTTAAACGATACAACATGTGAATCTTCTTTAGAAACAAACTAAAAAAGGTTTCAAATCGATGAGCTAAAACATAATTTCGAATCGATGAGAATTTAAGAATAACAAATTATAGATCAAATTGAAAGTGAATTTAAAATGTGAAATCACTACAAGAAAAAAGCCCTTTAATGACGCGCAAACAATGACACTCGCTGATAGAGGTCGCGCATTTGTAAGTGCCCTAAAAAATACTGTCAGTTTTGCAAAATTTGAAGGATAGAGGGCACGCATTTGTGCGCGCCCTAAAATTGGTGTTAGAAAAGAAAAATAAATAAATGCGGAGGGCGCCTTTCATAAATTGTGCGTCATGTAAGTGTGTCGCTTTATAATTTTTAAGTGAAACACGCGTTTTAGGCGGGAAATGAAATCGACTAAAATTACTGGCGCCTATTGTATCCCAAAAATTAGTCCCCCGCCTCTTCTACTTAGCAAGAAAAATCCCTAGGTCCTTCATCTTCATCTTCAGCGGTGGGAATACCTAGGTCGATTATTCAGGGTTCAACAACAGATTTGTAAACAACAATCGTATACGATCCTGGATCTCGGCATGATTATGGCGCTTTGGAGCCGACGACGTCAACATCATTCATGAGAAAAGTTCATACAAAATTCAAGAATTTCAATGGTTTCGATTATTGAGTGGGGTACAGGGAGGTGTAATCATTTTGGAATCTTTACTAATTGAGTTGAAATTGAACCCGAAAAACTCAATCCACACTTCGAACATCTCTGATTCTTTCTTCCTTCGCTCCCCAATCTCCTTGGCGGCGCTCTTTCCATTTCCATTTCCAACCTCAAACCACTGTTAAATGGAACCCAACAATTCAATCAATCAAATCGGCAATCACATCGACGATGATGGTGATCAGAACTCATTTCCAAGCCACCGTTATCAGATCATCACCTATTTAAGAAAGAGAAAACACTCTCAATCTCAGGTAATCACACTAATCGATTCAACACAAGTAAACCCTCTTTCGGAATCATCAGTTCTAGGGCTTGTTCTCCTTGCTCATATGTTCTCATACGATATTCAAAACCTCACTAAGTCTCTCCTTCTCGAAATCCTCGCAAGATTGCCCCTGAAATCAATTTTTAGGTTCAAATGTGTTTGCAAACACTAGCTAGATTTAATTTCTCAGCCTTCATTTTCCTGTTTCTATTGCTCGCATATGCTCACAGCCAACGCATCGTCATCATCCTTACCTCAAAATTCTCGATCCTTTGCTCTTTCAAAAAAAGTAAGCAGGTATTTTTGTATGTTCTTATGGTCTCTTTACTTTCTGCTTGTATTGATAATATTGAACATATGTTTTGAGAATAGAATATTAAACCCTAGTTTTTGGAAACTTGCAGAAAAGGAAGGAGATGAGCTATGCACTCCAAGTGTTCGAAGAAATGCTTAAAAAAAGAATCTTACCTAATTCATACCTTATAACATTACCTGATGTACACAAGACCAAGTGATATGGTACCTAATCACACCTTGCACTCGAATGCATACAGGGCAAGCCTGTATTTATTCTTTTTCTTAATTTGTTGGAGATGGTAACTAAGGATCGTTCTTGTGAACATTCCTTCTTTTCAGGCTGTAGATTATCACAACTAAGAAATAGTTAAACTAAATTTTGTTAGGTGAAACTAGGTATGTTCTTAAATTTCTTTTTTATAAACTTGGTTACATTGGTTGGTCTGGTTTTTTTTCATGATCTTATCTAATTTGTGCTCTTGTAGTGCCCATGCACTTCCACCTTCATATCGGTCACTCATGACAACTGATGATTCAAGGATTCTTGATTTATATGTTGATGGTATGTCCCATTCTAAGCTGTCTAATAGATAAATTTTGTTGCTTAATATCATTATGAACACTATTGATTATATACATATGTTGTTGTTTATACTCAGATTTTGATGTCGACACAGATGGAAAAAGATTTATTTGGCAGGTTAGGGGATATGATTATTTGGCAGGTTAGGGGATATAATTTTCTTATGTTTCAAAAATATCTCTTTTGTAGGGTATCTGCAAGTTTCCTTTTATTGATGAAAAGCGCCTTCTTGATTCAACAAAAATGATTAAGAAGGAACTGACTGTACGTAAGGCTGAATTATATACAGGACTTTCAAACATTTGACAAGGAATCTAATTAACATGGTCTTTTATCTTCAGGAGGAGGAAGCTAAAAGAAATCCTGAGAATGTCGACAAGTAGTTCCTACACATTTTAGAAAATCTTGCCTTGCGGATTATCACTTCCTTTAACAATGAAGGCTCCATCGAGCAAAATACATGCTTAAGGTTGTGTTCTCCATTGTTATAATGCAGTGATTATTCTTTTTCCTAATGTAAATATTTTCTTCTCTTGTTTCAATTTCAGTGGAGAATTAATATCATATGTTTGTTGGGGTTACATTGAGCAAAACAGTAGGCGGTATGCTAATCGCATCCACCCTAGTCCAAGTATCTTTTCCACACACACACACACACACCCTAAACTTTAAAGATGACTAGAATTAATATTTCATGTAGATGAATTTTTTTTTGTTAAATTGCCTTTTCTCAGGAAAGATCCCATCTCTCCAACGGATCAATGGATGACCACAATCGTGGTTCGGGGCAGGTTGTGCTTTTTACTTGTTTTTTTGGAAAGTTGATTACCCTTTCTATTTTTTCATTAATTTTCTGCTTTTGTTTTCTGTTGCTTGCAGATGATGGATGGAACCCAGATCAATATAGATGTAACTGCAGTTGGGGCTATAATTGCTTTGGGTCTAATGTACTTAAAGGTAACTCTTTGGCAGGAAGGATGACTATATGTATTTGTTTATGATTTTATGTCAACTCTGTTCTCAAGATTTACAACTTTGAAAAAATATTCTAATGACAGACTAAATTGCAAGCGATTCTATCCAGGCTTTGTATCCCATAAACACATTTCGAATTGCAATATGTGAGGCCCCACTTCATAATGCTCCATGTCATTTCCAGTAATTTAATAATGTGGAGCAGGTACTACTATTTAAAATTCATATGCTACATTAATATTCATGCTGGCTATATGTAAAGAGTAAGAGATCTCTTTAAACACCTTGCATGTGTTTTTAGGATTCATCCATCAGAAGATTGGATTCAGGGTTAGATACCCAAAGTAGTCTTGAATGGCATCAAAGGAATCATCCATTAGAAGATTGTGAGTACATCTCATCAAGAGACTAGTGATTACTTTTCTGATGAATCAAGACGTATACATTGCACAAAATGTGACCTAATGCATATATGGAAGTTGAAAAGCTGCTGACTATGGCATACACTGTTGGCCTCCTTGGAATTGTAAAGCTGCTAACTGTGGCATAGACTGCTGAACACTTAGACTTTGAAAAGCTGACTGGTGGCCACATGGAAGTTGAAAAGCTGACTGTGGCAACTACTGCTGCTGCTGGACACCTGGAAGTTGAGAAGCTGATTGTGGCATAGATTGGTGTCCACCTAGAAGTTGAAAAGCTAACTGTGGCATAGGTTGCTGCTGCTGGACACCTTGAGGTGGAAAAGCTAACTGTGGCATAGGCTGCTTCTGCTAAAATACTAGATGCTTGACCATTTTGAGAAGGAAAAGCAATTTGCGAGGGTCCAGGTGGACGCAATATATCAGCTAAAAATGTCAACAGTTGAATCAAAATCAAAAGTATCCCCAAATCCCCCTGACCCTGACATTGGGTCAACTGAAAATGATGGTGGTTCAGCAACAGTTGTAGTGAAGGGTGATGTTGGTGGTTAAGCTGAAAATCCATCAGTAGAAGGAACAGCTTTGAAAGGACCATCACCAAACGGATCATCAAATGCCTGCAATCAATGCATAAAGAGTGTAAATTTACAACATAAACAAACTATCAATATGTGTGTGTAGAATCCAGCTTTTAAGACACTCACGCACCCGACTTGTCGATGAGGTATCGAAGGTGAGATAAGGATTAGTATTTGCTGGAGGATGAACTTCAGTGGTTATAGATGAAGTAGATGTTACAACAGCCAAAGCATTTGAAGAAGAGAAAGACTCTGATAGAGAACCAAACAAATCCTCCATCTCTCCACCACCTGATCCTTGCAGGGCAAACGCAAGGGCAGGAGCAGGAACAACACCACGGGGATCAAAAAAGTCAAACCCATCGTTTTCATTGTTGACTGTCACTGCAGGTGGTGGCGGCGTAGTGGTAATTGGAGGTGGTGTGGCGGCGGCAGCTGGTGGTGGTGGAGCAGTTGCTGCCGGAATTTCTTGATGGTTAATGTTCACCAGTCCTTAAAATGCTTACAAGTTAGACTAGATTCCATTACTTTATATATATATATATATATATATATATATATATATATATATATATATATATATATATATATATATATATATATATATATATATTACAATTTACAAGAGTAAATAAATCTTTTGACTTATTAATTAATTAATTTACCTCTTGGTATCAACAGGGCTATGACCGTCACTCACAGCATCTTCATAACTAGGAGGCCCACCAACATTTTGTCCAGATGACCTTGGTTCAAGCCCCCTGCCCTCACCACTAAAAAGGAAAATTTTAGTTCAATGTATTGTATATATATATATATATATATATATATATATATATATATATAACGAGGGTATTTTGGTCTTTTAATCAAAAAGCAGATTCCTTCGACCCTCTAAATTACCTTCCATCTGGAGAAGCATCCTTCAACTATAGCACCCAGATAACCATTTCTTGCTATAACAGTAGCATAGTTATGATTCAATTCACGAATCCAAGAATTTAATCTAATTAAACTTTTATCAGATCAGAAGTTCCTGTAAGTTCAGGAGAGTAATGCAAACAATTGTCACACTTGGAAATGCTTTGAACCAAAGAACAACAAGAGGTCAATATTTTCATTTGTTTATTTTATGTTATTAAATATAATAATATTTTGTTATAGTTGATTTTGACTTAGACTTTGACTTTGATTAATTTGGTGTCATTTTAGGCGCTGCTATTTGGTTCAGATTTGATTAATATGTTGTATGAAAAATAATTAAATTTTAAAATAACAAGATAATGTTGTGGATAATTAATTAATTTTTGGTGCTTGTTGACAAACTACCTGAACTCCTTGATTTCTCCAAGGATCTTGACAGTTTGGAACCTGCATCAAGGGTGGTGATCACAATTAATCTTATTCAAATATTTAGAAATTTAAAACATGTGTAAATGTAATTAAGAATTTATTGATTATTTATTATTTTTCAGGTACAATTATAATATTTGGCAGAGGAAATGCAAGCTATTAGCAAAGGACTTGAAAAAGTTGTCCAGGAATTGTCAATGGCTAAAAATGATGGACTTGTCTTTGAAAAATTTCTCAAATTAAGAGTTATCAGTACACAACCGTTTATGTAGGCAACCTTAGCCCTGAAGAAGTACTTTTTCTACAAATATTGCTTAAGGTAGTGGAGGGCCTTTATGTAATGTGATGGATCAACCTCTTTTAAAGTTTCATCTACATCTAGTTTTATTCTTCTGACATGCTTTTTGTATTTGGTTTAACAGCTGAGGATCATAATCAAACAAAAGCCTTGTGTTGGTGTAGGGCCTTTATGTAATTCACAACAGGCTTCCATGATGGCATGAAAGTGGTATTAAGTATTTGCATTTTTATTATATTATACCCCTCACATTTTCCCAAATTACCCCTTCCTCTACAATGTTTTTTTTTGTTTCTGTGTATTTTGTGCATTAGGTAAAGTTGATGGAAGAAAGGAATATGAAGCCACTTGATTTAAATCTTGCAGCATTATCAGCAAGATGCAGTAAAGACTTGGAGTTGAATTTGGCTAAGTCATTATTGAGTGAGATGGGCCAATGTACAATTGCATATCCATATAATCAGCTGTTTGGAACATTATTTTTAAAGAATTATGAAAGGCAAGATGCAACTTTACTTAGTTGGAACTTGATGTACATAGTAGATTAGATGCAAATTTATATATTGTAAGAAATAGAATTATATGACATTAAATTTATGCAATGGATTCTATTTTTTGTATATGATATTTTATTTTCTATTATGAAACATTAAATAAAAATTTAATTTGAAAATAATTAAATCTATAAATAATATTTTTTTTAAACATTTAAAATTATGATACGCAAAAATGTGTGTCATCTTCATTTATGACATGACCTTTCTTGATAGGGGCTTTCTTGATACGCATTGCGTGTCATTAACACGCGCGTCGTAAGGTTATGACACGCAAATGCGTGTCGTCTTCCTTTATGACAGGGCCTTCATTGATACGCATTGCGTGTCGTAAATGCGCGTCGTAATTGCACGTCATAAATGAGCGTCGTAAATGCGCGTCGTCTTTCTTTATGACAGGGCCTTCCTTGACGCGCATTTGCGCGTCGTTTGAGCCTTTTACGACGCGCAATGAGCGTCGTAAAAGGCTGTTTTTCTAGTAGTGAATAGATCTAGAAAATCAAAATGAAAAATGTGAAACTCGAAGAACATAGAAAGTATTTAGAGATTTGAAATTGAATCAACGAAATCCTTGCTCTGATACCACTATAGGACCAATGTATTGATTATAAAAGAATGAAATCATGATCTGACTCAAGTATGAATGATTGCATAGGAAAGTAAATAAAATCTATTTTTTGAATTTGATTGAGAAAGGCTTGGATACAATCTTGATCATAAGAAACCTCGCAAAAGGCTTCCTCTATCCCCCTCTCTCTATCTATCTAACTAAAATCCTTTATATGGGTGTTCACCTAGGGAGTTGGTTAGCGATTAACCAATTAGTTCCTAACACCTAGACTAATGAAAGACTATCAAACATTAAAGCTTCACACTACGAAACCTAAGTGCTAGAACTATGAAAGTAATCACACATTCGTAATGATACAATGCAGACTTAAAGCATAAAAACTATGAAACCTTTCGCATTAAATTCAAACAGAACAAAATTACAATTCAAGACATAACACCAAGAAATAATGTAGCACTATCTTTATCCTATATAACTTTAGAAGAATTTTGTATATCCAAAATTTCAAACCATTTTTTATTCAAAATAGGTTAATCATTTAAACCCTTTTTCTGAAACACAAGGTAACATCTAATTGTTTAAAAACCATAAGGTTAAAATAGAGTTGAATTACAAAACAACAAAAACAAAGTAATATTGATTCGAGTTTACAGTCATGCCACACCCTTTTCATGAACAAACTAAAAAAACATTCAACTTAACAATGCAAGCATAGTTAGTGAGCTCCTTAATATACCTCACATTCCACCATGCTTACAAAGCATGCAACCAAGCTCTCGGATCTAACATTGATCGACCATCATCCCTATCAAATATACTTATCAACATACATAATAATCATATATATATATATATATATACATACATATATATATATATATATATACATACATATACCATTGGTACTATACCATCATGCTAACCATATAGAAAAGTTTGATAGTTCTTAGATTCCTAATTAGAGTACTGAAAGTTAGGAATATTTTACAGACAAGTGCTACTTAGAGCACAGATGTTAAAGGCTAATCCTTAACCCTAAAGATAATGATGTACTAGACATCATCTAACGGCGATGAATATTCCTCAGGAGAACCCTAAGGTCTCTCATTTGACGGACCACCTCTTGAAGGTGTTGCTCATGAGCCCTTTGACGAGCTCGAAGTTCCATGACTTCTGTTTGAGAGGCAACCAGATGTTGTTGTAGGGTTTCATTGGTTCTCCGGGTCCGTTCCATGTCTTCTTCAAGACGGCGGATGCGAACTGTGTTGACACCTGAGTTGGCATCAATCTCTACGATCCAGTCGATGGCTGCTCGACCTTGCTCGACATTACAAGCTATTCTGCGGATAATGACGAGCGGTAGGTTATTGACTTCAGGTTCGGAGTCGGATCCATTAGAAAATCCTTCTGCAAGGTGACCATCCAAAGGGATTGGATGCTCAACTTCGGGCTCTTCATTTGGAAAGTATGGGTCGCTGTGTTGGAATCCAGCCATTTAGATCTATGCGAGAAGAGAGGTATAAGAATATAGTATACGTGTAACTAGTAGTACAAAATACACCTATAGTATTTTAAAGTTTATGTTTTATTAATCTTCCTGTGGTATTGTTGGTAAGTTTTTAGACTTGTTAACCTATCACAACCATTCTAGGGCATATGCTAATCACTCCTCGGACCAGCATAGTTGATCAGGCTATGTCATTCCCAGGACTGACCATACATCCCCTAGCTTACCTGTGAAATTTAACAATCGCAATACTTTTGTTCTTGTCTTTGTGACACTGGTTTTAGTATGAATGCAGACTAGTATACTTAATTAACTATTTTAGTATTTAAAGTATAGACTCTTGGTCAAAGTGTTTTAATCCCAAATGGGTTTATAGTTTAGTATATCTTTTATGGGTTGATATACTTGCTTCACTATAAACAATGCTCTGATACCAATCTGTCACACCCCAAAATCAAGAATGGCGGAAACGTTCTAGGGCGGAGGACGTCATGTAAAGTATCACAACACAGTAAATGTAAATAAGCAAACAACATCATCCATTTTATTAAATATAAAATTTTAATACAAGCGTGTTCCGTACAGTTTTAGACACCAAAAATATAATGTAAATCAAAATAGTATGATGAGTCTTGAATGCGCTCCATCTTCTCAAAAGCTAGCATCGGTACCTGTCTACTGATGACCTGAGAATACAAGTTATTTTGAAAGAGTTTATCAGCTTTAAGCTGGTGAATTCATAAGTATTTTAGTGTCGAGGTTTGTGATCAAAACATTTGAACCTATCGCAAGTATGAGTTGTAAATGTATGTAAGTGTTTGTAAAAGTTTGAATCTCTCAGAAAAACCTATATTTCCTGTTAACGTAGCCCTCTACCAAGGCTTAACTATTTTGTATGCTCGTTTGATGTATAAGTGTGTAATTTCCCAAGTGTAACTATCATTTAACAAATATAGTTTGTACATTAAAGTTTAAGTGAGGTTATCACCAAAATGTAATGGGTAATTTATTGTAGTACGGTAGTTTTGTTTTATAGGAACTACTGCTGTACTAACTACCTTAAACCGGGTTTATATTAAGGTATCATGTGATAAATTGCACCATACTATCGACTGGTAACATCGACAACGTATATTCGAAAAATAAGGTATGACGTTTGGCACCTGCAGACCTGTCGGTCCCACTGTAGCTAGCAGCGAGGTGTAGGATAGTCAATCTACTATAGATATATACGCAAACTCACGCTCTCCCTCCAAGAGACTCTGGCTACAACTCGGGTCATGACAATTAAGACATGCTCCCATACAGTGGATCACAATTGTTAATGTATTCGTGTATATGCAATATAATGTTACTTGTTCTAGTATATTTGTATATGTTCTCTTAGTAATAAGTATTGACTCCTGAATGAACTGACTCGTTGATCTAGAAATTATAGTAGTATGATCGTGTGTTACCCCGATGGTAACTTACTAATGATGTGCTGATAAGTATGAATATGGAAGTACTTTTATGTCTATACATGTATATATGATATATAACTAATATTGTAACGACCCTCGGATGGTCACCCGAAATTCCACCAGACCACATCCAAATTGAGGAAAAGGAAATAGGACATGTGGCTTTCCTAAGCCCTTTAAACATTATTTATACATCTATACATATATGGGCATGCAAATTTATAAGTAGTAAAACAAAGTTTAAATAAAAGCATTTGATAAGTAAAAGAGTTTGTGAAACATTTTGAAGTAAAACAGTTTCAACAGTGATAAAATCATTGGTTTCCTAGTTATTAATCACATGTGATTAATGCAATCACATGTGATCGAAGCAATAACTATAAGTGTTTAACTTGTATTCCCCCCCATAAAGTATTTAAAACATTTAAAAGCATTTCAAAGGTTGAATAAAGGGGTATGAACTCACTTGGAAGCTTGAAGATAGCGAGATCGAAAACCGGGCAGAGTTTCGTCTCGGGAAATGGATTTTTCTCGGGATTCTCGGGAATATCGGGAGTAAAATCGACTCTCGGGACTTGAGCAAAAAGACCAGAGCTTCGGGTTTGAACGGGAACGGAGATCGAGGCAAGATCCTGAGAGAAAGAGAGAAATTGAACAAATTTTTCGGAAAGGCTCGCATCCCTTTTATAGGGGCTGGAAGGCCCTCGTACGCGGGGCGTACTCCCGTATGCGGCGCGTACGGGACGTCACTGCTTACGTATTTCGGATGGGGCGGGTCGGATGGGACGCCGGGTCGGGTAGCTTTGCATAGGGCGAGGTGGACGATCTGAGGCCGTGGCCTCGAGTACGCAGGGCGTACGAGGGTACACAGCGCGTACCTCAGCACTAGGCTGACTCCTCTTCAGATAATATCGAATTTTTAATAAAAATTATATATAATTTATTTATCAAACTTCAAAAATTCATATCTCCTTCATACGAACTCCGTTTTCGACGTTCTTTATATCCCCGCGAAGGTGAGACTACGATCTACAACTTTCGTTTAGATTCCGTTGGCAAATTCCGAAATTATTTTTATTATTCATTTATTAAAATGACGTGATTAAGGAATTTCTTTAAAAATTCATAACTTCTTTATCTGACGTCGGTTTTTGCCAGACTTTTTACCGTTGAAATACCATTGTCGAGACCTTCGATTCTCGTTTAGGTCATTCCGGCCAAATGTCGCTCGATCTCCGTTTCGAGTTTTTAGTTGTCTGTTGCTAAGCTGAACTTGGAAAAATCATAACTTCAATATACGAACTCGGATTTGGGCGTTCTTTTTACGTACAATCATGGTTTAATGATATTTAAACATAGAAGAATTTAAATAGAAACTTTTTGGACATTTTACTTATCAAAGTTAATTTTATTAACTCAAAAATGTTTACAATACTTGACCTATTAGGCCATTACAAAGAGTTGAAATATCGGGTTGTCACATCATCCCCCCGTTATAGGGAATTTCGTCCCGAAATTCAAAGTAAGAGAACACTCGTGGATTAGGGAAACAGATGTGGGTACTTGCGTTGCATCTGATCTTCGCGTTCCCATGTGAATTCAGGTCCCCGCTTAGCGTTCCAGCGAACCTTCACGATGGGTATGCGACTTTGTTTTGTTTGCTTGACCTCTCGGTCCATGATTTCTACTGGTTCTTCCACAAAATTGAGGCTCTCGTTGATCTCGATCTCGTTGAGTGGGATTACGAGAGTCTCGTCGGATAGACTCTTTTTCAAGTTAGATACGTGGAATGTAGAATGTACGTTACGAAGTGCGCCTGGTAGATCGAGTTTGTAAGCTACGGGGCCGACTCTTGCAAGAATTTTGAAGGGCCCTATGTACCTCGGATTAAGCTTCCCACGCTTGCCAAAGCGTATCAAGCCCTTCCAGGGTGAGACTTTGAGAAGGAATCGGTCTCCCACCTGAAATTCCAAAGGTTTCCTTCGTTTATCTACGTAGCTCTACTGTCGGTCTCTAGAGGCTTTCAATCGTTCACGGATTTGAACGATTTTCTCTGTCGTTTCCCGAATGATCTCCGGACCGGTGAGAGTACTGTCGGAAGCTTGGCCCCTGGCTAATAGGGTATCACCCACTTCAGCTCAGCACAGAGGGGATCTGCACTTTCGGTCGTAGAAAGCTTCAAATGGAGCAACCTTGATGCTCGTGTGATAACTGTTATTATAGGAAAACTCGACAAGGGGTAAATGAGTATCCCATGCCTTGCCAAAGTCAATCACGCAGGCTCGCAACATATCTTCCAGAGTTTGGATGGTCCTCTCACTCTGTCCGTCAGTCTGCGGATGGTAGGCTGTGCTCATGTCTAGCCTTGTTCCTAGGGAATGTTGTAGTGATTGCCAAAATCTTGAGGTAAACCTACTATCTCTATCGGAGATAATGGACATAGGTACACCATGTAGCCGTACGATTTCCCTAATGTATGCTCTCGTAAGTTTCTCCATCTTGTCGGTTTCTTTGATAGGCGGGAAGTGTGCAGACTTGGTTAATCTATCAACGATGACCCATATGGTGTCAAGTCCACCCGTTGTCTTGGGCAACTTGGTTATGACATCCATAGTGATCCGCTCCTACTTCCATTCCGGGATCTCTGGTTGTTGCAATAAACCAGAGGGCTTCTGGTACTCGACCTTAACCTTTGCGCAAGTAAGGCATTTACTCACGAAGGTTGCAATCTCTGCTTTCATATTAGGCCACCAGTATAGCTTTTTAAGATCCAGATACATCTTATCTGAACCTGGGTGGACGGAATACCGAGTGTTGTGCGCCTCGGTCATGACCAAGTCTCGGAACCACCGTGTTTCGGCGTCCAGATCCGATCCATGAAATATAAGGCTCCGTCACCCTTGGCTTCTAATTTCTTGTCCATTCCTCTGAGGGATTCACTCGTCACATTTTCAGGTTTCATGGCTTCAATTAGGGCCGTCTGAATTTGATTAGACAAGTGTGAATGGATGGTTATTGACAATGACTTGATTTTTCGACCAGAATATTCCTTCCGACTTAGGGCGTCTGCTACTACGTTGGCTTTACCCGGATGATAACGAATATCGCATTCGTAATCACTGAGTAGCTCGACCCACTGTCGTTGTCTCATGTTGAGCTCCTTTTGATCGAAAATGTGTTGTAAACTCTTGTGGTCGATAAAGATAGTGCTTTTCATTCCATACAAGTAATGTCTCCAGATCATCAGAGCAAACACCACTGCTCCTAGTTCCAGATCGTGGGTCGTGTAGTTAACCTCGTGTGTCTTCAACTGTCTCGAGGCGTAGGTGATGACCTTACCTCGCTGCATCAGAACACACCCGAGCCCTTGGTTCGATGCATCGCAATAGACTACGAAGTCTTCTATCCCTTTGGGGAGAGATAGTATTGGCGCGGTGCACAAGGATTGCTTGAGCGTTTGGAACGCTCTCTCTTGTTTCTCTTCCCAGTCAAAGGCCACGCCTTTCTGGGTCAGGGTTGTAAGAGGTTTCGCTATTCGGGAGAAGTTCTGAATGAATCTGCGGTAGTAGCCAGCAAGACCTATAAATTGACGAATTTTTGTCGGTGTCTTAGGTGCTGACCAGTTCTCAATGGCTTTAATTTTGGATGGGTCCACGTGGATTCCCTCTTCGCTTACCACGTGTCCTAAGAATTCGACTCTCCGGATCCAAAATTCACATTTCTTGAACTTCGCATAAAGCTTCTCTTTTCGTAATGTCTCTAGAACTTGTTGTAGGTGATCACCATGCTCTTTCTTACTTCGGGAGTAGATCAGGATGTCGTCAATGAAAACGATGACGAGCTGATCCAAATAGGGTCGGCATACTCTATTCATCAGATCCATGAAGACTACGGGCGCATTGGTCAATCCGAATGGCATCACCACGAACTCGTAATGTTCGTAACAAGTTTGGAAGGCTGTCTTCGGCACATCCTCCTCTAGCACTCGTAACTGGTGATATCCGGATCTCAGATCAATCTTAGAAAAATAGTTCGCCCCTTGCAGTTGGTCGAATAGATCATCTATGTGAGGCAGAGGGTAACGATTCTTGACCGTTAGTTTGTTGAGTTCTCTGTAGTCAATACACATACGGAATGATTTGTCTTTCTTTTTAACGAACAAGACCGATTCTCCCCAAGGTGAGAAGCTTGGTCTTATGAAGCCCTTGCTGAGCAGTTCGTTAAGTTGACCAGAGAGTTCCTGCATCTCAGCTGGTGCTAAGCAGTAGGGCAACTTGGCTACTGGGGTAGCTCCTGGGACTAAGTCGATTCTGAACTCGACCTGCCGTTGCGGAGGTAACCCGGGTAGTTCTTCTGGGAAAATGTCGGGGAAGTCGTTCACTACAAGGATGTTCTTTAGTTCTTTCGTTTCGAGGCTCGTGTCGACGACGTGAGCAAGGAATGAATGGTATTCCTTACGCAGATACTTCTGTGCTTGAGTACTTGATATGATGCGAAGACTTGCACCGGGTTTGTCGTCGTAGACTATAAGATTTTCGTTAGATGGAAGGTTTAAACGAACTGCTTTCTCGTAGCACATGATGTCGGCGCGATGAAGGCTTAACCAATCCATGCCAATGATAACGTTGAAACTTTTTATTAAGACTAGCATGAGGTCGATTGGGAATGAATGGTTATCTAGAGTTAGGGTACAACCTAAGTATATGCTACTCGTACTTTCAGTTTTTCCATTAGCCATTTCTACTGTGAATAGTTCTTTGAGTGCGTGCGGTGGTTGATTAAGCATGCGAGTAAATTTATGGTTTACGAAGCTTCGCTCCGCTCCACTATCGAATAGAATGCATGCATAGGAGTCATCGAGGAGGAACGTACCAGTCACCACTATCGGGTCAATAACTGCTTCCCCGTGGCCTATAGCGAGTACCCTCCCTGCTCCGCCAGCATTTTTCGTCTTGGGGCAGTCCCTCTTATAGTGGCCTTCTTCGCCACATCCATAGCAGGTCAGGCTCGCGCCAGAGCTGGGGACTTGGGCGATCGGTCTCGCCGGAGATTTACAGAAACGGATTGTGTGTCCTCTCCTGTGGCAGTTAGAGCACTGCATTTCATGGCAGGGGCCATTGTGGTGGTAGTTGCATTTGTTGCACTTGGGCGAACTTCCAGCATACCCACCCACCGGAGTAGTAGTAGCAGCAGGGGTTATTGCGGCATGTAATGCCACAATTTGCTGCTTTTTGGCAGCCTGTTTCTTCTTCTTTTCATCCCAGAATTTCCGCTTAGTATCAGCGGGTTTGGAGGGTTCCGGGATGGCTAGGGTGGTTGTGGTTGCAGGGGTTTTGACTCCATGGTCAATGAGTCATTGTGCCAATCGTTTGGCACTGTCGAAGGTAGCGGGGTTTGATGCTAGAACATTCCCCTGATACGGAGGCACAAGCCCCCATCTGTACCTTTCGATCTTTTTCCCTTCAGTGGGAACCATATTAGGGCAGAGGGCCACCAGTTCGCTGAACCTGGCGGTATAAGCAACAATATTGGTGCCCTTCATGGTCAGGCTCCAAAGCTCCTGCTCTAGTTTCTGGATCTCGCCCCTTGGGCAGTATTCCTCAATCATGAGGTCTTTCATCGTTTCCCAGCCTATGTCCTTGGCTACGACGAGAGTTAGAGATTTAACGTGGCCGTTCCACCACATTAGGGCCTTTCCTTCAAAGGTGCATGCGGCATATTTCACTTTGCTCGCAGCAGGGCATGAACATATTTCGAAGACCGCTTCAGTCTTCTCGAACCATTGCGAGAGAGCAATGACTCCGCCGGTCCCATGAAAGGACTTCGGCTTGCAGTTGGTGAAATCCTTGTAAGAGCACTCTCTCGAGTGCATAGGGGTTTCAACCAGGATTGATTCCACAGGGGTTCCACCTCTGCTGGCATCAGAAGAGTGATACTGAGCCATGGCAGTTGCCACTGCTGCAGATACGACAGCATTTAGGGCTGCAGTATCGATGACCGGAGGCGGAGGAGGTGGTGGTGCAGGATTATTCCTGGGAGATTTGCGAGAAGGCATCTTTCAGCTATAAGTTTATAAAGGTAAGAAAATGGTAAGAATCAATTTGTAAGCAACGTGAGAGTGACACATGGACTAACTAACCATAGCCCAACATTTGAATGAGTGTTTCAAATCACAAAAAGACATATTAGTAGGAAAACACAAGTGCATAGATTTTTCCCACAATTTAGATAGATTTCAATAATACTGGTATTACTGATGTAATAAGTTCAAGTAAAATCGACCTAACAGTAGGTCTTACATCATACCATATAGAAAAGTTTGATAGTTCTTAGATTCCTAATTAGAGTACTGAAAGTTAGGAATATTTTACATACAAGTGCTACTTAGAGCATAGATGTTAAAGGCTAATCCTTAACCCTAAAGATAATGATGTACTAGACATCATCTAACGGCAATGAATATTCCTCGGGAGAACCCTAAGGTGTCTCATTTGACGGACCACCTCCTGAAGGTGTCGCTCAAGAGCCCTTTGACGAGCTCGAAGTTCCATGACTTCTGTTTGAGAGGCAACCAGATGTTGTTGTAGGGTTTCATTGGTTCTCCGGGTCCGTTCCATGTCTTCTTCAAGATGGTGGATGCGGACTGTGTTGACACCTGAGTTGGCATCAATCTCTACGATCCAGTCGATGGCTGCTCGACCTTGCTCGACATTACAAGCTATTCTGCGGATAATGACGAGCAGTATGTTGTTGACTTCAGGTTCGAAGTCGGATCCATTACAAAATCCTTCTGCAAGGTGACCATCCAAAGGGATTGGATGCTCAACTTCGGGCTCTTCATTTGGAAAGTATGGGTCGCTGTGTGGTTGAATCAAGCCATTTAGATCTATGCGAGAAGAGAGGTATAAGAATATAGTATACGTGTAACTAGTAGTACAAAATACACCTATAGTATTTTAAAGTTTACGTTCTATTAATCTTCCTGTGGTATTGTTGGTAAGTTTTTAGACTTGTTAACCTATCACAACCATTCTAGGGCATATGCTAATCACTCCTCGGACCAGCATAGTTGATCAGGCTATGCCATTCCCAGGACTGACCATACATCCCCTAGCTTACCTGTGAAATTTAACAATCACAATACTTTTGTTCTTGTCTTTGTGACACTGGTTTTAGTATGAATGCAGACTAGTATACTTAATTAACTATTTTAGTATTTAAAGTATAGACTCTTGGTCAAAGTGTTTTAATCCCAAATGGGTTTATAGTTTAGTATATCTTTTATGGGTTGATATACTTGCTTCACTATAAACAATGCTCTGATACCAATCTGTCACACCCCAAAACCAAGAATGGAGGAAACGTTCTACGGCGGAGGACGTCATGTAAAGTATCACAACACAGTAAATGTAAATAAGCAAACAACATCATCCATTGCATTAAATATAAAATTTTAATACAAGCGTGTTCCGTACAGTTTTAGACACCAAAAATATAATGTAAATCAAAATAGTATGATGAGTCTTGAATGCGCTCCATCTTCTCAAAAGCTAGCATCAGTACCTGTCTACTGATGACCTGAGAATACAAGTTATTTTGAAAGAGTTTATCAGCATTAAGCTGGTGAATTCATAAGTATTTTAGTGTCGAGGTTTGTTATCAAAACGTTTGAACCTGTCGCAAGTATGAGTTGTAAATGTTTGTAAGTGTTTGTAAAAGTTTGAATCTCTCAGAAAAACCTATATTTCCTGTTAACGTAGCCCTCTACCAAGGCTTAACTGTTTTGTATGCTCGTTTGATGTAAAAATGTGTAATTTCCCAAGTGTAACTATCATTTAACAAATATAGTTTGTACATTAAAGTTTAAGTGAGGTTATCACCAAAATGTAATGGGTAATTTATTGTAGTACGGTAGTTTTGTTTTATAGGAACTACTGTTGTACTAACTACCTTAAACCGGGTTTATATTAAGGTATCATGTGATAAATTGCACCATACTATCGACTGGTAACATCGACAACGTATAGTCGAAAAATAAGGTATGACGTTTGGAACCCGCAGACCTGTCGATCCCACTGTAGCTAGCAGCGAGGTGTAGGATAGTCAATCCAGTATAGATCTATACGCAAACTCACGCTCTCCCTCCAAGAGACTCTGGCTACAACTCGGCTCATGACAATTAAGACATGCTCCCATACATTGGATCACAATTGTTAACGTATTCGTGTATATGCAATATAATGTTACTTGTTCTAGTATATTTGTATATGTTCTCTTAGTAATAAGTATTGACTCCTGAATGAACTGACTCGTTGATCTAGAAATTGTAGTAGTATGATCGTGTGTTACCCCGATGGTAACTTACTAATGATGTGCTGATAAGTATGAATATGGAAGTACTTTTATGTCTATACATGTATATATGATATATAACTAATATTGTAACGACCCTCGGATGGTCACCCGAAATTCCACCAGACCACATCCAAATCGAGGAAAAGGAAATAGGACAGGTGGCTTTCCTAAGCCCTTTAAACATTATTTATACATCTATACATATATGGGCATGCAAATTTATAAGTAGTAAAACAAAGTTTAAATAAGAGCATTTGATAAGTAAAAGAGTTTGTGAAACATTTTGAAGTAAAACAGTTTGAACAGTGATAAAATCATTGGTTTCCTAGTTATTAATCACATGTGATTAATGCAATCACATGTGATCGAAACAATAACTATAAGTGTTTAACTTGTATTCCCCCCCACAAAGTATTTAAAACATTTAAAAGCATTTCAAAGGTTGAATAAAGGGGTATGAACTCACTTGGAAGCTTGATGATAGCGAGATCGAAAACCGGGCAGAGTTTCGTCTTGGGAAACGGATTTTTCTCGGGATTCTTGGGAATCTCGGGAGTAAAATCGACTCTCGGGACTTGAGCAAAAAGACCAGAGCTTCGGGTTTGAACGGGCACGGAAATCGAGGCAAGATCGTGAGAGAATGAGAGAAAATGAACAAATTTTTCGGAAAGGCTCGCATCCCTTTTATAGGGGGCTGGAAGGCCCTCGTACGCGGGGCGTACTCCCGTACGCGGCGCGTACGGGATGTCACTGCTTACGTATTTCGGATGGGGCGGGTCGGATGGGACGGCGAGTCGGGTAGCTTCTGATAGGGCGACGTGGATGATCCAAGGCCGTGGCCTCGAGTACGCAGGGCGTACAAGGGTACGCGGCGCGTACCTCGGCACTAGGCTGACTCCTCTTCGGATAATACCGAATTTTTAATAAAAATTATATATAATTTATTTATCAAACTTCAAAAATTCATATCTCCTTCATACGAACTCCGTTTTCGACGTTCTTTATATCCCCGCGAAGGTGAGACTACGATCTACAACTTTCGTTTAGATTCCGTTGGCAAATTCCGAAATTATTTTTATTATTTATTTATTAAAATGACGTGATTAAGGAATTTCTTTAAAAATTCATAACTTCTTTATCTGACGTCGGTTTTTGCCAAACTTTTTACCGTTAAAATACCATTGTCGAGACCTTCGATTCTCGTTTACGTCATTCCGGCCAAATGTCGCTCGATCTCCGTTTCGAGTTTTTAGCTGTCTGTTGCTAAGCTGAACTTGTAAAAATCATAACTTGAATATACGAAGTCAGATTTGGGCGTTCTTTTTATGTACGATCATGGTTTAATGATATTTAAACATAGAAGAATTTAAATAGAAACTTTTTGGACATTTTATTTATCAAAGTTAATTTTATTAACTCAAAAATGTTTACAATACTTGACCTATTAGGCCATTACAAAGTGTTGAAATATCGGGTTGTCACAATAAATAAATAAGATAAACCTCAAAATTTATTTTATTGAGGAAAAACGTGTCTTTACAATGCAATTCAACTGAAAAACTATGCTATTACATATTTCTTATCAATCTACCCTAACTCTAAAGTAGCAGCTCAAAAATCCGATCTTTGAATCCATGTGATCGAAATCCATTTCTTTGTGATCAGATTCAACACGCTTCTTCCTTAAATTTCCTTTCTTTTCGTCGATCGTGCAGAACATCAAAATCTAATCTTATCACATCATGTATTAAGAACCCACAAAATAGGAACATATAGAGGTAGTTAATGGATTTCACTTGAAGTAGAGCCATACATCTTGACTCTCCTATCTCTTAGGTATCTCAGGTAAACATGACAACTTCATCTCTAATGCCCCTTCTCTTGGTAGTAAAAGCAAATGGACTCCTTTGGTACATAGCAAGTGACAATCTCAGTCTTTTCTGGACTTCCAATGTAGCCAGTGTCCAATGTAGTATGGGAGTTTGATTGACCAATCAAGTTTGCTTGACCAGTGCGCCAAATCATCGTTGATTCAGCAGCAATAAGCAAATAGGTCAAATCAATGAGGGGTACGTCGTGAACCATCGTATAGTACTCTCTTACGAACTCACTATAAGTGTCAGGAAGTGACTGAAGAGGCCAGTCAATAGCCAACATCTCTGAGATACCGACACCCAACACCCTTAACCTATCAACGCGTGATTTCATCTCTAAGACGTGTGTACACACAGGTTTCACATCTTCGTGCTCACTTGCCAATAGGGCTTGAGTGAGCTTGAACTTTTCAAGCCTTTGGAGTTGTGGGTCAGGGAGAACAATTGGAGGAGGTGGAGGAAGTGAAGCATGACTCTCATTTCCTTGATCGTATTTTGAAACGTTATCTTCATTCAGAAAGCTTGTTCGAAAGGGTTTGCGAAGACCATTGTAAGATTCAGACATCTACAAAACGGGATAGAATTCAAGTTAAGTTGATTGAGTCCTTAATAAAACACCCAAATGAGTTATTAAGTCTAGGATCCCACACAATACTCTACAACCTAGAAGAGGGATGCCATAATCTAGTTGCAGAATATTTGAAGGTACGTAAATGACGATTTACCAATTTCCACTATGAAAAACGAAAAAGAAATTTAAGTTTTATATTAATTGAAACTCCTAGATCTTTTGAGATTCGTTGAACTTTTCAATGGCATGTTTAATCTCGATTATGCCCTTCAAGTTTGCGACTGGGATGCCGAGGATCACAAACAAGGTGTGAATAACCATGCGAATCACGTGGTGCACTCAATGCTACCATCACCCAATCAATGTGCCGGTTAGCCAAACATGCTCCATTGATCTATGATAAACATCGAGCCACCCTTCGCCACCGATGTCAATCCCAAATTAGTGTGCCGGTTAACCACACACGCTCCACTAACGTTTGACAAGGGTACGAAGTGTAATTCCATAGATTAGCATACAATTTCACATTTTGCCTAAAGTAACTATGATTTGGGAATTTGTAGAAGCATGTAGTTACTTTGTACTTCATTATACTTATAATGGAAGGTTTCTGACCTATCCTACCCGTTCGGCTAACGACCCTCCACTAGTCAAGAGTGCGGTGGGTAAGAGTAGATATCCATTCAATCACCATTTTAGAGGAAATTTCCTTAAACACCCCTTATAAACCAACTTCGTGAATGAGGCCTACTAACGGTAAGACTGACTCTTACTCATATATATATATATATATATATATATATATATATATATATATATATATAGTATAGGGTGTATTTTACATTTTAAACATATCAGGTGGTTTTACTAACTTTCACTTTTTAATTAAACTTTTAATTAACTAAAAAAAACCATGTGGGTGTAATTTGAACCTTTTCAAAATACTAGGGTTTTAGAATTTAATATTTCAAAATTAAACTTTTTAATCAAATTTTAAATTTCAAAACTTGAGGGTAACTTTTGAAACTTTTCAAAACTATCCAGGTCAGATTATAAATAATTAAATTAAACAATATTTGGTAATTATCTAAATTTGACCTAATTCAATTTTTGCAAGATAATTCATCAAATAACTCAAATAATTAAAGGTTGTCTTATAAGGAAATAAATATTTGATTAATTAGTAATTATCTTCTATTTTGGTAACGATATTCACAAAAAATCAATCAAAAACGGATTATATATATATATATATATATATATATATATATATATATATATATATATATATTGTGACAACCCGATATTTCAACTACATGTAAACGATTTAAAAGTCAAGTATTGTAACCACGTTAGTTGTAATAAAATTTACTACGAAAATAAAATATCCAAAAATCACTAATTAAATTACCTTTTATGATAGATGTCATTAAACCGTGATCGTACGTAAAAAGAACGCCCATATCCGACTTCGTATAAAGAAGTTATGAATTGTTCAAGTTCGGCTTAACGGCAGACGACTAAAAACTCGAATCAGATATCGAGCGACTTTTGGCCGGAATGACCTAAACGAGAATCGAAGGTCTCAACAATGGTATTTCAGCCGTAAAAAGTCTGGCAACAACCGACGTCAGATAAAGAAGTTATGAATTTCTAAAGAAATTTTCTTACCGCGACCTTTTAAAAATAAATAATAAAAATAATAATTTGCCGACGGAATCTAAACGAAAGTTGTAGACTATGGTCTCACATTCGCGGGGTTATAAAGAACATCGAAAACGGAGTTCGTATGAAGAAGATATGAATTTTTGAAGTTTATTAAATAATTTATATATAAATTTAATTCAAAAATCTGGTATTATCCGAAGGAGGAGTCACGGTGTTCATCCGGGTTACGCGGAGTCACCGTGTTCATCCGAGTTACGCGCCGCGTAACCCCGTACACCCCGCGTACGCGAAGCCTTGGCCTCGGTTCGTCCACGTCGCCCCTATGCGAGCTACCCCGACCCGTCCCATCCGAAGCCGAGGCAGTCGAGGACTCGGTCACGCATGATGCACGAGTACGCCCCGCGTACGCTCATACGCCCCACGTACCGAGGCTTCTCAGCCCCCTATAAATAGAGATGCAAGGGTTCCGGGAAAAACACCCCATTTCTCTCATTTCTCTCACGATCTTGCCTCGTTTTCCGTGCCCGTACTACCCCGAAGCCCCGATCACTTTGCTCGAGTCCCGAAGGTCGTTTGTGCCCCCGAGATTCCCGAGAATCCCGAGGAAATCCACTTTCTCAAGCCGAAATTCTGTCCGGTTTTCATCCCACAACCTCCGATCTTACAAGTGAGTTCATACCCCTATAATTGACACTTTTAAATGTTTTATGAGTACTTTTACATGCTTTTAAGGGGGGAATACAAGTAAAACACTCGATTATTATCGTGTGTTATATAAACTTTCACTTTACGCGTTTTATCAAAGGAATCATATGTGATTTGAAACTATCAAAGGGAAACTTTCATATGCAAATTATACCACGACAACATTTTATCTTTTGAAATGAGAAACGATTTATGTATTTATATAAATCAGGTTCTTGCTTATACTACATTTATGTGTGTCGGTTGTGGCACTACAAAACTACGGTTTTCATAACAAGTGAACATTTTCACTAAATGTTTATTATACAAACGAAACACACTTTAGGAAACTATAATAGGTATAGTTTTACGAGAATACTACGAACTTTTACATACATGGAAATACTATTTCAAGAAGCTACATTCATATACAATAACGAACGAACGTTTTCACACGTAAATTAGTTTTCTACTAAGTTTTGTGAGACATTAACTTCACGTACGTTCGAGTACACATTTCAAGTCCTGTATTATATACCAGAATCCCTTGGAGGGGGAGCATGGTGTTTGTGTATATATCTATACGGGCTTGGCAACCCGCGCCCTGACTGTTAGCTACAGTCCACCATTTGGGATGACAAACGTCAGAACATTCCAACGCCTGAAGAACGTTGTGTATAGGCATTCCTTGTGAATAGCATGGTTATAAAACTCACATGGATTATTAAAAACACAATGATTTACGGGGTTTTTCAGACATATTGAAATTTTCATACTACATACATTGAGTAGAAACAACCATTTGTCCTGAAAGAAGGTTACAATTATACTAGTAGAAAATATAGGGTTTTCTAGGAACATGCAAACAAAGAACAAAAACATTTCATTTCATACAAACATTGTCATTAAATACTTATGAAACTCACCAGCTTAAATGCTGATCTACTCTTTCAAAACTACTTGTATGTCCCAGGGATCCAGTAATTACAGGTAACAAACGGATTTTGGAGAAGGGACGCTGCGGCACCAGTTTAATTTCATATTTTGACATCATAATGTAATTGATTTTGGACATGTACACTTTTAAACATTGTAAACTTTCAATTATATATATGATGGTTGTATTTCTTTCTTTACTATGTATTCATTTGATACGTTACCACATGAAGTCATCCGCCCCCGAACGTTTCCGCCATTCCGGTTTGGGGGTGTGACAGATTGGTATCAGAGAAATGTTTATAGTGAACTAAGTATATCGAACTTCATAAGATATACAAACTATAAATGCTTAGGGACTCAAAGTCTCTGACAAAGGTTTTTGTACCTAAAATCCTTATGTCATATAAATAGATTATTTTAGGTTATAAAAATCCAAAATACATGCATACAACAACACATTTTTATGATAAAAGCTATACAAATGTATTAAGACAAGTTGGACACTACGATTAGTTCTCGAGATATGTAATCAAATTTGGGACGAATATAGCCTGATCAACTATGTTTATCCGAAATTAGACTAACATATATCGAGGAATGATCGTAGTGAGCAACAAGTCAAAACTTAACAAAATAGACACTAGTATCTAACGTACAATTTAAATACTATAGGAGTATTTGGTGCATACAATAGATTAATTAGTATTACATGTATCAAGTTTTGTTCGAATCTTATAACCCTATTCTCGTATAGTTAAATTGTTGGATTTCACCCGCATGGAGACCCCTACTACCCAAACCAAGGCAACGGAGGATGGATTGAGGAGGATCCGGAGGAGGACGAAGAGCCTATTGAGTTTGATGGAGGGGACGACTCTGGTACATACTTGGAACCAGAGATAATCAACCCTCCACCCATTAGGAGGAACTTCCAAGAACCGACACCCATTTGGGGAAGTCACCTCGTCCACTGGAGCCAACAACAAGGGATACGCTCTCCCTATGGTATGTGTCGAGACTTCTACAACATCAGGAACGGAGGTTCAGCCGACCGAGCACTTCCGGCGATGGTAGGTAAACTGGCCAACTAGTCCTACCAATCGGGGGTTCAAGCAAACCGAATCCGAGAGGTCAACGTGGAAGTACAAGTCCATGCGGCCAATATCCGCCGCCTGGATATGTTGTAGAAGGACATCCACCTCTACGCCGAAGCATTCCAAGCACAAATGAATGCATCCCTCGCAGAGTTGAGGGAACAACAAGCCGCCTTCGATACGCGTATTATGGAGTCGAAGCAATTGGATGCGGAATCAAGCTCCAAGCGCAACACACGTCGCAAGTAGTACTTGCGAAAACCTCAAATTTTGTTATAAGATAGGACTTCGGCTAAAAGTTTTTACTTCCTTTAAATTCTTGTAATCGGAGACCCTTTTAAGGGTCAAATTTTCGTGATCGTTTTATCATCTATCATATTAATATAATCCGCACGCTATTACTACTACGTTGAGTATCGCGTTCAATCTTTAAAATATTGTGGAAAAACCATACGCTTGTTCATATATTCGGATTTACGAATAACCTTCGCTCTTCTATCTGTGAGACTTATACTATCATTTGTTGTTGAACTATAGCAATTTAATTCATGAGACACATTCATTATTCATTTATTCTTATCCATATCATCATCTTTTAAACGTATAGTTAAAGATGCCGCCATGCAGGAATCCCAGACGTAACCCTAACAACGAAACACCGATACCACCACCACCTCCACCTCCACCTCCTCAATTTGATGTTGTCATGTTCCAGGCAGCAGTCACTACAGCTGTGGCAGCTGCCATGTCACAGATCAATACCCTTGTTACTACGGGCTCAGGAATTGGCATACATCCTTCCAACCATGGCGATAGTCATGGACAACCCCGGGAGTGCACCTATAAAGACTTTATGAATGCTAAGCCACAGATGTATAATGGAACGGGTGGTGTGATGGTTTTAAGGCATTGGATTGAAAGAACAGAATCAGTATTTGAAATCTGCTCCTCCCCCGAGCACAGCAAAGTAAAGTTTGCAACTTACCCGTTTACTGATAAGGCTTTAACTTGGTGGATGGCTATGTTAAGGTACTTACCCTGATAGTGGCAAACTCGATAAGCTGGGAGAGCTTGAAAATCATGTTGATGAGGGAGTACTGTCCATGAGGAGAGATTCAAAAACTTGAGCACGAGCTCTGGACTCTGGGAATGATTGGTACCGACATAGCAACTTATACCAATAGGTTCTGCGAGCTGGCAATCCTTTGCCCAGATATGATTGCTCCCGAGAGCAAGAAAATAGAGCAATACATTTGGGGACTATCGCCCCAAATTTTGTCAAGCGTGTTAGCTTCAAAACCTGACACTTTTGAAAGTCCCAAGGAGCTGGCACAATCGCTTATTGATTACGGAAATCATCAAAACTCAACAAATTTTGCACCAGAACCACACAAGGGAAACAACAATAACAACAACAACAAGAAGAGAGGGTGGAATAAGGGGAAGGGTGGAGCTTTCCAAGAATCCTCGAAGAAACAACAACTGGTTGCCATAAACGCTGCGACGGTACCTACTACCGTTCCTAGAAATCTCTACCCAACAAAGCCTTATGTGGGCAACCTCCCAAAGTGCACCAAGTGCAATTACCACCACCACGGACCATGTCGGGAAATGCAGTGCTCCAACTGCAACAGAAAGGGACACACTGTCCGTTTCGGCAAGGCCCTCGCAAAACCGATCACTCAAGTTCCCGGTGCTGGTGTAGGCCAAGCATGCTACGGTTGTGGCGAAGTGGGCCACTACAAAAGAAACTGCCCAAAGGTAGCAAATACCGGTGGAGTGGGACGAGTATTAGCTATTGGTCACGAGGAAGCCATAGCTGATCCTACAGTAGTTACTCGTACGTTTCTTCTCGATAAGTCATATGCATGCATCCTATTCGATAGTGGAGCAGAGAGAAGCTTTGTAAGCCAAAACTTTATTCACTTACTTAAATGTAAACCTAGCATGTTAGAAGAAGAAATGGCAAATGGGAAAACAGAAAACACTAATTGCATATACATGGGTTGTACATTAACTTTAAACGGTCACTCTTTCCCAATCAACCTTATGCCAATCCAAATAAAAAGTTTCAACGTTATAGTTGGTATGGATTGGTAAAGTCCTCTTCAAGCCGACATCATGTGCTTTGAAAAAGCCGTTCGTCTAAATCTCCCTAACCATGAAACATTGGTGATCTACTGTGACAATCGTCAATCTAGAGTCAAGTCAAGTCATCAAATCAAACCGGTCAACTCGATTAAACCTTGTGTATTAGGGTTTGTGTTATGTACATACTGTATAACTTGCTATATTAATGGGAAAGCATCACTTGGGAAAAGTCTTGTGTTAATATATCTTGAGCCTTAGTGCTAATCAATGAACTAAACTGATAAAAACCATGTTGCATACTCATCGGGAGTGTGTAGGATCCTTAATCATGACTTAACGGGGCTCAAGAACCTTGCATTGCGGGGCCAAACACTCACAATTGTCGCACATGGAACCTCTCTCAATCGTTTTCACTCTATCTCTCTCTATGAAAAATCTCTCCCAAATCTCTCCAAGTATGTGAAATCTCTCTCAAATATCTCTCTGTATGAGAAATCTCTCCAAGAATGTCAAATCTCTCCCAAATACCTCCAAGTATGTGAAATCTCTCTCAAATATCTCTCTGTATGAGAAATCTCTCCAAGAATGTCAAATCTCTCCCAAATCTCTCCAAATATGTGAAATCTCTCCCAAATCTCTCTCAAAAGTTTCCCGTAACTTTTTAGAATCATTTGGGTCATTCCGACCCTTAACCATGTCAAAAACAGCTTAAAACGGGGTAAAAACGAGAAAAATGGATCTTAGGAACCGAAACCCTTCTCAAGGAGTCGAAGCTCCTTAAGGCCGAGACCTAGGACCGAGAGTACCAGGACCGGACTGAGCCTCTGTTGGCTGAACCCGGAGAACCAAATCCCTGTAGCTGAGACCGAGTCTCGGTCTCTATCGCTTTCTCTCCTCTCTGTCACCTTCTCTCTGTCGCCTCTCGGTTCCTTCTTCCCTCTCTGTTCGCCTCCCGCCTCTCTGCTCTCTCTTCTCTTCTCTCGGTCTCTGCTCTTTCTTCTCTTCTCTCGGTCTCTGTTCTCTCCCCTCCTCTCGGTCTCTATCTCCTTCTCTCCTCTCTGTCTCTTCACGCCTCTTTGTTTTCTCTTCTCTTCTCTCGGTCTCTGCTCTCTCTTCTCTTCTCTCGGTCTCTGTTCTCTCCCCTCCTCTCGGTCTCTATCTCCTTCTCTCCTCTCTGTCTCTTCGCGCCTCTCTATTCTCTCTTCCCCTCTCGGTTTCTGCTCTCTCTCTCTCTCTCTCTCTCTCTCTCTCTTCTCCGTTCTCGGTTTCTGCTCTCTCTTTTCTCCCCTCTCGGTTTCTGCCCTCTCTCCTCTCGGTTCTAGCATCAGAAGGCCGAACCTCGGCCAGAATTTGGAATATTGTCACTTTTAGCCCCTTTTTGATATTTTTAACATTTTAAGCCCATTTTTTGTGATTTTAAAGCGGGATTTTCTCCAGAAATTATATTTTAACATAATAAACCCTAAATATTCATAATTTAAACGTATTTTGATGAAAATCATTATCTAAATAATAAAGATCTAATGGGGGATTTATTTAAGGTGGAGTGTTGACCTTGCCTTAACTTATGTCACAAGCAACCACCCCACACCCACTCTATGACCAGCAATACCTCCCTACCTTACCTAGGTCACTTCAATGTCCCTTACACTCAATTTCCACTCATTCCCACGTTTTTAGAGCTGGAACAAAACACCTCTCTCCTCATTTCTCTCATTTGCTCTCATTTCACTAAGTATCAAACACCACTTTTCTCTCAAACTTTTTCTACACCAATTTCGAGATTCAAGGCTGATTTTCAAGTGCTCTTCCACTCTTAGTAAGTATAATTCATCCTCCTTATGATTATTTCACTTCATTCTACTCAAATCATTGATTGCTTACACAAACTCCATAACTATGATGTTAGATTCTCGAAAATCTTCAAGGCATCCCCAAGTGTTCTTGAGTTAAACACTTACATTCTTCAACAATCATCTACTGAAATCACTTAAGGTAAGTTCATAACTCTACATTTTCATGTTTTCTCAAGTTTTTAAGGGGGAATACAAGTTAAAACACCAAGAACATAACTAAAATTTTCTAACAGCCTTCATCAGAAAAGTTCAACTCCATTCACGGACTGTTTTGGGAATCTTAAACATTTTTGTTTTCAAAACTGTACAAGGTGAAAATAGTTCAAGTTCTTAGCTTTAAAATGACTACTTGCACATCTCCATACGATTTTTCTACAATTTATGGCGATTTTTACAAAACTGCCTATCATTTCAAACAACAATCCGGACCAGTCTGTGATTATGAAATTTTTCACCCAAGTTGGAGCTCATTAAAAATCGTTATAAAAATTATGAGTAAACTAGACAAATTTTGTGAACTCTCAGAATTTACGGATCTAGTTTTCAACTTCGTATGATTTTTCTATGATTTCTCCAAAACAGTGCAGAATGGCTAAAGTTAGCGAACAGCATGTAAATATCATAACACTTTGTATTATGTTGAGCAAAGTGTATAATCATAAGTTCTAATTATTGAAGGTGTTGCTTTGTTAGTTTATCATCATGAACTAAAACTAAGTCATTCATAATAAATATTATTCATTCATTTTAGAACACGTATATTAAACTATAAAAAGTATAGTTTAGTAAATTCATAACACTAATACATTTCCATAAAAGAGTTCTTACATATTACAAACGTTTTAGATAAACTATAATAGGTATAGTTTATGATATATTGCATAACACACTCATACTAAAAGAGTACATTCATACAAAAAAGGTTTACACTCAGACACATTATACGTAAACTTGTTACCCTAAATTGTGAGACAATCTCTCTTTCCGTACGTCCGAGTGCGGAATATAATTCCTGGTAGTTATAATCAGAGTCTCATGGAGGGAGAATGTGATACTTGTATATAGATCTATATTGGCTTTGACACCCCACACCTTGTTGCTAGCTACAGTGGGACCTGCAGGTCTACGGGTGACAAATGTCATTTCATTTTCGCGATGCGTGAGAAACGTCGTGGCAGGTTCACATAGTCATAGTATGATTATAGCGACTCACATAGGGAGATAATAATTCATAAAGTTTACGAGATTTCATAAAACCTAAGTAGGTTTTAGGTTGATTTAAATTCACTTTTTATATCAATTCAAACTCATGACATTTCTACTAAGTAAGAATGATTTCTTATACATTTTGGTCTTTGGTCATAAGGCTACATTATACGGATTTTAAGGAAAATATCGGATTTTTCTAAAACAAACGCGACATTTACATGAGAAAGACTTCTATTAAGTTTTATAGCAAAAACTTATGAACTCACCAACCTTTGTGTTGACACTTTTCAAACAACTTGTATTCTCAGGATATCACTAAACAGGTAATCAAGTGCTTTTGAGGATGGGATGTTAAGGCGTCAAACTTTTCATATTTTGTCAACATATTGTAATTGATTTTGAAACATGTAATTCATACAAATGATGTAACTTTTTCAATTATATATATGTTGGTTGTGTTTGCTTAAATCACTATTGAAATTGTGGTTATGATACTATACATGAAGTCCTCCAGCCCCGGACGTTTCCGCCATCCTTGGTTTGGGGGTGTGACAGATTGGTATAAGAGCACGGTTTATAGTGAATTAAGTATGTCAAACCACATAAGATATACAAACTATAAACACATTTGGGACTAAAAGTCTCTGATGCTTAAAACGCTTTAATGAGTTGTACTTTACAAAAACAAATAACTTCTTGTTTTAAAGTATACTTACATGCATTATATACTCGCGTAGTGTCATAACTAAGGAGAACATAAATTGAAAGAGGAGGAGTTGAACATTACTAGTACGCCTTAGCATGTGCAATCAGTTTTGGGAAGGATATAGCATGATCAACTATATCCGTCCGAGAAGTAACTTACGCACACTGGGGAATATTCGTAATGGGCGACAAATCTAATAACCTAACTGCACTCTACAAAGAACACGCTAATAACCAAATATAAACATTTAAAATTACTATAGGAGTATTTGTACATTTCTATAGCGCCATGTTATTATTTTCTGGTATGTGCTTCTTAAACCCCCCGTTTCTTATGCAGACGACATGGCAAGATTTCACATACCCGGGGACCCATACTTTCCCAATCAGGGAAACGCGGGGTGGATCGATGATGAGCCCGAGCAAAAAATCGAGGAGGATCCCGAAGAGGAACCCGAGGAGGAAGACGAACAAGAAGAAGAAGAGGAAGACGACCAAGAAGAAGAAGAGGAAGACGAACAAGAAGAAGAGGAGGAAGACGAAGAAGAAGAAGAGGAAGATGATGAGATAGTCATGTTTGGGAACGAAATGGAGGAACCACCGGAAGTATTCAACCCTCCTTACATCGCGAGGGTACCTGCACACCGTTTTGGATACAACGGACCTGAACCCCCTTGGGTAACAACGATCGAAAGGTGGAGCCGACAACAACGCCAGCGGTCACCATATGGCTACCAATGAGGTTATTATGATCTCACTCATGGTGGACCGGATGACAGAGCCCTCCTTTCACGATACAGCGAATAGCAAGTATGGATGATCGTGGTAGGACGATGACCGATCAAGTCCGGGAGCTAAGCGCCATCATACAGTCTACCACTGATCGTACCAGAGACCTGGAACGAGACTCCCACCACAGAGACCAACTCATTCAAGACCTTCTCACTGCTCGAGCAGAAACAAGAGAGTATCAGGAAAGATACATGACACTCGAAGAGAGAATGGTTGCAGCCGAACGGAGATTGGCAGAACTACAGGGCGCATCGACATCATCGCAGCCTCCATCAAAGAAGGGTCGTAGTGATTAGAATTCGTTACTATTCTCACGTCTTGGTAGTAAAAATTTATGAGTACGCGTTGGTGCTGCTCTCTGTATGTAGGTTGACCCTGCGACTAAGTGATTACACTATTCAAAGGGCTTTTGTAATGTCAAAGCTATCTTTTGTAACGATGTAATGTAAACCCTTATGTGGTCAAACTTTTCCCTCTAAAAGTTATGTACTAAAAGTTATCAATGAAATTTGGCATGCACTTTATTTATTGAATGTTTGGCACTAGACATCATAACCTGATCACACAATCAGTTTACGAATAATAATGTTTTGATAAAATACAAGAGAAATGAAACCAGTAACACTTGACTCGTTATCACTATTGAAGTCTTACCGACTGGTCATTTTTATTATGACAGAATCATGCCACCAAGGAGAAGACCAAGACCTTACGACAACACAGTGCCGCCTCTACCACCACCTCAGCAGTTTGATCCTGCGATGTTTCAGGCTGCAGTAACGGCAGCCGTGGCGGCAGCAATGTCGCAAATGGGTACCAATGGTTCTGGCGGTTCTGGATCCGGAGCTACCAATTCCATTCATGGGGACAACACGGGGCGTACGAGGGAGTGCTCTTACAAAGACTTCACGAATGGAAAGCCCGACCCTTTCAATGGAAGCGGGGGCGTCATCACGCTGGTGCAATGGTTTGAAAGGACCGAGGCAGTTTTCGAAATCTGCGCTTGTCCCGAAGCGAGCAAGGTCAAGTATGTGGCATTCACTTTCACTGGAAAAGCACTTACTTGGTGGAATGGACGAGTTAAATCACTTACTCCTGCAGTAGCTAACGCTATCAGCTGGGAGGATTTGAAATCCTTAATGTTAAAGGAATATTGCCCAAGGGGCAAAATACAAAAACTTGAAGAAGAACTTTGGAACCTCAGGATGTCCGGCACTGATCTTGAAACTTATATTGCCCGTTTCAATGACCTAGCACTCCTCTGTCTAACAATTGTCACTCCAGAGGAGAAGAAGGTGCAACGATACCTCTGGGGGTTGTCATCCCAGATTCAAGATAGTGTATTGGCCTCGAAACCCACTACCTTTGAGAGTACCAAGGAATTGGCACAACAACTCATAGATCACAGGGCTAGCCGTGGTACCGTGATAACCACCACCAACCGAAAAAAAGGAGGGAACAACAAGAGGAAGTTCTGGGGCAATAAAAAGAAACAACTGATGCAGGACCCCGCCAAAAAGCAACAGATTGTTGCTGTCCGTGCTGCCACTACTGCTATCACTCCAGCGCCACCGAAACAGTACATGGGAACTCTTCCCAAGTGCAACAAGTGTAACTACCACCATAATGGTGCTTGTCGAGAGTTACACTGCAATAACTGCAATAAGAAGGGACACACTACACGATTCTGTAGAGTGACTACCCAACCCGCCACTCAAGCCGCTACGACCGCCAACATCGGAGCAAGCCAAACCTGCTATGTATGTGTTGAAACAGGACACTTCAAGAGGAACTGCCCCAAGGCATGAGCCCTAATGATGGGGGTGTGGGGAGAGTCCTAACTTTAGGGCATGGAGAAGCAGTCAAGGATCCCTCCGTGGTTACTGGTACGTTCCTCCTCAATAACTCTTATGCATGCGTACTTTTCGATAGTGGGGCAGAAAGAAGTTTCGTAAGTCACCAATTCAAACATATACTTAAGCAAAATTCCCAGCCACTAGAAGATTCTTACATTGTAGAAATGGCAAATGGAAAGGTTGAGCGCGCTAACGATATTTACATAGGGTGTACTCTCACTCTAGACAACCATTTGTTCAAAATTGACCTTATGCTAGTCACCATAAAAAGTTTTGACATAATCATTGGTATGGATTGGTTAAGCCTTCATCATGCCGACATTCTATGTTACGAAAGGGCTGTCCGCCTCAATCTGCTGAATGACAACATTCTCACCGTTTATGGCAATAAACCTAGTGCGAACCTACAAATCATCTCTTGTGTTAAAACCCAAAAGTACCTCTGAAAGCAATACCATGCATTCTTAGCCCACATCGTAGACAAGAAACAAGAGGTGAAGGACATCAAAGAAATTCCAAAAGTATGCAACTTCCCTGATGTATTCCCAGACGATCTGCCAGGTGTACCACTCGCACGACAAGTCGAATTTCGGATCGACTTAATCCCAGGAGCTACTCCCGTCGCCAGGGCTCCATACCGCTTAGCACCGGCAGGTAAAAGATATAAACAACATATAAACAGCATCCCGGAGGCAAGGGATTTCTCCGATATCTTCCCAGAAGAACTACCAGGATTACCACCACAACACCAAGTCGAGTTCAGAATCGACTTAATTCCAAGGGCTACCCCTGTAGCAAAATCGCCTTATCGTCTGGCACCAGTAGAGATGCAAGATCTTTCCAGTCAACTTAACGAACTTCACCAAAAAGGATTCATAAGACCAAGTTTCTCACCTTGGGGAGCACCGATCTTGTTTGTAAAGAAGAAAGACGGATCGTTCCAGATGTGCATCGACTACCGAGAGCTGAACAAACTTACTGTCAAGAATCGTTACCCTCTACCCCGCATTGACGACCTATTTGATCAACTTCAAGGAGCGAGCTACATCTTAAAGATAGATCTACGATCCGGATATCACCAATTACGAGTACTAGAAGAAGACGTTCCCAAGACAGCCTTCCGAACCCGTTATGGACACTACGAATTTGTAGTGATGCCGTTCGGATTAACCAACGCACCAGCAGTATTCATGGACCTAATGAATAGTGTGTGACGTCCTTACTTGGCTCAATTCGTCATTGTATTCATCGATGATATACTTATCTACTCCCGAAGTAAGGGAGAACATAGTCAACACCAACGGAGGGTCTTAGAAACACTACGATCAGAGAAGCTCTATGCGAAGTTCTCTAAATGTGAATTTTGGATTCGAAGAGTCGAATTCTTGGGCCACGTTGTTAGCAAAAAAGGGATACACGTGGACCCCTCCAAAATTAAGGTCATTGAGAACTGGTCGGCACCAAAGACACCTACTGAGATTCGTCAATTTCTAGGTCTAGTTGGCTACTATCGCCGATTCATAAAGAACTTCTCTAGCATCGCAAAACCTCTTACTACATTAACCCAGAAAGGCGTGGTCTTTGACTGGGAAGCAAAACAAGAAAAGGTGTTTCAAACTCTGAAACAAGCCTTATGCACCGCACCAATACTATCCTTCCCCGAAGGGATAGAGGATTTTGTAGTGTATTGCGATGCATCAAATCAAGGGCTTGGTTGTGTTCTTATTCAACGAGGGAAGGTTATTGCTTATGCCTCCCGTCAGCTTAAAACACACGAAGTAAACTATACGACCCACGATCTCGAGTTGGAGCAGTGGTATTTGCTTTGAAGATCTGGAGACACTACCTGTACGGAACAAAGAGTATTATTTACACCGACCACAAGAGCCTTCAACACATTTTCGATCAGAAGGAGCTCAACATGCGACAACGACGATGGGTCGAGTTACTCAATGATTACGAATGCGAGATTCGTTATCATCCTGGTAAGGCCAATATAGTAGCTAACGCCCTCAGTCGAAAAGAATACACTGGTCGGAGAGTCAAATCTCTAAATATTACCATCCATTCCCACTTATCCACACAAATTAAAGAGGATCAACTAGAATCTTTACAACCCGAGCATATGACGGGTGAATCCGTGAGAGGAATGGAAAAGAATCTAGAAGTCAAGGGTGGCGGAGACTATTATCTCATGGACCGTATCTGGACCCCAAGACATGGTGGTTTCAGGGATGTGTTCATGACTGAAGCGCACAACACGAGGTATTCCGTTCACCCAGGTTCAGATAAAATGTATTTGGATCTTAAGAAACTATACTGGTGGCCTAACATGAAAGCAGAGATTGCTACCTTTGTAAGTAAATGTCTTACTTGCGCTAAGGTTAAGGTCGAGTACCAGAAACCTTCAGGATTACTACAACAACCAGAGATACCGGAATGGAAATGGGAACGATCACTATGGATTTCATAACCAAGTTGCCCAAGACAACAGGTGGACTTGATACCATATGGGTCATCGTCGATAGATTAACCAAATCCGTGCATTTTCTGCCAATCAAGGAGACTGACAAGATGGAAAGGCTTACAAGAACTTACATAAGGGAAATAGTATGATTGCATGTGGTTCCGATGTCCATTATCTCCGATAGAGATAGTAGATTTACATCAAGGTTCTGGCAGTCACTACAAAGTTCCCTAGGGACTAGATTAGACATGAGTACAGCCTACCATCCACAAACAGACGGGCAAAGTGAGAGAACGATACAAACTTTGGAGGATATGCTGAGAGCCTGTGTGATTGACTTTGGAAAGGCATGGGATATCCACTTACCTCTTGTTGAAGTCTCATACAACAATAGTTATCATACGAGCATAAAGGCTGCTCCATTCGAAGCCCTCTATGGCTGCAAGTGCAGATCCCCTCTGTGATGGACCGAAGTTTGCAACACACAATTAGCTAAAGGATGAGATAATGAAAACACTCTCACTGGTCCGGAAATCATACGAGAAACAACAGAGAAGATCGTTCAGATTCGTGAATGGTTGAAAGCATCTAGAGACCGACAGAAAAGCTACGCTGATCAACGGAGAAAACCTTTGGAATTCCAAGTAGGAGACCGTGTTCTATTGAAAGTCCCGCCATGGAAAGGCTTGATACGCTTTGGAAAGCGTGGAAAGCTAAACCCAAGGTACATAGGGCCTTTCGAGATTCTCGCCAGAATCGGCCCTGTAGCTTACAAACTTAATCTACCACGTGAACTTAGTAACATACACCCAACCTTCCACGTATCGAATTTGAAAAAATGTATGTCCGATGAGACTCTTGTTATCCCACTCGACGAGATTGAGATCAACGAGAGCCTCAACTTCGTGGAAGAACCGGTAGAAATCATGGACCGAGAGGTCAAACAAACAAAACAAAGTTGCATACCCATCGTGAAAGTCCGCTGGAACGCCAATCGAGGACCTGAATTCACATGGGAACGCGAAGATCAGATGAAACAAAAGTACACGCATCTTTTTCTCTGATTCACTTGTATCTTTCTTGCTTTAAATTTTGGGACAAAATTCCCTCTAACGGGGGCATGATGTGACAACCCGATATTTCAACTACATGTAAACGACCTAAAAAGTCAACTATTGTAACCATGTTAGTTGTAATAAAATTTACTTCGAAAATAAAATATCCAAAAATCACTAATTAAATTACCTTTTATGATAGATGTCATTAAACCGTGATCGTACGTAAAAAGAACGCCCAAATCCGACTTCGTATAAAGAAGTTAGGAATTTTTCAAGTTCAGCTTAACGGCAGACGACTAAAAACTCGATTCAGAGATCGAGCGACTTTTGGCCGGAATGAACTAAACGAGAATCGAACGTCTCAACAATGGTATTTCAGCGGTAAAAAGTCTGGCAAAAACCGACATCAGATAAAGAAGTTATGAATTTCTAAAGAATTTTTCTTACCGCGACCTTTTAAAAATAAATAATAAAAATAATTTCGGAATTTGCCGACGGAATCTAAACGAAAGTTGTAGACTATGGTCTCACCTTCGCGGGGATATTAAGAACGTCGAAAACGGAGTTCGTATGAAGAAGATATGAATTTTTTAAGTTTATTAGATAATTTATATATAAATTTAATTAAAAAATCCGGTATTATCCGAAGGGGGAGTCACCGTGTTCATCCGAGTTACGCGCCGCATAACCCCGTACACCCCGCGTACGCGAGGCCTTAGCCTCGGTTCGTCCACGTCGCCCCTATGCGAGGTACCCCGACCCGTCTCATCCGAAGCTGAGGCAGTCGAGGACTCGGTCACGCATGAAGCACGAGTACGCCCCGCGTACGCTCGTACGCCCCGCGTACCGAGGCTTCTCAGCCCCCTATAAATTGAGATGCGAGGGTTCCGGGAAAAACACCCCATTTCTCTCACGATCTTGCCTTGTTTTCCGTGCCCATACTACCCCGAAGCCCCGATCACTTTGCTCGAGTCCCGAAGGTCGTGTGTGCCCCCAAGATTCCCGAGAATCCCAAGGAAATCCACTTTCGCAAGCCGAAATTCTGTCCGGTTTTCATCCCGCAACCTCCGATCTTACAAGTGAGTTCATACCCCTATAATTGACACTTTTAAATGTTTTATGAGTACTTTTACATGCTTTTAAGGGGGGAATACAAGTAAAACACTCGATTATTATCGTGTGTTATATAAACTTTCACTTTACGCGTTTTATCAAAGGAATCATATGTGATTTGAAACTATCAAAGGGAAACTTTCATATGCAAATTATACCACGACAACATTTTATCTTTTGAAATGAGAAACGATTTATGTATTTATATAAATCAGGTTCTTGCTTATACTACATTTATGTGTGTCGGTTGTGGCACTACAAAACTACGGTTTTCATAACAAGTGAACATTTTCACTAAAGGTTTATTATACAAACGAAACACACTTTAGGAAACTATAATAGGTATAGTTTTACGAGAATACTACGAACTTTTACATACATGGAAATACTATTTCAAGAAGCTACTTTCATATACAATAACGAACGAACGTTTTCACACGTAAATCAGTTTTCTACTAAGTTTTGTGAGACATTAACTTCACGTACGTTCGAGTACACATTTCAAGTCCTGTATTATATACCAGAATCCCTTGGAGGGGGAGCATGGTGTTTGTGTATATATCTATACGGGCTTGGCAACCCGCGCCCTGACTGTTAGCTACAGTCCACCATTTGGGATGACAAACGTCAGAACATTCCAACGCCTGAAGAACGTTATGTATAGGCATTCCTTGTCAATAGCATGGTTATAAAACTCACATGGAGTATTAAAAACACAATGATTTACGGGGTTTTTCAGACATATTGAAATTTTCATACTACATACATTTACTAAAAACAAGCATTTGTCCTGAAAGAAGGTTACAATTATACTAGTAGAAAATATAGGATTTTCTAGGAACATGCAAACAAAGAACAAAAACATTTCATTTCATAGAAACATTGTCATTAAATACTTATGAAACTCACCAGCTTAAATGCTGATCTACTCTTTCAAAACTACTTCTATGTCCCAGGGATCTAGTAATTACAGGTAACAAACGGATTTTGGAGTAGGGACGTTGCGGCGCCAGTTTAATTTCATATTTTGACATAATAATGTAAATTGATTTTGAACATGTACACTTTTAAACAATGTAAACTTTCAATTATATATATGATGGTTGTATTGCTTTCTTTACTATGTATTTATTTGTTACGTTACCACATGAAGTCATCCGCCCCCGAACGTTTGCGTTGTTACGGTTTGGGGGTGTGACATATATATATAGGGTGTATTTTACATTTTTAAAATATTATGTGGTTTTATTAACTTTCTCTTTTTAATTAAACTTTTAATTAACTAAACAAAACCATGTGGGTGTAATTTGAACATTTTCAAAATACTAGGGTTTTAGAATTTATTATTTCAAAATTAAACTTTTTAATCAAATTTTAAATTCCAAAACTTGAGGGCATCTTTTGAAACGTTTCAAAACTATCCAAGTCATATTACAAATAATTAAATTAAACAAATAATTGGTAATTATCTAAATTTGACCTAATTCAATTTCTTGCAAGATAATTCATCAAATAACTCAAATAATAAAAGGTTATCTTATAAGGCAATAAATATTTGATTAATTGGTAATTATCTTCTATTTTGGTAAGGATATTCACCAAAAATCAATAAAAATCGGATTTTTTTAATTAAAAACATTTATGGTAAGTATCCCAAGCCCAAACAGCAAGAAAAACGCCATAAAACACGACCAGACCCTTGGACTCGCCGAGTCAGCCTGACTCGCCAAGTTCATCTACTGACTCGCCGAGTCAGTCAAGCAGAAGGTGTAAAAAACGATTTTTCAGCCAATAAACTTTTAAGAAAGCATCAATTCATCAACAAACAGCCCTAGGCTCTAATACCACTGATGGGATTTGAGTAATACATCAATCCTATGGTGTACATTGAAACCCTAGTAACTTTGTATCTATTTTGTCTAATGAACATGCAATTGATAATACAAAGCCATAAACCCTAGATCTAGCATATAATTAATCATATTATGTAACGACCCAAATTTTACGTCCGAAAATTTCATTTTAAAATATTACTTTAGAAAACATTAATAAATAAAAACATTGTTTGATCACACCATAACACATCGCAACCATGTTCCAAAAGGTAAAACCATACAACCCATCAAAATATCAGAGTACAATCCCAGTAAATCTCGTAAATGCGGAAACCGAAGAGTGTGTGTATGACGTGCCGCTACCGCGCCGGCTCCTTCCCCTTCGGTGCAGAGGTACCTGAAAACAAAACTGTAAACGTAAGCACAAAGCTTAGTGAGTTCCCCCAACGTACCACATACCACACAAACACATAACATACGTACTGCCAGGCTATTCTGGGGTGCCTGACTACCCGGTACGGCCATTCTGGGGTGCCGACTTACCCATGCGGCCATTCTGGGATGCCGTCTTACCCGTGTCAAGCCATTCTGGGGTGCTGACTACCCATGTCAAGCCATTCTGGGGTGCTGACTACCCATCGGTCCTAACAACCGATCCTCGGGGACTGGTCCCCTCTCGCTACCTCTATCGCATAACATAACAGACCAACATACAAGCATACCAACACATACAGTCAGATAATTCTGGGGTGTCTGACTACCCAGCGGTCCTAACAACCGAACTCTACTACTATCGCATGTAACGTATCATGAGAGCATATAACATAATAGGTAATAGCAAACCTAGATGATATCACAAAGACAATCATCTATCATACGTCTCCTACTGGTGGGCCGGCATTGTGGCCTTAGACCCACCACTACTGGAAGGTAACTCACCTCAAAGTAGCTGCTGAACTGATCGGGAACTAACTGACTGCTGCTGCTCCGGGAGTCCTCCGGCTGCAATTCCCACAACATACTCAATCAAACACTGCTAACTGTCCTTTAGGTAAAATGACCATTTTACCCCCGGTCTAGCTCTAAGCCAAAACTAGAGTCAACTTTCAGTTGACCCGACTCGCCGAGTGGATCTCCACTCGCCGAGTCCGTAGCAAACTATTGTCCTGGGTCCCTGGTTCTACTCGTCGAGTTGGGCTATGACTCGATGAGTTCATCTTCTAGCTGTAATTCGACTCCTTCATCCTACTCGCCGAGTTGTATGAACAACTCGTCGAGTTCATCTTCATCTGAAGAACACTTTATGCTAAGATTGCCTTGGACTCGCCGAGTCAGGGCATTGACTCTCCGAGTCCTAACATGGGTGAGTTCAGCTCCCAACTCACCGAGTCACCCCCTGTGACTCACGGCTCAACTGGATACATCATGAAGGGGCCAAATCGGTGACTCGCGACCAGACTCGCTGAGTCGCCAATACGACTCGCCGAGTCGTCGCCATGCATCCACCAAATACACCGATTTACTCGATTTCAGTCCGTGCCATTCAGAGATCTGGACTTCTAGGGCGCAAATCACACGTAAAGTTTCCATCTTTACGTGTGGATATTCACTAATGTGGATTTTAGGGTGCAAAATACCTCAAAAGGGTAGATCTAGGATGAACAAGCCACATGGGGCCATAAAGCTAACAGATCTGAGCTCCTGGAGCTCAATCTTGCCTAGATCTAAAGGTTAATCCACTTATTACGAAACATTAAGCACAAACAAGGTTGAAGTATTTCTCAAGAGTGTCCCAAATGAAATCCTAAGCATAGAAACAGGGGAAAAACGAGATATACCTCAAGGAAAATGTTGAAATGACACAAAGATGGCTGATCTCCTTCTCCTCTTCTTGATCTACTCCTCTTTCTCCTCAAAACTTTCAAGAACACACCAAGAACACTTCAATCTCTCAAGGGAATAAGGGAAAACGATGTTGGGGGAGTCCTGGGAGTGAATGGGGACGAGTTGGGGCGGAATGAGGGTTTAAATAGGGTGCAAACCCTTGAAACTTAGGGTTTCATCCAGCAGCGGTGACTCGCCGAGTCGCCCACTTAAACGTGTCCTGAGTCTCGTCCCTACTCGGCGAGTCGGACCTTATGACTCGCCGAGTCCAAGGCTAAAATAGGGCAATGCTCAAATAAAATTCACATATCGGAAACCAGGTGCTACAAATCTCCCCCACTTATTTTAGACTTCGTCCTCGAAGTCTGCTGCCCGATGCTGAAACAGCTCGAGGTAATGCTCCATCATCTCGTCCATCGGTTCCCAAGTCCATTCCGAACCCTTGCGGTGCTGCCATTGCACCTTCACTAGTTCTACCCTCTTGTTTCTCAACGTCTTGGTCTTTCTGTCAAGTATTGCGACTGGGCGCTCAATGTAATTCAAGCTATCATCAACCTGAATATCCTCCAACGGTACTACTGCTGAATCATCCACCAGGCACTTCCGCAGCTGCGAAACATGGAAGGTGCTGTGGATCTGACTGAGCTCGGCTGGCAGATCCAGCCTATACGCCACCTTGCCCACCCGAGCTGCAACCCTGAATGGCCCGATGAACCTTGGGCCCAACTTGCCCCGCTTCCTGAATCGAATGACACCTTTCCAAGGCGACACTTTCAGGAGGACCATATCCCCGACTTGGAACTCCAAGTCGGATCGATGTCTATCGGCGTAGCTTTTCTGCCGACTCTGTGCAGTTTGAAGTCTGCTCCGAACCTGCTGGATCCTCTCGGTCATCTCTAGCACCACCTCGGTGCTTCCCATGACTCTCTGGCCAACCTCCCCCCAACATATCGGGGTTCTGCACTTCCGCCCATACAACATCTCGAACGGCGGTCGGTCAATGCTCGCGTGATAGCTGTTGTTGTAGGAGAACTCAGCCAAGGGAAGATAGGTATCCCAGCTACCACCGAAATCCAACACACACGCCCGCAACATGTCCTCCAAAGTCTGGATGGTCCGCTCACTCTGACCATCTGTCTGCGGGTGAAAGGCGGTGCTAAAATGCAGACGAGTGCCCAACTCGTCATGGAATTTCTTCCAAAATATGGAAGTAAAACGCACATCTCTGTCCGAGATCACCGATACTGGCGCCCCATGCCGTGCCACAATCTCCCTGATATAGATGTCGGCCAATTTTTCGGCCGATATGCTCTCCTGAGTTGGAATAAAGTGAGCACTCTTGGTCAATCTATCCACGATGACCCAAATCGAATCCACTCCCCGTGCGGTCCTGGGAAGCTTTGTGATAAAATCCATCGTGATATCTTCCCATTTCCACAGTGGAATGTCCAACGGCTGCATCTTGCCATGCGGTCTCTGATGTTCGGCCTTGACCTTCCTGCAGGTCAAACACCGTTCGACGTACCATGCCACATCCCGCTTCATGCAAGGCCACCAATAATCTGGACAAAGATCCCTATACATCTTCGTCGCCCCGGGATGAATAGAAAATCGGGACTTGTGCGCCTCCTCCATCAAAATCTGACGCACGCCACCGTGATACGGCACCCACACCCTACGGTGTAATGTCAAAAGTCCTTTGCCATCATAATCAAAGGAGGAAACCTGTCCCACCACACGCTCGCTCTTCCGATGCTCCTCCTTGATAGCCTCCTGTTGAGCCTCCCGAATCTGCTCCAACAGGGGAGTCACCACAGTCATCCTCAAACAGACGTCCCTGATCGGCACCGTCTTGCGGCTAAGCGCATCGGCCACCACATTGGCCTTCCCCGGGTGGTAAAGGATCTCGCAATCATAATCCTTCACCACGTCCAACCACCGCTGCTGCCTCATATTCAGATTCGGCTGGTCCATGAGGTACCTCAAACTCTTGTGGTCCGTGTAGATGGTACACCGAACCCCGTAGAGGTAATGCCGCCAAATCTTGAGGGCAAAGACCACCGCCCCCAACTCCAAATCGTGCGTCGGGTAATTTGCCTCGTGAGGCTTGAGCTGCCGCGAAGCGTAGGCAATGACATGCCCCCTCTGCATCAGAACTGCGCCCAACCCTGAAATGGACGCATTGCAGTAAACCACAAAATCCTCTACGCCCTCAGGCAGGGCTAGGATCGGTGCCTCACACAATTTCTGTCTCAGCATCTCAAACGCAGCCTGCTGCTCGGGTCCCCACCGAAAGACCACGACTTTCTTCGTCAGTCGTGTCAGAGGTACGGCTATCTTGGAGAAATCTTGGATAAATCTCCGATAGTAGCCCGCCAATCCTAGGAAGCTCCGAATCTCGGATGGTGACTTCGGGACCTCCCATCTCATCACGGCCTCGACCTTGGCCGGATCGACCAGAATCCCGTTCTGGTTGATGAGGTGTCCAAGAAACTGCACCTCACGCAACCAAAACTCACACTTGGAGAACTTGGCATACAAGATCTCCCTCCTCAGGGTCTCCAATACCTCCCTCAGATGCTCCTCGTGTTCCTCCCGAGTCTTGGAATAGACCAAGATATCATCGATAAAGACTATCACAGACCGATCCAGCATCGGTCTACACACGCGGTTCATGAGGTCCATGAACGCGGCAGGAGCATTGGTGAGCCCAAACGGCATCACCACGAACTCGTAATGACCATAGCGCGTCCGAAACGCAGTTTTCTGCATATCCTCCTCCTTGACCCTCATCTGATGATACCCCGAACGCAAGTCAATCTTGGAGAACCAAGATGCTCCCTGAAGCTGGTTAAATAGGTCGTCAATCCTCGGAAGCGGGTATCGGTTCTTCACCGTTACCTTGTTCAGCTCCCGATAATCTATACACATCCGATGCGACCCGTCCTTCTTTCTTACAAACAGAATCGGGGCTCCCCAGGGTGAACTGCTCGGCCGAATAAATCCCTTGTCCAGCAGCTCCTGCAGCTGCGTAGACAACTCCTGCATCTCGGGAGGAGCCAACCGATATGGTGCTTTGGCTATCGGAGCCGCACCGGGAATGAGGTCAATCCTGAACTCCACTTGTCGCTCCGGAGGTATCCCAGGTAGTTCCTCCGGGAAAACATCAGCAAAATCTCGAACCACCGGGACCTCGCTCACGGTCGCCTTACCTGCCTCCCGGGTATCCATCACATACGCGACATAACCCGCGCATCCCTGCTGAAGGTAGCGCCTAGCCCTCGCTACTGAACATACAGTGGGTCCACACTGCGGCCGCTCTCCATGAATCACTAACTCTCCCCCGCTTGGGGTCCTGACTCGCACTAGCTGCTGCGTGCAATCTATCACTGCCCCATTAGGGCTCAACCAATCCATACCAATAATCACCTTGTTCCCACGCAATGGAATGGGAACCAAGTCTACCAGGTAACGCTCCTCAAACAGTCGCAGAACACAATCTCGAAACACCATCGATGCTCGCACCGATCGATCGTCAGCAATCTCTACCTCTAACGGGCAATCTAACTCGCCTGAAGTCTCATGAAATCTCTTGCTAAGAGCAAGAGAAACGAACGATCGGGATGCACCCGAGTCGAACAATACCTGAACCGGGATGCCGTTCACATGGAACGATCCTAATACACATGTATACACACAGAGCACATATCAATATCATAACAACGTAAAATAAAAGATAGAAGGAAGGAATCATACCCGTCACCACATCGAGCGCGGCGCGTGCCTCCTCGGCAGTCAACTGAAATGCCCGACTCCTTACCACTGGAGCCTCTGCCTTGCCCTGACGGCCATCCGTGATCCGCAGGGTCGCTGGAGTTGGCGCCTTCACTGGCGCTGAAACTGTCAACATGGGGCAATTAGCCTTCTTGTGGCCCCTCTGGTTGCAGTGGAAACACAGCAACTCCGATGTCTGAATAACTGTCGCAGGAGCAGTGCAATCCCTGCTGATATGCCCAAACTTGCCGCACTTGTAGCAGCCTGACGATCCCATCCTGCACGCCCCCTCGTGCGGCCTGCCGCACCTCCTGCAGCGGCTCGGTCCCGACTGGCCTTTCGGCCTCCCATCTAATCCCTTGGGCTTCTTCCCCGAAGCCCCTGCTGCCTGACCATCCTCAAGTTTCCATTTTCGGATGTGCTCCAAATCTATCTCTCTCTCCCTAGCCCTGGCAATCATGGAGTCCAGGGTAGGGCAAGCCGAAAAGCTAACATGCTCCCGAATGTCAGCTCGTAGCATATCATGGTAACGATTCCTCCTCATATCCTCGTCACCCGCATACTGGGGCACCAATAAAGCCCTCTCCCGAAACTTGGCGGTGATCTCTGCCACGGTCTCTGTCGTCTGCCTCATGTCTAGAAACTCCCTGGCCAGCTGCTGAAGCTCGACCGCTGGTGCAAACTCTGCCCTGAACCTAGCCACAAAGTCCGACCAGGTCATTGCCTCGATAGCCGAGGCTCCCAATGAGTCACCCACTGACTCCCACCAATCCCGGGCTCGGTCCCGTAAACACCCTGCCGCGTACCTCACCTTCGACCCCTCGGGGCAGAAGCTGGTCAACTGGGCGGACTCAATATCCGCAATCCACCGCCTGGCGACAATGGGATCCTTCACCCCATGGAAATCCGGCGCACCACTGCCCCTGAAGTCCTTGAAGGACAGTGTGCGAGATCCCGACTGGCTAGAGGCCAAGTCGCTCCTGAATGCCCGTAGGCGATCCTCCATCAACTCCACGATCCCTTCCTTGATCGACCCAAAGATGATGGGGGTCGACTCAAGGATGCCCCTAGTGATCTCCGACGTGATGAACTCACGTAGCCTCTCATCAATCGGCTCGGTGCCTGATCCCGAACCTGACCCTTCTCCTGACCCGCCATCTGTCGGTCTCGGTCGAAGTACCACCATTCTGCAAAACATCATAATAATCATTAGTGGTACTGCTACTTTCTGAGGGATCTCAACTACTTACAGGTTCCTTGGTCTCATCTTGGCCTTCCTCGGCTCGGGTACGGATCCTCTGCTTTCAGTAGTACGGGCCCATACTACCTTCCACATCTACCCGTACCTTCTTCGAGGAATTCCTCGACTCCACCAGCTCCCCTTTACTACTGCTACTCTCTGATATTCTCATCCTAGGCTTGCCCTAGGGAAAACTCAAGTTCAACCCGACTGGTCCTCAGCTGCTGTAGGTCTCCTCATAATGCCAGTTAGCCACCACCTAAACACCATCACACGTGATGAGGATTAGATAATCCTTCAAGTAAAAGATCCGTCCCTACAACGGTTGGACTCAAACAAGAGCTGCGCAATAGGGCCAGTTCCAATACTTTGGGATTATTCAACCCTGATTACATGTGGTGTGACGTGTTTACCTAGTGGCTAATTCCCATTACTCAGAATCCCACCAAGAACGAAGCAAGCAGCATTCGGATAAGGGAAAAACAGACTCAAGCCAAAACTATTCTTATAACAAGAAACGACACTTAACATAGGATGCTAAGCTCATACTATCAGGCATAACCTAAACAGGCTATCCTACTGCTATCTACTCAATTCTAGCATGCAATATTCATAAAGCTGTAACACATAAGCAGGCACATAAGGCATCACTCCTAGATCCTTAGCCTATTCTAGCATGCAGTTCTACGTAAGCTGATAAACATAACATAAACTTGTATGGGTACTATGGGGAATACTTACTTGAGCTCGGTCGGTCGCGCACGTCACACACTTTGCTCTTTCTTATGACTCGTTTCCGGGTTTTAAGAACAATTTCTTTTGGAAAATCTTTCAATCCCTCGATTTGAGTCCAAACACTCCCGAAGGCGTGTCCGAATCCCTCAAACCAGGGCTCTGATACCAACTTGTAACGACCCAAATTTTACGTCAGAAAATTTCATTTTAAAATATTACTTTAGAAAACATTAATAAATAAAAACATTGTTTGATCACACCATAACACATCGCAACCATGTTCCAAAAGGTCAAACCATACAACCCATCAAAATATCAGAGTACAATCCCAGTAAATCTCGTAAATGCGGAAACCGAAGAGTGTGTGTATGACGTGCCGCTACCGCGCCGGCTCCTTCCCCTTCGGTGCAGAGGTACCTGAAAACAAAACTGTAAACGTAAGCACAAAGCTTAGTGAGTTCCCCCAACGTACCACATACCACACAAACACATAACATACGTACTGCCAGGCTATTCTGGGGTGCTTGACTACCCGGTACGGCCATTCTGGGGTGCCGACCTACCCATGCGGCCATTCTGGGATGCCGTCTTACCCGTGTCAAGCCATTATGGGGTGCTGACTACCCATGTCAAGCCATTCTGGGGTGCTGACTACCCATCGGTCCTAACAACCGATCCTCGGGGACTAGTCCCCTCTCGCTACCTCTATCGCATAACATAATAGACCAACATACAAGCATACCAACACATACAGTCAGATAATTCTGGGGTGTCTGACTACCCAGCGGTCCTAACAACCGAACTCTACTACTATCGCATGTAACGTATCATGAGAGCATATAACATAACAGGTAATAGCAAACCTAGATGATATCACAAAGACAATCATCTATCATACGTCTCCTACTGGTGGGTCGGCATTGTGGCCTTAGACCCACCACTACTGGAAGGTAACTCACCTCAAAGTAGCTGCTGAACTGATCGGGAACTAACTGACTGCTGCTGCTCCGGGAGTCCTCTGGCTGCAATTCCCACAACATACTCAATCAAACACTGCTAACTGTCCTTTAGGTAAAATGACCATTTTACCCCCGGTCTAGCTCTAAGCCAAAACTAGAGTCAACTTTTAGTTGACCCGACTCGCCGAGTGGATCTCCACTCGCCGAGTCCCTAGCAAACTATTGTCCTGGGTCCCTGGTTCTACTCGTCGAGTTGGGCTATGACTCGACGAGTTCATCTTCTAGCTGTCATTCGACTCCTTCATCCTACTCGCCGAGTTGTATGAACAACTCGTCGAGTTCATCTTCATCCGAAGAACACTTTATGCTAAGACTCGCCGAGTTGTATGAACAACTCGCCGAGTCTGTTCTTGATCTATAAAGATTGCCTTGGACTCGCCGAGTCAGGGCATTGACTCGCCGAGTCCTAACATGGGTGAGTTCAGCTCCCAACTCACCGAGTCACCCCCTGTGACTCACGGCTCAACTCGATACATCATGAAGGGGCCAAATCGGTGACTCGCGACCAGACTCGCCGAGTCGCCAATACGACTCGCCGAGTGGTCGCCATGCATCCACCAAATACACCGATTTACTCGATTTCAGTCCGTGCCATTCATAGATCTGGACTTCTAGGGCGCAAATCACACGTAAAGTTTCCAACTTTACGTGTGGATATTCACTAATGTGGATTTTAGGGTGCAAAATGCCTCAAAAGGGTAGATCTAGGATGAAGAAGCCACATGGGGCCATAAAGCTAACAGATCTGAGCTCCTGCAGCTCAATCTTGCCTAGATCTAAAGGTTAATCCACTTATTACGAAATATTAAGCACAAACAAGCTTGAAGAATTGCTCAAGAGTGTCCCAAATGAAATCCTAAGCATAGAAACAGGGGAAAAACGAGATATACCTCAAGGAAAATGTTGAAATGACACAAAGATGGCTGATCTCCTTCTCCTCTTCTTGATCTACTCCTCTTTCTCCTCAAAACTTTCAAGAACACACCAAGAACACTTCAATCTCTCAAGGGAATAAGGGAAAACGATGTTGGGGGAGTCCTGGGAGTGAATGGGGACGAGTTGGGGCGGAATGAGGGTTTAAATAGGGTGCAAACCCTTGAAACTTAGGGTTTCATCCAGCAGCGGTGACTCGCCGAGTCCAGGATATGGACTCGCCGAGTCGCCCACTTAAACGTGTCCTGAGTCTCGTCCCTACTCGGCGAGTCGGACCTTATGACTCGCCGAGTCCAAGGCTAAAATAGGGCAATGCTCAAATAAAATTCACATACCGGAAACCAGGTGCTACATATTAACATAAAATAGGGTTTATATCTAACCTTTAGTTGTTATATAGCAATAACGATCAATCCTTGTCTTCAGAAAGCTTAGTGCCTCTAGTGTTGCACGACTAATGGAGTCAAAAACACCACTAAGCAACTTGGATGAAGAGAGAAGAGTGAGAAGCACCCAAAAATGTCCAGAAACTCTAAGGGAATCATTCTCCCCATTTTTAGGGCTTAGGGCTCATTAAATAGGTAGACAATTAGGGTTATTTAACAAGGAAATCCTAATTTGACTGCTTAAGCTCTAAGCAGCCCATGGACTCCTTCTTTAGAAGCCTCGGACGATTTCTAATGGGTTTCCCATAGAATTCGTCCACTCCACCTTCTATGGAGTCCATAAGCCCATCTATGTAATTATCTTATAATTACATAATAAGTCCCTTATGTTTAATTAATCTCTTTTAGCCACAAAATTAATTCTTGACTAATATTAATTGAACATTACGATTTCTCCTTTAATATATTATTCTTATAATATATTAATAAATCATAATTAAACCTCTCTCTTCTTAATTCATCCTACATATTGCTATGGTGAAGGCAACCCAAAAGGACCATGCTCATAATCGGGTCAAGTATATACCAAACTAGTTATGGACTTAGACACTAATCCAACAAAGCATTATAAGACTATTGTAAGCCAATCATACACAACACTCAAAAGGCTTAAAGAAACTCCTAATATCCTATTGATGGTCCATAACTTATAAACTATGTCTATAACCTTAATAACAACAAGTAATTTGACCAAAAATAATCTTCCTAATACATAAATAAATACCATCCCTCAAGATCATCAAAGAATACAATTTATCATTGAAACAAAAAATGGAACATACCAATGCCATCAATAGATGACACACTCCCATTTTCTAAAGAAACCTCATAAATCAAACCATGGATTTTGGGACCTCGGCTATCCCCTAACGTCTATGGCATCTGGGTCCAAAACCTTCCCTTCTGCATGCCTGGGACAATAATCCTTAACATGACTTCACTGATGTGACAACCAAGAGGATTCTGTTACTGGTCACCAATAGGAAAGAGTAGGAAAATAGATGTAATAGCTTAATACTGTAATATTTTATTTTAAGATAACAAAAATCAAATGCATCGTTATATTTTTTGTTAAAACGAATGTTAGGCTCAAAATTAAGCGTCCAGAAAGTTGTATCGTCTTTTAAGCTGGTTAACATACTCAGAAAGTACTTGTTAACATGATCCCAACGACATAAGATTTGTAAAAATCCGACTCCAAAGGAAAGAGTTATTTATTTTATTAAAATAGTCATCAATTTCACAATTAAAATTAATTCTTTCAAAACGGTACCTAGAGATTGGTTGGGTTTTGACTAAAAGGGCATAAGTGAGATTTGTAGTAATCCTTAAGATAAAAACTTTAGGAAAAAGAGTGCCAAAAACGGGATCCGTAAGAGAGAGATATGATTTTTGTAAAATCATCTATTTTTCCCCCATTAGGCACAAAAATGAAAGTCACAACTAGCTAAAGCAAATTTTTTTCTGTATTCCATTTTGTATATTTACGTTTTATTGTAACCTAGAGAACTGATAGGATTAGTAGATTCTATGAATATGAAATCATTAAAGATATGATGTAATTAAAATAACACAAAGATGTAAATAAGATATTGTTTATCATTTATAAAGTAAAAGGCATATGATTACAACGAAGTAAGAAACCTTTCAAAAGATACTCTCTACTACCAACTAAATACATTTAAATAGTACATACAAGGAAGTTAGTTAGGTTCTAAACAATGAGATACGGACACCTAGGAAAACACAGCTGTCAAAATAAGAAAACATAAAACTGCGAATCCTAATTATACAAAAAAATACAATCATAAATAAGCAGTTTGCATATACAAGTGAAGAACTATAACATATAGCTATGAACTTCCTTTTCTTCATAATACAAACATAACACATTAAATCTGCACAACCCAACAATCTCCATATTTGTGTTGAGTTGCGAAAGTGGTCTTCAACTTATCTTTTTCAAAAACTTCCAGTATAAACCCAAGAATAACAATATGAACTATCAACCACCATCTAAGCATATTTGAGATGCACTTGAGATCATCTTTGTTAGTTTCCTTGCATATCTCAAACTTTGTAAGGATGCCAATCAGTGTTGTAGATCTGAAGTAGTGCTTATCTTGGTGTTACATTATACAATTCTTTACAGTCCAATTCTCATGCACTTTGTATACGACACCCCATGGATTTTTTTTTGAATTAATCATCTCTTATCTCTTAGAGATTTTCAGGTTGCTTTCCAGATCTAACACTAACATTCTTCTGTAAAATCTCAATAATTTCAATATCCATCTTACATATCTCGATGATTTAAGATCTCAATATTCTCTTCAAGTGATGAAGTTGAGTTGGGAACTTTGATTTATGTGCAAACCAATGCAAATAATCTAATCATCGGGGTTCATGATCGAAAGATCAACAAAAGTGAATCCTAATTTTTCATTATTTGATTCCCTAAAAAAAGTAAACTTGTAGTTTGTATACCCATCAACTTTAATCTCTTCAATCTTGTTGACTGCTCCAATCTACTTCAAGCTCCATACTTAATATTATGGATTTGAATGAGTAACATAGAACTTGAAAAACTTTCTATTCACAACACTATTCGATAAAGGAATACCAACAACTTTTTGAAAACTTGTGAACAAGAAAGCTCTTGTTGTCATTGGAAGATCTAATTGACAATCACTTGTATTATCAAATATAAACAGAGATCTTGGTTCAAGCCAATATTTTTCAACATTCTTAATGGATTCTTTTTGTATTCTTGCAATAGTCCATTCTGGCCAAAGAGATTTTAAAGATGCTTATGTTGCTTCTTTTTCTCTTTTCTCAACATCTTGTCAATATAATGCAATCTGTAATTGCTTCATTCTTTCTAATTCTTCATCATTTTTCCATTGAGCTTCTTTTTTTAGCCTATGTACCACTAGGATCAACTTTGGTATGCAAACCAATTCTTACAGAACTTGTTCTGACAACTTTAGGAATGTCAAGAGTTTCAATAACTAGATCATCCGATTTCTTTTTTAAATATCTATCAAATTTTTTTACCTTTGGAGCATCATGCTTCTTGGTCATTGGAGGGAAAACATATGGATTTGTTAGATTGACTTGAGGATGATCTTCTTAAGCAACTCACTATCCCCTTTGTTGCAAAGTAGTACTGGTACTCATAACACCTTGACCGGCAACAATTCTTCCTCATATTCATCAAAGTCACTTTTCAGTTGTCTCAATTCCAGCTGTAGAGACTTCACCTCATTCTCTTTTTCCTTTAACAAATCCGCCATTCATGACTCATAATCATAATATTCAGTAAGAGTGTTTATTTCACCAGTGATAGTTCGATGATGATTCATATTCTCAGATATAATTATAGCTTTCAGAGTGTGAACCTTTGTGGGAACAGAATCAACCTTTGTTAATGTTGTAGTAGCCTAAGAAAGAGTTGCATTGGATTTTGTAGTAGTGTTTTTCTCAACTTCTCCTGAGCTTCAAATAACCTCTTGCTCTCTGAAAGAATGGAATTCATGGTAGACTCAAGTATAATCATCAGATTCTAAAAAAATTGTCGGAGAAAAAGACTCTGTTTTGTAAACAAGCACATTGAGCTTCTTATTCATCAATTGATATTGTTTCTTTGTAATAGGAGCATCAACATAAACCTCATCTAGATCATTATCATCATCCAAGAGAGATGGAGCTAGGAATGGTTCAATAAATGGTTGAGAGGATCTAGTAACTTCAACTTCCTCATCATCAGAAACATCAAACTATTCATCACTTGTGGTTATACTCTCTTCATTCTGAACTTGAGGATTTTGATCAGATTCAGAAACCCAAATATCAATATACGGTGTGGAACAATTGTAGTTTGTGGTTGATTGCTAAAATCTATGAAAATTGGTGTTTTAAGTGGAATGGTAGTTTAAGTAGATGAAACTGGTGGAATGGGAATTTGAATTGTAGTGGTTTGTGGTTGAGAAGTTGGTAGTGGTGACAAAGGTGGAACACGTGGTGATTATGTTTTAAAAATATTAACTATTGACTCGTTCATGATATTTTGATAAATATCACTCTCAGTCTGAATAAGTATCGGATTTGAAGTGTTCGTAGAAACCACTGATACCTTATCTATCTGTGAAGACTCAAGGTTTATAGTATGAAGTTTTACACCAGTTGTATATGGTTTTTCTTTGTTCATAGGATTTGATAATCTTGCATTATCATCCTTATTAGCACCATCCTCCTTGCGAACATCATTAATTGTGTACTCATCATCTTCATCTTCATCCACACCAGTTATATTGGCTTTCTTTTTGAGTTTCCTTTAAGGTTGGGTTTCGCAGGAACATACTCATCAACAACCTTAGCCTCTCTCTTTCCCCCAACCATCTTTTGAACATTCCCAACTTCTAAATTAGCTTGGATAGATGTTGACATATAACGTTCACAGGGACAATGGTGGAGCTTTATAGGGGAAAGGGAGCATGTGTCCCCCCTGATTTGTTTATTAGAAATATCTCATCTACTTTAATTTTATACATATTAAACCCAAAAATATAAAGTGTTGGCAATAAAAATGTTGAAGCTCTGCCCCTGCACAAGGATTGGGAATCTATCTATAAATACCAATAAGTTAATTATTCATAATAACTATGTTCAACATCACATCAAGAATAGCTCAAACATAGTTAAAGTTCTTCGAATCTACGGTAATAAACATAACTATATTCATCATCAGAAACTTTGTGATTTGCACATCCACCATTTGAGGAACATTGAAATAGTCAAGAGCATTCTTCAATACTATGGATCAAAATCTTGCGCAAGAAATAAAAAATCCTTTGAAGAAGAAGGACTCTGTGTGAATTGAACCCAAAGAATTTAACCTAAGCCAACTTTCTCATCTATATACAAGGTGTGTAACAGAGTGTGGAATAACTTGTTAGAATTATTTAAGCTAGTAACCCTCTATAAGAAGCAATGAAACAAGATAGTAAATAGGGCATTCCACATTGGAGGTAGGGTAGATTTATTGAATTTTGACAAAACATATGAATCATCTTTGTAACCCATCTGATGATAAACCCTGATTATGATCGAACAAGAAACCGATTCCGGTTTTGTATAAGCATCACCAGTTTTCAACTGTAACAATCTGCAGAAGTCTGTCTGGGTAATACCACTAGTATATGCTAAAATTAGGACAAAAAGAGGAACATCTTCATGATGAGTTAATGCATTCTTCAAAATTTAGTGATCCAGACATTCAATAATCGGTTGAAAATCAGTTGAGTACTTAGAGGCATCGAGATCAACAATGATATTCTAAGTTTGTTTGAAGATGATATGAACAAAAGAAGCAGATTGATCGATAAACTAAAATGATTAAAAAAATGAATCAAATTTTGATTTGCATAAGAAAACCACATAGAGAGTTGAACAATATCGAGAAATTTCTTGCAATGCTCTTTGATTTTTCTGAAGTGTAAAGAGATTAATGGTTTATAATCGGAGTATTTATATGTAAGGGAATGACAAACATTGATTTTGAATTTTAAAAGTTTGGAATTCAAGGAGAAAGGAACCACCAAATTTTTTCCATAATAACCCATCAAATCTCACTCCAGACTTGAGTACGACGCCCATCAACACATTAAATAGCTCCAATAAGACTTTGCCATCTCAATCTATCTTCAATGAAAATAAAGTGACTATCTTCCAATATGTTTGCATAAATGTCTTCACATGACAATCATAAAGGACCTATCATCAATTTACACCTGTGGAGCATCATGCTTCTTGGTTATTGGAGGGATAACATATGGATTTGTATGATTGAATTGAGGAGGATCTTACAACTAGAGAAAATGTGTCTTCGTTGTCGATTTCATCTTTATAAAAATATCCTTTCACTAAGAACATGCCTTTTTTGTATAATATTACATTCTTTATCTAATTTGTTGCAAAAGACCCATTTCAATCATATAAATGAAGCATTGGAGGTGTTGGAACTAATCTACAAACCTTGTTTCTTTCAAATTCACTTAACTTGGCTTGCATTGCTTCAAGCTAATTGAAATGATCAAGTGAAAATTTCACAGTAATTGGTTTGATTTTGGATATAAGAATTCTTGGTTTGCATTTAGCAACGCCTTTTTCTCCCTTTGTTGAGCTCTAGTGAGAACACCAGTTGAAGTTTCACCAACAATTTGTGATTTTGGAGGATCTTTTGTCCATTTGACCAGTGGTAGATAGTTGGAATCATATTCAAGAATAAATACATAATAAACTTCTTCAGTTTCTGAATAATCACCATTATCTCCTGTTTATTGATTTTCTTTATGATTATGAACATGTGAACTCTCCATTCAGATAAAATCATTAGGTAAAGGAGGCTCCGTTAGATTTGATCATCTAGAGTTGTTGTTTTATGATATTTATAAGAAGTGGACTCCATTTCGCATGTGTGAGACATCGGAGTTCCCATGCTTATCTCTTCAACTTGAACAGTACATTCATGATTTGGAATAGATGGCTCCCCTTCGACACTAACTTCAATGTTATTTATTGCATCATCAACAAGCTTAAACAACCCATGTTCTTGATTATCAACCACTTTTGCCTAAGAGAAAATTGCCTTGACAGGTTCATCCAATAAATATAATAAATCATAATCAAAAGTACCAATTATATTATTATGAGAACATGATGAAGTAAAACTTTCTCCACATTGTTTAACATCGTTCTGGATGACTTGATGTGTTTGTCATCAAAAGTTACAAAGTAGATTTCTTCAATTTCCCTTGATTTATTATTAAGAACATGATAAGCTTTTGAAGTAAGAGAATATCCAAAGAATATAGCATAATCCTCTTTCGCATCAAAGTTATTTCGATTTTCCTTTGAGTTGTACAGAAAGCACCTAGAACCAAACACATGAAAGAATTTCACATTAGGTTTACGATTATTCAATATCTCATAAGGAGTAATAAAAAATCACTTATTAATTTAATATCTATTTTTGTGTGAAACATGCTGTTCATTTTCATCTGCCCAAAAAAAAAAAGTGGAAGATTACTGAATGAAAGCATTCTCCTCGCAGATTCAAAAAATGAGCAATATCTATAATGTCTACGGATTTGGGCTAGTCAATTTGGAGAGAAATAAGCGTTAAAAATAACTTTATGATAGAAGATTCTTTAGACTAAATAATTTTATCTGAGTTATAGTATATGTCACAAGGGTTCGATACATCTAAAGAACGCTGGAATCCGAGTTATAACAAAGAAGTTATTAGATGTCGAAGTTTTACGGCTAAACCGGAACGACACCGTGTAAAGTAAAAAGTGAATTTTTAATAAATTACTTTTTAGCCTTAGGGATCTAAACGAAAATCGTAGTATATGTTAAACCAAGAACATAGATAAAAAGAACGTCCAAACCTGACTTCGTATGAGGAAGTTATGATTTTTCCAAGATTTAGCCTACCAGTGCACAACCCAGAAATCGAATTTTAGACCGATCAATTTTTAGCTGACACAACCTAAATGAGAATTTAAGATATCATTTAAAAGACAGTAGAAAACAGAGTCTGTATGTAGAAGTTATGAATTGTACAAAGTCGTTAACAGTGTACTCTTCTCATACTATTAAATTTAAAATTGGTCGAAAATTAGACGATGCAAAAGGAAAGTTGTAGATGCAGTCGATACCTATGCGTGGATATAAAGAACGTTAAAAATGGAGCTTGTATGCAAAAGTTTCATATGTTAGATGATAATTAGTTTTTGGAATAACCAGGAGGCAACACGTGGCACGATCTGAGTCACTACTCGATCACCACGGCTAGCCACCAGACGGTGACACCAGGCCATTAATGCCCAGTGTTCAAAAACACCTTTGCATTCAGCTCTTGAATGCCCCATGTTTGCACTGAACTCAACCTACAAATAGAGGCACAAATCTCATATTTTCTTCACACCTCTCCACTTCTCTTCTTCCAATTACTCCGAAACATTCTAAGCTTTTCTCTAACACCTCCTAGGTGTTAGAAGCGAGTCTTGGAGCACCAGAAGGCTCCTAGAAGAAGAGCTTTCATCTTGGAAGTTATGCCCCCGCAGAGCCCGCTTCCTATCCAAACCTCTTAGTAAGTGAGTTATGCTTACTCTACTTTAAGTATATCTTATGTTTAAGTTCAATATCATTATTATGAACTTATACAGAATATATATTATAAAATATAATATAAAATATGTTATTATAATATCTTTTAATTATTTGTGGTACGGGGAATCTGGTTTGAAGGGCCGCATAGGGTTGTTGGATTTCAGAAGTGCTATGATGCCAAAATGGTCCTACCTTCCGGTGTTTCATGTCTAGCCCCTGTCTATACATAGTGGTAATAGTATTTTTTAACACTTCTTAAACAATGTTGCACGTAAATAGTCGCAATAAATATTAGACTAAAATCTAGAGGTAATGATACTAGGTTTCGTTGAAGGAAAATATAATTGTTACAAGCGAAGCGTTGTACGAGCTTGGAATCATCACTTTAACAAGTGAGTGCATAATTACTTTCATATTACACATAGATATGAAGTACTTAATATAAATTACATGCTATGTATGCATATTACCTGTGTTCTTGATATACCTATGTTGGATGAACCGAATACACATGTTTTATTTAATGTAAACTATATATGTATTTTATACCTATAAAAATATTAGGAAAATATGGCTAGATGGATGATGACGGATGAAAAACTTGGTAGCTATGCCACAATCTATAGATGTTTTTGAACTACGATGTACTTTAAAAATCCTAGCAGCTATGCCTAAAGGTAAATATTGACAGTTATTCCTAATAGAGAACATCATAATCCTGGCAACTGCGCCTAAAGGATAATATTGACAATTACACCTAATAGAGATCATCAGAATCCTGGCAGCTATGCCTAAAGGATAATATCAGTAGCTGCTCCTAATAGAGAACATAATAATCCTAGCAGCTGCATCTAAAGGATAATATCGGCAGCTACATCTAATTAGAGAACATCATAATCCTGGTAGTTGTGCCTAAAGGATAATATCGATAGATGCGCCTAATAGAGAACATCATATTTCTATCAGCTGCACCTAAAGCATAATATCAAAAGCTATGTCTAAGAGAGAACATCATAATCGTGGAAACTACGCCTAAATTATAATATTGGTAGTTGTGTCTAATATATAACATTGGTAGTTGTGCCATTGGTAGTGATGGACTTTGTTTCTATTCCTTAGGACAATCCTTAGGAATGAATGTGTGAACAATAGATGATTATTAGGTAGATCCTTAAAAAAATAAAGAACATAATGGGGATGGGTAATTAGGTTAACTGTTTGATGATCAAACATAATAACTTTACTATTGTAGGTTGAAAACCCTATGTAGTCACCAGGTTTCCCAACCTTACCCTTTCAGTTTATTTGTATCACATGTATCCATACGAAGCTACATTACACTCAGAGATTAAAGGAGATTTAAATCACTAGTGTAAATAAGGTATGTATATGCTTATGTTTCTATATTCACGATGACATACGAGACTTTTAATATAAACAAAATACATTTCTTCGGAAATGCTTTGATAATTTACTTATCATGTTTTCTTGGAAGAAATTTCGTAATATTATTCTTAAAAATGAATACTATGATTTTCAAATAATCATAAATAAATATTTTAAAATAATCGTGAATTTGGGGATATCACAATTTCACCTTTCAACAACACACCATTTTATTGCATTGTTTAAGGAGATGACAAATTTTCGTTAATTCCTTTGTTTATCAATAAATTCCTCGAATATTTGATTCTTAAATTCAGTTCTATTGTCATTATGAATCTTCCTTATAGGCTTTTGTATTTGTAACTCAACATTCTTCACAAAATCTATCATCTTCTGTGAGGTCTCAGATTTTTGTTTAAGAAATAAAACCCATGAACTTCAAGAAAAATCATCAACAATATCAAGTATATACTCATTATCCCCAATGCTCTCAATTGAAGATGGTCCCCACAAATCATTATGAATTAACTCAAGTGGTTCAGTAAATGAATTTTATGCCTTTACTTTTCTATTTAACATGTAATACATAAATGAACGTTGTCATATTTGAGAAATGGAAGTCCTCATACAAGATCACCCAAAACTTGTTTTTTGATATCTTTAACATTATGATGTGAGAGCCTCCTATACCATAAAAACTCTCATCCAAATTTTCTTTCATAAGTAGAAAAATAGATGGCTTTCCTTCTATGAGATTCATATCCAAGGGATATATTCCTCTTTTCTATTTGATTTCAAAATCACTTTCTCCTCAGCACAAAGTTTTAAAATTTTAGCAATATGTGGTTTATCATAGTAATCATTAAGTTTTATTGAGAAGAAATTAGGGAGATTATTGAATGTTTCAATCATGATGAGGTGGAATCAACGTGAATCATAAACAGTGCCAGCTCATCAACAAGAAGTGGTCTATTTTATGTATTATAGGGTGGAGTTGCAGTTTAGAATATGAAACTCACCATCAATTCATTTAATATTGTACAAAACGTAAAATGATAATAAAACAAAGAAGTTAGTCAAACAAGGAAGTTTTCAAAAAACGATAATTGCACTGCTTTTTTAGAAAAGAGACGAAGACCCAATTCAACAAACTTTTTAAAATAAATGGTCATGAATGAGTTCCCTTTTCTCAAGATATCTGAACCTCGACACTATCTAAAAAAGAATAGGAAAACAAAATAAAATATATAAACATAAAACACAATTTGTAACAAACTAAGAGAGAAGATGCCTTTAATCGCTGGAGTATTATAGATTGATTCCAAGCTTCGTGTTCACCAAGAACAAGAAAAGAACATGAACTAGACTGTGTAACCAACGAGTTATAAGGATTCAATCTTTGCCACCTTTGAGTTATGAGAGTTACCAAGACAAGACTTGAAGATTTCATACACTGTGATCTGTGATAGAGGCGATGAGCAGTATCTTCTTGTTGAAGAGGTCTTTAGATCTCAAATGGGAATTTGTGTAGGCTTGAAAAAATCTATGGAAGTTAGATGGGCTATGTTACCTAGCTTCACTTCATCCTATTGAAATAGTGATAAGTTGTCCAAGAAGGAAGAGATATGTGTCCAGAAGGACAAGCCCAAACACAGTTCTCTCTTATCTAGCCTCTTCGATGGGATGCTTCATGTTAATCAACATGAGTATTAAGATCAGGAAAAGAGTAGTTGGCACTAACGTAGTTGCAGAGCCAACTACAACCAGCTTTACCAAAAAATATGTTGCACCAAGGGAATGACAAACTAATTGTTTCCAAAGAAATAAATTAGTTAAGATCATTGTTGATATCAAGATAGAAGATCTTGAGACTTAATGTGACAAGCCGAAGTTGTTCCATCGCCGTAACCCGTTCCATTCGTAAAACCCGTCTTCAGAAATTCGTTTCGATTTCATTTTTGGGCTAAGTTATTGAAATTTATATGTTTATTATAATCTCATGAGTGTCTAAACTCCCTAGAAACTCATATAAAAGGCCCAAATTATTAATTTTAAAATTTTTAGAATTGGTCACGCCGGGGTACGACAACTTAATCGGGTGCGACCAAAAGCCCCGTTTAACGTCGGTATCGGGTAGAATTCCACCGTGGCCCAAACCCGAACCATATATAAAGTTGATTAAGCCTCATTTGAAGCTTTTTTCACTCTATCTCTAACCTCTCTCCTCAAATCCACACTCTAAGTCCAAAATCATCAAATTAAGGCTCCAAATCATCAAGGTAACTATCCTAGCTCCTAGTATAACATCTTTAGCCTTCATTTTCATCTTCAAATCATGGATTAGGACCATAAACATGTGTTTACGGCCCTGGAACACTCTTGGGCCGTGAACACATATAAAATGGGTTTTGGAGCCCAAAAACCCTTCCAAACCACATTAGGAGCTTAGATATGACTTTGGGGCTTACCAAACTGGACTTAGAACACCATGAACTGATAATTTAAGGAGAAAATATGATTTTACTTCCCAAGAATATGCTTTGGCCGTAAACACCCAGTCATGGGTAGTAAACTCCTTCTAAGGTGTTAAACTACCATTTAAACATACCAATAGCCTTGGATTAAAGTCTAGAAACAACCACAAACGAGTTAGAGGCCTTAAACCTAATGAAAACCACTCCCATAGGAGCTTACGGCCACAAACCCCCCCAAGGATGGGTTATTGGGCCGTAAACTCTTAAAACATGGTCAAATGATGCCCTAAATTCCATCCAAGACTTGTGAAATGAGTTTAAATCACACGTGATTGTCCTAACACCACCAAAACACATAAGCAATGGGTATGACGAAGCTTACAACTGTAAACACCTATTTTACTGCCGTAAACTCCATTAAATGGTCCATATGTGAGTTTAATCTATTCCTATGCCCTAAATTTGATCCTACCTAATTTCCCCAAGTGATAATTGACCATTTAGCACCATAAAACCCCTCACCCATGAGTTCAGGTCGTGAACTCATGTCGAGTTGGTCTTCGGGTCGAAAACTCCATAAGGAGTTTACTCTTGAAGAGTAAACGCATTATCCAAGCCATATACGTCCTTAGATGTCACGCGGGTCACTCCAAACACTCGATTTGAAGTGTTTTCGCATCTTGGAGTGTATAATTATATCTAATTAGTGATTTAAAGTCTAATTCGATACAATTGTATATCATTTCATATTACATTGGAACCTCACGCGTTATCAAGCCCCGAACCGACACTTAGCATCCAATCCGACGCAGTTCTCGACCGGTGAGTTCATACCCCTAACCTTTTTAAAATGTTTTTCAAATGTTTTCAGGGGGAATACAAGCAAAAGTACAAGGAAATCATGTACTTAAACTTATTATTTCAATTCAAATATTTATATTCTGTATGTTTTTAATATCAAAAACTGTGTTAACCCACTTAGTTCGAATTACAGAGTTAGCTTTCAGAATAATCATAGATTTCTTGATAAAGTGTTACAATCTATATTATATTTCATAATCTACGAATAATTCATACTAATCATCAATTAGAACTAATACGAATACGAATATGAAAATACAGCTAAGAACAAAACGAATACGAAAGTACAACTAGGAACAAAACGAATACCAAAATACAACTAGGAACAGAACGAATACGAAAGTACAGCTAGGACAGAACAAATACTAAAGTAATAATGCGAACACGGATACGAATATGAATACGAACACAAATAGGATTAGGAATACAAATAGGAATACTAATACGAATGCGAATGCGAATGCGAATACGAATACGAATACGAATACGAATACGAATAGGATTAGGATTAGGAATACGAATACGAATACGAATGCGAATACGAATACGAACACAAATAGGAATAGGAATAGGAGTAGGAATAGGAATGCGAATGCAAATGCGAATACGAATATGAATACGAATACGAATACGAATACAAATATAAAATACGAATATGAATATGACAAAGAATAGGAATACGAATACGAAAGCACGCATCTAGGTACATTCAAGTATAACATAACTAAGATATCAGAATACTTAGCTAATATAACAAGTATGATAGATAATCAAACATTACATTAGGATTCAATAACTAAACTTTACTTTTAGGAAAATACGGGTTTTTCCTGGGATAACAATTGTACATAACAAGAATCGTGTAACAAAACAGTTAACTAAACTTTACATATAAGAAAATATGGGATTTTCTTGGATAACAAACTTTTTCAGAAAACCAAAGGAAAGTTGTACATTTTCAGAAAACAAACATCTTATGAACTCACCAGCTTTATGCTGATTTTCAAACTGCTTGTATTCTCAGGTCCATATTAGACAGGTACCCGCGATCTTTTGGAGAAGACGGAGCGTACAGAAGACTCGGCTTAACTTTTGTTCATATATACATATGTATAACACTTGTAACACTTTACTTTTGAACATATGTAAATTTTAATATGTAATGTAATGGTTGTTTACTTTGCTTACTGTAACACCGTAAATTTCAAAACAAAATTTTCAAAGTTTTATAAAACATAATTCATTTAATATTCAGAAAACAACCATATTTAATCATTCAATCCAAGTAATACGAATTCCCAAGATCTCAAAATCATAATTCCATGCGTGTGTAGTGATCAAGCCGATGCCTTCCCGCGGTCATCACTAGTACCTGAAACAAATGACATCAAACATTGTAAGCACAATCCTTAGTGAGTTCCCCAAAATACCACATATAACACATATTAGCCACTCGAATCTATAACTCTGTGGGTCCGTGCACCCAAACTCTGTGAACCCTCAGGTTCTAACTTTGTGAACCTTCCGGTTCTAACTCTGTAAACATGCACAACATAAATCACATAGAAGTAATGCAGTAAAACACATAACATACATAGCATACAAATTCTCTGGTTACCTACTCAAGGTAAAGTATAGTGAGAAGACTCACCTCGCGTATCTCGGTAATTCGTAAATCCCTTAAATCACTAGTGCTCGATCTCCCGAGCTATAGTCCTCCTATAACACAATACACCTCTAATTAACACTTTCCCAACTAAGGTTGACTATCCCTTAACAAGTCAACATAGGTCAACACTGGTCAATGGTCAACGGTCAACTTTGACCGGACTCGGCGAGTGCACTATAGCAACTCGGTGAGTCTAAGCTTATACACTGATTTCCCTGGGATCCTCTCTTGACACGTCGAGTATTCTCCTAACTCGACGAGTTCCACCTGGCATGAGTTGTGGGGCCACCACAACTCAACTCGCCGAGTCTCAAGAACAACTCGGCGAGTCCCAGCTTGACTCAGTCCACCTGTCAACCCACTCTGACTCTCCCTGACTCACTGAGTCAAACCCTCAACTCGGCAAGACCACTCGTTGTGTGGCGCTGGGCAATATTCATGCTACTCGCCGAGTCTGTTCTTCGGACTCGGTGAGTCCATGCCATGCAATGACTCAAACTCGCTCCTAAGGTCAGATCTGATCCACTAACTCATAGATCCAGTCTATAACGACCAAAAATTTCAACATAATTTAAACTTTTCAAAACAATCCATTTTAATAACATTATTACAAAAAGGTTTTCAATACATTATTTATCAGAGTATTCCCAGGTCCATTTCATAAAACATAAACGCGAGGAACGGTACGATCACGCCTTTGCCTTGCTACAGGCTCCAGAAGAACCTGAAAAACATTAAACCACAACTGTAAGCCCGAAAGCTTAGTGAGATACCCCCAAAATACCAACCACATATACGCCTTCCACGCTACGACCTTCCGGTCCAAAACATATTGCCTTCTGGCCCATAACATATTGCCTTCCGGCCCATTGCATAAAAAGCATACATAACATAACAGAACATAGAACAACCATGCATATCGGGTCTACTGTGTGACTGGTCCGTCGTATCGGGCTTTCAGTCCACCGAGTCCACCTTCTGAGTCTAGTCATGTCCTTCGAGTGTACAGTGTGGTTGGGTCGCCCGCACCAGGCCTTCAACCCACCTGGTCCACACTATAAGTCTACAGTATGACTGGTCCGCCTGCATTGGGCCTTCAGTCGGTCTGGTCCACTCTCCGAGCCTCGGCACGTTTGGTCCGACCTCGTGGGGCCTACAGCCTATCCGGACCGCTCGTCAGGCCTTTGGAACAACCGGTCCGCCCTGGGTATCTTGGCCTACAGCACAAAGCAGGACCCGCCTCAACCCATCTCCAATCCAAACAACCATGTGCACATAACATACAATCATATAACAGTCATAGTCAACAAACCGATCAAGCAGATCACATAACATATCATTACCCTAACCAGGTTATCGACCTAACCGGTCACTAGCATAGCATCACTCTACATATCGGGAAACCGACCTTAACCAGGTCTCTAGCATATACCATCCTAGCTACCAGGATGCAGACATATCAAGCAATAACATAATAACCATATCCGAATCTTAATCCGTTAAAGGGTCGGCCTTGGTGCCTTAGACCCTGTCGATATAGTGAGGATAACTCACCTCGCGAATGCCGATACTCTGAATGGAAGAAGCAGACTCTCGAACAACCAACTCACCGCAAATCCCGAACTAACCAACATAACAAGCATAAGCATTAGGTCAAACATACATCCACTTATCGGGCCAAGACCAAAGTCCAAATCTCATACAAAGTCCAACATTTGCCCAATTTACCAAATTGGGCCCACCTCACCAAATGGGCCTAGATCCAATATCCATAATATTAATTGGGCCCAAAATACTCTATTCATAATTTCCAGACTTGGCCCAAACACCAACAACCCACAAATGGCCCAACACAAAAACCCAAAAGAAAGTCCACAGAAGGAGTACGATGGGCATACTCTCCTTGGTACGTTGGGCGTACTGAAATGATCACCAAAATAAAACGGGGCACTGGCCCGCTACGCGGGGCGTACTAGAAGGTTACGTGGGACGTAACTGCGAGATCCATTAAGTCTTTCCAACCTCTTAATTGCTTAAGCTCTTAAACTCAAACTTCAGATACATAGGTCAAATATGACTAGAATTCATAAAGTCTCAGACTTTATCACTTGGGACGTCCTTAAGCTCTTAATCCAAGGTCTTAATCCATTAAGACCTATATAACTCATACATGGAACAACTACAGCTCTTGGGACCTCATTTTTATCACTCAAGACCTCTCCAAGTGTCTGAAAGGACAGATAATCTTGACCAAATCGAAATATGCAACAAGGTGGGGACTTTTGAGACAAGAATGATAACAAAGCTTCAAAATACATAGATCTATGCAATATGAAGGTCAAGCAAGAAGCTTTATACCTTAAACCAGCTCCAAAGGGTGGTATTTCTTCAGATCTACAAGCTCCACACGTTCTTCTTCTTCTTTGACAACTTCCCTTTTCTCCTTCAACCCTTTCTTTTGCCAATAAGAGCTTTCCAAGGTCAAACACACCCAAATATGCAAGAATACGAGATCTAGGGTTTCTCTGAGGTTGAAGATGAGCATAAGGAGGCTGAGGGGTGAACCAACATGTTCCTTATATAGTGGCTGACCCTAAAAATAGGGTTTGGGGTTTCTGAGAGTACGCTGGGCGTACCTCCCTAGTATGTTGGGCGTACTCACCTGGCCACCCGCAACCTTTCGATCCTTTACGTTGGGCGTACGTCCAGCTTACGATGGGCGTACCCAGCCACCCTTCAAAATCAAAAGCATGCATGCATGGGTCCATTTCCTTCTTATTCCACAAAGGACTATAAACAATGATCAACTTCGAGGCAACTCAACTCCTCTAATCTAAACCCACTCTCAAATAACTTACATTCATATGAGGTGACGAGAAGCCCAATACTTCTAACACATTTACCCGCCATAAACCTTCTCGGATGAAACTCATTTCTCGAAAAGAACCAGAATTACCTTTCCTCTTAAATCTCAGGGACTCGTAATTAACACTTAAAGAAAGGGGTGTTACAATTCTCCCCCACTTAAATTAGGCTTCGTCCTCGAAGCCTGCGATTACTCTACTCCGAAACTATCCCTGCAATGTTCCGCCTGGCACTCACCGGACCAGGCTATCCAAGACTCGACCATCGTAGTCCGAAACCCCACTTTACCTTTCTTGCCGATAGGATGAAACAAGCTTCAGCCCTAGAGCAACTCTCACGAGTTCTCCACCGCAATCTCATACACGCATCAAGCTGGCTCTAGTGTCCTCGGGTTAAGAAAACCCCGATACACTGCTGACACTTCCAAACACCCTTCCGAATGCATTTTTACCACATAAACAAATCTATCTGGGATTCCAAAATTCCATCCATGCATTCCTGCCGAGCCTCAGCAACCATCCAACCCGGATGTGCTCCATACCACTGCCGACATCTAGCTGCTCAATGACCATAATTGGACCACTCCCATCGTAACCATGCGCTGCTACTTCCACTTCCATGGATTTACATTCCCTTAGCATGACCACTAACCATGCGACATACATGTCCTGAGCCTGCTCGCAAGGACCCTCGAGTCCATGCACCACCTCCACTACTCACAATCAATACCCGGGGCCAGACCTTCTAATGCTAACACATCACAACATACCAAACCCATTTCCTCGAACCGATCTGATAATACCTACAGAGTCTTCAGCATGACTGGGCCACCTCACCAGGTCTTCAGTCAATCTGGACCACTCTCAAAACCTTCAGCTAATCTGGGCCACCCTCCAGGGCCTTCAGTCTGGCTGGACCGTCCCCCAAGCCTTCGGCGTCACTGGTACGCCTTCCATCCTTCAGTCTATCTGGACCGCTCAACTAGCATTCATCATTCCGAGTTATCTTTCCGGAAATCCTCCCTTGCATACTGTTCTAGCCCCTAGGGGTTCCGAACTCTATCTCCACCATACATACTCGATCCCAGCCTGATCCCAGGCCCTACACAATCACTGCCATAGGTCTGTATTCCGCCCCGTACGCCTGCTACTCACCCATACCAGCCTGCTCTCGGCTGAAAGAAATACCGCCGAACCCAAGCAGCTAAACAATCTCTCAAGTCTATCGATCATCCGGAGAATTTCCAATTCTCCCCCACTTAGGGCACTGACTATCAACCACCGTCCGCTATCACCAACCTCCCAAAAATAACCTTGCACAAAACCCAATGCTTACACGCAGACTGATTCCCACTAGTACTAGCAACCTTCACAAAAACACAATCCCACACTGATCAATCTGCTCAAAAGTACTCAATCCTTAGCTAACCACTCCTCAGACTGCAGATGCTACCCGACATTCAACCAACGCCAAATCTCCACTAATAACCCTCACGAATGATAACCAATGATACCCCGAAATACCAATCCATAACCATACTAAACCTTTAAGGAACAACGGATACCAAAACGAAAACTCGAAACACTAATTCATAACCATGCCAAACCCTCAAGGAACAACGGATACCAAAATGAAAACCACCCAACGAGACTAGCAGATAAACGATACTCCACATTAATCATAAATAGACAAGACAACAACAAAAAAAAAGAAACATACCCGCAGCTGCATCCAGCACTGCTCTAACCTCCTCTGTTGCAAGCTGAAAAGCACGGCCCTAAGCCCTTGGGCGCTCCGCTCCACTCTGACCTCCACCCGTGATCCTTAACGTGGCCGGTGCTGGAGCCTGCACCGGTCCTGCAGCAAGCTGTGGACAGTTGACCCTCAAGTGTCCAACCTGATGACAATGATAACATATCCTCAAATCCCGAACCGGAACTGACTGTCGATAATCCCTCGCATAGTGCCCCTCCTTTCCGCACTTGCGGCATGCACCACCGGACAGACAAACTCCAGCGTGACCCCTCCCACACTTTCCACAGACGTGGCTGCCCTGATCTCCCATCCTGGAATCAACGGTCTTAGACCGTTTCATCGTCGGCTATGACTGAACCGGAGCTTGCCTCAGCTCACGCAACTGCAACTCAATCTCTAACTCACGCCGTCTAGCGGCCTCCTGCAACTCCAACAAGGTCTCGCACCTCTCTGCGGACACAAATTGTCTGATGTCTCTCTTTAGCATACTCAGTTATCGGGACATCTGAGGCTGCTCCGAAGCGAACTCAGGGCAAAACATCACCCTCTCAGTAAACATCCTGGTGATTTCCGTCACCAACTCCGCATCCTGCTTCAGCTCAAGAAACTCCTGAGCCAACCTCTCCCTCTCGACCTGTAGAACATAACGAGTGCTGAACATCTCTCTGAACTGATCCCATGAAATCGCAACCCTCTACGCATCCGAGTATGACCCCGTGGTCAATCTCCACCAATCCTTTGCCCCGCGCCTTAACAGGTTCAGAGCACACCTCACCCTCTGATCAGCAGGGCATGAACACGTGAAGAAACACCCCTCCACGTCTGATAACCATCTCATAGCAACGATCGGATCCTGAACTCCATCAAAGGTGGGAGGTTTCGTATTATCGAAGTCCCGATCCTGATAACCTCTACTAGCTCCTCCCCCTGCCGTTGCTATAGCCGATGTAGCCGCTGCGGCAGCTGTCTCCGTGAGAGCCGCATAGCGCTCATCAAAATACTCTACTATGGCGGTCTTGATCGACCCAAACGGTTCCGGCAGCTCGGCCCGGAGCAATGCAGCAACCTCGTCATGCAGGATCTCACAAATCCTCGCATCCAACTCGTGCATACTCATCTGACCGATAACCTCGGGCGGTACTGACCCATCCGCAACTCCTTCTCCTGCAGCCGATCCTGACCCGGATCCACTCCTAGCATGCCTCGAAATCTCCATAATGAAAATAAACCACAAAACCTCAGACTCTTCCCACTATCCCGGGAACCAACTCTCAACCCAACCCTAGAGGTCATGGTTTCCCTGATACACGTATGGGTCCTGTGCTTTCAGTAGTATGGGCCCATACTACCTTCCACACCTACCCATATTTGTATGAAGTACTACCACAACATCCTAGCGACAAATATACATAGCAAGCGCTCGATCCTCACTCCTAGAGGAACACTGGAAATCTCAACAGAGGAAAACCCTAGGCTAGCAGGCATCATAAAACAGGAAACATTATCATGAAATCCTGAATATCCCTAGCCTAACACTAGCATGTTGTTCTATCAAAGCTCAATAAAACAAATATCATGAATGGTAATTTGGGGTTACTTACTGGCTCCGGCTGATCGTACCTCCGCGTCCTCTTTTTACTTCATTTGAAAACCATTTTAATTTCTCTTTTTAAAACCCTCCTCGATTTGAGACTGGAGTCACACGAGTGTTCATCGAATTCACTCAAAGCAAGGCTCTGATACCAACTTGTAACGACCAAAAATTTCAACATAATTTAAACTTTTCAAAACATTCCATTTTAATAACATTATTACAAAAAGGTTTTCAATACATTATTTATCAGAGTATTCCCAGGTCCATTTCATAAAACATAAACGCAAGGAACGGTACGATCACGCCTTTGCCTTGCCACAATCTCCTAAAGACCCTGAAAAACATTAAACCACAACTGTAAGCCCGAAAGCTTAGTGAGATACCCCCAAAATACCAACCACATATACGCCCTTCCAGGCTACGACCTTGCGGTCCAAAGCATATTGCCTTCCGGCCCATAACATATTGCCTTCCGGCCCATTGCATAAAAAGCATACATAACATAACAGAACATAGAACAGCCATGCATATCGGGTCTACTGTGTGACTGGTCCGCCGTATCGGGCCTTTAGTCCACCGGGTCCACCCTCTGAGTCTAGTCATGTCCTTCGAGTCTACAGTGTGATTGGTCCGCCCGCACCGGGCCTTCAACCCACCCGGTCCACACTCTGAGTCTACAGTATGACTGGTCCACCTGCATCGAGCCTTCAGTCGGTCTGGTCCACTCTCTGAGCCTCGGCACGTCTGGTCCGCCCTCGTGGGGCCTACAGCCTATCCGGACCGCTCGTCGGGCCTTCGGAACAACCGGTCCACCCTAGGTATCTTGGCCTACAGCACAAAGCAGGACCCGCCTCAACCCATATCTAGTCCAAACAACCATATGCACATAACATACAATCATATAACAGTCATAGTCAACAAACCGATCAAGCAGATCACATAACATATCATTACCCTAACCAGGTTATCGACCTAACCGGTCACTAGCATAGCATCACTCTACATATCGGGAAACCGACCTTAACCAGGTCTCTAGCATATACCATCCTAGCTACCAGGATGCAGACATATCAAGCAGTAACATAATAACCATATCCGAATCTTAATCCATTAAAGGGCCGACCTTGGTGCCTTAGACCCTATCAATATAGTGAGGATAACTCACCTCGCGAATGCCGATACTCTGAATGGAAGAAACAGACTCTCGAACCACCAACTCACCGCAAATCCCGAACTAACCAACATAACAAGCATAAGCATTAGGTCAAACATACTTCCACTTATCGGGCCAAGACCAAAGTCCAAATCTCATACAAAGTCCAACATTGGCCCAATTTACCAAATTGGGCCCACCTCACCAAATGGGCCTAGATCCAATATCCATAATATTAATTGGGCCCAAAATACTCTATTCATAATTTCCAGACTTGGCCCAAACACCAACAACCCACAAATGGCCCAACACAAAAGCCCAAAAGAAAGTCCACAGGAGGAGTACGCTGGGCGTACTCTCCTTGGTGCGCTGGGCGTACTGAAATGATCACCAAAATAAAACGGGGCACTGGCCTGCTACGCGAGGCGTACTAGAAGGTTACGAGGGGCGTAACTGCGAGATCCATTAAGTCTTTCCAACCTCTTAATGGCTTAAGCTCTTCAACCCGAACTTCAGATCCATAGGTCAAATATGACTAGAATTCATAAAGTCTCAGACTTTATTACTTCGGACTTCCTTAAGCTCTTAATCCAAGGTCTTAATCCATTAAGACCTATATAACTCATACATGGAACAACTACAGCTCTTGGGACCTCATTTTTATCACTCAAGACCTCTCCAAGGGTCTGAAAGGACAGATAATCTTGACCAAATCGAAATATGCAACAAGGTGGGGACTTTTGGGACAAGAATGATAACAAAGCTTCAAAATACATAGATCTACGAAATATGAAGGTCAAGCAAGAAGCTTTATACCTTAAACCAGCTCCAAAGGGTGGTATTTCTTCAGATCTACAAGCTCCACACGTTCTTCTTCTTCTTTGACAACTTCCCTTTTCTCCTTCAACCCTTTCTTTTGCCAATAAGAGCTTTCTAAGGTCAAACACACCCAAATATGCAAGAATACGAGATCTAGGGTTTCTCTGAGGTTGAAGATGAGCATAAGGAGGTTGAGGGGTGAACCAACATGTTCCTTATATAGTGGCTGACCCTAAAAATAGGGTTTGGGGTTTCTGAGAGTACGTTGGGCGTACCTCCCTGGTATGATGGGCGTACTCACCCAGCCACCCGCAACCTTTCGATCCTTTACGTTGGGCGTACGTCCAGCTTACGCTGGGCGTACCCAGCCACCCTTCAAAATCAAAAGCATGCATGCATGCCATGCATGCATGGGACCATTTCCTTCTTATTCCACAAAGGACTATAAACAATGATCAACTTCGAGGCACCACAACTCCTCTAAGCTAAACCCACTCTCAAATAACTTTCATTCATATGAGGCGACGAGAAGCCTATTACTTCTAACACATATACCCACCCGAAACCTTCTCGGATGAAACTCATTTCTCGAAAAGAACCAGAATTACCTTTCCTCTTAAATCTCAGGGATTTATAATTAACACTTAAAGAACGGGGTGTTACACAGTCCTTCCAAGCTTATTTAGCATGTAAAGTCACTATATTGATGTACATACAACATCTATATGACCATATATGATGATTTAGTCCCAAATACCACAACTCAAGGTCATAATCTCCATTGCTCTTCATAAAGCTTGATGAGTGAGGCTCTTTGGACCTCTATGGATCCAGATCCAAAGCCTCAACATTAGAAAGGGACTATTTGGCATCAAATCAACTCAACAAAGGCTACAAGAAACCCTAAATCCAAATATACTTCACAAAACAGAAGATTAGCTGAAATAATACCTCAAGGTCGAAGATCTGAGCTTCAAATCCACAGTATAGCAATCTCCTATGCTTCCTCTTGGTTATGACCTCCTTCTCCTTGTTAAATAACACCATAAAGGTCAAGAATGGCTTCCTTTCTCTCTCAAAACGCTCAAGCACTCTAGGGTTTCTCTCTATGGATTGGTGAGCACAAATGACGGCCATAAGGCCCTTTAAATAGGTCTTAAACCCGGGGAATTAGGGTTTCATTACACAGCGTGGACTCGCCGAGTCCACTCTTGGACTCGCCGAGTCCAGACGCGAACCCGTGCCCAAAACCGCGATCCTACTCGGCGAGTTTGAGCTCCAACTTGCCGAGTCCACTCACAATTTCCAAAAGTAAGCTTATAATAAATACCAGGAAATTCCGGGCTGTTATAATTCTCCCCCACAAGAACTAGAGTTCTCCCTCGAAGTATGACTCTGCAAATAACTACGGATGCTGCTCTCGCATCTCACACTCCGGTTCCCACGTCATCTAGGACCCCATCCGATGCTTCCACTGAACCAAAACCAAAGGTACCTCCTTGTTCCTCAGAACTTTCATTTTCCGATCTCTGATGGCCACTGGTCTCTCAGCATAATTCTGGCTCACATCCACCTGAATATCCTCTAATGGAACCACTACCAACTCATCGGCTATACACTTCCGCAATTGTGACACATGGAAAGTGTTGTGAATCTACCCCAATTCTGCTGGCAAATCCAAATGATAGGCTACCCTGCCTACCCTCGCGACTACCGGAAATGGTCCGATATATCGGGGCCCCAACTTGCCCCTCTTCCTGAATTGGATCACTCCCTTCCAAGGAGATACCTTCAAGAGCACAAAATCGCCGACCTAGAACTTAAGTTCGGACCGGCGTCTGTCCGCATAACTCTTCTATCGACTCTGAGCAGTCAGTAACCTCTGTCTGACCTGCTGGATCTGCTCTGTCGTCTGAAGCACTATCTCAGTGTTGCCCATAACACGCTGCCCGACTTCTCCCCAGCAAATGGGGGTCCGACACTTCCTCCCGTACAACAACTCATAGGGTGGCATACCGATGCTCGAATGATGGTTGTTGTTGTAAGAAAACTCGGCCAAAGGCAAATACGTATCCCAACTTTCCCCAAAATCCAATACACATGCTCGGAGCATGTCCTCGAGTGTCGGAATCGTCTGCTCACTCTGTCCGTCTGTCTGCGGGTGATATGCGGTACTAAAATGCAGCCTAGTACCCAGCTCCTCATGAAACTTCTTCCAGAATCTGGAAGTGAAACGCACATCCCGGTCTGAGACAATCGAGATCGGCACCCCATGCCGAGATACCACTTCCCTCACATATATCTCTGCTAACTTCTCTACGGAAGAACTCTCGCTGATCGCAAGGAAGAAAGCGCTCTTCGTTAACCTATCCACAATCACCCAAATTGCATCAACTCCCCGAGCAGTCCTTGGCAATTTGGTGATGAAATCCATGGTGATCTGTTCCCACTTCCATTCGGGAACCTCCAACAGTTGTAACTTACCATGCGGTCTCTGATGTTCGGCCTTAACCTTACGGCAGGTTAAGCACTTCTCAACGAACCACGCAACATCCCTCTTCATACAGGGCCACCAATACTCCCTCTTCAAATCCAAATACATCTTAATGGCCCCAGGATGGATCGAGAATTTCGACCGATGAGCCTCTTCCATCAAAATGACATGCGTACCTCCCACAAATGATACCCAAATACGCCCTTGAAAATTCATAAGCCCCCGACCATCGATAACGAACTCCGATACCAACCCAACAACTCGCTCTCTCTTCTGGTTTTCCGACCTCACTGCCTTAGCCTGTGCCCCTCGAATGGTGTCCAACATCGGAGTCATCACGGTCAATCGCAAATATACATCTCACAACGGGGCGCTCTCCACCCGGCGACTCAGAGCGTTGGCTACCACATTAGCCTTGCTCGGATGGTACAGAATCTCACAATCGTAATCCTTAACCACATCCAACCACCTCCTTTGCCGTATATTTAGGTTGGGCTGATCCATCAAATACATCAAACTCTTATGGTCCGTGTATATTGTACACCGAACCCCATACAAATAATGGTGCCAAATCTTGAGGGCGAACACCACTACCCCCAACTCTAGGTCATGGGTGGGATACCTCATCTCATGAGGCTTCAACTGCCTCGATGCATACGCTATCACATGCCCTCTCTGCATCAACACCGCTCCTAACCCCAAGATCGATGCATCACAGTATACAACAAAGTCCTCCATTCTCTTCGGGAGGGCTAACACCGGGGCCTCGCATAACCTTTGGCGGAGCGTCTCAAAGGAGGCCTGTTGCTCGGGGCCCCATGAAAAAGCGACACCCTTCTGGGTCAACCTAGTGAGTGGCACTGCGATCTTAGAGAAGTCCCTGATAAATCTCCGATAATAACCGGCCAGCCCTAGAAAACTCCTGATCTCGGAGGGTGACCTCGGCACCTCCCAACTCATCACTGCCTCTACTTTGGCCGGATCGACCAATATCCCATCCTGGTTAACAAGATGTCCTAGGAACTGGACCTCTCGCAACCAGAAATCATACTTCGAGAATTTGGCATAAAGCCTCTCTGATCTCAGAACTCCGAGGATCTCCCTCAAATGCTCCTCATGCTGCTCTCTAGATCTCGAATATACCAAAATGTCATCAATAAATACAATCACCGATCGATCCAACATCGGCCTGCACACCCGGTTCATGAGATCCATGAACACTGCCAGAGCATTGGTGAATCTGAAAGGCATCACCACAAACTCATAATGCCCATAATGCGTCCTAAACGCTGTCTTCTGGATGTCCTCATCTCGCACTCTCACCTGATGGTATCCAGACCTCAAATTGATCTTGGAGAACCAAGATGCTCCCTACAACTGGTCGAACAAATCGTCGATCCTCGGCAACGGGTAACGGTTCTTGACCGTCAGCTTGTTCAACTCCCGGTAATCAATGCACATCCGGTGTGAACCATCCTTCTTCTTTACAAACAGAATAGGCGCTCCCCACGGCGAGCTGTTCGGCCGAATAAACCCTTTCCCCAGCAGCTCTTGAAGCTGCGAGGATAACTCTTGCATCTCTAGAGGTGCAAGACGATAAGGCACCTTAGCGATAGGTGCGGCCCCCGGGATCAAATCAATACCGAACTCTACTTGCCTCACGGGAGGCACACCCGGCAACTCCTCTGGAAAGACATCAGGGAACTCTCGCACTATAGGAACCTCCTCCACTGACCTAGGCCTCGTGGAATCAACCCGCGTATCCGACACGTACGCCACAAAACCCTTACAGCCCTGCTGTAGACACTGTCTCACCCTAGCGGCCGAACAAAACGCCGATCCAGAACAAGTACCCTCGTCATACACTGTAAGAACTCCCCCACTAGGGTCTCGTATGGTCACTAGCTGTCGCTCGTAGTCGATAACCGCACAGAACCTGCTCAACCCCCATGGCAATAGGAACCAAATCAATCGGGAACTCAACACCGAAAATCTCGAGTACTCACCCATGGATCACCATCGTGGCATATATCGCCTTCTCGTCAGCTATGGAAACTCTCAGAAGCCGACTGAGCGCCTTGTGACTAACACTGATGTGCTGACTAAAAGCCAAAGATACAAAAGACCGACTCGCACCCGAGTCAAATAATACCAAGGCAGGTACAAAATTCACAAGAAAAGTACCTACGCATAACATAATATAAGCATAATATTTCAACATTACAATAAATACACGAAAGAATACATACCAGCCATGACATCGGGCACTGCGCGGACCTCCTCCGCGGTCAACTGAAATGCTCTCCCACGTGCCCTTGGCGCCTCGGCCTTCACTGGCCAGCTCCCGGTAGCTCTGATGGCAGCAGGGGCAGATCCCTAAAGTTCTCCCTGGGCTGATCCCCGCAACTGTGGACATTCCGCCTTCCGGTGTCCGGTCTGGTTGCACTGAAAACATACTGCAAACCCCTTGGGTCAGTCCTTGGCCATATGCCCCTCCTTGCCACATTTGTAGCAAGATCCAGCTCTACACGCTCCATCAGGACCCTTGCCGCACTTTCCACAAGTGCAGCCCTTCTGGCTCCCTGATTTGGGATCAGCGGGCTTGGCCCGCTTAGCTGCCGGCTGGAATTGTGCCGGTCGCCGATCCCTCCCCTGAGACTCAGCCTCCTCCCTAGCCTGAGTCTCCAGCTCGATCTCCCTCTTCCGGGCATTTGCCTGAAGCTCAGTAAATATCCGGTATGAGGAGTTCGCCACGAACTCCCGAATGTCTCACCTCAAGATACTCAAATACCGGCTCATACGTGCCTGCTCAGTGGACACGTGCTCAGGGCAGAACATCGCCCTCTCGTGAAACATCCTAGTAATCACCGTAACGGACTCAGTGCCCTGCTTGAGGGTCAGAAATTCCTGGGCCAAATGCTCCCTCTCCACCTGGGGAACGTACTCATCTCGGAACATGGCAGTGAACCTCTCCCAGGTCACTGCCGCAAGCTTAGTATGCGAAAAGTGTGCTGTCACAAACTTCCACCAGTCCTTCGCTCCCAAGCGAAGCTGGTTCAGCGCGAATCGTACTCTCAAATGCTCAGGAGATGAGCAAGTGAAGAAACACCCCTCTATGTCATAAATCCATCTCATAGCCGCCACCGGGTCCTGGGTCCCATCAAACTCTGTGGTTTCGTGTTGCTGAACTTCCGGAACAGCAACGCGTCGCCACCCTGCGGCCTAGCAGCAGCAACAGCTACGGTGGCCGCCGCAACAGCAGCCTCAGAAAGAGCAGCATAACGCTCGTCGAAAGTCTCAATCAGTGCGGTCTTAATAGACCCAAACATCTCTGGTATCTCTGCCCTGATGACCGCAGCCACCTCCTCATGAATGATCTGTCGGATCTCCTCATCACTAGCCCCGACACCCTCCGGCATATGACGTGTCCTCACCATAATCAACTTCTGAAATACAACATATGATAAATTAGAATTCGCTCGAGCATACTTACACTCGACAACTCATCCCTCCTTGATCCTTGGCATTTCGAAGATTCTTACTCGGACCGTACACCACCCCGATGCTTTCAGTAGTACGGGCCCAATACTACTGTACACACCGTTTCAGTATACACCCCAAATCCTCCACTTCGAATCCCAATTTCCAAGTACTCTATCACTTTCTAATAGATCTCTCATAAGCTCCTCGCTGTTACCTATTCTCTCTCAAATATCTCATAGCAGCTCACCTCTCCCTAGGCTAAGGCACACAAATCAAGGCACTCTAGTCCTAATAGGAATACCTAGCCTACTTTAGCAAGAGAATACATCATAACAATCTCATAAGCATATAATATAAGGGTATTTTAGGAAATCACCGTTCGGGCACTGACTGATCGTACACACGTTTCTCCTCTGAATTTCTCTAGAAATCTTTTACTTTTAGAAAATTTTGTTTTTCTTTTTGAAAATATTTTCCAAATCCTCAGTTTGAGTTCAAATACTCTCGAAGGTGTACCCGAATCCCTCAAACCAAGGCTCTGATACCAAATTGTAACACCGTAAATTTCAAAATAAAATTTTCAAATTTTTATAAAACATAATTCATTTAATATTCAGAAAACAACCATATTTAATCATTCAATCCAAGTAATACAAAATCTCAAGATCTCAAAATCATAATTCCGTGCGTGTGTACTGATCAAGTCGGCGCCTTCTCACGGTCGTCACTAGTACCTGAAACAAATGACATCAAACACTGTAAGCACAAAGCTTAGTGAGTTCCCCAAAATACCACATATAACACATATTAGCCACTCAAGGCTATAACTTTGTGGGTCCGTGCACCCAAACTCTGTGAACCATCAGGTTCTAACTCTGTGAACCTTCCGGTTCTAACTCTGTAAACATGCACAGCATAAATCACATAGAAGTAATGCAGTACAACACATAACATACATAGCATACAAATACTCTATCACATAACTCTGGCTACCTACTCAAGGTAAAGTATAGTGAGAAGACTCACCTCGCGTATCTCGGTAATTCGTAAATCCCTGAAATCACTAGTGCTCGATCTCCCGAGCTATAGTCCTCCAATAACACAATACATCTCTAATTAACACTTTCCCAACTAAGGTTGACTATCCCTTAACAAGTCAACATAGGTCAATACTGGTCAATGGTCAACGGTCAACTTTGACCGGACTCGGCGAGTGCACTATAGCGACTCGGTGAGTCTAAGCGTATACACTGATTTCCCTGGGATCCTCTCTTGACACGTCGAGTATTCTCCTAACTCGACGAGTTCCACCTGGCATGAGTTGTGGGGCCACCACGACTCAACTCGCCGAGTCTCAAGAACAACTCGGCGAGTCCCAACTTGACTCAGTCCACCTGTCAACCCACTCTGACTCTCCCTGACTCACTGAGTCAAACCCTTAACTCGGCAAGACCACTCGCTATGTGGTGCTGGTCAATATTCATGCTACTCGCCGAGTCTTTTCTTCGGACTCGGTGAGTCCATGCCATGCAATGACTCAAACTCGCTCCTAAGGTCAGATCCGATCCACTACCTCATAGATCCAGTCCTTCCAAGCTTATTTAGCACGTAAAGTCACTATCTTGATGTGCATACAACATCTATATGACCATATATGATGATTTAGTCCCAAATACCACAACTCAAGGTCATAATCTCCATTGCTCTTCATAAAGCTTGATGAGTGAGGCTCTCTGGACCTCTATGGATCCAGATCCAAAGCCTCAACATTAGAAAGGGACTATTTTGCATCAAATCAACTCAACAAAGGCCACAAGAAACCCTAAATCCAAATATACTTCACAAAACAGAAGATGTGTTGAAATAATACCTCAAGGTTGAAGATTTGAGCTTCAAATCCACAGTATAGCAATCTCCTATGCTTCCTCTTGGTTATGAGCTCCTTCTCCTTGCTAAATAACACCACAAACGTCAAGAATGGCTTCCTTTCTCTCTCAAAACGCTCAAGCACTCTAGGGTTTCTCTCTATGGATTGGTGAGCAGAAATAACGGCCATAAGGCCCTTTAAATAGGTCTCAAACCCCGGGAATTAGGGTTTCATTACACAGCATGGACTCGCCGTGTCCACTCTTGGACTCACCGAGTCTAGACGCGAACCCGTGCCCAAAACCGCGATCCTACTCGGCAAGTTTGAGCTCCAACTCGCCGAGTCCACTCACAATTTCCAAAAATAAGCCAATAATAAATACCTGGAATTTCCAGGCTGTTACACTTACTATGTACAATGGTTGTGATACTTAACATAAAGTCACCTCCGCGCCGGAACGTTTCTGCTCTGGGTTTCGGGGTGTGACAGATTGGTATCAGAGCCCTTGTTTATAGTGAACTAGTATACCAAACCTTACATGGTATAGGACTATAAACACTAAGGGGCCTAAGTGCTCTGAACTAAAAGTATACCTCAAATATAAGTATTTTCAAAAATATACAAAGTAAACCCAAGCATCGAAATTTGTGACTACAAGTAGAACAAAACATAAGTAAATGGGTTTTGTACGCTGCGGTTAAACCTGGGCAGTTATGTAGTCGTGTCTAGGATCAATATAGCCTGGCCAACTATATTCATTCGAGACACGGCCAACATGTGCTTGGGAGTGACTGTGGTGTGCGACATGCCTAAAACTTACCCAATACCCAAACAATGAGCCGTCATTGCAGCGAGACATGAAATACTATGGGAGTATTTCTCGAGCCAAATCCGTTATAGAAATCCTTATCCCAGCGTTGCTCCTAATTCATTCCTTTAGCGATAGTTTATCTGCTTTGATAACTCTTTCCTGCTTTATCGCTTAATAGAATTCTATGTCTGTCATAAAGAGATATCCCTTGTATCATATCTCTTGATTCAATCCAGAGGACTTACCATCCTCTCTTTCCTGGTCTTTTTAGATCAAGATGCCTCCGAGAAAAAGACCCAGTTCAAAGAATAACAACAGCAACCCTCCGCCACCACCTCCTCCTCAATTTGATCCTGTCGTGTTCCAGGCAGCTGTTACAATCGCAGTGATAGCCGCCATATCTCACATAAACCCCGGTGGTTCAGGGGGTGGTAACAAAACCCAAAACCAGGAAGGTAGCCAAGGACATCGGAAGGAGTGTTCCTATAAGGACTTTATGAACACGAAACCTACAGTCTTCGATGGCACAGGAGGTGTCATTGCCCTAACTAGGTGGTTAGAGAAAATCGAATCTATCTTCGAGATCTGTGCTTGTTCAGAATCCGACAAGGTGAAATTCGTCGCCTGCACGCTCACCGATAAAGCTCTGACTTGGTGGAACGGTCAAGTCAAATCTCTAACTCTACCTGTAGCTAATGCTATGGGTTGGGAAGTCGTGAAGGAAATTATGCGCGCGGAGTATTGCCCTCGGGGCGAAATACAGAAGCTGGAGCATGAACTCTAGAACCTGAAGATGAAAGATTCCGATATCGCCGCTTACACTTCAAGGTTTGACGACTTGGCACTTCTTTGTCCGGGGATGGTTACCCTGGAAAGCAAAAAGGTTGAAAGGTTCATCTGGGGATTGACCCAACCAACCAAAGGGAACATTTTAGCTACGAAGCCGGATACATACGACAGTGCCAAATGGCTAGCACAAATCTTGATCGACCATAGTGAGGACGTAGAGGAAGCAGCCACCACTTCTGAAGCGACAGAGAGAAGTGGTGAGAAAAGAAAGTTTTGGGAGGCGAGGGAGAAATGTCAGCCTTCACATGAGTTCTCGAAGAAACAACAGATAGTGTCAGTCCATGCTGCCACTACCCCTTCTGTTGTTTCTGTCATCGGTTCTTCAACTCAAGCACCTATCACCAGATATGCCGGTATTCTTCCATGGTGTAACCAGTGCAGTTACCACCACTGCATCCTCGGTCCATGTCGTGTGAAACTTTTCAAAAATTGTGGCTAAGAAGGTCACCTTGCGCGAAGTTGCAGAACACCAACCAATCAATTCTCCGGAGCAGGTATCAGTCAGGCCTGCTACGGTTGCGGCGAAGTCGGGCATTATAAGAGAAACTACCCCAAGACCGCAACAGCTGGCAACACTGGAAGAGTCCTAGCTATAGAACAAGGTGAGATAGCCGTCGATTCCACCATTACCACAGGTATATTCCTCTTCGGCAATCCTTCTGCTTGCAATCCTTTTCAATTCTAGTACTGAAAGATAAACTATTAGCTATTCATTCGAACCTCTTCATAAACATAGTCCTCCACTTGTAACCGGAACGTTCACCATCGAGATAGCTAATGACGAGAAGGAAGGCGTGTTACATTCTGAAACGCATATCCCAAGGTACATAGAACTTTTCAAAATCCTCATTAGGATTAATCACGTAGCCTACAAACTTTGACTACCCTCAGGACTTAGGAGCATCCATCCGATATTCCACGTCTCTGTCCTTAAGAAGTACATACCCGATGAAAACCTAGTAATCCCTTTGATGATACTGAAATCAACAAAAGTCTGAACCTTATGGTAGAATCAATCGAAATCATAGATCGAGAGACTAACGTACGAAACAAAGTCATATCCCAACGGTGAAGATTCGCTGGAAAGCCACACTAGAACTCGAATTCACTTGAGAACGCGAAAATCCAAGTAAAAGTATCCGTATTTCTTTCCAAATCCATAAAATTGTATAAAAAGTTTGAATTTTGGGACGAAATTCCCTCTAACGGGGGGATAATGTGACAACCTGAAGTTGTTCCATCGCCGTAACCTGTTCCATCCGTAAAACACGTCTTTAGCAATTTGTTCCGATTTCGTTTTTGGGCTAAGTTATTTAAATTTATATGTTTATTATAATCTCATGAGTGTCCAAACTCCCTAGAAACTCATATAAATGGCCAAATTATTAATTTGAAAATTTTTAGAATTGGTCCCGTCGGGTTACGACAACTTAATCGGGTGCGACGAAAAGCCCCGTTTAACGTTGGTATCGGGTAGAATTCCACCGTGTCCCAAACCCGAACCATATATAAAGTTGATTAAGCCTCATTTGAAGCTTTTTCACTCTATCTCTAACCTCTCTCCTCAAATCCACACTCTAAGTCCAAAATCATCAAATTAAAGCTCCAAATCATCAAGGTAACTATCCTAGCTCCAAGTATAACATCTTTAGCCTTCATTTTTTTTGTTCAAATCATGTATTAGGACCATAAACATGTGTTTAAGGCCTTGGAACACTCTTGGACTTAGAACACCTTGAACTCATCATTAGGAGGTTAGATATGACTTTGGGGCTTACCAAACTGGACTTAGAACACCTTGAACTCATCATTTAAGGAGTAAACATGATTTTACTGCCCAAGAACACGCTTGGGCCGTAAACACTCATTCATGGGTAGTAAACTCCTTCTAAGGTGTTAAATTGCCATTTAAACACGCCAATAGCCTTGGATTAAAGTCTAGAAACAACCACAAACGAGTTAGAGGCCTTAAAATTAATGCAAACCACTCCCATAGGAGCTTACGGCCGCAAACCCCCCCCCCCCCCTCCCCAAGGATGGGTTCCTGGGTCGTAAACTCTTAAAACATGGTCAAATGATGCCCTAAATTCCATCCAAGACTTGTAAAATGAGTTTAAATCACATGTGATTGTCCTAACACCACCAAAACACATAAGGAATGGGTATGAGGGAGATTAATGTCGTAAACACCTAGTTTACTTCCGTAAACTCCATTAAATGGTCCATATGTGAGTTTAATCCACTCCATTAAATGGTCCATATGTGAGTTTAATCCATTAAATGGTCCCCAAGTGATAATTGACCATTTAGCACCATAAAACCCCTCACCCATGAGTTGACGGCCGTGAACTCATGTGGAGTTTGTCTTAGTGCCGAAAACTCCATAAGGATTTTACTCTTGAAGAGTAAACACATTATCCAAGCCATATACGTCCTTAGATGTCACCCAGGTCACTCCAAACACTCAATTTAAAGTGTTTTCACGTCTTGGAGTGTATAATTATATCTAATTAGTGATTTAAAGTCTAATTAGATACAATTGTATATCATTTCATATTACATAGGAACCTCACGCGTTATCAAGCCCCGAACCGACACTTAGCATCCAATCCGACACGCTTCTCGACCGGTGAGTTCATACCCCTACCCTTTTTCAAATGTTTTTCAAATATTTTCAGGGGGAATACAAGCAAAAGTACAAGGAAATCTTGTACTCAAACTTATTATTTCAATTCAAATATTTATATTTTGTATGTTTTTAATATCGAAAACTGTGTTAACCCAATTAGTTCGAATTACGGAGTTAGCTTTCAGACTAATCATAGATTTCTTGATAAAGTGTTACAATCTATATTATATTTCATAATCTACGAATAATTCATAGTAATCATCAATTAGAACTAACACGAATACGAATACGAAAATACAACTAAGAACAGAACAAATACGAAAGTACAACTAGGAACATAACGAATATGAAAATACAACTAGGAACAGAACGAATACGAAATTACAGCTAGGACAGAACATATACTAAAGTAATAGTGCGAACACGAATACGAACACGAATAGGATAAGGAATAAGAATAGGAATACTAATATGAATGCGAATGCGAATGCGAATGTGAATACGAATATGAATAGGATTAGGAGTAGGAATACGAATACGAATACGAATGTGAATGCAAATGCAAATACGAATACGAACACAAATAGGAATAGGAATAGGAGTAGGAATACAAATACGAATACGAATGCGAATACGAATATGAATACGAAATACGAATACAAATATAAATATGAATACGAATACAAATATAAAATACGAATATGAATATGATTAAGAATAGGAATACGAATACGAAGGCATGCATCTAGGTACATTCAAGTATAACATAACTAGGATATCATAATACTTAGCTAATATAACAAGTATGATAGATAATCAAACATTACATTGGCATTCAATAACTAAACTTTACTTTTAGGAAAATAAGGGTTTTTCCTGGGATAACAATTGTACACAACCAGAATCGTGTAACAAAACAGTTAACTAAACTTTACATATAAGAAAATATGGGATTTTCTTGGATAACAAACTTTTTCGGAAAACCAAAGGAAACTTGTACATTTTCAGAAAACAACAATCTTATGAACTCACCAGCTTTATGTTGATTTTCAAACTGCTTGTATTCTCAGGTCCATATTAGACAGGTACCCGCGATCTTTTGGAGAAGACGGAGCGTACAGAAGATTCGTCTTAACTTTTGTTCATTTATACATATGTATATGTGACAACTATCAAATTCAGGTCATTCTCGGACTCATGCATCTTTATAAAAACCATTCATGCACAACATGCCATGACCTAGTAGTATAAATTAGGTCAAAAATCTTGCATAAACTAGGATCCAACTAACATCTAGTACTAATATACTTGACACTTACAATTCCAGTAAGTTGCTTGTCTACAATAGGAAATGCCAATACTATAATTAGAATAAAGCTTCAAGATTTGTTATAATTGAAATAGAGTATAAAACTCTAAAAATAAATTAAAACATTCTAATTATACTTCAACATGTTGTTGAATATCAAACAATATTCCAAAAACCCTAAAGAGTCAAAAATCCAAATTTATAAATCTTAAAGCTTAAAAACTTTATAAAATTTGGCTATAAACTTCCTAATATCAAATTTTATTAATCAAATTATGAATTATAATCAATGAAATAGAAATTAAATTATCAAGTGTTAATCATAAACTATTGGTTAAATACAAAGATTTTTAAATAAATCAAGAATTATATAAAGAAGAAATTTTATAAAAATTCTTGGGTTTTATAAAAATTAAGGAGGGATTTTTATAAAATTTGAATTGAGGAGAGAGAAGGCCCTAATACACTCAAAAATCTGGCCATTCTCCCCTCTCCCCATGCACTCTCTTCCCAAAACTCATGATTAAACTCAAACCCACACTCCACCTCTTCTCTCTTCACTCTTCTCACTTCACTCTCTTCACACACTTAACTCTCTTCCTCTCTCTATCTAAACTCACGAAATTTCTCTCATTTCTCTGCCAAATTTCAAGACTTTGAAGACCTTGAAGTGTTCTTACTTCCCTCAAGATCTTAACAAAGGTAAACAACATCATCTTCTTCCATAGTTACATGATTTTACTTCTTTTCTTTCTTAGTTTTCTCTTCTTTTCGGATTCTATGCCATTCCATGGCTATAAATCTTTATTTTCCCTTGTGGTTTGTAGATTCTCACCATAACACAATGCATGTGTTAGAGATGGTGAAAATCCGGGATCAAACCCATGCAAGGGGTGAAAAAGATGCACATATGATCATGTGACATCAAAACCTAATATTTCATGTTCTTCTCCATCTCTTTTGTGTTCATGCATTACCAAAATCATTTAAACCATTTCTAGTACATCTTGGATGCTCATTCATTCCATGCATGTGTTAAAAATCGGACCTTACCAAAGGCATGCATGATGTTCTTGTTGAAATACCCTAATAATGCACACAAACAAACATGCAATCTGCCAGATTACTTTGTTTGACTTTGAACGGCCATAACTCAGTCATTTCTTAACCAAATCATGATATTCTTTTTGTATTGGTTATTTCCACGAGTTAACTTTCAAACCCAACTGGTCTCACTGTAAAATATTAAATATCCGAGTTTTGGCAGATTTTACAAAAAGGTTGCGCATACAGCTCTTTTTCTGTGATCACTATTTTTATCTTGCTTAAACAATGGCCTTAAACCCAACCATAAATCTGAGGAAAAATACCTTATAAACTTAACATATCTAGTGAATGATGGTTGAAATTTCGTAGCTTAAAACCTCACTGAATGGGCTACACAAATTCATGAACTTCAGCCACATCTACACTTCATGCATTATTGCATGCAACTTTTCTTAAATTGTTTGGAATCATTACCCTCATTTCTCTTCTGAATACATTTTTAACAATTTTCCTTTTGAAAGCCCTTGCATGCATGAGATAATCTGGAAAATTTCAAGAGCTTTTGTTATTTCTTTGATCTATTGGAATTATTGCTAAAACCAAGGGCATATATCATATAAAATACTTCCAGAGGTCAATAAATCCTAAATAAATTCATGGATGATCCTTATGGGAAATAATGACCCCTCACCAAATTTCAGCAATTTTTGTTACTGGTTAATACGATTTCTAAATTTCTTTTGTTTAGGGCATGATAAATTACAAAACCACTTTAGAGGATGTGAAAATTGTATCTAACAATTGTCGCATACCTTACCTGTGAATGGTAACTCCAGAAAATAATTTCTAGATTTTTCATCATGTCTAACTATTTTTCCCAATTTTTGGTATTTATAATGGTCTAAAAATGAAAAAAATAGTTCTGATTATCCAAAATTCATGGAAAATTACCAGGATATCATATTATACAGTAGGAGATACATAAAAATTCTGAGGATTTTTCTCTACTGTAAACTATTTTTCTCTTATTTTCTAAAGTTAATTGCACTAAAATACACTTAAATACACATAAAAACCCAAAACCAGTTTATACATTATGAAAACCACTTTTGATACTTTTCCCAGGTTATTTATACTGTAAATGATATTACAAAAATTTATGGTGATTTATTTTAACTGTTTAATATTATTTCTTTAATTAATGACTATTTAAAGGAATAAAACAAGGAAAAATAGAAATACCCACTGAAAAATATCTTTTATATTTTTCCCAGCCTAGTTATGTATAATAACAATTAAATAAAAGATTTGGGTAATTTTGGAAACTGTTTTCTATTTATTTCAATTTTTATTGGAATAAATGCCCATAAATCATAAAATATAATTAAACAGCTTGAAAATCCATTTTTATATTTTTCCCAGCTTAGTATTGTGTAATAACAGTTAAATAAAAAGTTTGAGAATTGTTATCCCTCGAATGCTATTTTTCGTGAATTTATGTTGTTATAGAGACTTAAAATTTCAAAAATTAACCTTCCAAGGTTGTAATTAATCGCACGACTTGTAAAATTTCAATATTTTAGCAAAAGTGTAACCAATTGATATAAAATCCAATACTAAAACATAAATTGGCATTTCCCTATATGTAGAGTTTAGTATATTAGCATTAGATATCGACATGGAAACTCAGTAGTGTGTGTGTTTGATGTCGTAGGATCCCGGTAAGACGTTGATGCATCCCGAAGTATCGCTTGTGCCTACACGAAACATCGTGAGTATTCACGCACTCTCCTATTTTTCGGTTTTTATGTTTTTGGGTGGAAAAGCATGTCCAGAAAACTATTGTTTGCATGATGTATTTAAATTGTTTATTATCAAACATGATTGCTATTGTATTGCTATGTTTCTTTATGTATGTTTATGCAACACGGAACATGAGAACTTATCGTACTAAGGCCCTTCCCTTATCTCTAACCATTAACTCTTTGAGCCAATGGTCATTATGGACAGCGCTATTAGGAATTGACAACTCCTCACTCGCCCGAATCGCTGGAGTGCATGATACCATATTCATCTATGGAACGATAAGCATAGATCTCGATAGGGCTTCAGTCATAGGTTTGGTTGAGACTCATTGTTTGCTCATACACATACAAACTCGTTTCTCGTTATAGCAATTAACATGTATTCCTTAATACCAATCAACTTGTTTATCATTAAAGCAATGTACTTGTATTTACGAAAAGCCTTGTTGTACGCTCGATTTTATAAACTTGTGAACTCACCAACTATTTTCATAGTTGACGCTCGTTTTACATGCTTTTTCAGGAAATAATTAGTAAGTGGATGTAAAGATTTATCATCATAGAGCATGTTGCATCGTGTTGAAGCCATTATGAAGTTATATTTTGAACAATGTTATTTTGAAAAACTTGTATTTTTGTTTCTTTTGAAGCTATGGGTTGTAAACTTTAAATACTGCTATGGTGATGTATCTTTATCTTTTGCAATGAAACCGTTATCGCTGTCATACCTTGCGTTTCCGCTTTAGCGGGGTGTGACAAAAGTGGTATCAAAGCTAAAGTGTAGCACCTGGTTTCTGGTATGTAAACCTTATCCGAATATTTCCTATTTTAGCCTTGGACTCGGCGAGTCATAGGTCCGACTCGCCGAGTAGGGACGTGACCCAGGACACGTTTTAAGTTGGCGACTCGGCGAGTCCATATCCTGGACTCGGCGAGTTGCCGCTGTTGGATGAAACCCTAAGTTTCAGGGGTTTGCACCCTATTTAAACGACTTAACTGCCCCAAGCCAGCCCCTATTCACCCTTAGAGCCCTGTATCCCCCGTTCTAAGTTGTTCCTTGAGAGTTGGAGGCTATTGTGTGTGTTTTTGAAGGTTTTGAAGGAGGAAGGAAGTAGATCCAGAAGAAGGGAAGCCATCCAGGCAATTATTGTGTTCTTCCAGTAGTTCCTTTGAGGTATAACCCGTTTTCCCCATGATTCTATGCTTAAAACTTCATTTGGGTCTTTCTTGGTCAAATCCCCAAGCTTGTATGTGGATTATATGTCGTAATAAGATGTTTGGCCTCTGGATCTAGGCAAGATTGAGCTCCAAGAGCTCAGATCTGTTAGCTTTATGGCCCCATGTTGCTTGTTAGCCCTAGATCTACCCTTTTAAGGCATTTTGAGCCCTAAAATCCATATTGGTGAATATCCCCACGTAAAGTTGGAAACTTTACGTGTGATTTGTGTCCTAGAAGTCCAAATCTATGAATGCCATGGAGTGGAATCGAGCAAATCCATGTATTTCGTGGGTGCATGGCAACGACTCGACGAGTCGTTCATATGACTCGGCGAGTTTGTTCGCGAGTCTCCGAGTTTGTCCCCTTTTCATAATGTCAAGTGAGCAGTGAGTCACGGGGTGTGACTCAGTGAGTCGGAAGCTTAACCCATCTATGGAGGTACTCGGCGAGTCAATGCCCTGACTCGGCGAGTTCAAGGCAATCTCCTTAGATCAAGAACAGACTCGGCGAGTTGTTCATACAACTCGGCGAGTCTAAGCATGAGTTTTCATCGGATGAAGATGAACTCGACGAGTGTTCATACACTCCGCGAGTAGGACGAAGAACTTTAATGTCAGTTTAGAAGAAGAACTCGTCGAGTCATAGCCTAACTCCATGAGTAGAATCAGGGACCCAGGACAATCGTCTGGACAGGGACTCGGCGAGTTAGAGAGCCAACTCGGCGAATCGGGTCAACTGAAAGTTGACTCTGATTTGACATAGGGCTAGACCAAGGGTAAAATGGTCTTTTCACCCAAAGGACAGTTAGCAGTGTGTGATTAAGTATATTGTGGGAATTACAGCCGAGGGGTTTCCGGAGCAGCAGCAGCAGTAGTAGGTGATCAATTCCCACACAGACCAGCAGCTATTTCGAGGTGAGTTTCCTTTCCAGTAGGAACGGGTCTAAGGCACCAAGGCCGACCCGTGTAGACGAGATGCTAGTACTAGAGTGTGGGCCGAGCCAGTATCTCTGGGTTAGGTCAAGTATGATATATGTGTTAATATGATAAAGTTGCTTATACTTGTTGTCTACGTGATACTTGTATGTTATGGGTTAGCAGCTGAGTGTGGGCAGGGCCCGTATCTCTCCGAGGTTGGAGTGTGGGCTAGGCCCGTATCTCCTCAACCGTGAAGTGTGGGTAGGGCCCGTATCTTCACAAGTGTGGGCGAGGCCCGTATCTCCCGGCTAGCGAAGTGTGGGCAGAGCCCGTATCCTCCCGAGTGTGGGCAAGGCCCGTAACTCCTAGCTGAACATTGTTTGTTATATGTATGCATGGTATGGGGTATTATGGGGGAACTCACTAAGCTTTGTGCTTACAGTTTCAGTTTTGGTTTCAGGTACCTCCTCAGCTAGGGGAAAGGAGCCGGTGCGGTAGCAGCATGTCACACACACACTCTCCGGTTTCCGCATTTACGAGCTTTTCTGGGATTGATACTCTGATATTCTGATTGGTTGTATGTTGTGGTTTTCAGACATGGTTCAGTTTATATTATGATTGATCAAACGATGTTTTAGTTATTAATATTTTCTAAAGTAACGTTTTTATACAAAAAAAAAAATTTGGATGTGAAAATTTGGTCGTTACATAAAGTCATAGAGAACATCGGTTTTTCTTTAAGAAAACACAACCTATAACCAAAACTTACAAAGAAATTCTTTTTACATCAAACATATTACTAGTATAATTAGGTCGGGAGTTGTATTATTGGACCTCGATTAAACGTAGCCTGATCACCTATGTTTAATTAAGGAAAGATTTATACAAAGCTTAAGCTAATTATAATGGGAATATGCTCAACAAAAATATTTGAGAAAACTTTATTTCAAAAAATCAAAAGGTTAATTTTGGTGTGTGTAAGCATTGCATATTATAGGCATGCATTGTCATTTATTTCATATCTCATTGAAACTATGTCACAGTCCACTATGTCAACATCGTCATCTTCCCGCACTACCGCCTCAGCCGATGAATCCGGCTACGTCACTATTATCCCTACACGTAATCCCCCCGCCTCGGTAGAAGAAGACCCATCAGAGGATACAGAAGATACTGAGAACTCGGTGGAGATCAGCAATGACAACGCCTTGAGTCAACGACGCGAGGCATCACCTACATCGGTGTTGCCACAGCCACCACTTTATGGACTTCACATTCGGAGGACGACGAGGAAGAGTGTTCCCATTCCAGGAAGGATACCCGCCAGCACAGCAGGACATGGCACGGCAGGACCTAGCGGAGCAGGACCCAGCGTTGCAGGACCGAGAGCACCGCCACCACAGTGAGTCATAGGGATACCTGTCAGGCAGCCAGGTATGACCCCGGAGGAGTCCCGGAGGATGTATTCGATGGCAGAAGATCTGCACCACAGCCTCGCTATAATAGTCGGGCAACAGGAGGTATTGAACGAAGTGATGATAGGGATGGAAATCCTGTATCAGCATTCGATGGAGACTGCTAACACTGCTAGTGCTGCTAGACGAGAGGCAGGTCATGCGATGACAGCATATTATGTGTTTGGTGGGCTGTTCCTGATTGTCGTGTTGATGCTTCTTGTTGTGATAGCGATTGGCTTTTGGTTCTGATTTCAGTATTTTATTTTAGTTTGTTATGAAATGAAAACCCATGTTGGGTGTCTTTTGGGAAAAACATTTAAAACTTTATTTTGGGATTGATGTATTGGTTTGGTTTTGAGATTATCTCAAATGGTAATGAAGAATTTTATTTTATGTTTGAAAACTTTTACTATGAGGTCAAACCCTAAACTTTATTTGATAAATGGTTGAATAAAAAGAGATTTTTCTTTTCTTTTCTTTCAAAAATCTATATGCCTAGTATTAATGCAAACCAATGATTTGAAAACACTTACGATTTTCAAAATAGTAGTGAGCTACATATTATACATTATTTTATGTATTTATACGTATTTCTTCTCCTGTGTCATAGAACCATGTCAGGAAGGCCTAGTCGCGGGCGCCCACAAAACGAAACACCTGATGTTGCTCAAGTTGTATCACAACAGCTCTTGGAAGCAATCCCAAACATTGTTACTCAAGTAACTGCAGGACTTAATGCTAACCAAGGAAGTAGTGGAGGAAACTGGGGAAACAATGAAAGAGAATGCAACTACAAGTCCTTTATGGCCTGTAAACCTAAGGAGTTCCATGGAAAGGAAGGTGCGGTTGGATTACTGAAATGGATTGACAGCATGGAGTCGGTCCTTCACATTAGCAAATGCCTCGAGCGCAATAAGGTTGAGTATGCAACTTGCCTACTCCAAGATAGGGCCTTGACCTGGTCGAATATCCTATTGCAAACCCGAGGCCGTATAGCAACATACCAGCTAACTTGGGAAGACCTAAAGAAGCTACTGATAGAGGAGTATTGTCCCAAGGATGAACTACAGAAGCTTGAATCTGAATTATGGAACCACTCTATGGTTGGAACACAAATAGAGAAGTACACAGTCCGATTTCATGAACTAGCAAAGCTGGTACCTCACATGATTACTCCTGAGGAGAAACGGATAGATCGTTACATCTGGGGTCTGGCACCAGAGATTCGGGGAATGGTTACCTCAGCAAACCCAACTACTATTCAGAGTGTAGTAAGCCTAGCAAATCGACTAACTAATGATGTGATAAGGATGAGAGCATCGACAAAGGAAAGCTCTAGTAGCAAGAGGAAGCCAGCAGATCAGGGAGAGACGAAGTATGGAGGCAAGTCAGGGAGGAAGCAGAAAGTCTCAAGAAACTTTATGGTAAGAGGCCAGGAGCAAGAACCAGTGAAAACTCAAGAATGGGAAGTGCAAGAGCGAAAGCAGTACTCAGGGCCGCTTCCGAAGTGCAATAAGTGTAACTTCCATCACAAGGGAGCTTGCCCAGTGTGCCAAAACTGTAAGCAAACAGGCCATTACTTGAAGTATTGTAAGGTGAATAAGGAGGGAAAAAGGGCATGTTACGAGTGCGGGAGTACTGATCATCTCCGTAGATCATGTCCCAAACTGAACAATGGACCTGGTAACAATGGACAAGGCCAAGCCAGGCAAAACTTTCAAGGAAATCAAGTTGGACGGCCAAAAGGTGTAGCCTTTGTGATTGCTGCAGAAGAAGCTCGTCAGAACCCTGAAGTGATAACAGGTACGTTTCTCATGAACAACCATTTTGCATCAGTAATATTCGATGCAGGAGCAGATAGGAGTTTTGTTTCTTTAGCATTTAGACCGTTAATTGGCTTGAAATCGGTAAAGATGAGGAATGCTTATGCTGTTGAACTTGCTGATGGATATGAAATTAGGGCTAGTGATATAATTCCTGGTTGTACTCTGAATTTAGCTGATAAACTCTTTAGCATTGACCTAATTCCGATAGAGCTAGGTAGTTTTGATGTGATAGTAGGGATGGATTGGTTATCTAAAAATAGAGCGGACATTGGTTATTACGAGAAAGTCATTAGAGTGCCTCTCCCTAATGGAGAAACCCTTATGATACACGGTGAGAAGCCAAGAAGAAATTTAAACATAGTATCAAGCATGAAGATTCACAAATACTTGAAGAAGAATTGTATTGCATTCATGGCTCACGTGCTAGAGAGAGAACCTGAAGTTAAGCAACTCAAGGAGATTCCAGTGGTTCAAAACTATCCCGAAGTGTTTCCGGAGGAATTGCCCGGTCTACCCCCTTATAGGCAGGTCGAATTTCGGATAGACTTAGTTCCTGAAGCGGCACCGGTAGCAAGAGCACCCTATCGCCTTGCACCATCCGAGATGCAAGAACTATCCGGACAACTTCAAGAACTTCTAGACAAAGGGTTTATTCGACCAAGTTCATCACCGTGGGGAGCCCCAGTGTTATTCGTCAAAAAGAAAGATGGTTCGTTCCGAATGTCCATTGATTACAGAGAACTGAACAAGTTGACAATCAAGAATCGATATCCCCTCCCTAGAATAGATGACTTATTCGATCAGTTGCAGGGCGCTTCCTACTTCTCAAAAATCGACCTTCGGTCAGGGTATCATCAACTAAGAATTCACGAAGAGGACATTCACAAAACAACATTTAGAACCCGTTATGGACATTATGAATTCTTAGTCATGCCTTTTGGACTAACGAACGCACCTGCTGTATTCATGGATTTGATGAACAGGGTCTGTAGACCATACCTAGACAAGTTTGTAATTATATTTATTGATGACATACTTGTTTACTCGCGGACCAAAGAAGATCACAATAGACATCTGAAGCTAGTGTTGGAGCTGTAGAAGGAGCAGAAATTGTATGCCAAGTTCACTAAGTGTGAATTTTGGATTCGGGAAGTACATTTTCTTGGTCATGTGATCGGCAAAAAAGGAATCCATGTAGATCCAGCTAAGATTGAGGCAATCAAGAAATGGGAGGCCCCCAAAACCCCGACAGAAATACGACAGTTCTTAGGATTAGCTGGGTACTACAGACGCTTCATTGAGAATTTCTCTAGGATTGCTCAACCATTAACATCTTTGACCCAAAAGGATAAAAATTTTCTCTTGGAAGAGAAACATGAAGAGGCGTTTCAAATCCTGAAAAACAAGTTGTGCAATGCACCAATTCTGGCTTTACCAGAAGGATCAGAAAACTTTGTGGTGTATTGTGACGCGTCTCATCAAGGGTTAGGATGTGTGTTAATGCAAAAAGAGAAAGTCATTGCGTACGCTTCCAGACAACTCAAACCGCATGAGAAAAATTATACCACCCATGATCTAGAACTTGGAGCAATAGTTTTCGCCCTTAAAATATGGAGGCATTATTTGTACGGAACCAAGTGCACCATTTATACCGATCACAAAAGCCTTCAGCATATCCTAGATCAGAAAATGTTAAACATGCGGTAGAGGAAATGGATAGAGTTGTTTAGTGATTATGATTGTGAGATACGATATCACCCAGGGAAAGCTAACGTAGTAGCCGATGCTCTTAGTAGGAAAGAAAGAGTGAAACCTTCCCATGTGAGAGCTTTGGGAATGGTAATTCAGACAAGCTTGAAATCTCAAATCATTGATGCCCAGGAGAAAGCATTATTCAAGGAAAATATTCCAGGCGAGACCTTGCATGGTTTGGAAGAGAGATTTGAAACCAAACCTGATGGAGTTCGTTATTTTAAGGACAGGGTATGGATTCCAAGGGTTAACAACCTGAGAGACATGGTACTAGAGGAGTCTCATCGATCTAAATACTCAATCCACCCTGGAGCGGATAAGATGTACAAGGATCTTAAAAAGTACTATTGGTGGCCTGGAATGAAAAAGGATATTGCCTTGTATGTTGGGAAGTGTTTGACATGCTCAATAGTCAAGCTGAACATCAAAAACCATCCGGGTTGTTACAACAACCTGAAATTCCCCAACGGAAATAGGAGCAAATATCTATGGATTTCGTTACCAAACTTCCTAGAACTGCTAAAGGTCATGACTCAATTTGGGTCACAGTGGATCGACTGACGAAATCTACTCACTTTCTCCCCATTCGAGAAGATTTCAAAATGGAAAAATTGGCCCAAATCTACACCGACAAAATTGTTTCTCTGCATGGTGTACCCCTATCTATCATTTCTGATAGAGATAGTCGTTTTACATCACGATTTTGGTGGATGTTACAGAAGGCACTAGGAACCAAGATAGATTTAAGCACATCTTACCACCCTCAGATAGATGGACAAACAGAGAGAACAATACAAACATTGGAAGACATGCTACGAGCGTGTGTCATCGAGTTCAAAGGAAATTGGGATACTCATTTGCCTCTAGTTGAGCTCTCCTACAATAACAGTTACCACACGAGTATCCAATGTGCTCCATATGAAGCGTTGTATGGACGCAAGTGTCGTTCGCCCTTATGTTGGACAGATTTTGGAGACAGACTGTCACAACTATAAATTTTGAGCCATGTAATCTATGCATTCAAGTACATGTGAATCAAAAACTTCAATCAAATACAAGATACAAGTACTATAAGTAGTCATCAAACAATTGGAGACCCTAGAAGTTCTTGTTAAGTCCATTTAGGACTAGGACTTCCTTATTGGATCCAAATGGACCAATGAATTTCCAAATTGGACTATCATGGGTTTAGGACCCTAATTGGGTTCTAATTGGACCCACATTCGTTTATTGCAATATTTTGGGCTAGGTAGAACCTAGAATGAAATAAAACACAAGTTTTGATCCATAATTTAACCTAACCTAGCTTAATAAAGCATAAAAATCACAATTTTATTTTATAAGGCCAATAAATACCCTAAACTACCTCTAATGTTGGGCTTAGGGGCAAAGAGCCCAATTTTTCCTTCTTCTCTCCCCATTCTCGGCCCAATGCATGAGCCCAAGAGGAAAGGAAGCATGTTGACTAGTGAGTGACACCTCACTATTATCTAATGGATTTCTAGGCACATATCACATACCTCCATGCATGTATCACTTCAAATATCACTTCCTCTCTTCTCTCTTCCCACTCTCGGCCGAATCCCCTCTCACACACACCAAAAATATCTCAAATTCTCTCTAGAACACTCAAGAACTCTCCTTCCTCCCCTCTCCAAAAATCTCGAAGATTAGGGACTTTCCAAGAGGATTTTGCAAGTAAATCATCATCTAAGGTAAGATTATGCATAGATCTATGGTTTAAATTCTTTTGTTATCAAAATCCTTTCCTAATCTATGCAAAAATCGTGATCTTGCACCCTAGAACCATCTCAAAACTCGAGATCTTCATCAAAGGGAGCCAAGGCCAAAAACACTTCATTTTTTTTCCTTCCATTTTCCTTGCAAAACCGAATCAACACCCCAAGGTGAGCTTCATACCCCCTATTTTCTGTTTTTATGAGTTTTGTGGGGGGGGAATACAAGTGAAAGTGTAGATCTATATGTGTTTGTATGCCTTGTATGATTTCCATGCTTATATGTATGCTTTTATGTGTTTTTATGTTGGATCTAGCCTCAAAACTCATCAAAACCGAGATATAACTTGTGCTACATGATTTTAACTTCAAATATATTTCTAAACACAAAGTGCTTCAAGAAAAATTGGCTAAGTAGTTTAGCAATAATTTCTTTGGGTTAAAAACACAAATTTTGGGCCTAAAATGTGAAAAATGCAAAAATAAGGGCCCAAATCGACATGTCACAGATTCTGATGGATGAAGTGTGCCAAAACAGTTTTCATAAATAAATTTCTGGAAATATACTCATTTAGGGGACTAAAAACATAAATTTTAAGCTTAATGGGTTAAAAATGTAACTTTCGGCCCAATAAGGCCCATTATGCGAATTTTTCTGTTTTGGAGGGCCAAAACTGTAACTTTCTGTAAAACAGTGGACTATAAGTGTTCCAACTCCTTTTCAAAGGTTTAAAATGCTTTTTAAATTTAAAAAGGACCAAAGTTGCAAAAATTTTCCAAATTGGGCCAAAATTGTAAAAATTGCGAAAAGAAGGGGTTAAAACCGTGAAAACTGCATTTTCAAGGACTTAAACTGTTTTTATGAAAAATATGTTGAAAAATATTAATTTCAATAATTTTTGGTGTTAAAATGTCAAGAAAAATAGTTTAAGGACTAAACCGGGAAGTATTTAATATAAGGGGTTGAAAATGTAAATTTTACAAATGATGAGGGGCTGAAAACAGGAATATTTCAAGGCTAGTTCAATATACCCAATTTGATCAAATGATGGCACCACGACTATCAACGGAATACAATACATTACAATACCAAAAGTCGTTGTTAAACGAATTGGCTCGGTCTCGAGCCAATAGAAATCTACAACTACTAACACTACGACACTACAATTCATACAAGTAACGTTTGGTTATACATACACATGCGAGTGTGCACAGACGTCTATGCACCATCTTTGGGCCCCACAAGTGTAAAATCTTGTTCGTTGAGCCTAGCTAGCCCAATGACCTGATCTTAAGGCCCGAAGACATTTTTTTTACGGAGTGTTGGGTTTTACCGATCCGACACAACGTAAATGGACTTTCAATGGCTTGTATACCACCGGTCCCCAAGGGTCCTTTGGTCTTGCTAGTAAGGTCTACATTTCATGCGAGGCGGGTCTGGGACCCCTCGTACATTTTATCCCCAACCGGCTAATGGAGTTACCGGGGTCTTCGTGACCTCTTTCTCTTCGGATGTGGGACTTCACCTAGTCAGGGCGATTGGATAATGCGATTAGTATTGACGACGCCTTCGGAGTCGTTAGTATAACTATAAACTGGGCGTTTGTGTAACGCGGGTTTGTAGTAAATAATCCTGCTCGAAAACCTTCCAACGTCGCCCGGGACTGACACTATACGCTATGCCATGGTTTCAATGTAACATCACGTAATTCAAGGAACTAGGAGAACATCGGGTTTTCCTAGGGTTTTCAATACTTACAAATTTGAAATGCATACATTCTAAACGAACATTTTTTTTTACAAGTATAGAAACAAACAAGCATACCTATGGATCTTCACAAACGTTTTCGGAAACTTATCTTTTCAGAAAATATCGGATTTTCTGGTGGTTCTTCAAACAATACAAACATTCGATTTCAAACACTACTTATGAACTCACCAACATTTCATATGTTGACGTTTTTCAAAATACTTGTATTCTCAGGGAGCCAGTGAATCAAGGGAAATCATATCCAGTGACGGTTGCGGTTTATTTTTGTATGAATTAAACAACTTAATTTTTGGGGAATGTAATGTTTAAACAATGTATGTTATGTAAACACTACTGGTTGTACTATGTTGATGAATGGTGACGAATGTTGTATTGTTTCATATATATTCAATGTTATGGTATTCAATTGAGTCACGACAGCCCCCGGACGTTTCCGCCGTCTGGTTCGGGGGTGTGACAGGTTGGTATCAGAGCTTTGTTTATAGTGAACTAGCATGTCGAGCCATACATTGATATGCAACTATAAACCAAAAAGAGGGACTAACATAACTCTGAACGACACAAGTAAATAAAACACACTTGCTTGCATTAGGGATAAGAACCTAACGCTGAATCAAACACAATAATACTGGTATCTCGGTTAATTCGGGACTGTTCTTAGTGATACCAAGGAGTGAATGTAGCCTGATCAACTACATTCTCTCCAAAGTAAAACTAACACATGTCTTGATGAGGTCAGGATAGCCAGGGAACCTAAAACTATACCCTTTATCACCCAAAAAGAGAATGTTTGCTTAGTCTGTACAATAGTCATAGCATCCTAGGATAATGTTAGCATATGTACGTACTCGCGCAGACAGCATGGCTGGTTTTCATCACCCGGGAGACCCCTACTTCCCTAATCAGGGAAACAACGGGTGGCTAGAGGAGGAGGAGGAACCTGAGGAGGAATCTGAGGAGGAACCTGAGGAGGAGCCTGAGGAAGACCCCGAAGAGGAACCTGACGGGGAACCGGAGGCCGAAGTTGAGGGCGAACCTGCAGAATCAGAGGAAGAGGAAGGAAACCTCGAGGAGGATGCCGATGATAGCGACAGGGGTGATTCGGATGCGGAATCCGAAGTCATCAACCCCCCTTACCCGATCCGGGTGCCTGCATATCGAGTGGGCCCCACTGGCCCTACACCTCCCTGGGGTATTGACCTTTGGAGATGGAGCAGACAGCAGGGACAGCGACCCCCGTACGGCATGTCACGCGAGTTCTTTGACCTAAGAGACGGAGGGCCGGCTGATCGAGCCCTTCCAGTCATGGTGAAATGGTTACGGAATACGGGCAATCTTGCCCAGGACACTGCGGATCAGGTACACCAATTGAGGACTAGGGTCGAGCGTGCGGAGCAGGAGACGCATGACGTCCTCCGGGAGTTTCACATGAGGCAGGTAAGGTGGGAATCTCGACTTCAGAATGCAGAACACCTAGTGGCTCGTCTTCAGGGAGCATCCACATCTTCGGCACCACCTCCTGACGCAGCTCAACGCGGTTAGGAATAGATTTATCATAGTAGGTTATCAGGAACTATGGAATCTCACGGTGCAGAATGGGAACATCGATGCTTACATATCGAGATTCAGCGAACTATCTCTGTTGTGCCCGGGTATGATCACTTCAGAGGGGAAGAAGATTGAACGATTCATTTGGGGACTGACATCCCCCATTCAAGGAAATGTGATAGCTGCGAACCCTGAAACTTTTGACAGTGCGAAGAGATTGGCAAAGAGGTTATATGATCATAACCACAAAAAGGGCGAGAAACCGGTAGAGGCTGAGAAGAAAAAGGAGGGTGATGGTAAGAAAGGATGGAACAACAAGAGAAAGGGGCGTCAGGGCCCCGAGGCCTCTAAAAAGCAGCAAACAGTGGCAGTTAACGCTGTCACTGCACCGGTTCCAGCCACACCACATGCTCCAGCCTCAGCTGCTTCAAACACTTCAAAACCCTATTCCGGTAATCATCCCAAATGCAACAAGTGCGGTTTCCATCACCAAGGAGAATGTAGGGAGTTCCATTGCACCAGTTGCAACCGAAGGGGACACACTGCAAGGTTCTGCAGGACTTATCCTTCTCAGAACCAGAGTCAGGGAAACAACCAGAACAACAACAACAACCACCGCAATACCAACAACACCAATGCCGGCGGCAACAACGCAGGGCCTAGCCACACCTGTTTCGGGTGTGGAAGGACGGGACATTTCCGTCGAGACTGCCCTAACAACAACAACAACTTAGGAAGCAGAGGAGCAGGAAGAATGCTGACTATGGGTCAGAGTGATGCAGTTCAGGACCCCGCAGTTGTGACCGGTACGTTCCTCCTAAACCACACTTATGCATGCATCTTATTTGATACCGGAGCGGAGCGAAGTTTCGTAAGCGAGAAGTTTAAATATTTATTAAAACAACAGCCCCAGAAGCTAAACGAAACCTATACGGTGGAAATGGCCAATGGGAAAACCGAATCCACTAGGGAGATCTACATCGGATGTACCCTAACCCTTAACCAACACGTCTTACGAATAGATCTGATGCCAGTGTCAATTAGGAGTTTCGATGTGATTATCGGCATGGATTGGTTAAGCCCCCACCATGCTGAGATTATGTGCCACGAGAAGGCCGTTCGCCTTCGTCTCCCGAATCATGAAACCCTAGTAATTTACGGAGACAAGCCTAGCACGAATCTTCGTCTTATCTCGTGCATCAAAGCACAAAAACATCTGCGAAAGAACAACTTAGCGTTCTTGGCCCACATAGTGGACAAGACCAAAGAAGAAATTAACATCCAAGACATTCCGGTAGCGTGTGAATTCCCGGACGTGTTTCCTGAAGATCTCCCAGGAGTACCCCCAGAGAGACAGGTTGAGTTCCGAATCGACCTCGTCCCAGGAGCAACTCCTCTCGCTTAATCACCATATCGATTGGCACCTGCTGAAATGCAGGAATTGTCCAGCCAACTCAGTGAGCTTCTGGACAAGGGATTTATCCGACCTAGCTACTCGCCATGGGGAGCTCCGGTGCTCTTTGTTAAGAAGAAGGACGGATCTTTCAGAATGTGCATCGATTACAGAGAGTTGAATAAACTCACTGTTAAAAACCGCTACCCACTCCCTCGGATCGATGATCTATTCGACCAGCTCCAAGGAGCTAGCTATTTTTCTAAAATTGATCTACGATCCGGATACCATCAACTCAAGGTCCGAGAAGAAGATATCCCTAAAACCGCTTTCCGAACCCGCTATGGACATTATGAATTCGTCGTAATGCCCTTCGGTCTAACAAATGCACCCGCCGCATTTATGGACCTAATGAACCGAATCTGTCGACCGTTCTTGGACAACTTCGTCATTGTGTTTATCGATGACATCCTCGTCTATTCTCGAAGCAAAGAGGAGCATGGCCAACATCTCCGACAAGTCCTAGAGACGCTGCGATCGGAAAGACTTTACGCCAAACTCTCTAAGTGTGAGTTTTGGCTACGGAGCGTGAATTTTCTCGGTCACGTAGTTAGCCAAGATGGAATTCATGTGGATCCCTCTAAGGTCAAAGCTGTGGAAGGATGGGCAACTCCGACTACGCCCACAGAAATTCGTCAGTTCTTAGGCCTAGCAGGCTACTATAGGAGATTCATCCAAAACTTCTCTAAAATCGCCAAGCCACTTACCTTGCTTACGCAAAAGAGTGTGCCATTCAAGTGGACAGACCGACAAGAGATTGCGTTTCGAGCCTTGAAGCAAGCTCTTTGTAGCGCTCCTGTACTATCTCTACCCGAAGGGACGGAAGATTTTGTAGTTTACTGTGACGCGTCAAATCAAGGTTTAGGTTGCGTTCTCATGCAACGTGGAAGAGTGATAGCATATGCGTCCCGTCAACTAAAGACGCACGAAGTAAATTACACAACCCATGACCTAGAACTGGGAGCCGTGGTCTTCGCCCTAAAAATTTGGAGGCACTACCTGTACGGTACAAAGTGCACCATCTTCACAGACCACAAGAGCCTCCAGCACATCTTGAATCAGAAGGAGCTGAACATGACACAACGAAGATGGGTGGAGTTGTTAAACGACTACGAATGCGAGATCAAGTACCATCCAGGCAAGGCCAACGTGGTAGCTGACGCATTAAGTCGGAAGGAGTACACAAATCGCCGTGCGAAAACGCACTCGATAACCATTCAGTCTCATCTGACCGCTCAAATTGCATCAGTCCAGGCAGAGGCTATGAAAACGGAAAATAGAACTAGCGAGGCATTACGCGGAATGGAGAAGAACCTGGAAGTCAAAGAGAATGGGGTATACTACTTCATGAACCGTATTTGGGTTCCAAAGATCGGAGGATTCAGGGAGATCGTTATGAAGGAAGCCCACAAGACACGATACTCCATTCATCCTGGTTCGGACAAGATGTATTTGGACATTAAGCAGCACTATTGGTGGCCTAACATGAAGGCGGAAATCGCAACTTATGTTAGTAAGTGCCTTACGTGTGCCAAGGTAAAAGTGGAATACCAGAAACCTTCCGGATTGTTACAGCAACCGGCAATCCCTGAGTGGAAATGGGAGGGGATTTCTATGGACTTCGTGACCAAGCTGCCCAAGACGCCGGACGGTTTGGACACCCTATGGGTAATCATCGATCGACTGACGAAATCTGCCCATTTCCTGCCCATCAAAGAGTCCTACAAGATGGAGAGGCTGACGCGTTTGTACCTACGAGAAATTGTAAGACTTCATGGAGTGCCAAAATCTATCATCTCGGATAGGGACAGTAGGTTCACGTCACGCTTTTGGCAGTCGCTCCACAAGGCAATGGGAACTCATCTTGATATGAGCACAGCGTATCACCCACAAACGGACGGTCAAAGCGAACGAACCATTCAGACGCTTGAAGACATGCTTCGTGCATGTGTGATAGACTTCGGAAAGTCTTGGGATACCCACCTACCGTTGATCGAGTTTTCATATAACAATAGTTATCATTCGAGCATTAAGGTGGCCCCTTTCGAAGCACTGTACGGGCGTAAATGTAGATCACCGTTATGTTGGGCTGAAGTAGGTGACACCCAGCTAGCAAGAACACAGGCGTCAAACAGGGCATTAACGGGACCGGAAATCATTCGCGAGACCACAGAAAAGATTGTCCAGATCAAAGCTCGATTACAGGCATCGCGTGACCGGCAAAAGAGCTACGCTGATAAACGGCGAAAGCCCTTAGAATTCCAGGTCGGTGATCGAGTAATGTTGAAGGTCTCACCCTGGAAAGGGGTTATACGTTTCGGAAAACGGGGAAAGCTGAACCCGCGATACGTTGGACCTTTCGAAATCGTCGCCCGAATAGGTCCAGTAGCATACAGACTACAACTACCCGCAGAGCTAAACGGTGTACACCCCGTGTTTCATGTTTCTAATCTGAAAAAGTGCCTATCAGATGAAACCCTTGTCATTCCTCTTGACGAAATCGAAATCAATGAGAATCTCCTGTTCGTCGAAGAACCAATCGAGATTATGGACAGGGAGGTGAAGCGTACTAAGCAGAGTCGCATCCCGATCGTGAAGGTACGGTGGAACGCAAAGCGTGGGCCAGAATTCACGTGGGAACGCGAAGATCAAATGAAGCAAAAGTACCCTCACCTATTCTAGTTTTCTCAAATCTAGCTTTCAAACAGAATTTCGGGACGAAATTCCCTCTAACGGGGGGATGATGTCACAACTATAAATTTTGAGCCATGTAATCTATGCATTCAAGTACATGTGAATCAAAAACTTCAATCAAATACAAGATACAAGTACTATAAGTAGTCATCAAACAATTGGAGACCCTAGAAGTTCTTGTTAAGTCCATTTAGGACTAGGACTTCCTTATTGGATCCAAATGGACCAATGAATTTCCAAATTGGACTATCATGGGTTTAGGACCCTAATTGGGTTCTAATTGGACCCACATTCGTTTATTGCAATATTTTGGGCTAGGTAGAACCTAGAATGAAATAAAACACAAGTTTTGATCCATAATTTAACCTAACCTAGCTTAATAAAGCATAAAAATCACAATTTTATTTTATAAGGCCAATAAATACCCTAAACTACCTCTAATGTTGGGCTTAGGGGCAAAGAGCCCAATTTTTCCTTCTTCTCTCCCCATTCTCGGCCCAATGCATGAGCCCAAGAGGAAAGGAAGCATGTTGACTAGTGAGTGACACCTCACTATTATCTAATGGATTTCTAGGCACATATCACATACCTCCATGCATGTATCACTTCAAATATCACTTCCTCTCTTCTCTCTTCCCACTCTCGGCCGAATCCCCTCTCACACACACCAAAAATATCTCAAATTCTCTCTAGAACACTCAATAACTCTCCTTCCTCCCCTCTCCAAAAATCTCGAAGATTAGGGACTTTCCAAGAGGATTTTGCAAGTAAATCATCATCTAAGGTAAGATTATGCATAGATCTATGGTTTAAATTCTTTTGTTATCAAAATCCTTTCCTAATCTATGCAAAAATCGTGATCTTGCACCCTAGAACCATCTCAAAACTCGAGATCTTCATCAAAGGGAGCCAAGGCCAAAAACACTTCATTTTTTTTTCCTTCCATTTTCCTTGCAAAACCGAATCAACACCCCAAGGTGAGCTTCATACCCCCTATTTTCTGTTTTTATGAGTTTTGTGGGGGGGAATACAAGTGAAAGTGTAGATCTATATGTGTTTGTATGCCTTGTATGATTTCCATGCTTATATGTATGCTTTTATGTGTTTTTATGTTGGATCTAGCCTCAAAACTCATCAAAACCGAGATATAACTTGTGCTACATGATTTTAACTTCAAATATATTTCTAAACACAAAGTGCTTCAAGAAAAATTGGCTAAGTAGTTTAGCAATAATTTCTTTGGGTTAAAAACACAAATTTTGGGCCTAAAATGTGAAAAATGCAAAAATAAGGGCCCAAATCGACATGTCACAGATTCTGATGGATGAAGTGTGCCAAAACAGTTTTCATAAATAAATTTCTGGAAATATACTCATTTAGGGGACTAAAAACATAAATTTTAAGCTTAATGGGTTAAAAATGTAACTTTCGGCCCAATAAGGCCCATTATGCGAATTTTTCTGTTTTGGAGGGCCAAAACTGTAACTTTCTGTAAAACAGTGGACTATAAGTGTTCCAACTCCTTTTCAAAGGTTTAAAATGCTTTTTAAATTTAAAAAGGACCAAAGTTGCAAAAATTTTCCAAATTGGGCCAAAATTGTAAAAATTGCGAAAAGAAGGGGTTAAAACCGTGAAAACTGCATTTTCAAGGACTTAAACTGTTTTTATGAAAAATATGTTGAAAAATATTAATTTCAATAATTTTTGGTGTTAAAATGTCAAGAAAAATAGTTTAAGGACTAAACCGGGAAGTATTTAATATAAGGGGTTGAAAATGTAAATTTTACAAATGATGAGGGGCTGAAAACAGGAATATTTCAAGGCTAGTTCAATATACCCAATTTGATCAAATGATGGCACCACGACTATCAACGGAATACAATACATTACAATACCAAAAGTCGTTGTTAAACGAATTGGCTCGGTCTCGAGCCAATAGAAATCTACAACTACTAACACTACGACACTACAATTCATACAAGTAACGTTTGGTTATACATACACATGCGAGTGTGCACAGACGTCTATGCACCATCTTTGGGCCCCACAAGTGTAAAATCTTGTTCGTTGAGCCTAGCTAGCCCAATGACCTGATCTTAAGGCCCGAAGACATTTTTTTTACGGAGTGTTGGGTTTTACCGATCCGACACAACGTAAATGGACTTTCAATGGCTTGTATACCACCGGTCCCCAAGGGTCCTTTGGTCTTGCTATTAAGGTCTACATTTCATGCGAGGCGGGTCTGGGACCCCTCGTACATTTTATCCCCAACCGGCTAATGGAGTTACCGGGGTCTTCGTGACCTCTTTCTCTTCGGATGTGGGACTTCACCTAGTCAGGGCGATTGGATAACGCGATTAGTATTGACGACGCCTTCGGAGTCGTTAGTATAACTATAAACTGGGCGTTTGTGTAACGCGGGTTTGTAGTAAATAATCCTGCTCGAAAACCTTCCAACGTCGCCCGGGACTGACACTATACGCTATGCCATGGTTTCAATGTAACATCACGTAATTCAAGGAACTAGGAGAACATCGGGTTTTCCTAGGGTTTTCAATACTTACAAATTTGAAATGCATACATTCTAAACGAACATTTTTTTTTTACAAGTATAGAAACAAACAAGCATACCTATGGATCTTCACAAACGTTTTCGGAAACTTATCTTTTCAGAAAATATCGGATTTTCTGGTGGTTCTTCAAACAATACAAACATTCGATTTCAAACACTACTTATGAACTCACCAACATTTCATATGTTGACGTTTTTCAAAATACTTGTATTCTCAGGGAGCCAGTGAATCAAGGGAAATCATATCCAGTGACGGTTGCGGTTTATTTTTGTATGAATTAAACAACTTAATTTTTGGGGAATGTAATGTTTAAACAATGTATGTTATGTAAACACTACTGGTTGTACTATGTTGATGAATGGTGACGAATGTTGTATTGTTTCATATATATTCAATGTTATGGTATTCAATTGAGTCACGACAGCCCCCGGACGTTTCCGCCGTCTGGTTCGGGGGTGTGACACAGACAGTTGACTAGACTCGAACTTATCCAAGAAACATCTGACAAGATTGCTATCATCATGGATAGGCTTAAAACTGCTAGAGATCATCAGAAAATTTATGCGGATAATCATCGAAAACCATTAGAATTTCAAGTAGGAGACAAGGTACTTTTAAAAGTGTCGCCTTGGAAAGGGCTTGTACGTTTTGGTAAGAAAGGAAAACTAAGCCCGAGATGTGTTGGACCCTTCGAAATCATTGAAAGGATTGGTCCGGTGGCGTATAAACTTCAATTGCCCCAAGAGTTAAGCGCCATTCACGACACATTCCACATCTCCAACCTTAAGAAATGTCTAGCGGACGAAGCATTGATAGCACCCCTGGAGGAAATTAAGATCAATGATAAGCTAAACTTCATTGAGGAACCGATAGAAATCCTTGACAGGGAGGTAAAACAACTTAAGCGGAGTAAGATCCCGATTGTGAATGTTCGATGGAACTCAAAACGCCGGCCAGAGTACACGTGGGAGCGCGAGGACTTCATGAAGGAAAAGTGTCCACAACTTTTCCCTTGCCATGACAAATGATGACATAGAATGAATTTCGGGACGAAATTCTTTTTAAGTGGGGGATACTGTGACAACTGTCAAATTCAGGTCATTCTCGGACTCATGCATCTTTATAAAAACCATTCATGCACAACATGCCATGACCTAGTAGTATAAATTAGGTCAAAAATCTTGCATAAACTAGGATCCAACTAAGATCTAGTACTAATATACTTGACACTTACAATTCTAGTAAGTTGCTTGGCTACAATAGGAAATGCCAATACTATAATTAGAATAAAGCTTCAAGCTTTGTTATAATTGAAATAGAGTATAAAACTCTAAAAATAAATTAAAACATTCTAATTATACTTCAACATGTTGTTGAATATCAAACAATATTCCAAAAACCCTAAAGAGCCAAAAATCCAAATTTATAAATCTTAAAGCTTAAAAACTTTATAAAATTTGGCTATAAACTTCCTAATATCAAATTTTATTAATCAAATTATGAATTATAATCAATGAAATAGAAATTAAATTATCAAGTGTTAATCATAAACTATTGGTTAAATACAAAGATTTTTAAATAAATCAAGAACTATATAAAGAAGAAATTTTATAAAAATTCTTGGGTTTTATAAAAATTGAGGGATTTTTATAAAATTTGAATTTAGGAGAGAGAAGGCCCTAATCCACTCAAAAATCTGGCCATTCTCCCCTCTCCCCATGCACTCTCTTCCCAAAACTCATGATTAAACTCAAACCCACACTCCACCTCTTCTCTCTTCACTCTTCTCACTTCACTCTCTTCACACACTTCACTCTCTTCCTCTCTCTATCTAAACTCACGAAATTTCTCTCATTTCTCTGCCAAATTTCAAGACTTTGAAGACCTTGAAGTGTTCTTACTTCCCTCAAGATCTTAATAAAGGTAAACAACATCATCTTCTTCCATAGTTACATGATTTTACTTCTTTTCTTTCTTAGTTTTCTCTTCTTTTCGGATTCTATGCCATTCCATGGCTATAAATCTTTATTTTCCCTTGTGGTTTGTATATTCTCACCATAACACAATTCATGTGTTAGAGATGGTGAAAATCCGGGATCAAACCCATGCAAGGAGTGAAAAAGATGCACATATGATCATGTGACATCAAAACCTAATATTTCATGTTCTTCTCCATTTCTTTTGTGTTCATGCATGACCAAAATCATTTAAACCATTTCTAGTACATCTTGGATGCTCATTCATTCCATGCATGTGTTAAAAATCGGACCTTACCAAAGGCATGCATGATGTTCTTGTTGAAATACCCTAATAATGCACACAAACAAACATGCAATCTGCCAGATTACTTTGTTTGACTTTGAACGGCCATAACTCAGTCATTTCTTAACCAAATCATGATATTCTTTTTGTATTGGTTAGTTCCACGAGTTAACTTTCAAACCCAACTGGTCTCACTGTAAAATATTCTATATCCGAGTTTTGGCAGATTTTACAAAAAGGTTGCGCATACAGCTCTTTTTCTGTGATCACTATTTTTATCTTGCTTAAACAATAGCCTTAAACCCAACCATAAATCTGAGGAAAAATACCTTAGAAACTTAACATATCTAGTGAATGATGGTTGAAATTTCGTAGCTTAAAACTTCACTGAATGGGCTACACAAATTCATGAACTTCAGCCACATCTACACTTCATGCATTATTGCATGCAACTTTTCTTAAATTGTTTGGAATCATTACCCTCATTTATCTTTTGAATACATTTTTAACAATTTTCCTTTTGAAAGCCCTTGCATGCATGAGATAATCTGGAAAATTTCAAGAGCTTTTGTTATTTCTTTGATCTATTGGAATTATTGCTAAAACCAAGGGCATATATCATATAAAATACTTCCAGAGGTCAATAAATCCTAAATAAATTCATTGATGATCCTTATGGGAAATAATGACCCCTCACCAAATTTCAGCAATTTTTGTTACTGGTTAATACGATTTCTAAATTTCTTTTGTTTAGGGCATGATAAATTACAAAACCACTTTAGAGGATGTGAAAATTGTATCTAACAATTGTCGCATACCTTACCTGTGAATGGTAACTCCAGAAAATAATTTCTAGATTTTTCATCATGTCTAACTATTTTTCCCAATTTTTGGTATTTATAATGGTCTAAAAATGAAAAAAATAGTTCTGATTATCCAAAATTCATGAAAATTTACCAGGATATCATATTATATAGTAGGAGATACATAAAAATTCTGAGGATTTTTCTCTACTGTAAACTATTTTTCTCTTATTTTCTAAAGTAATTGCACTAAAATACACTTAAATACACATAAAAACCCAAAACCAGTTTATACATTATGAAAACCACTTTTGATACTTTTCCCATGTTATTTATACTGTAAATGATATTACAAAAATTTATGGTGATTTATTTTAACTGTTTAATATTATTTCTTTAATTAATGACTATTTAAAGGAATAAAACAAGGAAAAATAGAAATACCCACTGAAAAATATCTTTTATATTTTTCCCAGCCTAGTTATGTATAATAACAATTAAATAAAAGGTTTGGGTAATTTTGGAAACTGTTTTCTATTTATTTCAATTTTTATTGGAATAAATGCCCATAAATCATAAAATATAATTAAACAGCTTGAAAATCCATTTTTATATTTTTCCCAGCTTAGTATTGTGTAATAACAGTTAAATAAAAAGTTTGAGAATTGTTATCTGTTGGGCTGAACATCATTTTTGTTAATTGCGTCTTTTGGGCTCGCTTTGCCTAAAGCTTTTTGTGTACCGGTTTGGGCCTGTCCAACCGTGAACCTTTTTATGTTTTGTATATATGTTTACGCTTGCATGCAAATTAGGTTAAGGTTTTAGAGATCTGAAAATAGCGATACATCTAGACGACAACAGGTTTCTTTGATCGTTCTTGTAACCTTCCAATCCTCTACAGTTGATGTTCTTAATCGAGCTCTTCTGAGGATTTTGTTTAATCATTCGACACGTTTGATTCAATCTTGTCTTGTTCTTTTATTGTGTTCATATCGTCATTGTTTACTTACTTGTTCAAGATCTAATCGATCTTTATAGATTAAAGGTTTGTTTAATCTCATCAATTGGTATCAGAGCAGGAGGCTGTGTAATTGATACACATCTTTTCTGTGAAAAAGATTTCCATTAGGGTTTTTCCGCAATCATTAATATTTATTGAGCCGTCATCTCTTTATTGACGTATCTCGATATTTATTACTTTGCCCTAATCTGCTTTATTACAAGTCTGATCTTTGAACAGGTTTTTACGATCATAATGGAAGCGACACAATCGAACCTTATTAATATTTCCAACAGCATTGGTTCGACGACAAAGATTCCGATCTTATACACCCATGACTATGAAGTATGGGCACATCACTTCGAAGACTATGTTATTGGATCGGAGGAGAATGGGTATCTGATTTGGGAAGCCATCACCAATGGACCGTTTTCTCATTCTGCTACGTCCAGAATCATCAAGACACAAAAAGAATACAATGATCTGCTAAAGGACGTGAAAGATATTGCACAAGATGAAAAGGATAAGTTCCAATGCAATATCAAGGCATTAAGATTGATCCAGTTCGCCCTTCAGTCCGATACTTTCAGATTGGTTAGCTCATGCACGACGGCAAAGGATGTTTGGGATAGACTTCGCGAACTGTATTCTACAGACGAAGATCTTGAACATTCGATTCAAACTTTGCTTCTATCTAAGTTTGGAGAATTCAGGCAAGGAGATGAAGAATCTGTGACGCAGACGTTTGATCGCTTCAATCATCTTCTCAGCAAGATGATCAAACATGATATTGAAAGGAAACTCATCGAACAGAAGGTTACATTCCTGAATGGTCTGAGGTCTGAATGGAGAGCAGTAGTTTCCACAGTTAAAGCCCATGAGCAGTTTAAATCATACTCTTTGGCGAAACTGGTGGGAATTCTCAAGTCTCAAGAGAAGATAGTGGTGCAAGAAAAGAACGTCATTTCTAGTCTCGGTTCGTTAGCCCTCTTGTCAAAAAGTAAAGCTGTTATGGAGGATGAAGACCTCAACCTGGAAGAATATGATCTCACATCAGAGGATTATGCCTTGATGGTATCCTATCCCAAAAGGTTTATAAAGAAGAGATTTCCCAGCAACAAAAACCGAAACTGGCAGGGGAATTATAGCTCTGAAAAGGTGATTAATGAACCGAAAGCTGAGGAGCACAAGAAGGAACCGAAAGTGGATGGCGACTCTGGAGTGAGCTGTTTCTATTGTGGTGGGAAAAATCATTATGCTAAGGACTGTGTCCTTAAGAAAATGGCTGAAAAAGATGATGGGAATGACGAGGAAGCCGTGTTGCAGAAAAGACTGGAGGAGCTGAGAAAGAAGAAGTCTGCTGCTAACCCGCCTAGTAATGCTCTTATTGTGCAGGGTTCTGTTCTAGGTGATGAGTTCGGTAGCACGGAAGTTTGGTCTACCGACTCAGAAGACGAGGAAGTGAGGCAGCCTACTCATGGAAAGGCCTACTTGTCTAAGGAAGAAAGCAGTGGTGGAAAATGCCTCATGGTTTCTGACGTATCTCAAATGAGGGGATACAACACCGATGGAGTCATTGATGGACAGAAAGCAAAGGAGGACATGTGCTTCACAGCCAAACCGCTCAGCCAGCAGTTCAATGAGCTCGATGAACTGATAAAGAAGGTACAATCTGTTTTTATTTCATGCAATGTACCATCATCCTCTTATGAGAAAGAACTAAAAAATTTCAATACAAGAATTTCACATCTAGATAGTAGCTTAACTCAAACTCGGGTCACAAATTCTAACCTAACTGATCAATTGAGCAGGGTGGCCTCGAAGATTGAGGAGCGGAGAATGTGGATAGAGTTAAAGGAGTTGGAATTAGTCAAAGTTAAAGATGAAAACATTTATTTGCAAAGAGACAATTTGAAATTGTTAAAACAACGAAATGTTTTTTGTTTACTTGCTAAACGTCTGTATTCTAATATTACTCAGCTTCATTTGGATTGTGAAATAGGCCAAAAGATCCACCACATGATCTTGCCCTTCCTAGAGTTTAAGGAAGATGAAATCGATGCCGAAGCCTATAATTGTGAGAGTGTGATATCGTCTGATGATGTCAATCCAACCTACATGTATGGACTGGACAAAATTGAGTCCTTCATTAAATCCAAAGACCATAAGAACATGCTTAAAAATCTTTTGGATGAAAATGATAGACTTAAACTGAGAACCGAAACCATGCAAAAATTTGATTCTTTAAACGCCAACATAAGCTCAGAAAACAAAATTGATGTTGAAAATACATCTGAGCTTAACGAGGACGATTACATGAGCGAAATTTTTGTAGAGGACACGGTTGACTGCTCAGAATTTATTAAAACCGAACCTGAAAACCACAAGAATCTTATATCTGAAAATTCTGTGGAGTTCGCTCGGTTGTCCCATCAAAAGTTCCCAAAATTAGTTGAGAAAGCAGTTGTGTATCAAAAGGTCAGGACTACTCCAAACCAAGTATACAAGGTAACAGGAGTAACCGAACATCAAACAGCTGAACTTGTAGCCATTGTAAACAAAGACAATGCTGATGGCTGCGATGAGTACTTCTGGGAAGCTCCAATTGATAATGCAGACGAAACCATTGGTTTATCTGAAAGAACTTCCTGGAAGAGCAAAGGAAGATACATACCTGAACCCTTGAATAAGCCGAACAACTTCGGTGAGCCAAGCACCAGCGGTACAAAAGATATTCCTCAGAAGAATGATCACTCGACAAAAGAAGACATTCCCTCGGCTCCTTCAGCTCAAAGTAAAACTCCTGCAGTTCAAAGGGAACCAACCAAGGAGTCACCAAAAACGAAAGAAAATGTTCATCATCAACCTTCTCAGATGAGGAGTAGGAAGATAGAAAGGAACAATAGATACAGAAAGAATCTTTCTGAAAGGAAACAATTCTGGCATTCCCAGAATGCATATTTCTCTCATCAAGACAAGAATCTAAAGTATGAAAACAATCCTGAAGGAAAGCTTGAAAGTCACAAAAACAGAAAGCCAAGGTTCGGTTCACAAAAAGATATCAACCGAAAGCCAAGGTTCGGTTCACAAGAAGATATCAATCGAAGGCAAAAGTTCGGTTCTAAAAAGGACTTCAACCGAAACCAAAGGTTCGGTTCCAAGGACAGTTCCAACCGAACGCAAAAGTTCAGTTTTGAAGTCAAAAGAGAACAAAACTCTAAGGTCATTCCCTCCATTGATCAAAAGCAAAAGGGTCACCTAGAGTCTCAAGCCCGGAACTTCTCTAAATCCAAACCCTCCTGTTCAAATTCTTCTCGTTCTTCTAATTCCTCTTCTCAGTCTCATAATTCTTCTACTCCAACCGATACATCTCCATCTTACTCAAAAGCTGATTTCTCTTATTTTCAAAAATCTCATTCGTCAACTAAGCAAAAGTGGAAGAAAAAGGTCACTGAATCCCAACCAGAATTCAAACCTAATTCACCCAAACCCAACAAAATAAAAGTTTTTACCATTAAAAGGAAAGATGCAACAACTCTTATAAAACGAACTTATCTTGTTGATGTCTCTCTTATTGTTCCCGTTCCCATGCAAAGCTCACGTGGACCCAAGAAATTTTGGGTTCCTAAATCTGTCTAATTTTTGCAGGTTATAAGTGACGAGCAGTTCGACGAAGAATGGTACATCGATAGTGGCTGCTCACGTCACATGACAGGGAGGAAAGAGGAGCTCAGGGAATACAGATCTCTTGCAAATGGTGGCAACGTCAAGTTTGGAAACAATTCATTCGGCACCATAAAGGGATACGGGATGATAACCAATGGGGACTTCTCTATAAGGAAGGTGGCTTATGTAGAAGGACTCCAACACAACCTCATTAGTGTATCTCAGCTTGTTGGAGGTACAGGTCTCAAAGTCTCGTTCAATGATGAAGGTTCTGAAATCATAGAGAAAAAGTCAAAGAAAGTGATTCTCAAGTCAGAGCGAAAGGGTGAAATGTTTCCCTTAATCCTTAAACCCATCAAAGGAAACCCAGCTATATGCTTGTTGTCAAAAGCTCACTCCGACGAAAGTTGGTTGTGGCACCGAAGGTTATCTCATCTTAATTTTAAAGATATCAACCGTCTTGTTACTGGAGGTCAAGTTAGGGGCCTTCCATTGCTCAAGTTCAACAGGGATCATCTGTGCGCTGCATGCGAAATGGGGAAGCAGAGTCGTCAAAGACATTCATCTATAATCAACACAAAAGTTGTTGAACCACTCGAATTACTTCATATCGATTTGTGTGGTCCTTCATCTATCGAAAGCATCGGTGGTAGCAAGTATATTCTTGTTATTGTTGATGACTTTTCACGATTTACATGGGTGTTCTTTCTAAAGCTCAAATCTGAAGCGACTCAAAAGCTGAAAGTGTTTATCAAGCAAATTGAAGTATAGCTCAAGAAGGTTGTTCGCAACATCAGAAGCGACAATGGTCTCGAATTCAAGAACAGGGAGTTTGAAGAGTTTCTTGCAGAAAAGGGAATAAGTCACAATTTCTCAGCTCCCTACACACCGCAACAGAACGGAATAGTCGAAAGACGAAACCGATCTTTGTGTGAAGCTGCCCGAACCATGCTAAGTTTCGCTTCCTTACCTCTTTATTTTTGGGCTGACGCTATTTCAGCTGCTTGTTTTACACAGAACAGGTCATATCTCAACAAGAGGTTCACACTCACTCCATATGAGATACTGAACAACAGGAAGCCAAATGTGAAAATTTTTCATGTGTTCGGCTCAAGGTGTTTCATCTTCAACTCTAAAGAACACCGCAACAAGTTTGATGTCAAAGCCGACGAGGGAATATTTCTGGGTTACTCGCTCACATCCAAGGCATACAGGGTCCTGAACAAGCGTTCGAGAAAGATTGAAGAGACGTATTATGTGACCTTTGACGACAACTATGTCAAGAAGCTACAGGCTAAAGAAGATATCACTGGGGAAATCTTTCCTCTGAATGGCAAGATTACAGTCTCGGTCGCCAACTTATTCGAGACATTTCTGGAGCTCTTTGACGAACCAGAGAACGCTTCACTTTCCGAAGCAGGTGCAGCAGACAACAAGGTTGATCACATGGAGCAGATTGTCGAAGACGCTGCAAGGAGAATGTATGAAGAAGCATCAATCTCTAACGACTCTCCTTCCAACAACGCTCAAGTCGAGGGGGAGCCAAGTGTTCAAGTAGAGGGGGAGCCAAGTGCTCAAGTCGAGGGGGAGCCAAGCGCTCAAGTCCAGGGGGAGCCAAATTCCACAACTTCAACCGAAGAGGACTTAACACCAGGAAGCTCAGGACCACTAGAACCACATGATCCTCATGTCTGCCAAAGTACATCAACTGAGGTAGAACATAATAATGTGACACTTGGTTATGACAGCCAATCTGAGCTAGACGAAATAATCAATGCTGAACTAGACCCAACCTTTGATCCAAATTACCCTCCTCTTATCAAATGGACCAGAGATCATCCCGTCTCTCAAGTAGTTGGAGATGTATCTGAAAAGGTTTTGACCCGATCACAACTGAAGGTAAAACAGACTTCCTTATTTTCAAAGGTTGAGTTTTGCATGTTCAACTCATTCGTATCAAAAGTTGAACCAAAGACAGTTAACACTGCTCTCGACCACTCTGATTGGGTTCAAGCAATGCAAGACGAGCTGAATGAATTTGAAAGGAACAAAGTCTGGCGCCTAATTCCAACTCCTCCAGATGCTTCGGTTGTTGGTCTCAAATGGGTATTTAGGAACAAAATGGACAAGGAAGGTAATGTTATACAGAACAAGGCTCGTCTGGTGGTAAAGGGTTATTGTCAGGAGGAAGGGATAGACTATGAAGAGACTTTCGCTCCAGTAGCTCGGCTAGAATCTGTTAGAATATTTCTGGCTTATGTTGCCCATAATAACTTTGAGGTTTTCCAAATGGACGTCAAATGTGCATTTCTAAATGGAGAACTCGAAGAAACGGTGTACGTGGAGCAACCTCCTGGGTTCGTGAACGAAAAGCATCCAAATCATTGCTACATTCTGGATAAAGCTGTGTACGGCCTTAAACAAGCTCCGAGAGCCTGGTATGAAACGCTTACAAAATTTTTAAAGATGTCTAAATTCAAACAAGGTTCGGTTGACCCAACCTTCTTTCGCAAAAAGGAAGGTAACCACCTTATGATAGTTCAAATTTACGTCGATGACATCATCTTTGGCTCCACGAATCCCAGCTTAACAGCTGAATTCAGAAAGCTGATGGAGACTAAGTTTGAAATGAGCTCAATGGGTCCAATTAACTTTTTCCTTGGTTTAAACATAAGACAGGGACCCAAAGGCATCTTTATTAATCAGGAAGCTTACACGAAGACTCTCCTAGCAAAGTTTGGAATGAAGGGAGACTCAAAAGTTAAAGTCCCCATGGCATTCGGCACCAAGCTTACCCCATCCCTAGAAAAACCGGTTGTTGATATCACGCTCTATCGCCAAATGATTGGCTCATTAATATATCTAACCGCCAGCAGACCTGATATCATGTTTTCTGTTTGTTACTGTGCTCGATTTCAGGCAAACCCACGCGAACCTCACATGGTTGCAGTGAAGAACATCCTACGCTACCTCAAGCGAACCACCTCCTTAGGTCTATGGTATCCTTCCAACTCAGGCTTCTTTGTTCAAGCCTATTCTGATGCTGACCTTGGAGGATGTGGACTCGACCGTAAAAGCACAACTGGTGGCTGTCAATTTCTTGACGGGAAGTTAGTTAGCTGGCAATCCAAGAAACAAACGTGCGTGTCGCTATCCACTACCGAAGCGGAATACATTGCAGCTGCATCATGCACGTCACAAGTGATTTGGATCCAAAGTCAACTTCGAGACTATGGACTCAATATGAAGAAGATCCCACTATATTGTGACTCTGAAAATGCAATTAGGATCTGTCATAACCCAGTGCAACACTCCAAAACCAAACACATAGCACTAAGGTATCACTTCATCAAAGATCACGTGGAAGATGGAAACGTCGAAGTTCATTTCGTAAGAACCACTGATCAATTGGCTGACGTCTTTACAAAAGCTCTTCCTGAAGCATCATTCAATAAAATATTGCAAGGACTTGATATGATGGAATCAGAATCAGTACCTCACGCTACCTCTCAAACTCAAACATAACAACCGAACGTTCGGGTTCATTTCAACTATCTAACCCACTCATTTCTTCAAAGATAGTTTCTCAATGTTGTGTATTGCTTGTACAATTCTGTTTTTCCTCGTTTGATTCAAAAAAAAAAAAACAAAAAAAAAACAAAAAACAAAAAAAAAACAAAAAAAAAAAACAAAAACAAAAACAAAAACAAAAACAAAAAAAAACAAAAACAAAAAAAAAAAAAAATTCTTAAGAACCGAAACCAACCAAAGGTTCAGGTTCGGTTCTTCAAAATTTTCTAGAACCGAAACCAACCGAAGGTTCGGGTTTGGTTTTTCAAAATTTTCTAGAACCGAAACCAACCGAAGGTTCGGGTTCGGTTTTTCAAAACTTTTATCAACCGAAACCAACCGAAGGTTCGGGTTCGGTTTATCTCAAAAATTCCAAAAAAATTTTTGTGTTAGTGTTCGTTTATGAGGATACATTTGTTGAAATTCCTAAATGTCCCTAGAAGCATGCTGCTGTATGTGTCTCAAGCCTCATAAGATTTTGAATAAAGGCCTTCATGACCTGGTATACACAAACCTTGTCTTCCCAATAAGGCCAATTCATTTATTCTAATCGTGAGCTACCTCACTCTTTTCTCACATGAGTTAAGAATTTTCTGCTTGGTCCTTCTTTTCGCAGTAGAGGTACTTTGTTCTCTTACACCATCTCTACATTACTTCTCCACTACACTCATTCCATCATGGTAACCCTTGAGACTCTCAGCACTTACCACTGAGGTTTATGGTTGCACAACATCTGCGTTTATGATCTTAGTATTGTGTCACTACGAACTAAGTGAAACCCAAAATTCAACACCTAACGAATTGACGGTGAACAATTAAATTGCTCAAGTTTTCACTAAAGAATTGATGAAAGTACCCTATTAAAATCTCCAATTTTATGCGATTCCTATGAAATTGTTACAAACCCATAACATTTCTTCCCTTAGGATCTTGTTCTTATTTTTCTTTCTGAGATTTTATTTTAAAGCCAGTCGTTTTTAGCCTAATTAAAAGAAGCCTTTCAACATTTCTCTATAAATGGTTGATCGTAATTTTAACGGACATTCTTTTAAATCCTAAGTTTTTTTTTGTCCTATGGCATTCAATGCGCGTGGTTAAACAGTAACGGCTTGTCCCTATGAAACGGCGCTTATTGGGCGGCGTGGTCCTAGGAATTTGACACTCTCTCTCCTACGTGATCATCGCCCGTCCCAACTGTCATCCATAAGAGATTTGAAACGATCTTTCTTTCTCTTCTCACCCACTATAAATAGCCCATTACACCTCCTTTTACCTCTTTTCCACCCTCAAAATTTCCAAAACACAAACACTCCCATACAGTTTCCTGTTCACACCTGCATCAATGGCTGACTCCTCTTCAGTTCATGCTACCTCCCAGATTCTTCCCATTCGCCCACAACAATGCTTGGTCATTGATCTTAACCCAAAGGCATACGACCCTTACATGTCGCCGGTCATAGAGTGCTTAAAGTATTCACAACTCGTACCAGCACTTTCCAGAATCGAATCGGTGCCAATGGCGGCCCTATCGCAGGTCTACGCGACTGCATATTATGACAAGGCTGTCGACCGGGTATTTTTCGAGATTGGAGACCACAAAACCTCCGTCTGCCGCCCACGTTTCTGCTCTCTGCTCGGATTTGCTTCTGACCCATCCAGAGTTCATCCGGAGTCGATACAGATTGGTCATCTGTATAACATGTTTTACAACATGGGATACACAGAGGTTCTTACATCAGTTGCAAGATTCAAAAAGTCATGCTTGCCGCCTCAATGGAACGGTTTATTTACAGTCCTTTTCAAGGGACTGTCGGAGAGAAGTTCTGGTTCAGATGGTGCAAGTCGTCTGTTCCTCACCATCCTGTACGGAGTTTATAATGGGATCAACCTGGATTACGGGTTTGTTCTATGGCAACAACTTATTCAAAGCCTCTCCTCTTCATCCAGACACTCTGAAGTTTCGTTGGCTCGATTCTGGATACTGATAACTAAATGGGCCATGGACAGATTCGACGTTCCCACTGCTGAAGGTGCATCGATGTCTTCTGTTGGTACTTTCCATACCAAGAAGATCATCGTCTCAGATGCATCAAAATTCACCTTTATTGGCTCGATTCCGGAGTCCATGTATGGTGCTGTCCCTTCAGATAGCAGGTTGATTCGGAAGCTCAAGGTGCTAACACCGTCTGGTCCAAGGGATTTGACCCCGGATATGCTCAGGTCTATTCATGACGCAGATAAACCGGTGAGCAGAGGTAAAAAGGCGGAAAAGGGAAAACAAGCCTCCAAAGCTTCAAAGGGGCCTTCTCCTAAAAAGAGGAAACAGCCAAAAGCTGCACCTTCCCCCCCCCCCTCCCCACCGAAGAAGAGGAAGACCCAACCGAAGCGAAAGCTTGTTATACCCTCCTCTTTGAGTGACTCTGAGGGTGAGAGTTCGGGTTCTGACGACTCTCAAGGGGATGCATCTCCTCAACGAGGCAATACACCACCTCGATCCCCTACCCCAGAGATTGAACTACCTAATTCCCCAATTCCTTCCCCTCCACAAATCTTTACCACTACCACTGAATCACCACATGTAACCGAACCTCCTCCACCCAAAACCCAGACAACCTAAACTACCCATACTCAACCACTAACCAAAACAACCCATACTCAACCACCAACCGAAACTATACCTTCACCAACTCAACCTTCTCCTACTAAACCCTCAACACCCCCAACCTCTCCACCCTCTTCATCTCATGGCAATGCATCTGAGGGTGAAAACCCTTATCTCGGGGGAGAAAACATGATCTTTGATTCGGTCTACTATAGTCCGTTTCAAGTTCAAAGTGACGAGGAGGATGATGCCCCAGTAACTAAGAAACATCTCAAACAGCTCAACGAGAAGATTGATCTACTTCTCGCCTCCTCGTCTAACCAACAATCAACCCTGTCTGAAGCTGCCCTTCAGAAGATTGTTGATGCCTTCACCAGGGCTCAACATGATTCAGCAGCCTCAGCAACTGCTGCAATTCAGGCATCTACCCGGGCATGTGAGGCAGCGACCGAAAAAGTCGATAAACTATTTTCTGATGCCTCTGTCCTACTGCAGTCCATGCAAGAAAGTGCAGATGCCACAAAGGCATCTTTGGAACCAATTGTCCAACAATTGGTCGTGTTTGTCTCATCGGAGTTGCCTTCGTTTGCCAATCTACGTCAAAACATAAGCAACGACAACTCGGCCCTTACAGCCTCCATTGATGCTCGCCTCGTCAAGCTACAAGAAGATCTGACAACCGAGTGTTCTTTAATGGACGATCTGGCATTAAAAACAACTGCACTTGAGGTCAAGACCACTCAACTCTCTCAATCCCAACAAGAACTGGAAGATCTTCGCTCTGAACGGGAGGTGGTCAAGACGTGTGTTTCGGATGTCCACGCTGTTATCTCAAACATTCTGGAAGCACACGATCCAATTTTAAACTTTTCGGTGAGGCGATCCCTTGCTGAAAAGCTCTCTCCAGCCATCGATCTACTTAACAAAGTCGAAGGCCTCCCAAGTTTTGTGTCCATTCCGAAACAAGGGGGAGATGAGAAGACAAGTTCAAAACCACCTCCTTCCTCCAAAGCTACTCACACGACCGAACCATTTCCAACTGATCAAACTTTAGGTTCGGGTGTGAAGAACAAAGGCAAAAACATAGCTGAGGACGAAGATGAAGAAGGCGACAAGGAGACCATTGCTGACATTTTAAAACGAAAGAACAGTCGCAAGGTTGGTGAAGATGCCAGTCGTGTGGCGCGTGAGGCTGCCGAAGCCGAACGCAAACAAAAAGAAGCCCACGATCTCCTTGAGAGCCGAAAGACTCTCTTCCCTGACTGGACCAGGGAACGCTTAATCAAAGAGGCCATTTAAACTCCCAGCATCTTATGGCTCGAGCCGGTTATATCGTTCGACTGCAGCAACACTGTCGATTCGCAGTTTGATATGCCGCTGACTCGAAAGGCGTTCATCTTCCACGTCTTCTCTAACATCTTTGAAGTCCCTCACCCGAACACTGAGCTTGACAGGGAGCTCATTGACTTTTATCTGGCGGCTGCTCGTCCACAATTCCTTACATGGAGCGCCCAGAAGATTGTCAACGTTCGGGTGCTAAAACCTTACACTGAGGGACGTTTTATAAATGTTCGGTTCAAACTGATTCGGGGATCTGCAAAGACTACTCATCTTATCTCCCTGGCAGATCTACCGAATCTAAATCCTCATGATTGGATCGTCCTGTATAATATCCTTTTGACTAATGAAGCTGAATATGGTCCCATTCTAGACCATGTCAAAAGGATGTTAATCTGCTACATCATGGAGGTTGCCCTAATGGATCAGGAGGTCGCCACAGTCTTCAAGAAGAAACCCAAAATTGCTCCAGTGGGATCGGCCAGTGATCTCAATCAAATGCTACTGGGCAGGATCGACCCGAGACGCAACACAGTTATGTTCACTCGAGCGGAAGGACAGAAATGTCTCTTCGCTTTAGCTGCCAAGCATCTTTACACCACAACCTGTTTGGAGCATGTGCTGTTCATTGTCAAACGGTGTAAAGAGAACTCAGCCGATGATGTCAAGTATTTTGAAGATATGATTAACTGGTACATCCGGTTTAGACAGACCATTCTTTCAATAACCAAATGTCTGTTTAGTACCGTGAAGAAGGTACCAGTTTCAGCTGCCGGCCCAAGTAATAAGTGAAGGTCTCGCTCCAAATTGACGCAAAGGGGTAGATTGTTGGGCTAAAGATCATTTTTGTTAATTGCGTCTTTTGGGCTCGCTTTGCCTAAAGCTTTTTGTGTACCGGTTTGGGCCTGTCCAACCGTGAACCTTTTTATGTTTTGTATATATGTTTACGCTTGCATGCAAATTAGGTTAAGGTTTTAGAGATCTGAAAATAGCGATACATCTAGACGACAACAGGTTTCTTTGATCGTTCTTGTAACCTTCCAATCCTCTACAGTTGATGTTCTTAATCGAGATCTTCTGAGGATTTTGTTTAATCATTCGACACGTTTGATTCAATCTTGTCTTGTTCTTTTATTGTGTTCATATCGTCATTGTTTACTTACTTGTTCAAGATCTAATCGATCTTTATAGATTAAAGGTTTGTTTAATCTCATCATTATCCCTCGAATGCTATTTTTCGTGAATTTATGTTGTTATAGAGACTTAAAATTTCGAAAATTAACCTTCCAAGGTTGTAATTAATCGCACGACTTGTAAAATTTCAATATTTTAGCAAAAGTGTAACCAATTGATATAAAATCCAATACTAAAACATAAATTGGCATTTCCCTATATGTAGAGTTTAGTATATTAGCATTAGATATCGACATGGAAACTCAGTAGTGTGTGTGTTTGATGTCGTAGGATCCCGGTAGTAAGACGTTGGTGCATCCCGAAGTATCGCTTGTGCCTACACGAAACATCGTGAGTATTCACGCACTCTCCTATTTTCGGTTTTTATGTTTTTGGGTGGAAAAGCATGTCCAGAAAACTATTGTTTGCATGATGTATTTAAATTGTTTATTATCAAACATGATTGCTATTGTATTGCTATGTTTCTTTATGTATGTTTATGCAACACGGAACATGAGAACTTATCGTACTAAGGCCCTTACCTTATCTCTAACCATTAACTCTTTGAGCCAATGGTCATTATGGATAGCGCTATTAGGAATTGACAACTCCTCACTCGCCCGAATCGTTGGAGTGCATGATACCATATTCATCTATGGAACGATAAGCATAGATCTCGATAGGGCTTCAGTCATAGGTTTGGTTGAGACTCATTGTTTGCTCATACACATACAAACTCGTTTCTCGTTATAGCAATTAACTTGTATTCCTTAATAACAATCAACTTGTTTATCATTAAAGCAATGTACTTGTATTTACGAAAAGCCTTGTTGTATGCTCGATTTTATAAACTTGTGAACTCACCAACTATTTTCATAGTTGACGCTCGTTTTACATGCTTTTTCAGGAAATAATTAGTAAGTGGATGTAAAGATTCATCATCATAGAGCATGCTGCATCGTGTTGAAGCCATTATGAAGTTATATTTTGAACAATGTTATTTTGAAAAACTTGTATTTTGTTTCTTTTGAAGCTATGGGTTGTAAACTTTAAATACTGCTATGGTGATGTATCTTTATCTTTTGCAATGAAACCGTTATCGCTGTCATACCTTGCGTTTCCGCTTTAGCGGGGTGTGACAGTATAACACTTGTAACACTTTACTTTTGAACATATGTAAATTCTAATATGTAATGTAATAGTTGTTTACTTTGCTTACTATGTACATTGGTTGTGATACTTAACATGAAGTCACCTCCGCCCTGGGATGTTTCCGCCCTGGGTTTCGGGGTGTGACACTTAAAAGGTGAAAGAGAATAACACACATAGGCAATGATAGAAGCATAATATACAGTGTATACTCCTTTTGTTAAATAAAAGTTGTAAAGAATTTCTGAATCAAAAAAGTCATAGAAAATTAAAATTTGAACACCTTATGTTCATAAATCTTGAGGTAGCAAAACATAATGTGAAGTCATAAAGTAACATTGTCTAAGAAAAAGTAAAATTAAAACATATAAATGTTATCATCCCTGAGTGTAGTGAGCACATTTTGTTCTTAGATTCAATAACCTTTCCTCCATTGCAATCAAAGAGAATTTGGTAACCAACGTCACAAAGTTGACTGATCGAGATATAATTTCTTTTCATGCCCTTGACATAGAACATATTCTTCAACTTGAACACTCTTCGCTCAAATGTCCCAATGCCCATGACATCTCCTTCACGGTTGTCACCAAAAACTAAAATCGGACCATCTTTCTCCATTTTGTTAAGAGGGACTTGTGACCAGTCAAGTGTCTAGAGAGACCACTATTATGGAACCAAGTATGTGATGGGTTTTGATACGAAATATAAGTTTGTTTTCACAAAAACGACAATGGAAGACTTTAAAAATAACATGTTTATTTTAGTTCATAAAAAAACCAGACCATCATGCATCCATTTATATAGGTTAGAATGAAATAAAAACAACCATAGGATGTTTTAGAGATAACCTTTGAAGCCTTTGAAACTACTTGGTTTTGGGGTTTTGATGAAGATGTAAAGATCAAAGAAGATGATATTCTCTACAATTATCCACCATCAAGATTAAGGCACTTGGAATGCTACTTCCTTCTTGTATAAAGTACTTCTTAAGCCTCTAAGTTCTTAACTCAAATAAGCATTAAAGGAGAAGCACTTTGAAACACCAAAGACTTGAATGATCTTCAAAAGAAAAACAATAGAAGTAGCTCCATGCTACATACGGTTTTGGTGAGATGAAATGAAGGAGTGTTTTACTTGTTACAAACACATAAGCCTCATGCATATCTTATATAGACCATCGATGTAACACCTGGTTCCGGGTGCGTATTTTAACTATGAATTTTTACACTTTTACACTGGGACTTGATGAATTGGAGGCCCCAACTCATCGAGTAGAGACAAATCTTGGATGTGGGTGGAAGAATCTACTCGCCGAGTCAGAAATCCCGACTTGACGAGTAGACCCGTTTTCACTGGGACTCGATGAATTTTGGGGTTTGCACCTTATTTAAACACATTAACCAACCTCCCATGCAGCTCCCATCGTCTCCCTTAGTCCAGAAAATCCCTAATTCGTGACCCTTGAGCTTTGATAAGTGTGTGAGTCATTTTTTAGGGTGTTTGTGTGATCTTGAAGCTATAGGAAGAAGAAGAAGGAGCTAGAAGGTTCAAGGAAGTAGTAGATCCCGGGTTCAAGCTCCATTTCCAGTCCCTTTAAGGTATAAAGTTGCTTCCTTGACTTCCTCGTTGCTAGATCTCTCCATGTTGAGTTTAGGGCCATCTTTTAGCAATTTTGTGAACCTTTTTGGAGTATGGAGTGTGATTTGAAATTGTAACATCAGATCCAAATCCCTTTAAATATCTTTAGCCATAAATTTTATGAATTTATCATGCTTTGTGTCACACCCCCAAACCGAATTGGTGGAAACATTCGGGGGCGGAGGACATCATGTGCAATATCACAACAATGCATAATAGTAAACAAGCAACAACATCATCCATTGCATTAATAGTATAATTCAATACAAGTGTGTTTTGTGTAGTAATAATAAGATACCATAAATGAATAATCAAAATAAAGACTAGTCTGAAACTGCTCCATCTTCTCAAAACTTGTCATCTGTGCCTGTTTACTGGTGACCTGAGAATACAAGTTATTTTGCAAGAGATGATCACCATTTAAGCTAGTGAGTTCATAAGTATTTAGTGTCAATGTTTGTATAAGTTTGAAGAAAGCATTTCTAAATGTTCGATGTAAATGTTTGTAAGTGTTTGTAGTAAATGTTTATAACTCCTAGAAAATCCTATATTTTCTACCATAAATGTAGCCTTCTACCAAGACCCGAATATTCTTCATGTTGTTTGTTTGTAAAAGTGGATGTTTTTCCCAAGTATGACTATCAATATCAAAATATAGTTTTCCATTACCGTTTATGTGAGAAGATCACAAAGTGAATGCAATGGGAAAATAATAAAGTAATCTAGTATTGTATATAGTAACTATTGTTGTACTAACTACCTTAAATCAATTGTTAATTAAGGTATAATGTGATAAGATTGTAACCATGCTTGATAGACTAGTAGAAAACACGACGCTTAAAGACGTTGAAATGTTATGACATTCGTCACCGGTAGACCTGCAAGTCCCACTGTAGCTAGCAGCAAGGTGTAGGATGGTCAATCAAATATAGATCTATACACAAATTCATGTTCTCCCTCTAGGAGACTCTGTTACAAAACAAGACACAATAGTATGATGCCATGCCCCGAATTAGTGGCTCACATTTAGGTTATAATATTCTTGTATTTGTATAGTATGCTCTATCTTTTCTAGTTTATTGTACGTTCTCTTTGTATAGTGTATAGTATGTTCCTCCTTGTTTCTCATTATAGTATGTTCTTTTTGTTTCTCTTTATAGTATGTGTGAACTGACTCATGTATGAACTAACTCTTGTATGTTTCATTGTACAAGAAATAGTGAGTAGTAATCTCCTAAACTATATCTATTATAGTTTACTAGTAATGTTGTTTGAATGCAAGAGTATGCTTGTACACCTTTGTTATCTAAAAGTATGGAACTAATGTAAGAACTTTTATATCTATACATATATACATGATATATAACTAAGATTCAAATGACATTCGGACAAACAACCGATACCCTAAGTCCACAACAAAACAATGAACAGGAAATAAAACGAGTCATCAGTCCTAAGTCCTTTCAACCTTATTTATATAACTATATCTGAATAGACATGATTGTTATAATATATAAATTTAAAAGAGTTTGATACAGAGTTTTAGCATATAAAAGAGTATGATAAAATGTTTTGAAATATTTGTTTGATAACATAGTTTTGATGTATAAGAAATCCATCTATTTGATAGTTATTAATCACATGTGATTAATATAATAACTATAATGTTTCAACTTGTATCCCCCCCCCCCATAAAAGCATTTAAAATGATTTAAGAGGTTAGTTAGGGGTATGAACTCACCTTTAGTGAGTGGTTTGACTGTAAGATTGATTGTAGGATGCTACGTGTCAAGTGAAGTATTGAGCACAAACGTATCCTAATAAGCATATAATGACACATATATGTATATAATTAGTGTATAAACATCTAATCATGCAAGGAAACCACTTTAGAGACTAGGAAACACTTATATTGAAGTTTTACAACCACAAAGGATTGCTTCTAAAGGGTTTACGGCCACACTAAGGTGTATACGGCCAGGAGGTTACGGCCACAGAGATATACGGCCAAGGGGTATAGGGTCCTTGGTATATACGGTCCTAGAGTGTACGGTCAAGGAGTTTATGACTGTACACTCATGGGAGGACTTGTAAATGAGGTGTTTTTAAGATCCTTTCTTGCATTCCCAAGGTGTTCTCGATTCTAGTGTTGAACATAAGGGACTTTAAGGGCCAAAACATCCACCAACACAAGAGTTTACGACTGTAAACTCTTGGTGTTCATGCTTAAAATGATGTTTCAAGGCTAGGTTCTATGTAATACGCAAGCCTAACTAGAAGATAGAAGTGGTGCTCATGTTTTTGAAGCTTGGAGGGGGTTCACGGTCAAGAACAAGTATGTGTTCTTGGTGAAAGTGTTGAATACTTAAAGATCTAACAAAAAGAATGATTCCATGGATGAAATCAAAAAGTGATACAAGATCAAGAAGGATAACATAGATAGAAGGGAAGGATTGCTTACATTTTGGAAGATCAAGGTGAAAACTTGATGAATGTTGAGAGGAAATCTGATTTCTTTGAGTTAGAGGTGGAAAACTGGTGAAGAAAGAAGGGATATCATATTTAAGGGAGTGATTTCACGGCCAAGGAGGGGTTTACGGCCGTAAACTCTAGTTTATGGCCGTAAACTCCTTATGAAGGAGTTTCCGGCTTGTATGCTGCACACTGAACTCTATACGATACTTCCTAACACTTATTCCTTGAAGGTACTAGGCTTAAAACCCTCAAACAGACTTTTAACAAGGCTAAAAGATAGCAAATACAAGTCTAAGTTTTATTGAGTTGAGTGGATGTACAAGATAAGAAATTTAGGGTTGTCACACTTTAGCCCTTCCCTTTGGCCTAGACTTCATTTTAGACCTGGAAATGGTGTTTTTGGCTCATAACACCTTGCATGCACGTAACGTTTGTAACTTTACGTGTAATATCGACCTTAGGAGGTCAGATCTACGGTGTAGATGTGTTAAGCCCGATTGAAATCAGCTGTATGGATTTGGACATTAAAGGAATCGATGAGTCACTCATACGACTCAGCGAGTTGGGTCCTAGTTTCCCCAATCTTTTCTGATATTGAGCAACTTGTTGAGTTTTGGAGATGACTCAGCAAGTTGGGCTCGTTTGTGGACTTGAAGATCATGGAACTCACCGAGTTCAAGGATGAACTCGGCGACTTAAGAGCAACTCTCCCAACTGAGATGAAGATGAACTCAACGAGTTCAAGGAAGGACTTGAAGAGTTCAAAAGGAAACTCCCAATTTTGTCATATGGAGAACCTCGACGAGTTGAAGGGCAAATCGATGAGTGAGATCGCAAAATCGAGATTCTCTGAATTATGGAACCCGATGAGTTGACCAGCAAACTCGGAGAGCTGAGTCAACCATAATTGACTTTCACCAAGCTGTTGACCTTGAATTTAAATTTGACCATAATTGACCCTTGAAAGGGTTAAGAGTATGAAATGGTAATTAAGGAAGGTTATTATGTGTAGGAGTTTAAGGAGTTTGAGAGGAGTTGATCCCAGCATCGAGGATAGTTCAAATACTATGCGACATTGAGGTGAGTTACCTTCTAGTAGAAGTAGGTCGAAGACACCAAGGTTGGCACATGGCACACTAATAAGAGTTATAGTATAGATAATTGTCTTTGTGATAATTATCTGGTATATTGTTATCTGTTATGATTATGTGCTAGTATGCTATGATGTTATGTGATATGTGATAGAAGGGGTAGGACAGACCCCAGTACAAGTCGATAGGGCCGAAGGGGTATGTATGCCAGCACCCAGATTAGTTAGGCAGTATATGACTTGTATGTTTATGCACTAGGATGCTATGTGGTAGAGTAGAGGGTGAAATAGTCTCCAATACTGGTCAAATGGACCGAAGGGGTAGGCCAATACCCTGATATGCTAGGAAAGGTTACCAGTCGACATGACCAAAGGGGTAGGCCTACACCCTAATATGCTAGGCAAGGTACTGGTTGACAGGACCAAAGGGGATGCCAGCACGCGGATATGCTAGGCAAAGTACCGGTCGACAGGAATGAAGGGGTAGTTAGTACCTAGTTATGTTATGCAGTATGTGTTATGTATGGTATGTGGTATGATGGGGGAACTCACTAAGCTTTTTGCTTATAGTCTTCATTTTTGTTTTCAGGTACCTCTTCATCGAAGGGGAAGGAGTTGGCATGGTAGCAGCACATCATACACACAGGATTTCCGCATTAGGAGATTCTTGGGATTGTACTCTAACATTATTACTATTTTTATGATATGGTTCTGAAACATGTGATTATGGTTTTATGAGATAATGTGACTCAGTTATGTTTTCTTATAGATACTTTGTAAATCGTTATATCAAAATGAAAATTTTGGTCTTGAAAATTGGGATGTTACAAGTTGGTATCAGAGCCTTGGTTTGAGGGATTTAGACACACTTTCAGGAGTGTTTGGACTCAAATCGAGGGTTTGAAAGATTTTCACGAGAAATAGTTTTCCAAAAGTTAAAGTAAAGAGTTTTGAGAAAGAATAAGGTGTGTGATGCGTGCAATCGGTGGAGCTCAAGTAAGTTTTCCCCAAGATACTCGTACATTTTATGTTATTATAAAATATGAATATGATAATTGCATGCTAGAATAGGGCTATGGATCTAGGAAGATGCATGATATACCTATTGTATATGCTTATTGAGTTGCATGATAGTACTGAGGAGTCAGTGATATGATAGCCTGGATAGGATATGCTTGGTTTAGGGTACTCAATGCCCGAATGTTGCTTGCTTTGTGCTATTGGGAATTCTATCTATCTTTAATTAACTAGTAAACGAATATGCTAAGTTACATATTATGAGGACTAAGAATTTCAGAGGGTTAGGTTTTGCCCTATTTCGCAGTGCTTGTTTGAGTCTAACCGTTTTAGGAAGAGACCTCTCATTTGAAGAATTATTAGGTCTTAGTAATATGTAATGGTACTCGCGAGCTAGTTAGGGATAGATGACAAGGACTTCTTATGCAACTGATGGTGGAGAGTGGGTTGGAGAGTTACCCTAGGGTAAGCCTAGGATAAGATTAGTACAAAGTACAGCAGCAGTAAGAGGGACTTGGTGAAGTCGAAGCAATCCCTGATGAAAGTACGGATAAATGTGGAAGGTAGTATGGGCCCGTACTAATGAAAGCAGAGGATCTGTACTTGAATCAGGGAGGGCCAAGATGGAACCAGGGAACTTGTAGAGTATGTGAAACCTCGTGAGATTATGTATGACCTTGACACTTATGTATTTTGTTTCAGAATGGTGGTGATTACGCGTCACGGAGCAGGAGGATCAAGATTAGGTTCGGGTTCAGGTTCCGAGCCAATTAATAAGGGACTACGCGAGTTCACCGCGTCTGCGATCACGAGAGGCATCCTTGAGTCGACCCTTGTGATTTTTGGGTCGATCAAGGAAGGGATTATCAAGCTGATGGAGGATCGCCTCAGGGAATTTAGGAGCGACATGGAATTTAGCTAGACAGGGACACGCATACTCTCCTTCAAGGACTTCAGCGGATGTGGTGCGCCAGACTTCCACAGGGTGAAGGACCCTATTGTTTCCAGGAGGTGGATCACAGACATGGAGTCTGCTCAGTTGACGAGCTTCTTCCCTGAGGGGTTGAATATCCGGTATGCGGCAGGTTGTTTGAGGGATCAAGCTCGAGATTGGTGGGAGGTGGGAGGTGATTCTTTGGTAGCCTCAAACATTGAGGCTATGACCCGGTCTGACTTTGTGACCATGTTTAGGGCGAAGTTTGTGCCGACTTTGGAGATTTAGCAGCTGGCCAGGGAGTTTCTTGACATGAGACAAACTGCTGAGACGGTGTTGGATATTACTGCCATGTTCTAGGAGAGGGCCTTACTGGTGACTTAGTACGCAGGGGATAAGGAGATATGGAAGACCTGTTACCACGACATGCTGAGGGCTGACATTCGGAAACATGTCAGCTACTCGACATGCCCCACTTTGGAGGACATGATTGAGAGGGCGAGGGAGAGTGAGATTGATATAGAGCACCTCAGGAAGAGGAAGGCAGGGAATGGACATGTTACTGGGGTTTCGAGAAAGATACCCAAGGGATCCGACTCTAGGTCGAAGGGCCGCTACGGGAAGTGCGGCAAGACCCATGAGGGAGTTTGTAGATTGGGATCATCGGGCTGTTACAAGTGCGGCAAGACCAGGAACTTTAGCAATGATTGTACTTTCCCTACCCCCACATTCCAGACATCATAACTGAATTGCTTCCACTACAATTAGAAGGGACATAAAAGGCCGAATTCCCGAGCTGACAACAGCAGCAGCGCTAGTGGTGGCGCTAGCTACAGTGACCCTGCGGCTTATGGATTGCCGACAAGGTAACACATATACTTCATTGGTGAGGAGCTGAGCCTTCCAGTTGGCCGCTGAGGAGGCGCGTGCCACACCCGATTTGGTGATGGTATGTTCTCTTCTCCCTAGCTTTTATTATATGTTGTTTATGATATTTATGTATATGTTTTATGTGTTGTTTAGGATCGTTCCATGTAAATGGTATCCCAGTTCAGGTGTTATTTGATTCGGGAGCTACCCGATCATTTGTCTCTCTTTCACTTAGTAAGAGGTTCCCTGAGTCTGTGGGCATGTTGGATTGCCCTTTAGAGGTCGAGATTGCTGATGACCGATCAGTACGGGCATCAGAGGTTTTCATAGATTTTGTTTTGAAACTGTATGAGGAGCACTACCTACAAGACATGGTTCCCATTCCATTGCGTAGGAACAAGGTTATCATAGGCATAGACTGGTTGAGCCCTAATGGGGCAGTGATCGACTATGTGCAACAGTTGGTATGGGTCATGACCACAAGTGTTTCATTATCCACTGTAAAGGTTGCATACATCATAGATGATGCATGTACTTCACATATTATATGTATTCAAAGTCAGTTGCGACACTATGCCATAAAGATGAAAAATATCCCAATGTACTATGATTGAAAATGCAATAAGAATATATCGTAATCCAATACAACACTCAAATACAAATCATATCACACTCCAATATCATTTTTTCAAGGATCACGTAGAAGACGGAAATGTTGACATCAATTTTGTTAGATAAACAAATCAGTTAGCTGATATCTTCACAAAGGCATTACCTGAAATTACTTTCAATTGTATTCTTCATGGAATAGGAATGATGGAAGAAGAATCAGTTCCTAAATCAAACTAAAATGAAACAACAAAAATATTTATTTCTTATCTGTGAAGTCCTACAAGACGTCACAATGCGTTGTAATAGGTAAACATTTCTTATTAGACCATTAGCCATAAGTTCGCAATATATGGTTACCGTTCATCTGCGACGGTCTATGAGACGTCGCATCCCATCATAGTCATTCTGTTTTCTATATTTTAGTTCTTCTCTTTATTGTTCATTTGACAGCATGCGAGACGTAGCAGCCTATCGTAGTCTTAAATTTTTCTTTCTATAAAATTTTCAAAAATCTACAAGTATTTTTCTTTCTTTAAAAATTTTCAAAAATTGAAAAATATTTTTTATTTCTTAAAATTTGAAAATTCCAAAAATATTTTTTCTTCTTTAACTTTTTTTTAATCAAATGAATTGATGGTGAACACAAGTTGTTTAAGGCTGAAACCTACAAATTGAAGGAGAAACATTTATGTTTCACAATGCCATCAATGAAACCCTTGATAGTTTGCGTTTAAAGCAATTTCAGCTTATGGTTCCACAACATCTATAATTGTGAAAGAAATCTTTATAACCAAGATTTATATGAAATACACCAACCTTAACCATAATCTATCTACATTTATTAATCATTTCACACACTTATACTTAAAACCCCTGATGGTTTTGAATAATTACAATCTAAAGTTAGGTTTTATGAAGTCTATGTTTATGATCATATGTCATTATTAACATGATTTATGTGAAACACCACAAACATTACACATCTTCTTTCTAATACTCCTTTATCATTTCACACAATGCACTAAAACCCTTGATAGTTCTAGCATAAAAATACTTCAAATTAATGTTTTCCAATTCTGTGTCAATAATCTATAATCATTTTTACCACGATTCTAGTGAGATGCCAAAGACATTACCTACTTCTTTCTATTTAATTCATTGCAAAACCACACATATCACTTAAAATCCTTGAGGTTTCAGGTAAAACAACTTAAGCCAAGATTTTACAAATTTTGTGTTTATAATTCCAATCATTGTTAACTTGATTGTGATGACACACAAGAAACCTTACCTTGTTCATGGTTATGAAAAGTAGATCTGATGCTATATTTTTTCATGTAACTGTGAAAGCTATTACTGCGAAGATAATGGAAGACAACTATTTGTTTATGTAACAACAGCCAACTCACACCTTCTTCGACCGATGGAAAAACTGTATAAGTCATCATGCCGATAATCCATTCCTGATTTGATTTCTACTCCATCCTAGGAACACATGCAATTTTTGAAAACATTAACTTAATGTTGGTGATTTGACATGTTTTGAGGTAAAAGTATAATAAAAATATTTGAAAACATTTTAGAAATCATTAATTTCCTAGATTCCTAGTTTACTATGTTTTATTATATAACCTCTTTATCTTCTAACCCTATCTTATTGACTTCTAGGATGTATTGTTAATCCTAACTTACTATCTTTGTAGGAAATCTAACGATCCTTTCTTATTGTCTTTTAGGATATTTTATTAATTCTAATTTACTATCTTTGTAGGGTTTGTAACTAATCCTAACGCATTTTTATCTACTATTCAAAGCCGTCCCTAATGGTATTCAGACCCTTAAGTTTTGTGTAATGTATCACCATAAGCCCCCATAATTGACATTGTTTGATTAATTATTTGTCCCGCTGTGATGCTTCATCAGACGTCAAATAGTGAATAATAAGAAAGTTATCTTGTCGGGATTGTAGCTAGCAATCGTAGGTGGGGGTGACAATCCCCGTATAGATCTATACATATATTTCTATCTCTCACAAGATTAACGATTATAGGTACTGAGGAATGCCAAATTTAATCAATGCCTTTGGATGAATATTAAAAGCTCACTAACACATTAACCTCAGATATTTATCTTTTATCTTTTATCTTTTATCTTTTATCTTTTATCTTTTATACTTTATCCTTCCTAGCGATTTCCCATAACTATCACAATATAAATTTTTTATTTTATATTTGATAATTATAACTTTTGATCTCATTATTATTTTTTATATATAAGTATTCATAAATGCATCTGAAGCTTTGCACGATTGAGTGGATCTCCGAAAAAGCTTTGAGATGTATAGAGAGTGTTTGGGATGAGAAAATCAGAAAGTGAGCACCTCTATTTATAGTGGTTGTGCATGTTGCACACTTCATGCGTGACGTGCACTCTCTTAGTGGATTCATCCTGTGCTTTCCATGTGTCACACTTTTGATGGTCCACATCTCCCTAATCTTTGACGAATCTAGGTGTCAAGCATGTGCAACAGGCATGGTGTGCACTTGGCGTGCACCCTTAAATCTTTTATAAAACTTTATATTTTCTTTATATGAATCTTGTTTCTTACCATCTTTATATATTTGCGTAGCTCTCTACTAGTACTACAACTTTCCTTAAGGTCGTGTTGCCAAATTTTGACTTTTGTTTTTAATGCGTATTTCATATGTTTCTAAAAATCGTATGTCCTTCATACGAACTCCGTTTTTGACCGTTTTCCTTTCAAAGTCGTTATCTCTCAGAGTTCCATGTTTTTCCTTTTAGTGACGTTAGCCAAACCTCATCCATTTTATTTATGCTATTTTGACGTTAATAGAGTTATTAATGATGTTGGTTTTTATATTGATATAAAATCATAACTCCTCCAATCGGAGTCATATTTTTGCAACGCTTATATCCCTGTAATCACTTTATTGTGTACTTTCCAAACACATAGATGATTATTAAAAGTGATATAACTCTTTTTGGTTACTCATTTTTTTACCATATTATTTTCATTTATCATATTTTCCTTCAATATGAAAAGTTCATCATTATCATCGGCCGATGCTAATCTTTGGTGATAATTGGTGACGGAAAATTCTCAATTGTTACATTCTCCCCCTGTTTTAGGAATTTTGTCATCGAAATTCGAACCTTATAGTAATCTTAAGTGGGGAGACTAGTTTCTTAATCAGGAAATCGATTCCTTTTTCCTATTTTTTGGGAAAACTAAATTTCTTTTTTAGTTGTCTACTTCTAATTCTTTAACTTTATCATTATCATCTAATATTTCTCTTTTGAAATCCTATTTGATTTTATTCTTATTTTGCACTAATAGGAAACCTAAATCTTTTATCTTAATATTGGTGTGAATTGATGGAAGGATTTATATTTTTTTCCTATCAATATATCTATTCAAATTAGAATTTTATATATAATAATCTTGAGTACAACTTCAAGGGTTTTCAATTCCCTTGTTTAAACCTTCTACTGGCCTGACTGACTCTTGCAGACGTTGGCATTGTGGCATGGCATTCTGCAGTTGTTATACCTAAACTTCTCACATTCTCCCAGATGATGAAGTTCACAATTACTGCACAGGGAGTCTTCCCAAGTATCCTCTTGGTAAAGTGGATGATTTCTCATGAGGCTTCTTTCCCATCTTTCCTTCCATAAGGGTACCCTAGATTTTCTCTTTGGACTTCTTCTTACTCCTTTGTTGGGTTCTGGGGCACAAGATACTTGAGACTGAAGGCTAAATATTTAGCTTCCTTATAGGTATTAGGTTGGTGTGACAACACTTTGACTATGATATGGGGAGCTAACCCTTGGAGATATGCGTTGATCTTCTCGATCTCCAAGTTGACTAATTAAGGGCATATGGTGACTATGTACTCAAATCATATTGTATAGAAAGACAAGCCTAACCCTTTTGCTCGGATCGTGCCACATCTTTGCCACAATGAAATTTCTTTATCATTTTCTTTTTCAACACTTCCCAGTGAGTTGTATAGGCTCCATCTCGCCCAAAGCCTTGACATGGATACTCCACTAGAGGAGAAACCTACCCATGAGCATGAAAGTTGTGAACATAAACTCTATGTTCACTAGAACACTTGCTCTCTATCTCTTTTACCCAATAGATCTCACTACCTAGTCCCATATCTCCATAGAATGATCTCAGATTACTGTTGAGAAAATCTTGATAGGTTCTTGTCAATTGACTACCTAAATTATTGCTTCGCTTATCCTTTCTAGCTTTGAGATTCCCTAATGCATCAGAGACTTGACGTTGAATCATGGTCTGAATGTTGGTGGGGTTAATCAATGTTAGCATAACAGGATTGTTGTTCTGAAATAACGACAAGAAGGTAATTTGTTGTTCCTAAGGGGTTAACCCTACTTTTCTATTTGTAGGGTGCTCGAGTTGCTCTCCTACGAACCTGTATCCTTATCACTTGTTAAAATAAAGACTTTACTGGTATCTTTGGTTTTATTATCATTTTTTTATCACGACATGCTATTGGTTATTTTCTAGCAACTCTTATTATGAATGGGGTTCATATCCATTACCTTCTTTGTGTAATCAAATAGTTATCAAGCAATTTTTTGCAAATTCAAGTGTTCTTTGACTTCGTTGTCGATCAATGTGTCACACCCCCGAACCGAAGAAATGGCAGAAACGTTCGGGGGTTGGGTGACTTCATCTTGTAATACCATCACAACGTATATAATTGAATCAAGCCAACATCATCACCACACATACAATAATACATCCATCATTGTTTACATCAGTGGTTTGGTTTACAAATTACATTCCCAAAATATAAGTGTACGATGATAGCAAAAATACATCAAAATCCATGAGTTCGTGAAGGACAACTTGCTTAACGATTTCTTGACAATACAAGTTCTTTTCAAAATGGTCAACATATATAATGTTGGTGAGTTCATAAGCATATTTGTACGAAGTATGTATCACTTTGTAAACACCAGAAAATCCGATATTTTTTGTAAAAGACATAAATAGTTTGAACGTTTTGTATCAAATCCTTTATCAAAGCATGTGTGTTTCTGTTTTGAAAATGTATAAAGAGTGTACTCTAGAAAATCCCAACTGTTGTAAGTAGAAGGTAGTGTACAATGTATATTTTTCTCAGAAAATCTGATATTTTCTGCCTGTAAAAGTGTTATGGCCTTAAACCCAAAGATTGTAGAATGGTGATTATATAGTATCGCAACTGCAGAAATGTTTATTTATTCCATAAATTTTACAGTGTAGTTAATTTTGATGTGATTCTTTATAACCATACTTGATATGACTGATCTGTCTGTCATGACGTTTTTCTGGAGTCGCTTGTTTAAGGTAAGATGTTTGTCACCCTAGACTGGCCTAGTATAGCTGTAGCGAACAACTCAATTGCGGGGCTGTCAACCCTGTATAGATCTATATACAAATTTTCTCTCTCCCTCTACGAGACTCTAGTTATAACTACAAGACTTAAGGGTGTACACTAGGTAGGTACGAATGAAAGAACGTCTTACAAGAACCATAACTAAATTTACGCGAGCAGTGTATCACATTGTTTATCGTTTCAAAATAATATTTTTGTGTATGTATTTAGGTTATAAGGTCCAATAAACATGAAATGAATATGCAAGACCTATTAAGCATGTAAATGGGTCACTAAGGCCCAATGACATGTGATGAAAGTATCAGACCCAATAAGCATGTAACTGGATCACTAAGGCTAAATAAACATGTATCGAATGTATCAGGCCCAATAAGCATATAAATGGACCACTAAAGCCCAATAAACATGTAATGTATATTCCAGGCCCAATAAGCATGTAAATGGATCACTAAGGTCCAATAAACATGTAAGGTATATTCCAGACCCAATAAAAGTGAAAATGACGTATTTAGTCTGTTTATTATTACGTTGTTTGTTTTAGCTCAATTGTTTACCAAAATGACATAAAATGCCTACTTTTGTAATGATGACATTTTTGGCCCATTAAGCCGAAAATTTACAATTAAGGCACATTTTTGGTAAAAATGACACTTTAGGTCCCTTAAGACCAAAAGTTTACATTTAAGGGATTATTTTATATGAAATAACATTTTAGCCCACTTATGTTAGAAATAACATTTTCGACCCAATCTTTGATGAAAATTGACGCTTGTGGCCTAAATGTATAGAAATTTAGCCTTTTGGCCCAAGTTTAATAAAATTGACATTTTCAGCCCATTTAACCAAAAATTTACATTTTTGGCTCAAATTTGTTTAAAATGACAATTTAATCCACAAAATTCAAAAGTTTACAAATTAAGCCTATGAAACCGTGAAGGCCCAAATTTAAGCCCATATTGTGAAAATCAACACTTTTGGCCCTTTTAAAATCATGAATCTCATAAAGATCCATTTTTACTTAAAAATGACTCTTTTGCTCCCTTAAAACTGTGAATTAACATAAAGGTTTTCAACATTCTTAACATGTTTTATCCTTACAATCTCATGGTATGTGCATAAGTGATTTACTTTGCAAATATCACCAAGTTTTGGTAGTAATTTCGAGTTTCATGAAATTTCAACACAAAATCACAACATATAATATGAAAAACACACATAAACATGCACAAATACATAGATCTAACACAAAAGCAACGTGTATCCTCCCCTAAAAACAATATAAACCTAAAAACAAGGGGTATGAACTCACTTTGGGAGATGGATTCGGTTTTGGTGAAGAGATGAGAGGAAATGATGTTGTTTTCGGTCTAGCAAGCTCCTTGAAGAGATTTTTGAATCATGATAGTTCTAGAGAGCTAGAACACGAAGTGAAGCTAGGTAACGAAGAGTTCTTAACATATAATGGAAGATAACAACTCGCATAAGATGACAACTTACTAAGAGGTTGAAACATCGGTGAAAAGCCCTTGATAACACACCCAAGATCACAAAAATAGCAAGTGATGGAGGAAGGAAATCTTCTTGTGTTTGAGAGGTTAGGAAGACTAAGTGAGAAAATTCGAATGAAGAGTGGTGGTGGTGTATTCTCGGCCATGAATAAGAGAGGAGAAAAGAGAAGGGTTTGTTGGTTAATACATGATGGCTTAGGGTGTCCTAGCTTAGATATTGTCACACCCCAAAACCAAGAACGGCAGGTCCCACTGTAGCTAGCAACAAGGTGTAGGATAGTCAATCCAGTATAGATCTATACGCAAACTCATGCTCTCCTTCCAAGAGATTTTGGATACAAATCGGGCCATGGTAGTGAAGACATGCTCCGAAATAGTGGATCACATTTTTGTTATAGTATACTTGTATATGTAATGTATGTACTAGTGTAGTGAATGTATTGTTTCTCAACATAGTAACGTTGTATAGTTTCTCATAATAGTATCGTTGTATAGTTTCTCATCATAGTATAGTATTTACTCATGAATGAACTGAGTCTTTGTATGTTTCTTTGTACCAGCAATAGTAAGTAGTATAACTCTAAACTATACCTATTATAGTTTAATAGTAATGTTGATTATATATCTGAGTGTACCGAAATAAGAAAACGAGCTTTTATGTCTATACATATACACATGATATATAACTAAGGATCAAATGACACTCGAAAAAACAATAGGGTACTCTAAGTCCATAACCAAACAAGGAATAGGAAATAGAGTGTATTATCAGTCCTAAGTCCTTCAAACCTTACTTATATAACTATATATGTATTGGACATGATTTGATAGTATAAGAGTTTAAAAAATTGAAAGTAAAGATTTGGAAACTATAACTAAGTTTTATAAAGAGTTTAACATTTAAAAGTGTTTGATAATCATTTGAAAGTAGTTTTGTTAACAAAACAGTTTTAAGTATAGAAAATCCATTTGTATGCTAGTTATTAACCACATGTGATTAATATAATAACTAGTGTGATTCAACTTGTATTCCCCCCATAAAAGCATTTAAAAACATTTAAAAGGTTGATCAAGGGGTATGAACTCACCTGTAGTGAGTGAACTGTACGGGAGTATTGGACAAGGTGCTAGGTGTCAAGTGAAGACTTGAACACACACAATGATCCTAAATAACATATAATAACATATATATGTATCCAATTAGTCATTTAACAACTAATTAACTAAGTTAAGACACCCTAACACATGAAAACACTTTGATTCAAGTGCTATAGGTACCAAAGGGTTGCATCTAAAGATTGCTTGGATAACATTCAAGTTTATGGCCCAAGGACCACTCCTTAAGGAGTTTACGGCCTAAGGTCAATTCCCCCATGAGTTTAAGGTCGTAAACTCATGGTACTTAGTGCCATTTGGTGTTGAGGTATTATAAGTCAAGATTGATCATCCTATGATCAAGTCCAAGCCTTAGGAAGCATTAGGGAAACAATGGCACCACTTTATAGAGTTTACAGCCTAAGGACCATTTCATTATGAGTTTATGGTCGTAAACTCTATGTGCACTTGATCTTTTTGATGTTTAAGGTCCTAAACACTTCAAGGAAGTGATCTAGACTAGTATCTAAGGCCAAGGAAGGGACTAGGGTGCACTTTGCCCCATCTATTAAGGTTTACGGCCCAAGAACATGTCTTAGCCGTAAACACCTTTGATCTTGTGTTTCTTTGTGATTTCTAGATGTAAACAAGTGCATTTCAAGTATATAATAATCTAGGACTAGTGTACTTACAATATAGAAGTTTGATTGGGTGTTTAAGGTCCAAGAACACTAGTGTGTGTTCTTGGTGCTCTTGGTGTTTTAAAGAACACTTGAAGATCTAAGTGAAAATCAAGAATGTATAGCTAAAATGATGTATAACAACTAGATGTAAGGTTATAACAACAAATCAAGTGAAGAAACACTTACGTTTTCGGAAGATCGGAAGAAGAGTGGGATGATACTTGAGAGAGAATGGTGGGAGTTCTTGAGTTAGGAAGTTGGGGAATGAAAGAATGGAGAGTAAACTCAAGCCTAAAGCATGAGTTTGCGGCCCTAAGGGAGTTCACGGGCCAAACCCCCTATGTTTTTCCGTGAACACCAAACGAAGGTGTTATGTGTGTGTTTGCTACTCCAAGACCCAAGAGAATACCTCCTTTTATTCGTTCATTTCAAGAATAATTATTAAAAATACTCATACAGACTTTAAACCGGCTAAAAATTAGTAGAAAAGTATTTAACTTTTAATTGAAGTGTTTGAATGTAGGGTTTGTACAAATGGAAATTTCGGGTTTTCATAGATATATATGAGGCATAATACCCAGATTACCTATAAATAATAATTAGGTGTCAAGCATTTAAATTACTTTGTTTTATTTTGTACATATTTATAAAACCGAGAATGACAAGGAAAATGAGAGAATATGGACCTTGGGCTTGTGATAGCTTTTGCCCATTAGGGAGTTTTGATCCATGTGGACCCACATATGTGTTGACGGCCCAACATGACAAAGGAATGCGTTTCGGCCCATTGAGGCTCACCAAAATTATTTACGGCCCATTAAGGCCCATGAAGGGTTTTGTGGCCCAAAAACCAATAACTTAGTGAATGTGGGTCCAATTAGGGCCCAAATGAGATTTCTTAACCCAAAAGAATCAAATTGAGATTTTATTGGCCCATTAGGCCCAATAAGAGGGTTATGGTCCAATAAGAGTTTGAACCGGGAAATTAGGGTTACAACCCAAAGTCGAGTGTATGAAATGCATTGAATTAGGTTTTGGGATTCTCGAGTGAGTTTTGATTAGAAACGGTTGCTTTTGAATTGAATATCATGAATAGCTTCAAGAGTCATCAAGAGTTAATCATAAATAGATAGAATTTCCTAGCTAAAAATCCTAGTTGTGACACAATGAGTAATGGATTCCTTCATTAATCATGTTTCATTGATGGATCAAACTGCCTCATCAATTATTCTCACAGTGAAGCAAAATCATAACATAATCATTGATTTAAATGCTTAGAAATACTCCACTACTATTCAATAATTGATTGAATATCTCAATCATTCAGTGCTGAAGAAATCCCTCACTCATCATGAAGAAGTATTGTTATCTGCACTGATATTAGCTTACTAGACTGCAAGTTACAATATATCGAAACATGTGATGAGTTTTGATATTTAAGGTTATAAGACGAAGATTACTAAAGTAAATTTATGCATGCTGCTAAGGTTATCTACTAAGGAATCTTATTTGAATCTGAATTTGGTTCCATCTGCGAACATGCTTAAGGTTTTTCATCAGATGGGCTACAATCTTGTTTTGCTTGTTTTATCTAAGTTCAAGAAGTCATGTTTACCAGTAATTTGGAATGCCATCTTCACTATCTTTTTCAAGTTCTTTTTTGAAAGAACATCTAGCTCAGACAATGCGATCAGATTGTTTCATACTTTGAGGTATGACACGTACACTAGTGAGAAGATTGACCTTCTTCAAGTGCACTGGGCTTAGTTGTTTCAAATCTATACTTCTGCTATGAAAGACTCATAAATTTTGTGTCTTTTTTTATGTCTATAGTGGTCAAATTAACATGGTCATGACCATTATCAACTTCCAAAGATGACAAATATGTGAATGATGATAATTCCCAAGATGAATATTTCAACATTCATAACTACTGGTGATGATAATTTTCATCATATTAGTTCTATTTTGGAGGTTATTCTTGTAAGGGTGCCTCAAAACAACGAAATTATCAACATTTACAAACAGGTCCCAAAATTTGGTGAAATGAGTATTCTAGCTTCGTTACAATTTGTTCTTGATTTTGTAGTTGTACAAAGAAGGATGAGGGTTAAATGGAAAGCAAAAGCAATATAATATGTCTTCCCTACGAAGCCTAAGTCCTAAAGGAAGTTGAAAAAGAAGACTCAAGTTTTTGTTGTTGATGAGGTATCAGAGGAGCATACTATCATTGAGAATCGTTTCGCAGATATAGATCACAATGATGATGATACTGCGAGATCATCATACCAGCCAAAGATAACAAAGCAATCTACCATAATTAAGATATCTACCAAAATTGCGAATCTTTAATCTTTGCAGATTCCCAAGGTATCATTTGTTCATATAACAACTACTACTACTTCTCTCACAACTCCTATCCAGAATGATATTTTTCACAATATCATAAATGAACCTATTGTTAGTCTTTCTTAATCACTATCACCTATGCCACCACTACCACCTCCACAAACAACATCGCCAATTCCATCTACTACTTTACAAATTCCAAATACACCAATTCACACACCTTAAACCACATTACTAATCTTAATCACTCCTATCATCACAAATTCAATTGTTCCTCCACAAGTCCACAATCCACTTCTCACAAACAACTTCAATTATTCCTCCCACAACTCATATTTTCTCTACTCTTACATCAGAGCCACTAAAAACAAATATTGTGCAGAATGATGATAATCGAATATGATGGTGATGATGAATTTGTTATAGAAGATGAACCAGAGGGTACGAAGTCCTTTAAAGGCTTCATTGAACCAATTTTGGCATCAAGTATGGTTGATGATGAAAGTGATTGGATGAAGAAAATGAAAATACTCCAATGATGAAAAGAGATTTCAAGGCTCTAAGAAGGAAGATGAACATGTTGGTGCGACACTCTGAAATTTTCTCTACTTGTAATTTTGAACATGTGATGAGAGTTCATGAGTCTATGGTGAAGATCTTGTTGTCTGAAAGCAAAAGATTATTTGAATAGCATGAAAAGTTCATAACTGCTACCAATGCGAAGATGGTTGTTGCACTGAATGAAAGTAAAAGAGATTTGTACTGTAAATTTCAATGATAACACAATGCACAACTCTACAATATCTAACTCCATCAATACCTTGGTTTCACATTATGATATTGAAGCAAAAATGTCAGATATCAATGCTACTAAAGAAGATCAATTTGCTCAAAGCATAATTAAAAACTATGAAAACAGAACTTCTGATAAAGGATGATAAATTGGTTCTTGTCAAGGGTAGAAATTTTAAGATAAATCAAGGGCTTGTCAAGATTGTTGAAAATAAATACGCTCCCAATGTTGAATACATTTCACAACTTTTGAATGCAAAGCTTAAACCCTTGTTCTCAAAGTTATCACTTTATAAGGGTGTTACAGATGGCAAGGCTAATTCGCAACAAGTGGGAGATAGGGGATCTAACATCAACATTGTAAATCCATATCAAGTTCTTGATATTCAGAAGATTCTCGAGCTTGAAAGGAAGATTGTTATTGGTGAACAATCTATGGAAAAACGATTAGAAGGTAAAACTCCGGTTATTCCTAATGTTGCTTTAAGTTATGGTACTGTGAAGATTGTTTCGAATACTGAAGTGGATCCTAATGATGTTGAAACTAAAAGGAGGCTCAAATTAAAGAGATGAAGAACTGCAAAGGGTTAAACAACTTCAAATTGAATTAGATCAACAAGAGGCTGAGAAAAGATAGAAATAGGAAATAGATGAAACTTTGAAGGCATTATGACCTAAATGGATACTTAATAGAATCTTAAACGAAGAAATCAAGAATGTGGAGAAGTATTGGTTAAATCCAAGATCCTCTTTCACAGTAGAGAATAAGAGTGATTGTCAATTAAATTTTCCTATGACTGTGAAGGCTTTCGTGTTGAAAAGCTTTCCAATGGTATTATCTTCCTCATACAAACTCAGATTTTGACAAACTTTATATCCACAAAACCATCTCTGAGTGAACTACAACTTTTATTTAGATCCGTTTTGCTAAAAATAATATATTTTCACTTTGAATTTTATAAAAAAAAAAAAAAAAACATTTATCTTTAGAAGTGAAAACGAGGCATTACAAACACCATATTTTAATTTTGTAAGCTTCTCTTAAATTTATTGTAACTAAATGTATATTCTAAGCCTACCCAATATCGAACAACTTTCATGCGTGGAAGCTGATATGGAGACGTGTTTCCATCGATGAACATCATCCCGATGTCTAGTAATTGTGGAGTGGAGTTTGTGGTGGTCACTAATAGCTTCTCTCCTTATCTCTCTATCTCTCTCTCTTTTTTTTTTTTTTTTTTCTCTTTTTCTCTCTTCTGACTTCTCTGGTAGAGTGAACTACATTTTCATACCCTTACAAAATTTGTGGACTGATTTATTGTTTGATATAAAATAGTTATGAAATGGTTTAATAATGAGGTTACTTGCTTTTTCGCCCGTAACATACCAGGTAGCCTAACACGACAAACCAAAATGAAAGGGAAATGAAATTGTCGGTTTCTTTATAAGTACAGGAAACACAAACCATTCATCCCCAATTTCGATAACTCCAACTGTTTCTCTTTTCTCAAATCAAATCAAAAACCTTCAAAAACATGGGAGCACTTTCTCGATTCATAGCTCATGTCTACACCCTTTTCTTAGTATTCTTCACTGTCCTCTTCCTGGAGCTCGTAATCTTAGTTCGCTCAGTCGCCGGAAGTATTGGTTACACGACGGCAGTCGATGACCAACCAATGACCACCGCCCAGTACCTCAAATTGATTGAAGAAAACAACCCAGCGAGTCGATACAAAACCGCCGGATTAGAACGTAAAGAGTGTTCGGTTTGCCTTTCTGTATTCGACGACGGCGATGAAATCAGGAGATTGAAATGCAAGCACACGTTCCACAAGGGTTGCGTTGATAAGTGGCTGGAGCAAGATAGAGCCACATGTCCGATTTGCCGGAGTTTGGTGTTGCCGGAGGCGATCGTGGTTAAATACAGTCAACGACATCAGATTCCTCTGCATCGCCGCCGCAGGGAGTTTTACGGTGGTAGCGATGAGGAGCTCATACTCTTGTTGACTTCTTTACATGGTAATTATATGCGTAGATTTATGTAATTAATTTGTATTTCTAACTTTAGTGATTATAAAATTAATTAGGAAATCCTTTTTAAAGGGTTTCATTCCGTGAAATTATGCAAATTAATAATCTAATAATTCCTAACAATAATTACAATACAAATTGATCGAGGTTGGCTGCCTAACTACGATTGAATGATGTAATTAATTTTGTGTCACATTTTTGATTTTTCCAACTTTTTGTTTGATGTAATTTCTTCTTGAATTGATGCGTATTTAATTATATAAAACACAAACATCTGGTGGAGGTTTTTTGGGTTGATGAGGAGAATGTAATTAAATTCATATCATTTTCGTGGTTGTGACTTGTGTGTCAATCTGTCAATATTTGCTTTTGGGGATCAATTATGCAAAATACATTTCCCTTTGTTGAGTATTCTCTCAAAAAGATTCTGATGATGGATGTCTTTTGCTACTATTGGTCTTGTTTGTTATGTTCAAACTTGGTGATTGAAGATTAAAGTGACTCGTGAGGATACTGATAATTATTGTAAAATACATTGCCTTTAGGTTTTTTACAAAAGAGCGATTTTTCTGGTTCTATTTGGTCTTTCTTTATCTAATTAAAAACTTAAAAATATGTATATATAAACAAAAGAGAAAAACAGAACTACATGGCAATATATAAACGATGTCTTTTTATGTGTAAAAATTGAAATAAAGAATGTGTTTACCGTTTTACATGATTGTTAAGATAATAAAATTTGTTTTAAGACAATTACATGGTGTTCTTGTTTGAATTGAAGTAAACAAAACATTAACAAGAAATTTATCCGGGTTTGTCTAATACATTTGCATTTCTTTCATAATTGAAAACTTTATATATTCGTTTTTAGGTAAACGAAAAAAAAAAGGAGTAATATTTAACCTAACTCACATAGACTTGAACATGAGATTATTGGTTCAAAGCCAAACAATAGTTACCAATTCAAGTACAACAATAGTTACCAATTCTAACTACAACTTTTGTGCTGACTTAAACATAAAAATCTTATTATTATTATATCTTTTTTAAATTAGATTTGTAAAAGAGACAATTGATATTTTCAACCTAGGTTTATAAACATCGTTGACCAATCTAATGTAGAACTTTATATATTTTATGAAAACCATTGTAAAAAACGTTTGTATATTACTTTTGGAGTTATAATTTAAAAAATGATTGGAGGGGGAATCGAAGACCGCCTTCGGATAATTGTCATAAAGGTTCTCTTGATCTAAATCCACTTTGAACATCACTTTAGTGTGCGTGTGTTTGTATATATATATATATATATATATATATATATATATATATATATATATATATATATATATATATATATATATATATATATATATATATATATATATATATATATATATATATATATATATATATATATATATAATGGACGGTAGTTGGAGTCGGCGGCTCTCCTAGGTTCAGGTTTATTTAAGATCATTTTAATTTTGTGTGATCGTGTGATCAAATCTAAAAATAATTTTAAAATGCAAAATAAATGTAAAAATCTAAAATTTTTTTTAAATATTATTTTTGGAACTTGAATTAACTAAAAAAAATAAAATAAAAAAAAAATAAAATTTTTTTTTTTTTTTTTAAAATGTGAATATTCTAATAGAATATTATACTGTAAATATTTTAAAAAAATAACTTTAAAATGGAAAATAAATGGAAAAATCTAAAAATTATTTTTTTTAAATATTATTTTAGGAACTTGAATTAACTAAAATAAATAAAAAAATCCCGTTTTTTTTTTTTAAATACGTGAAATATTCTAATAAAATATTACACTGTACATATTCTAAAAAATAATTTTAAAATACAAAATAAATGGAAAAATCCAAATTTTTTTTTTTTAAAATGCAAAAAAAAAATGCATCTCACGATCTATAAAATTAAGGCTGTGTTTATTATTGGTATGACTAAGTCAGCTCAAACCTTTTTGGCTGACTTGGTCAGCTATATGTGTTTGACAAACATTCTATTCGCGTCTGATTCGGAAATCTAAAGTTGATTGGGAAAGAACTTGGAGATCAGCTGACTCAGAAAATGAGAAAAGTTTCCATCGGTGCCCTTTCTTCTCCCCTTTTAGCGCCCATTCTTCTCCCCAATAAGCAACATCAACCCATTTCTTCCTCTTCCGACCGTCGATCGAAGCTCCTTCCTCGTTTATCAGGTACGCTTCTGCCGTTCTTTTCTTCTCCAACCGATCAAAGCTCCTTGCCCTAATACTACCGATTTGTACCATAGTCAACCCTAATCTTTCTGTAAAAGTTTCGATTTATGCTGTTGAGAGGGTTCCAAGTTTCTATTTTGCTGTTGAATATTCTTTGGCTGTTGAGAGAGATAAAAGTTTCGATTTTTGTTGATATTAGTTGTTCCCTTCATGTTTCCTGTTGAGAGAGAGAGAGATGTATTGAACTGTTTTTGAATCAAAATTGATATTCAAAGCATTAGTTATAGTAGTTCTTGCATATATTTTGGAAATTATTTATGTCTTTCAGTAAAGATTAGGGGCAAATGCTCATTAGATTATGAATTGACTATTTTTTTTCTCTTCACTGTGTTAAGAGTCAAATTTAGATGTAAAAAAGCTTCAAATTGATCGAAAAATGTTTTTTTTAATCAGTGAGAATTCTTAAATTTCTGGTTGACTATTGTTAAACATGATTTTGATCAATGTTGTTTCATTATCATCTTAATTTGGTTTGAAGGGGATAATCTATGATTTTACCATGGTTTTAATATGTTTGTTATGTTGCTAAACATTGTTATATGCGAGTTATATCTTATATTCATGTGATGAATCATCTTTCTACAGTTTTAACACTCTTACATCAAGTCTATTTATTCAGTTATGCATGATTTCTAACTTGAAATTTGTATTTAGTAAATATGAACAATTGTGAAGAGAAGAAATTGATTATATTTGATCGAATGGAAATGTTGGAAACAAGCTGGTGTTTGTTGGAAATGATATTTTTGAACAATTTGTTTTGTATATTATGCAAATTGAAGAAACTCTTTCGTTTTTGGGTCAAATGTTCATATGTGGTATGTGATTAGTTGTGGAAGGGTAAAATGGTCATTTTTTTAGTCAGCGCATTCAGTCAGATGTACAATCAAACAACGTTGTTTCTTACTCACTTATGATTTCTTACCTAGACAGACCTTTCCCAGTCAGCACTTTATCAGTCAGAAACTATCAAACGGGGCCTAAGCCTTCTCACATGAACCTAACCCTATATATATATATATATATATATATATATATATATATATATATATATATATATATATATATATATATATATATAGTTTCAAATGAAACCAATTATATAATTGAGAACCCAACAACAAATCTGGGCCAAAAAATTTTTTGCCGCAAAACTCACCAACATACCGGCGCTACGGAGGAATTTAATATTAATATGTTAATAAGTATATTCATATATGAATATTAAGTTCCACCGTCGTGCCGGTATTCGTGAGAATTTTGTGATATATATATATATATATATATATATATATATATATATATATATATATATATATATATACTAGTTGTGTACCCGCACAAAGCAGCGGGGAAAAGTTATTCCGAGCAGTGATTATTTCATTTCGGTGAATAATTTTTTTGTTGCTATCAGATTAAACCATAAAAACCATTACGTATCAACCAAGTTTCAAGATATTGATAATTCTTTAGTTCTTATTATCTCAAAAGCTGGTAAATTCATTTCGTAGTCACTTCCTTGCAAGTTACAATTAAGCAATCAGAATGTTAACTTCAAATAACTGTAACATCTTAACTTATTTTGAAAATTTGACCGGATTGATGGATTGTGAGTTTGTAATATTCAACCCGGTTTTTTTTATTTCCGGTCTATGTTGAGTTGCTTTAATGGTCTTGTATAATCTTAACACAAATCTTTATCAATATTAGTTTCCTTTCCGTGAATAGTTTCGAGTATGCAATTATTTTTTCGAGGATAACAAATAGCTTGTCTTTCAGAGATTATTTTCCTAAGACATTTTGTATTGAAATAGAGTTTACAAAATTATTTCAAACAATTTCCTTTAGGAGCAATAGTTCCTCCTTAGGTTTGTGAAGTCGTCGTAGTTATGGTATATAGCAGGTTAGAAGTTTTTGTTGATCCGTTATCAATTCTAGTTCAATTTGTGGTATCTAGAAGGTAATGAGGTTAACTAATACAAATGCAATTTTTAGTTTTAGTTCTTTTTTTGAATGATTCTCTTGCGTCATTATTTTTTCCTTTTTTAGTAAAAATTTGGAAAACACGTTTAGTTAAAACTTGTTTACTTTTCATTTTCTATTATAGAAAGTTAGAAAAAATGTTTATATGTGTATTTTTCTATCATTTTTCATTTTTAGAAAAGGTGGTGGTAGTAAGGTGTGGATGAGTAGGGGTAAGGTAGGGTAGTGGTGTTAGCAGTGGTAGTGTTGGCACTGGTGGGTAGGGGTGGCAACAGCAGTAGAGGTGGTGGTGGTGATGTCATAATGTGATGGGTGGGGGATAGAGTAGGGGTGGTGGCGGTGGTCGTGTTAGTGGCGTCGGTAATTCAGATCTGTTAGCTACCCTTATGAGTATAGAATAGTTCTTCGCTGAAGATATTTGTTCATTGTCGAACATATCTGTTTGTCGTGGCGTTGTATAGTCTTCGTGGGGAGACGGAGATCTGGAGAAGGTGACGTTAAGATGGTGTTCATGGCCGAGTTCTAATTTTCCGACATGTGGTGGTGGTGATGGTTGCTTTCAGGTTTTTCTGGTTTGTTGCTTTCAGGTTTTTCTGGTTTGTTGTTGAGAGGAGATAGTAAATCAGAGAAACAAAATGTGTTAAGGAGGTGGTGGGTGTGATAGCATGGTAAAGGTGTGTGGGTTTTTCATTTTTTATTTTCTTATAAATATAGGATTGAAAAAGAAAAAGGTAAGAGCATAATTGTTATTTTAAAAATGTTCAAAACAAATTGGACCAAATACACAACAAATAAAACCTTTTGGACCATTGATCCAACTCCAAAATATTTTGGACCAATGTCCCACTTTTTGACTTACGACATGGACTAAATTTGCAATTCTATCAAAAAAAACATGCGAAAAAACAAAATTAAACCGTACACCTACCCTCATGCGTAATTGTTTCAAAAAATTATTATTAACGTGTGGTTATAATTTAAAAATTAACAAATCCAAAATTATCTGAAATTATCTGAAAAACCGATATCCAAAATTCTAATATCCGGTTATTTGGACAAATGGTCAAATGCGACTTATTTTATGTTAATTGGCTTGACTTATTTTATGTTACAATGTCGTATACGATTTGAGATTTTCGTGTACAAACAAAAGCAACTAATTGCAATAAATTTAATATAAAGGTATAATAAAATTTGGTAACAATTATATTCTAAATCTCAAACAAAAACGAATTGATCCAAATGGTTCTCTTAAAGCAACCGAGAATATAACTTTATAAACAACTTTAATTTAAGCTATCGCCTATTATAATTTTGTTTTTTTTCTTAGGCTTACCGATATACTCTCACGAACGGATCCATGGTTGAGGTGGCAACGAACAACGGACATGCACACCAGCCCATCAGTTCGTGGTTAAGGTTTTACGTGGTGTTTCGTGGTGGGCATCACGAGTGTAAACGACCAATGGTCGTCTTCTTCTCTCCCAGCTTCTTCTTCTCTCTCTTCTGTCTTTCTCTTTTCTCTCTTCTTTCCGGTAGTGGTGAGTATACCGGTGGTTCATGGTCGCCTGAGGTGGCTGACCTGAAAGATCTCCATGACCGTTGTCGTGGAGAGTATACTGGATGGTCTTACACCACAACACCATGCGACAAGCACTATAGAAATTTACTTTTTTGAGTGTCTTTCCAAAAAACACTTCAATGCTATGTATGTATCTACTTTGATAAGATAGTACAAAAAACAAAACTAAAATTTGCATTAGACATGCTCATAACCATTCACACAGGGTGTCGACTTAGTCACATACACATGCACACTAAAGCAGACATCCACAACGACACACAAAGAAAAGATAATTGCAATGATTTAAAAGAAATCATTTTTTTAAATTAGTTTTGAAAAAATAAATACCAATTATAGCATTCTACTTTCAAATATTTTCTTAGTAGGACATTGTGCTTTTATCCCTTACCCAATTAAAGACAAAAGCATAATGTCCTACTTTGGGGGTCTCACCATTCAGATACAATTTTTATAATCATCAATAGTTTCTTGCCGATGGTTCTCCAAAATGGTTTGGGAAAAATATGTAAAACTGGAAACGCTTACTTCATTGAAAGTAAGATTAGTAACATTATGAAAAAAAAAAATCAAAACTAAAGAAGTCAAAGTATATTGTTCTACCCATTGTTTAATCATCGTTTATGAGTAAATAAAAATCTAAATCATAACCTGATTGAATATGAGCCGTTGTAATCCTTTACAATATTCCAGTCCAACTAACACATAGTTGGAATACTTCACATTATCACCACCAACCACATCTATTCCACACTCCTTTCTTTTTCATATAATGAAAAAAGAACCTAATAAAACAATTAACAACCAAAATCATAACCTGATCAAATGACTAAAATAAGAATTTAAAAATCATATTAGATACCAAAGATAACTAACCTGGAGGCCTTTCAATTAGGCATGACCCTGAGCACGAGTTCCAAGCATCTACACACATGCTACATAATATTAAAGCAGATCAACAACCAGGAAATTAGGGGAAATTAATAAACTATCATTGAATATGGAATTGACTCAGCCTTACCTGAAGGGCTACTTGTTGTATAGGAGTTGCTAAAACTGACCATTTACTTTCTACACAAAATTAATGAACTTTTGTATAACCAACATTTAGCAAGTATAAACCTTTAAGATACACATTTAGGAAAAAAAAAAAAAAACAGTAAAGAATTTAGAGGTGGGATGGAGTCATGGTGGTTAGTGGTGATACCAGCAGACGGTGATAACAGTGGCTGTGAGTGGTATTGATGGTGGTAGATCGGGAAGCAAGAGGCTGAGAAGAGACACAGGTTGCGACTTTGGTCGCTGCATAGGCGTAGTTGGCAGAAGATTGAGGAAACTAATATAGGAAAAATTCATACTTACCTTTCGCTCACCATCTCCAGAAATATGAAATAGATTTTATATTAAAACCATGTGACATCATTCGATAGAGAGAAAAAATATAGGAAAAATTCGTACTTACCTTTCAGGTTCACGATGAAATTGAAGAAGCACACGTCAAATCATCTTCTAGCAATGTCGATTTCGTGTGTGTTTGTGTGTGTGTGTGAAAGATTAGTGTTCCTTTTGGAAGGAATTTGAAACCCATTCATATAATCGGTGTTGAAGGGCTTCAGACCGTCACCATTTCTTGTAAAATCGAAAGGACAAAACTTTGAGACAAAACATAAACAAAACAAAAGCTATCAAGCACCCTAACCCCAAAGCCTCAATTGATTTGGATCTTTTCCCATAGTTAACTTATCTTGAAGAGGTGTCGTGGCTAAAGTTTAATGTGACTATAGATGGGGAATGGTGTGCGTGGTGGTGGAAAAGATGCACTAGGAGTTTCTTTCTATAGATATCGGCGGGGCTGGTCTTACGATGTCATGACAGTGGCAAGGAGGAAAACGATGGTGGATTGTGTTGCTGAAAAATGGTTGTCGTGGTTGGTGAGTGACGGCTAGTGTTAGTGTTAAAGAGTTGTGAATAATTTGAAGGTTGTGAGAAGGGATTTAGGGTTTCCTATCTAGGGGAAGATAAGTTGCTTCAAAATGGGGCGGAAAACAAAGAGCCGTGGAACGAAGGACTTGATTGGTGTAATCGAGGGTATTGCGTGTGGGTGTGGGGAAAAGGGAATCTGATCCTTCTATTTTTTTGCTCTGTAGGTGGCGAGATGTGCAGAGGTGAAGACAGAGGCGCTTTCATAGGAAATAAAAACAATGGTGAAGGTCGTTGGCGGGTGGAGAGATGGAAGAGAGGGTAGTGCTGGTGATGACTGATAAATTATCTTCAATTGAACCCCTTTTCAGTGTATAGATAAGAAGATGCCGACGAATATAAGGGAAAAAGGAGGCTAGATTTTTCGAATTAAGAGGAAACTATGTCGAGCAATGGTGCAGGTCGCCGACGGGAGGATAGAATAAGGAGAGAGGTGGTGTTGTTGACGATAGCTAGGGTTTAACCGGAAGGAAATGGATGTGCTTCCATGATTCGCTATAATTTGTGGAGTCTATTAGTCATATAAACCGATAAGAGGGAATATATATATATATATATATATATATATATATATATATATATATATCACTTGAACGTCTTAAAAAAAATAATATTAGTTTATTCAATCTATTTTTAGAAATAGAAAAAAAAAAATTATAAGATAGTAAAGATATATATATATATATATATATATATATATATATATATATATATATATATATATATATATATATATATATATATATATATATATGGAGAGAGAGAGAGCTAGGTTCAAATGTTTTTAATAAGTATTGTGTGCCTAAATGCACCAATGAGAATTCAAGAAATAATAAATAATTAAATAAATCATTTAAGGGTAAATTAGTAATATTGCTTGTATATTAAATAAATTCCAAAATTAAAATCAAATCAAATCCTTAAAAAATTGCAAATAAGTTTTTAAACCCTACAAAAACCACCATACCACAAAAGTAATTGACGTGTTCTTTCCCCACAGCAGCCATCAAACACCAAATCACAACCATTGACGTCTCTTTCTTCATCCGAGACAATCGCATCCGGCAAGTGTATTATGATCAAGGGTATTTTTGGTACCTGATATGAAGCAAGAGACAATCTCGATCTACCACCGCCTTGCCTCCTCAAGATGGCACTTATTTCCCCGCCACAACTACACATGGTGTCGAGTCAATGTTTTCACTGAGGGTGCCGACTCCATGTCTGCAACATGATGCGAAATTTTATAACAGGCTTATTATTTCATCCTACTCTCTCAATATTGTTGGTTTCTTTAATCAATAAATTTATTTGTAAATCCAGTTTATTATCTTGGGTTCAGTTTTATCTCGATCTGAATTTGATTGAATTCTTTAAGGAAGAAAAAAATCATTGATACTTCTACATAGTAAAACAATGTAATTGTGGTATGCATTCTAAATCAAATATGTTATTGGAAATTATGTTTATAGGTAAACTATTGCAAGTAAATCAAATATGGTTTTTGGCTTGTTTGATGATAATGCCTAACAAGTGTTTGTTGAAATGCCTGAAAGAGAATTTAAAGAATTTAACCTTGTGGTATGCATTCTGTCAAAATTACTAACAACACATGTTTTTTGTAATTGTTTAAAAAGATAATTAATTTGTCTGAGTATTATTTTGGTTCAATTTGTGATTTTGAATTCCAATTTCTATTGTCTCTCGTTATTGTATTTTTGAAATCTAAAATTATATTAGCAGTAAATACAATACTTTTGAATGTATTCTATGTATTCTATCAGAATGTATTCTACCAGAATAAAATCGATGTATTTTGTTAGAATGTATTATATGTATTCTGCCATATGTTATGTATCCTACCAAAATATATTAAGTGATAGTTAATTGCAAGTAACATATTTTTAACAATTATTGGTTTTTGTTGTATTTGTGATACGAATGGCTGGAAGAAGGCGTTGAAGACCTAATATGAATAACTTGAAGAATGAATAAAGTTTGATAATACTCACAATTTAAGAATGTTATTATTTTTTAAGAATTTTAATCATTTTTGTTGATATTCTTTTAAAATATGTATAATTATATTAAAATGTATAAGGAGTTTAGTCTGTAAGAATATGTATGAATTTGTATTTTAAGTTCGGATGTATAAGAATATATTATAATATGTATGAATTTGTATTTTAAGTTCGGATGTATAAGAATATATTATAATGTTTATTATTTTTCAACATCTGATTCAAGAATTTTGTTTTTCTTCAATAATATTCTATTAGAATAAAATTCTGAAAGAGCATCATTCTAACAAAAAAATATTCTGACAGAATAAAATCAGTAAAAATTGAAATTGAATTAATTAAAAAATTCATATTTTTTTTTTAAATTAGGAGAATTAATCATCCCTAAAAATCCGAAAATTTCCTTTTATAAATGTAGTTAATTGTCCAAAATACCCTTTTGCTAAAAATTATGTGATTATATGGTACATGTTACCCCATTGTAATATCATACACTCTCAAATCATGTTCATTGATTAATTTCATCCGTTTGTGCAGATCTGTGCGTTCTGACACACAATACTTAGTAAAAACAAAATAACCTAGCCATATATATATATATATATATATATATATATATATATATATATATATATATATATATATATATATATATATATATATATATATATATATATATATATATGGGCCCCAAACCGATAGAGGGCCCGTGACTTTGTATATGGTGCTAGTGGAGAAAAGACCGATATAGGCTTAGCTCAAGAGTTGATAAAATTTAGATAAAAGTGCAAAAACGGTCTCTATGTATTATTGTATTTTTACAGTTTTTGTCCAAACCATGATTTTTTTTTTGGCTTTGTGGTCGTTTTGGCCTAGTTTGATTATGGTTTTGGTCCTTTAGAAAACCAAAGAAACTAAATTGTTATTCTAATCTATTTTTTTATATTTTTTCTATTTAATTTAATGACTTATTATTAATAAACTTTAGGCCCCACCTCTTTCTCTCTCTATATCTCTCTCTCTCTCTCACTCATACACACACATAGTCAACAAGAAAAACATTTACTCTCCCTCCCATAACTCTCGATATTTTCGTCTATCTCCTCCAATCTCCACCAGTTCTGCATACTGCCATTGTTGCCCGTAACTTCTACCACTGCCGACCATCCCTTATGTGACAACCGTCAAATTTCGGTCAAGACAAAGTCAACCGAAGTCAACAAGTCAAACCGTTTGACTCAATTTGCCCGTGGGTACTAGAATTTACATTATGAAACTTCAACATAACTCTCTATTCTAATGAGAAATCATAAAGCAAAAAGTGCGAACACCTAGATCTCCTTAACCTAAAAACTGTGGTACGTGGCTAGCCAAACCGATAAAACAATGTTGCATACTCATCGGGAGTGTGTAAGATCCTTAAACAGGGCTTAACAGTGTTTACGGACCTTGCATTACGAAGCCAAACACTCAACATTATCACACATGGAACCTCTCTCAATCGTTTTCACTCTATCTCTCTCTATGAAAAATCTCTCCCAAATCTCTCTTAAATATCTCTAAGTATGAGAAATCTCTCCAAGAATGTCAAATCTCTCCCAAATCTCTCCAAGTATGTGAAATCTCTCTCAAATACCTCTCTGTATGAGAAATCTCTCCAAGAATGTCAAATCTCTCCCAGATCTCTCCAAGTATGTGAAATCTCTCTCAAATATCTCTTTGTATGAGAAATCTCTCCAAGAATGTCAAATCTCTCCCAAATCTCTCCAAGTATGTGAAATCTCTCCCAAATCTCCCTCAAATAGTTCCCGTAACTTTTTAGGATCATTCGGGTCATTCCAACCCTTAACCGGGTCAAAAACGGCTCAAAACAGGGCGAAAACGAGAAAAATAGGCTTTAGGAACCGAAACCAAGAAGAGAGGCCTCTTAGGACCAGAACCGAGCCTCTGTTGGCTAAGACACGCGAGGACCGAGCCTCTGTTGGCTAAGGCACGCGAGGACCGAGCCTCTGTTGGCTAATGCACGCGAGGACCGAGCCTCTGCTCTAGGTCTCCCCTCTCGGTTCCCTGCTCCGCCTCTCGGTTCCCTTGCTTCCCTCTCTGTCTCTTCCCTACTCTCGGTCTCTGCTCCTTCTCTCCTCTCTGCCTCTACCCGCCTCTCTGTTCTCTTCTTCCCTCTCGGTTCCTCTCCTCTCTCTTCTCCACTCTCGGTTCCTGCTCTCTCCCTTCTCCCCTCTCAGTTTCTACCCTCCCTCCTCTCGGTTTCAGCATCAGAAGGCCGAACCTCGGCCAGATTTCGGAAATTTGTCACTTTTAGCCCCTTTTTGATATTTTTAACATTTTAAGCCCGTTTTTCGTGATTTTAAAGCGGGATTTTCTCCAGAAATTATATTTTAACATAATAAACCCTAAATATTCATAATTTAAACATATTTTGATGAAAATCATTATCTAAATAATAAAAATCAAATGTGTGAATTATTAAAGGTGGAGTGTTGACTTTGCCTTATCCAATGTCACAAGCAACCACCCCACACCCACTCTTTGACTAACCACACCTCCCTACCTTACCTAAGTCACTTCAATGTCCCTTACACTCAAATTACACTCATTCCCACGTTTTTAGAGCTGGAACAAACATCCTCTCTCCTCATTTCTCTCATTTGCTCTCATTTCACTAAGTATCAAACACCACTATTCTCTCAAAGTCTTTCTCCACCAAACTCGAGATTCAAGGCTGATTATCAAGTGTTCTTCCACATTTGGTAAGCATAATCCATTCTCCTTATGATTATCTCACTTATTTCCACTCAAATCATGGATATCTTACACAAACTCCATCATATTTGTGTTAGATCTTCAAATCTTCAAGCAATCTTCCCTAGTGTTCTTGAGTTGAACACCCCTTCTCTCCATCATCCATCCACTGAAATCACTCAAGGTGAGTTCATACCCCTACATTTTCATGTTTTCTCAAGTTTTCAGAGGGGGGGGGGGGAATACAAGTTAAGACACCAAGAACATAACTAAATTTTTCTAACAACCTTCATCAGAAAAGTTCAACTCCATTCTCGGACTGTTTTGGGCATCTTAAACATTTTTGTTTTCAAAACTGTACAAGGTGCAAATAGTTCAAGTTCTTAGCTTTAAGATGGATACTTGCATATCTCCATACGATTTTTCTACAATTTATGGTGATTTTTACAAAACTGCCTATCATTTCAAACAACAATCCAGACCAGTCTGTGATTTTGGACTTATTCACCCAAGTTGGAGGTCCTTAAATATCGTGATAAAAATTATGAGTAAACTAGACACATTTTGTGAACTCTCAGAATTTACGGATCTAGTTTTTGACCTCGTATGATTTTTCTATGATTTTTCCAAAATAGGGCAGAATGGCTAAAGTTAGCTAACAGCATGTAAATATCATAACACTTTGTAATATGTTGAGCAAAGTGTATAATCATAAGTTCTAATTATTGAATGTGTTTCTTTGTTAGTTTATCATCATGAACTGAAACTAAGTCATCCATAATAAATATTATTCATTCATTTTAGAACACGTATATTAAACTATAAAGGTTTAGTTTGATAAGTTCATAACACTAATACATTTTCATAAAAGAGTTTCTACATATTACATACATTTTAGATAAACTATAATAGGTATAGTTTATGATACATCACTCAACACACTCGTACAAAAAGGGTACATTCATACAAGAAAGATTTATATTCACACACATTTCACGTAAACTTGTTAACCTATATAGTGAGACTCTCTCTCTCTCTCCCCGTACGTCCGAGTGCGGGATATAATTCCTGGTAGTTATAATCAGAATCTCCTTGAGGGAGAACGTGATACTTGTATATAGATCTATATTGGGTTTGACACCCCACACCTTGCTGCTAGCTACAGTTGGACCTGCAGGTCTACGGGTGACAAATGTCATTTCAGTTTTCGCGACGCCTGAGAACGTCGTGGCAGGTTCACATAGTCATAGTATGATTATAGCGACTCACATAGGATATAACAGTCCATAAGTTTACGGGATTTTATTTTTAAAACCTAAATGAGTTTTATGTCGATTTAAAATCACTTTTTATCTCTATGAGTACAGATTTTACTGTACACTTTTGGTTTTGGTAGTTACGACTACACATCATTTGAAACCACATTTATACCTTTAAGTATGGTCAATACTTGTTATTACTCGGTCCTCTAATTTAGGACTACATATATATAATGTATTAACAAACATGAGAACGTACAGAAATTTCATTTAATTCAAAAGCGTCCATGTCCATTTAAATACATAACATTTTATATTAATAAGAAAGGTTACTTATACATTTTGGTCTTCAGTCATAAGACTACATTACACAGATTTTAAAGAAAATATCGGATTTTCTGGATACATATTCTAACGCTTTTACAAGGAAAACGATTTACTTTTCTAACGAAATCTCTTATGAACTCACCAACCTTTGTCTTGACACTTTTCAAAACTACTTGTATTCTCAGGAATTCAGTGAAAACAGGAAATCAACAACGTTTTGAGGATGGGACGACAAATCGTCAAACAGTTCATTTTGTATCATAATGTAATTGATGTGAATCATGTAAACATGTGCTTTGATGTAACATTTTCAATTATATTTGTGTTGGTTGTATTTACTTTGAGCACTATTATACTCATTGTTGTTATACTCTACATGAAGTCATCCACCCCCGGAGGTTTCCGCCATCCTTGGTTTGGGGGTGTGACACCTTACCCATCCTATTCTTCTAAACATAATTCTCGATGATCTTCTCTGGTAATGGAGGCTTCATCCCCCACCTCGTTCCCCCCAAAACTCACCAGTGAAATTCCCCATTTTCAATGGATCGATTTGTATATAAAAAATGAAGATACATGCTGGTTTAGTTCCCACTTCTCCGCCATGGAATCGTCTACCACCACCAAATGCAAACTCTAATCTGGTTCCTGGTCTTGTTCTCACTTCTTCCTTCCTTAGATTTCATCAAATCCATCACTTCGATTTTATGGAAACATGTTTGCGTTTGGTTATTGATTTTGGTTTAGTTTACTTGCCATTACCCCTTCCACTTTGGCGCTTGATTGTGACGGTTATGCTAGAGCATAAATGATAGCCACCACCCAACGAGATAAATCTATAAGAATACTCATGGTTTAAAAAGATCCTACTGATATAAGATTAATAAACATGGGTGTCTTTTTAAAGTGTGTTTTTAATTTTAAGTATGTGTGTATATGTGGATTTGAAGTCATAATTGAAGGTTGGTGGGTTTTAGTTGCAGGTTTTAGAACAGAGGAAAGAGATGTGGAGTTGAATGTTTTTGTAACATCCCAGAATCGCAAGAGTAGAGTTGAAGGGCTAAAAGTGTAATTTTTAGAGGATGACTCGGCGAGTCCATGGATAGACTCGGCGAGTCAGGTCGCGGTCATGGTCGCGTGTCAAGTGGCCTACTCGGCGAGTCCCTAGGATGGACTCGGCGAGTAGGTGCTGTATGGAGAAAACCCAAATTTTCGGGGTTGAGCCCTATATAAAGAGCATTATACCCCTCCACAGCCTCCCTTATTCCCCCCTTGAGTTCCAGAAACCCTAAATTCATGGAGAAATCATTTGTGGAGCAAATTAGAGCTTGGAGAGGTGTTGTTTGAAGAGATATTGAAGGAGAAGTGTGATGAGATTAAAGTTTCTTTTAATCTGTGAAGATCGATTAGATCTTGAACAAGTATATAAACAATGACGGTATAAACACAGTAAAATAATAGAACAAGATTGAATCAAACGTGTCGAATGATTAAAACAAAATCCTCAGAAGAGCTCGATTAAGAACATCAACTGTAGAGGATTGGAAGGTTACAAGTATGATCAAAGAAACCTTTAGTCGTCTGGAAAATATCGTATTCTCAGATCTCTAAAACCTTAACCTAATATGCATGCAAGCATAAGCTTATATACAAAGCATAAAAGACTCACGGTTGGACAGGCCCAAACCGTAATACAAAACATTATAAAAAGACGAGCCCAAAAGACGCAATCTTCTAAGCCCAACAATCTCCCCCCTTGCGTCAATTTGGAGCGAGATCTTTATTTATTACTTGGGCCAGCAGGCGAAACTGGTACCTTCTTCACGGTACTAAACAGACACTTAGTGATGGAAAGAATTGTCTGTCTAAACCGGATGTACCAGTTGATCATATCTTCAAAATACTTAACATCATCGGCCGAATTCTCTTTACACCGTTTAACAATAAATAGCACATGCTCCAAGCAGGTTGTGGTGTAAAGATGCTTATCAGCTAAAGCGAAGAGACATTTCTGTCCTTCCGCTCTAGTGAACATAACTGTGTTACGTCTCGGATCAATCTTGCCCAACTGCATTTGATTGAGATCACTGGCCGATCCCACAGGAGCAATTTTGGGTTTCTTCTTGAAGACTGTGGCGACCTCCTGATCCATAAGGGCAACCTCCATGATATAGCAGATTAACATCCTTTTGACATGGTCTAGAATGGGACCATATTCAGCTTCATTGGTCAAAAGGATATTATACAGGACGATCCAATCATGAGGATTTAGATTCGGTAGATCTGCCAGAGAGATGAGATGAACAGATTTTGCAGATCCCCGAATCAGTTTGAACCGAACGTTTATAAAACGTCCCTTAGTGTAAGGTTTTAGCACTCGAACATTGACAATCTTCTGAGCGCTCCATGTAAGGAATTGAGGACGAGCAGCCGTCAGATAAAAGTTAATGAGCTCCCTGTCAAGCTCAGCGTTCGGGTGAGGGACATCAAAAATATTAGAGAAGACGTGAAAGATAAACGCCTTTCGAGTCAAAGGCATATCGAACTGCGAATCGACAGTATTGCTGCAGTCGAACGATATGACCGGCTCGAGCCATAGGATGCTGGGTGTTTCGATGGCCTCTTTGATTAAGCGTTCCCTGGTCCAGGCAGGGAAGAGAGTCTTTCGGCTCTCAAGGAGATCGTGGGCTTCTTTTTGCTTGCGTTCGGCTTCGGCAGCCTCACGTGCCTCACGACTGGCATCATCACCAACCTTGCGACTGTTCTTTCGTTTCAAAATGTCGGCAATGGTCTCCTTGTCGCCTTCTTCATCTTCGTCCTCAGCTATATTTTTACCTTTGTTCTTCATACCTGGACTTAAAATTTGATGAGTTGAAGATGGTTCAGTTGTATGAGTAGCTTTTGAGGAAGGAGGTGGTTTTGAACTTGTCTTCTCATCTCCCCCTTGTTTCGGAATGGACACAAAACTTGGGAGGCCTTCGACTTTGTTAAGTAGATCGATGGCTGGAGAGAGCTTTTCAGCAAGGGATCGCCTCACCGAAAAGTTTAAAATTGGATCGTGTGCTTCCAGGATGTTTGAGATGACAACGTGGATATCCGAAACACACGTCTTAACCACCTCCCGTTCAGAGCGAAGATCTTCCAGCTCTTGTTGAGATTGAGAGAGTTGAGTGGTCTTGACCTCAAGAGCAGTTGTTTTTAATGCCAGATCGTCCATTAAAGAACGCTCGGATGTCAGATCTTCTTGAAGCTTGACGAGACGAGCTTCAATGGAGGCTGTAAAAGCCGAGTTGTCGTCGCTTATGGTTTTACGTAGATTGGCGAACGATGGCAACTCCGATGTGACAAAGGAGACCAATTGTTGGACAATCAGTTCCAAAGATGCCTTTGTGGCAGCTGCACTTTGTTGCATGGACTGCAGAAGAGCAGAGGCATCAGAAAATAGTTTATCGACTTTTTCGGTCGCTACCTCACATGCTCGGGTAGATGCATGAATTGCAGCAGTTGCTGAGGCTGCTGAATCATGTTGAGCCCTAGTGAAGGCATCTACAATCTTCTGAAGTGCAGCTTCAGACAGGATTGATTGTTGGTTGGACGAGGAGGCGAGAAGGAGATCAATCTTCTCGTTGAGCTGTTTGAGATGTTTCTTAGTGACAGGTGCATCATCCTCCTCGTCACTCTGAACTTGAAACGGACTATAGTAGACCGAATCAAAGATCATGTCTTCTCCCTCGAGATAAGGGTTTTCACCCTCAGAGGCATTGCCATGAGATGAAGAGGGTGGAGAGGTTGGGGGTGTGGAGGGTTTAGTAGGAGAAGGTTGAGTGCGTGAAGGTGTAGTTTCGGTTGGTGGTTCTGTATGGGTAGTTTCGGTTGGGTGGGTTTTGGGTTGAGGAGGTTCGGCTACATGGGGTGATTCAGTGGTAGTGGTGAAGATTTGTGGAGGAGAAGGAATTGGGGAATTGGGTATTTGAATCTCTGGGGTAGGGGATCGAGGTGGTGTATTGCATCGTGGAGGATAAGCATCCCCTTGAGAGTCGTCAGAATCCGAACTCTCACCCTCAGAGTCACTCGAAGAGGAGGGTATAATGAGCTTTCACTTTGGTTGATTCTTCCTCTTCTTCGGTGGGGGGGAAGGTGCAACTTTTGTCTGTTTCCTCTTCTTAGGAGAAGGCCCCTTTGAAGGTTTTTCTGCTTGCTTTCCTTTGTCCGCCTTTTTACCTTTGCTCAGTGGTTTATCTGCATCGTGGATAGATCTGAGCATGTCCGGGGTCAGAACCCTTGGACCAGAAGGTGTTAGCTCCTTAAGCTTTCTGATTAGCCTGCTATCCGAAGGTACATTACCATACATGGACTCTGGAATAGAGCCAATAAAGGAGAATTTGGAGGCATCTGAAATGATGATCTTCTTGGTGTGGAAAGTACCAACAGAAGTCATCGATGCACCTTCGGCAGTAGGAACGTCGAATCTGTCCATGGCCCATTTAGTGATCAGAATCCAGAATCGGGCCAATGAAACTTCAGAGTGTCTGGAGGAAGATGAGAGGCTCTGAAGAAGTTGTTGCCATAGAACAAACCCGTAATCCAGGTTGATCCCATTGTAAACTCCATAAAGAATCGAAAGGAACAGGCGACTGGCACCGTCGGAACCTGAACTTCTCTCCGACAGTCCCTTGAACAGGACTGTAAATAAACCGTTCCATTGAGGCGGTAAGCAAGACTTCTTGAATCTGGCAACGGATGTAAGAACCTCCGTGTATCCCATGTTGTAAAACATGCTATACATATGACCAATTTGTATGGACTCCGGATGGACCCTGGATGAGTCAGAAGCAAATCCGAGCAGAGAGCAGAAACGAGGGAGAAAAACTGAGGTTTTGTGGTCTCCAATCTCGAAGAATACTCGGTCGACAGCCTTGTCGTAATATGCAATCGCGTAGACCTGCGATAGGGCCGTCATTGGCACCGATGCGATTCTGGATAGTGCTGGTTCGAGTTGTGAGTATTTTAGGCATTCTATGACCGGCGACATGTAAGGATCGTATGCCTTTGGGTTAAGATCAATTACTAAGCATTGCTGTGGGCGAATGGGAAGGATTTGGGATGTAGCATGAACTGAAGAAGAGTCAGCCATGGATGCAGGTGTGAAGAAGATGATGAACAGGAAACTGTATGGGAGAGTTTGTGGTTTGGAAATTTTGAGAGTAGTAAAGAAGTAAAAGGAGGTATAACGGGCTATTTATAGTGGGTGGGAAGAGAGAGAAAGATCGTTTCAAATCTCTTATGGATGACAGTTGGGACGGGCGATGATCACGTAGGAGAGAGAGTGTCAGATTCCTAGGACCACGCCGCCCAATAAGCGCCGTTTCATAGGGACAAGCCGTTACTGGTTAACCACGCGCATTAAATGCCATAGGACAAAGAAAAACTTAGGATTTCAAAAGGAATGTCCGTTAATATTACGATCAACCATTTATTGAGAAATGTTGAAAGGCTTCTTTTAATTCGGCTAAAAACGACTGGTTAAAAAAAATAAAATTTCAGAAAGAAAGATAAGGACAAGATCCCAGGGGAAGAAAAGTTATGGGTTAATAACATTTTCATAGGAATCACATAAAACTGGAGATTTTAATATGGTACTTTCATCAATTCTTTAGTAAAAGCTTGAACAATATAATTGTTCACCGTCAATTCCTTAGGTGTTGAATTTTGGATTTCACTTAGTTCGTAGTGTCACAAAACTAAGATCATAAACACAGATGTTGTGCAACCATAAACCTCAGTGGTAAGTGCTGAGAGTCTCAAGGGTTACCATGATGGAATGAGTGTAGTGGAGAAGTAATAAGAGATGGTGTAAGATAACAAAAGTACCTCTACTACAAGAAGAAGGACCAAGCAGGAAGTTCTTAACTCATGTGAGAAAAGAGTGAGGTAGCTCACGATTAGAATAAATGAAGTGGCCTTGTTGGGAAGACAAGGTTTGTGTATACCAGGTCATGAAGGCCTTTATTCAAAATCTTATGAGGCTTGAGACACATACAGCAGCATGCTTCTAGGGACATGTAGGAAGTTCATAAAGTGTATCCACAAAAACGAATAATAACACAAAAAAATTTTGGAATTTTTGAGGTAAACCGAACCCGAACCTACGGTTGGTTTCGGTTGAGAAAAGCTTTGAAAAACCGAACCCGAACCTTCGGTTGGTTTCGGTTGAGAAAAGTTTTGAGAAACCGAACCCGAACGTTCGGTTGGTTTCGGTTGAGAAAAGTTTTGAAAAACCGAACCCGAACGTTCGGTTGGTTTCGGTTTTTCAAAATTTTGAAAAACCGAACCCGAACCTTCGGTTGGTTTCGGTTCTGGAAAATTTTGAAAAACCGAACCCGAACCTTCGGTTGGTTTCAGTTAAGAGCTTTTTTTTTTTTTTTTTTTTTTTTTTTGAATCATACTAGTAAAAACAGAATTGTACATCCAATACACAACATTGAGAAACTATCTTTGAAGAAATGAGTGGGTTAGATAGTTGAGACGAACCCTAACGTTCGGTTGTTATGTTTAAGTTTGGTACTGATTCAGATTCCATCATACCAAGTCCTTGCAATATTTTATTGAATGATGCTTCAGGAAGAGCTTTTGTAAAGACGTCAGCCAGTTGATCAGTGGTTCTTACGAAGTGAACTTCGACGTTTCCATCTTCCACGTGATCTTTGATGAAGTGATACCTTAGTGCTATGTGTTTGGTTTTGGAGTGCTGCACTGGGTTATGACAGATTCTAATTGCACTTTCGGAGTCACAATATAGTGGGATCTTCTTCATATTGAGTCCATAGTCTCGAAGTTGGCTTTGGATCCAAATCACTTGTGATGTGCAGGATGCAGCTGCAATATATTCCGCTTCGGCAGTAGACAGTGACATGCATGTCTGTTTCTTGGATTGCCAGCTGACTAACTTCCCGTCAAGAAATTGACATCCACCAGTCGTGCTTTTTCGGTCGAGTCCACATCCTCCAAGGTCAGCATCAGAATAGGCTTGAACAAAGAAGCCTGAGTTGGATGGATACCATAGACCTAAGGAGGTGGTTCGCTTGAGATATCGTAGGATGTTCTTCACTGCAAGCATGTGAGGTTCACGAGGGTTTGCCTGAAATCTAGCACAATAACACACAGAAAACATGATATCAGGTCTGCTAGCAGTTAGATACATTAACGATCCAATCATTTGACGATAGAGCGTGATATCAACAGCTGGTTTGTCTAGAGATGGGGTAAGCTTAGTGCCGAATGCCATAGGGACTTTAACTTTTGAGTCTCCCATCATACCGAACTTTGCTAGGAGAGTCTTCGTGTAAGCTTCCTGATTAATAAAGATTCCTTCGGGTCCCTGTCTTATGTTTAAACCAAGGAAAAAATTAATTGGACCCATTGAGCTCATTTCAAACTTAGTCTCCATCAGCTTTCTGAATTCCGCCGTTAAGCTTGGATTCGTGGAGCCAAAGATGATGTCATCGACATAAATTTGAACTATCATAAGGTGGTTACCTTCCTTTTTGCGAAAGAAGGTTGGGTCAACCGAACCTTGTTTGAATTTAGACATCTTTAAAAATTTTGTAAGCGTTTCATACCAGGCTCTCGGAGCTTGTTTAAGGCCGTACACAGCTTTATCCAGAATATAGCAATGATTTGGATGCTTTTCGTTCACGAACCCAGGAGGTTGCTCCACGTACAACATTTCTTCAAGTTCTCCATTGAGAAATGCGAACTTGACGTCCATTTGGAAAACTTCAAAGTTGTTGTGGGCAGCATAAGCCAGAAATATTCTAACAGATTCTAGCCGGGCTACTGGAGCGAAAGTCTCTTCATAGTCTATCCCTTCTTCCTGACAATATCCCTTTACCACCAGACGAGCCTTGTTCCGTATAACATTACCACCAGAAAGGTTCTTCCTGTATCTATTATTCCTTTCTATCTTCCTATTCCGCATCTGAGAAGGTTGATGATGAACATTTGCTTTCGTTTTTGCTGACTCCTTGACCGGTTCCATTTGAACTGCGGTAGAATTACTTTGAGCTGAAGGAGTGTCTTCTTTTGGTGAGTGAACATTCTTCTGAGGAGTATCTTTTGTACCACTAGTGCTCGGCTCATTGAAGTTATTTGGCTTATTCAATGGTTCGGGTATGTATCTTCCTTTGCTCTTCCAGGAAGTTCTTTCAGATAAACCAATGGTTTCGTCTGCATTATCAATAGGAGCTTCCTAGAAGTATTCATCACAGCCATCAGCATTGTCTTCGTTTACAATGGCTGCAAGTTCAGCTGTTTGATGTTCGGTTACTCCTGTTACCTTGTATACTTGATTTGGAGTAGTCCTGACCTTTTGATACACAACAGCTTTCTCAACTAATTTCGGGGACTTTTGATGGGACAACCGAGCGAACTCTACAGAATTTTCAGAAATTAGATTCTTGTGATTTTCTGGCTCGGTTTTAATAAATTCTGAGCAGTCAACCGTGTCCTCTACAGAAATTTCACTCATATTGTCGTCCTTGTTAAGCTCAGATGCATTTTCAACATCAATTTTGTTTTCTGAGCTTACGTTGGCGTTTAAAGAGTCAAATTTTTGCATGGTTTCGGTCCTCAGTTTAAGTCTGTCATTTTCATCCAAAAGATTTTTAAGCATGAGCTCGTGGTCTTTAGATTTAATGAAGGACTCAATTTTGTCCAGTCCATACATGTAGGTGGGATTTATGTCATCAGATGATATCACACTTTCACAATCATAGGCTTCGGCATCGATTTCATCTTCCTTAAATTCTAGGAAGGGCAAGATCATGTGGTGAATCCTTTGGCCTATTTCACAATCCAAGTGAAGCTGAGTAATATTAGAATACAGACGTTTAGCAATTAAACAAAAAACATTTCGTTGTTTTAACAATTTCAAATTGTCTCTTTGCAAATAAATGTTTTCATCTTTAACTTTGACTAATTCCGATTCCTTTAACTCTATCCACATTCTCCGCTCCTCACTCTTCGACGCTGCCCTGCTCAATTGATCAGTTAGGTTAGAATTTGTGACCCGAGTTTGAGTTAAGCTACTATCTAGATGAGATATTCTTGTATTGACATTTTTTAGTTCTTTCTCATAAGAGGATGATGGTACTTTACATGAAATAAAAACAGATTGTACCTTCTTTATCAGTTCATCAAGCTCATTGAACTGCTGGCTGAGTGGTTTGGCTGTGAAGCACATGTCCTCCTTTGCATTCTGTCCATCATTGCCTCCATCGGTGTTGTATCCCTTCAATTGAGATACGTCAGAAACCATAAGGCATTTACCACCACTGCCTTCTTCCTTAGACACGAACGCCTTTCCATGAGTAGGCTGCCTCACTTCCTCGTCTTCTGAGTCGGTAGACCAAACTTCCGTGCTACCGAACTCATCACCTGGAACAGAACCCTGCACAATAAGAGCATTACTAGGCGGGTTAGCAGCAGACTTCTTCTTTCTCAACTCATCTAGTCTTTTCTGCAACACAGCTTCCTCATCGTTCCCATCATCTTTCTCAGCCATTTTCTTGAGGACACAGTCCTTAGCATAATGATTTTTCCCACCACAGTAGAAACAGCTCACCCCAGAGTCTCCGTCAACCTTCGGTTCCTTCTTGTGCTCCTCAGCTTTCGGTTCATTAACCACCTTTTCAGAGCTGTAACTTCCCTGCCAGTTTCGGTTTTTGTTGCTGGGAAATTTCTTCTTTATGAACCTTTTAGGATTGGATACCATCAAGGCATAATCTTCTGATGTGAGATCATATTCTTCCAGGCTGAGGTCTTCATCCTCCATAACGGCTTTACTTTTTGACAAGAGAGCCAACGAACCGAGACCGGAAACGACATTCTTTTCTTGCACCACGGTTTTCTCTTGAGACTTGAGAATTCCCACCAGTTTCGCCAAAGAGTATGATTTAAATTGCTCATGGGCTTTAACCGTGGAAACTACTGCTCTCCATTCAGACCTTAGACTATTCAGGAATGTAACCTTCTGTTCGATGAGCTTCCTTTCGATATCATGTTTGATCATCTTGCTTAGAAGATGATTGAAGCGACCGAACGTCTGGATCACAGATTCTTCAGCCCCTTGTCTGAATTCACCAAACTCAGATAGAAGCAGAGTTTGAATAGAATGTTCAAGATCTTCGTCTGTAGAGTACAGTTCGCGAAGTTTGTCCCAAACATCCTTCGCCGTCGTGCATGAGCTAACCAATCTGAATGTATCGGACTAAAGGGCGAACCGGATCAATCTTAGTGCTTTGATATTGCATTGGAACTTATCCTTTTCATCTTGTGCAATGTCTTTCACGTCCTTGAGCAAATCATTGTATTCTTTTTGAGTTTTAATGATTCTGGACGTTGCAGAATGAGAAAACGGTCCGTTGGTGATGGCTTCCCAAATCAAATACCCATTTTCCTCCGATCCAATAACATAGTCTTCAAAATGATGTGCCCATACTTCATAATCATGGGTATATAAGATCGGAATCTTTGTCGTCAAACCAATGCTGTTGGAAATATTAATGACGTTTGATTGTGTTGCGTCCATTATGATCGAAAAACCTGTTCAAAGATCAGACTTGTAATAAAGCAGATTAGGGAAAAATAATAATTATCAAGATACGTCAATAAAGAGATGACGGCTCAATAAAGATTGATGTTTGCGGAAAAACCCTAATGAAAATCTTTTTCACAGAAAAGATGTGTATCAATTACACAGCCTCCTGCTCTGATACCAATTGATGAGATTAAAGTTTCTTTTAATCTGTGAAGATCGATTAGATCTTGAACAAGTATATAAACAATGACGGTATAAACACAGTAAAATAATAGAACAAGATTGAATCAAACGTGTCGAATGATTAAAACAAAATCCTCAGAAGAGCTCGATTAAGAACATCAACTGTAGAGGATTGGAAGGTTACAAGTATGATCAAAGAAACCTTTAGTCGTCTGGAAAATATCGTATTCTCAGATCTCTAAAACCTTAACCTAATATGCATGCAAGCATAAGCTTATATACAAAGCATAAAAGACTCACGGTTGGACAGGCCCAAACCGTAATACAAAACATTATAAAAAGACGAGCCCAAAAGACGCAATCTTCTAAGCACAACAAAGTGGCTTGGATCAAAGGGCTTTGCTTGGATTCGAGTTTAGATGCTATTGAGGCATCTTTTGGAGGTAATATCTTCGTCCTTAGGCTGTGCATTCCTAGTTTCATCATTTTGGGGTTTGTGGGGAGTATGTCTTGGAATGTTTTGGAGTTTGGAGGATAGATCTGAGGTTGCTACCTCAGATCTGGAATATTGAAGGCCTAGAGTGCATTAAAGTTCCTGTGTTTGTGTGCTTAGTGAAGTCACCATGTCCCAAACCTTGGTTTTAAGGTGAATATGGCTTAAATCTCGTTAGATTCACGTAAAGTTTGCCACTTTACGTGATGGATGGATTGTAGGAGGTTGGATCTATGTTTTGGATCAATTGCATGGCCTGAGATGCTTCTGTATGGATTCAGACCGGTGGTACTCGACGAGTCACATGGGTGGACTCGACGAGTTGCTTGAAGATGGCTTGGGACTCGACGAGTTGGAAGAACAACTCCCGAGTAGGTTGAAGATGGCCTTGGACTCGACGAGTCCATTTGGACTCGGCGAGTCTTGTCGAGGAAGTCCCAATATTTCTGGTTGAGTCAATGAATCGGTGAGTCAAGGGATGACTCGGTGAGTTGGGTACGAGTGGACTCAGAGTTGTTGGACTCGACGAGTCTTGGGGTGACTCAGCGAGTTGGGTCGCTGATTGAAGGAAGTTCTGAGCATATGGACTCGGCGAGTCATCGGGTTGACTCGGCGAGTAGGGTCAGTCAGGGGTTGACTTTGACTTGTCCGTGGTTGACCAGTTGTCTTCCAGGGGTATTTTGGTAATTAAGGGTATTTATTGAGTTGTATGTTTTGATGTTTAGTGGAGGAGTTCGTGTCAGAGTTCGGAGTAGCGGGATCTTATCTTTTCAGCCGACAGTTTCGAGGTGAGTTATCCTCACTATATCAATAGGGTCTAAGGCACCAAGGCCGGCCCTTTATTGTATTGAGATTTGGTTATGGTTATTATGTTATTGTTTGATGTGTCTGCATCCTGGTAGCTAGGATGGTACATGCTAGGAGGCCTTGCTAAGGTCAGTTTTCCCGATATACAGAGTGATGCTATGCTAGTGACCGGTTAGGTCGGTAACCCGGTTAGGGTAATGATATGCTACGTGATCTGCTTGCTCGATTTGTTGACTATGACTGTTATATAAATGTATGTTTTGTGCACATGGTTGTTTGGACTGGAGATGGGTTGATACCCAGGGCGAACCGGTTGTTCCGAAGGCCCAGCGATACCCAGGGCGGGTCCTGCTTTGTGCTGTAGGCCAAGATACCCAGGGCGAACCGGTTGTTCCGAAGGCCCAACGAGCGGTCCGAATAGGCTGTAGGCCCCACGAGGGCGGACCAGACGTGCCGAGGCTCGGAGAGTGGACCAGGACAACTGAAGGCCCGATGCGGGCGGACCAGTCACACTGTAGACTTAGAGAGTGGACCAGGTGGGTTGAAGGCCCGATGCGGGCGGACCAACCCCACTGTAGACTCGAAGGACATGACTAGACCTGGAGGATGGATCCGTTGGACTGAAGGCCCGATACGGCGGACCAGTCACACGGTAGACCCGACATGCATGGCTGTTCTATGTTCTGTTATGTTATGTATGTTTTATATGTTTTGGATCGGAAGGTCGTAGCCTGGAAGGGCGTATATGTGGTTGGTATTTTGGGGGTATCTCACTAAGCTTTCAGGCTTACAGTTGTGGTTTAATGTTTTTCAGGTTCTTCAGGAGACTGTGGCAAGGCGAAGGCGCGATCGTACCGCTCCTCATGATTTTGTAGCAATGTGATTCTGGGAATACTTTAATGACTTGTATTGAAAACCTTTTTGTAAACATTTTAATGAAAATCGGGTTGTTTTGAAAATTTTAAATTGGTTGTGTTTTTCGGATGTTACAAGTTGGTATCAGAGCCTTGGTTTGAGTGAATTGGAGAAACACTTGTGTGACTCCAGTCTCAAATCGAGGAGAGTTTTCAAAAAGAGAATTTAAAATGGTTTTCAAAATAAGTAAAGGAGGACGCGGAGGTACGATCAGTCGGAGCCAGTAAGTAACCCCAAAATACCATACATGACAATTGTTTTATTGAGCTTTGATAGAACAACATGCTAGAGTTAGGCTAGGGATCTTCAGGATTTATTGATGAGTTGCCTGATTTATGATGCCTGCTAGCCTAGGGTTCCTTGTGAGAGATTTCTAGTGTTCCTCTAGTTGTGAGGATAGAGCGTTATTATGTGTGTCGCTAGGGTGTTGTGGGAGTACTTCATACAAATATGGGTTGGTGTGGAAGGTAGTATGGGCCCGTACTACTGAAAGCACGGACTCATACGCGTATCAGGGAAACCATGACCTCTAGGGTTGGGATGAGAGCTGGTTCCCGGGTTAGTGGAATGTGTCTGAGATTTGGTGTTTTATTTTCAGTATGGAGATTTCAGGGCATGCTGGGAGTGGATCCGGGTCAGGATCAGGAGCAAGAGAGGGAGTTTCGGGTGGGTCTGTACAGCCAGAGGTTGTCAGTCAGATGAGTACGCACAAGTTGGATGCGAGGATTCGTGAGATCCTGCATGATGAGGTTGCTACATTGTTTCGGGCTGAGCTGCTGGAGTTGTTTGGGTCGATCAAGACCGCCATGGTGGAGTATTTTGATGAGCGCTATGCGGCTCTCACGGAGACGGTTGCCGCGGCGGCTACAGCAGCTGTAGCAGCGGCAGGGGGAGGAGCTAGTAGAGGTTTTCAGTATCGGGACTTCGATAATACGAAGCCTCCCACTTTTGATGGAGTTCAGGATCCGATCGTTGCTATGAGATGGTTATCAGATGTGGAAGGATGTTTCTTCACGTGTTCATGCCCTGCTGATCAGAGGGTGAGGTGTGCTTTGAACCTGTTGAGGCTCGGAGCAAAGGATTGGTGGAGATTGACCACGGGGTCGTACTCGGATGCGCAGAAGGCTGCGATTTCATGGGATCGGTTCAGAGAGATGTTCAACACTCGTTATGTTCCGTAGGTCGAGAGGGAGAGGTTGGCTCAGGAGTTCTTAGAGCTGAAACATGATTCGGAATCGGTGACGGAAATCACTAGGATGTTTACTGAGAGGGCGATGTTTTGCCCTGAGTTCGCTTCGGAGCAGGCTCAGATGTCCCGGTATCTGAGTATGCTTAAGATAGACATCAGACAGTTTGTGTCTGCACAGAGGTGCGAGACTTTTCTGGAGTTGCAGGAGGCCGCCAGGCGGCGTGAGTTAGAGATTGAGTTACAGATGCGTGAGCTGAGGCAAGCTCCGGTTCAGTCGCAGCCGGCAACGAAACGGTCTAAGACCGTTGATTCCAGGATGGGAGATCAGGGTGGCCACGTCTGTGGAAAGTGTGGAAGGGGTCATGCCGGGGTTTGTCGGTCCGGTGGAGCATGCCGCAAGTGCGGAAAGGAGGGACACTATGCGAGGGATTGTCGGCAGTCAGTGTCGGTTCGGGATTTGAGGATATGCTATCATTGTCATCAGGTTGGACATTTGAAGGTCAACTGTCCACGGCTTGCTGCAGGACCGGTGCAGGCTCCAGCACCGGCTATGTTGAGGATCACAGGTGGAGATCAGGGTGGAGCGGAGCCCCCAAGGGCTTAGGGTCGTGTTTTTTTTCAGCTTGCTGCTGCGGGTATGTTTCTTTCTGATGTTTTGATTATTTATGATGGTTGTGGAGTATTGTTATCTGTTGGTTTCGTTGGTTGGTTATGGAATTGCGTTTCGGGTTTTCGTGTGGTATCCGTTGTTCCTTGAGGGTTTGGCGAGTTGTGATCGAGATTTCGTTTTAGTATCTTTTGTTCCCTGAAGGATCGTTATGGTTATGGATTAGTACGTCGAGATATCGTTGATTATCTTTGTGAGGATTGGTGGCGGATGCGGCGTTGGTTTGAAGGCCAGTTAGATTCTGCAGTTTGAGGAATGGATAGTTGAAGATTGGGTTCCTTTCGAGCGGGTTGTGCAGCGTGGGAACATGATTTGTATGAAAGTTGTTGGCGCTGGTGAAAAAACATTTTGAGTGCATGTGTTGATTCCTGCAAGGTTGCTTGGGGAGATCGGTGATGGCAACCGGTGACTAACTGTCAGTGTCTTAAGTGGGGAAGAATTGGAAATTCTCCGGATGATCGTTGGGCCTGAGAGGTTGTTTAGCTGCTTGGGGAAATTCAGCGGTATTTCTATCAGTCGAGAGCAGGCTCGTGTGGGTGAGTAACAGGCTTGCGGGGCGGAATACAGACCTAGAGCAGTTGATTGAGGAAGGCATGGGAGTAGGCCGGGATCGAGTATGTATGATGGAGATAGAGTTCGGAACCCCTAGAGGGCTAGAACGGTATGCACGGGAGGATTTCCCGAAGGGATGGTTCAGAGTGATGAATGCTAGTTGAGCGGTCCGGATAGACTGAAGGCCGGTAGGCGTACCAGTCAGACCGAAGGCTCGGAGGACGGTCTGGTCAGATTGGATGAAGGTTCTGAGAGTGGTCCAGATTGGTTGAAGGCCTGGGGAGGCGGTCCAGTCATGCTGAAGACTCTGCGAGTATTGTTGGATCGGTTCGAGGTTATGGGTCGCGTATGCTGCAGTGGGATTACATTGGGAGGTCTGGCCCCGGGTAGCGATCTTGAGCAGTGAAGGTAGTGCATGGGCTTGAGAGTCCCTGTGATGAGAGTCAGAGTAGTGGTGATGCATGGATGTTGAGTACGCTTTAAAGAGGTAGTGTAGCGTGGGATGAGCACCATAGTGCCTGCCATGGTGACTGAGCGGACAAGCGGTTTCCTTGGTAAGGAAAGAGGGAGGAATGAAATCCCAAAAGGGAGTGCGAATTCACGGAAGTGAAAGCGGTAGTGTAGAGTTATGATTGGAGTGGTCTGTCGATGGTCTTTGAGTAGCGTGTTGCGGCGGTAGAATAAAAGCTCATTCGACTTGATATGTTGCTCTGGGCGCGGAGGGAATACCGCGACGTAGAGCCAGGGAGAGGGGTTCGGAAGGGATACAGAGAAAGAGTCTTGGACTCTCAGTGAGATTCTGATCAGGGTTCTGGGTATGTATCAGTGGTTCATCCTGGAAGGATGTTTGAGGATATCATCAGTATATCAGGTTATCCACACCTGAGGGTGCTAGAGCTAGATCAGCATGTGTGTGTGATTGCGAGAGGAGAACTCGGGGGAGTTGCTCCGAAATGGAGGAATGGGTCTTTCGGTTGGCATGGGATGGATAGAGTGGAATTCGGATTGGGAATCCGATGGGTAATTCTCGGTTGTCGAGCGTGGTTATCGGAGGGTACAGTTGGTGCCCGGTTTGAGTAGGTGGTGGGGACACCGTATGGAAGGAGAAAGTGAGCTTCTGGTTCTATGGTTGTACCTTGAGGGACTTGGTTCGGTCAAGGTCAAGTGGTGCATCGTGGGAAGTAATTTGAAGATGAGATGCCGAAGCCTAATTAAGTGGGGGAGAATTGTAACATCCCGGAATCGCAAGAGTAGAGTTGAAGGGCTAAAAGTGTAAGTTTTAGAGGATGACTCGGCGAGTCCATGGATAGACTCGGCGAGTCAGGTCACGGTCATGGTCGCGTGTCAAGTGGCCTACTCGGTGAGTCCCTAGGATGGACTCGGCGAGTAGGTGCTGTATGGAGAAAACCCTAATTTTCGGGGTTGAGCCCTATATAAAGAGCATTATACCCCTCCACAGCCTCCCTTATTCCCCCCTTGAGTTCCAGAAACCCTAAATTCGTGGAGAAATCATTTGTGGAGCAAACTAGAGCTTGGAGAGGTGTTGTTTGAAGAGATCTTGAAGGAGAAGTGGCTTGGATCAAAGGGCTTTGCTTGGATTCGAGTTTGGCTGCTATTGAGGCATCTTTTGGAGGTAATATCTTCATCCTTAGGCTGTGCATTCCTAGTTTGTGTTGGTTGTATTTACTTTGAGCACTATTATACTCATTTTTGTGATACTCTACATGAAGTCATCCACCCCCGGACGTTTCCGCCATCCTTGGTTTGGGGGTGTGACACCTTACCCATCCCTATTCTTCTAAACATAATTCTCGATGATCTTCTCTGGTAATGGAGGCTTCATCCCCCACCTCGTTCCCCCCAAAACTCACCAGTGAAATTCCCCATTTTCAATGGATCGATTTGTATATAAAAAATGAAGATACATGCTGGTTTAGTTCCCACTTCTCCGCCATGGAATCGTCTACCACCACCAAATGCAAACTCTAATCTGGTTCCTGGTCTTGTTCTCACTTCTTCCTTCCTTAGATTTCATCAAATCCATCACTTCGATTTTATGGAAACATGTTTGCGTTTGGTTATTGATTTTGGTTTAGTTTACTTGCCATTACCCCTTCCACTTTGGCGCTTGATTGTGATGGTTATGCTAGAGCATAAATGATAGCCACCACCCAACGAGATAAATCTATAAGAATACTCATGGTTTAAAAAGATCCTACTGATATAAGATTAATAAACATGGGTGTCTTTTTAAAGTGTGTTTTTAATTTTAAGTATGTGTGTATATGTGGATTTGAAGTCATAATTGAAGGTTGGTGGGTTTTAGTTGCAGGTTTTAGAACAGAGGAAAGAGATGTGGAGTTGAATGTTTTTGTAACATCCCAGAATCGCAAGAGTAGAGTTGAAGGGCTAAAAGTGTAATTTTTAGAGGATGACTCGGCGAGTCCATGGATAGACTCGGCGAGTCAGGTCGCGGTCATGGTCGCGTGTCAAGTGGCCTACTCGGCGAGTCCCTAGGATGGACTCGGCGAGTAGGTGCTGTATGGAGAAAACCCAAATTTTCGGGGTTGAGCCCTATATAAAGAGCATTATACCCCTCCACAGCCTCCCTTATTCCCCCCTTGAGTTCCAGAAACCCTAAATTCATGGAGAAATCATTTGTGGAGCAAATTAGAGCTTGGAGAGGTGTTGTTTGAAGAGATCTTGAAGGAGAAGTGGCTTGGATCAAAGGGCTTTGCTTGGATTCGAGTTTAGCTGCTATTGAGGCATCTTTTGGAGGTAATATCTTCGTCCTTAGGCTGTGCATTCCTAGTTTCATCATTTTGGGGTTTGTGGGGAGTATGTCTTGGAATGTTTTGGAGTTTGGAGGATAGATCTGAGGTTGCTACCTCAGATCTGGAATATTGAAAGCCTAGAGTGCATTAAAGTTCCTGTGTTTGTGTGCTTAGTGAAGTCACCATGTCCCAAACGTTGGTTTTAAGGTGAATATGGCTTAAATCTCGTTAGATTCACGTAAAGTTTGCCACTTTACGTGATGGATGGATTGTAGGAGGTTGGATCTATGTTTTGGATCAATTGCATGGCCTGAGATGCTTCTGTATGGATTCAGACTGGTGGTACTCGACGAGTCACATGGGTGGACTCGACGAGTTGCTTGAAGATGGCCTGGGACTCGACGAGTTGGAAGAACAACTCGGCGAGTAGGTTGAAGATGGCCTTGGACTCGGCGAGTCTTGTCGAGGAAGTCCCAATATTTCTGGTTGAGTCGATGAATCGGTGAGTCAAGGGATGACTCGGTGAGTTGGGTACGAGTGTACTCAGAGTTGTTGGACTCGACGAGTCTTGGGGTGACTCGGCAAGTTGGGTCGCTGATTGAAGGAAGTTCTGAGCATATGGACTCGGCGAGTCATCGGGTTGACTCGGCGAGTAGGGTCAGTCAGGGGTTGACTTTGACTTGTCCGTGGTTGACCAGTTGTCTTCCAGGGGTATTTTGGTAATTAAGGGTATTTATTGAGTTGTATGTTTTGATGTTTAGTGGAGGAGTTCGTGTCAGAGTTTGGAGCAGCGGGATCTTATCTTTTCAGCCGACAGTTTCGAGGTGAGTTATCCTCACTATATCAACAGAGTCTAAGGCACCAAGGCTGGCCCTTTATTGTATTGAGATTTGGTTATGGTTATTATGTTATTGTTTGATGTGTCTGCATCCTGGTAGCTAGGATGGTACATGCTAGGAGGCCTTGCTAAGGTCAGTTTTCCCGATATACAGAGTGATGCTATGCTAGTGACCGGTTAGGTCGGTAACCCGGTTAGGGTAATGATATGCTACGTGATCTGCTTGCTCGGTTTGTTGACTATGACTGTTATATGAATGTATGTTTTGTGCACATGGTTGTTTGGACTGGAGATGGGTTGAGGCGGGTCCTGCTTTGTGCTGTAGGCCAAGATACCCAAGGCGGACCGGTTGTTCCGAAGGCCCAGCGAGCGGTTCGGATAGGCTGTAGGCCCCACGAGGGCGGACCAGACGTGCCAAGGCTCGGAGAGTGGACCAGGCCGACTGAAGGCCTGATGCGGGCGGACCAGTCACACTGTAGACTCAAAGAGTGGACCAGGTGGGTTGAAGGCCCGATGTGGGCGGACCAACCCCACTGTAGACTCGAAGGACATGACTAGACCTGGAGGATGGATCCGTTGGACTGAAGGCCCGATACGGCGGACCAGTCACACGGTAGACCCGACATGCATGGCTGTTCTATGTTCTGTTATGTTATGTATGTTTTATATGTTTTGGACCGGAAGGTCGTAGCCTGGAAGGGCGTATACGTGGTTGGTATTTTGGGGGTATCTCACTAAGCTTTCGGGCTTACAGTTGTGGTTTAATGTTTTTCAGGTTCTTCAAGAGACTGTGGCAAGGCGAAGGCGCGATCATACCGCTCCTTATGATTTTGTAGCAATGTGATTCTGGGAATACTTTAATGACTTGTATTGAAAACCTTTTTGTAAACATTTTAATGAAAATCGGGTTGTTTTGAAAATTTTAAATTGGTTGTGTTTTTCGGATGTTACAGTTTTGCACACAGCCACCGACACAATTAGTCATGTTGTATAAATCAGTCCCCATTATCTCATCAATCATCAATCATTTTAAACTTCTTGATAAACCTATTCTTAATTTTTGATTCGATTCTTTTTATTCTCTATTATGTTCTTCATTCACACCCACTATTTGGATTGATTCATCACTTTGTTCCTATTATCTAATTAAATTTAGTGTAATGGCCTCTATAATTTGTTATCGATCCTTGTGTTCGTTTGTGTTGAATCTGAACCCAAGAACATCATTTAGTTCATACCCAAATCTTCATCTAGTTCATCAGTATTTATGTTGAATGACAAAGAGAGAAGAGGATATATATATATATATATATATATATATATATATATATATATATATAGAAAGAGAGAGAGAGAGAGAGGGTAGGCCCTCTCTTTATTTCTTAATTATTAAAACTAATATATATATATATATATATATATATATATATATATATATATATATATATATATATATAATTAAATTAAAAAATGAAAGATAAATACATGAGGGCCATTACAGTCATTTCAGTTTACCGAGGGACCAAATACACAATGAAACTAGCCCAAAAAGACTATGAAACCAAAAAAGTCAGGGCTTGGACCAAAACCTGGAAAAATGCATACCACTTGGATCATTTTTGTAGTTTTGTCTAAATTTTATTTTAACGTAAATCCTTATCTAGATTATCCTTCTTGACTCTTCGCATTCCACAAGAAAATAGACTATGTGGAACATGTTTTAACATAAATCATTATGTAGATTAACCTTATTTCATCTTATTATTCCACATGAAAATAGACTATGTGGAACATGTGATTTGAGACTTGTTTTCTTTTGTAATACAAGTATATGTCATTTATGAAAAACGAGATTGTTTAGTACTACATGCTTTGAATTGGATTATTAGATGTAGGATCCCATGGAAATGAAAATTTTTTTATTAGAAGTAATGCATAATCGAAAGAAACGAATTAACATTTAAGCCCAAGTTGTATATATAATAGAGTAGTACAAAATTTGTAGAAGCATGTGCTTGCTTGAATACAATACTCTCTCTCTCTCTCTCTCGCTCTCTCTCCCTCTTTCTTTATAGATTAAACTACTCATCTATACAATGGGAGCTCTCTCAAACTACAATGAATACTAAACAAGTATTTATAGGCTAGCTCAACCCATAAGTCTTTCCATATCGAATAAGGAAAAGATCTTTCTAAATCAACATATCATGGAGAGCTGTGCACCCTAACATTCTCCTCATCAAAGCTTGGAATGGATGACCCGACTTCAAGTACAAAAGAGCAACATCACGAACAAAACCTCAAGCATGACAAATATTTAGAAGTGAACATCAAATCTTCAAATCATCAATAGCCTTCTAATCCGGGTTCTAGGATGTGAGACATTACAATCCAAAGCAACAAGAATCTTGTCACACCCCAAAACCAAGAACGACGGTGATGTGTGAAAACTCACTTAGTTTTAAACCTACTTTTAGTTGTAAAATAAACACACAAAGGCAGTGGACCTATCAATTGTGGTATAGTCAAATAAGTAGGGTATCGAACACAGGGAACGACAAATTAAAACTAAAAAGTAATTCTATCTAAATTAATTAATAAGTAGAGGGTTTTCTCTAGTTTTACAAGACTAGAAACTTACTAACTATTACTCAATCTAAAAACTAGAAAAACAAAGAATTAAATAGATTCAATAACACGAAGTAACTTTTGTTTAGTTCAACTCAATTGATCCTATGGTTGATTTCAAGGTAATAGTGCAATGGCTTAACTCTTTTGTTGGTTACTGATTCAAGTGACTAGGTTCGCATTCACTACACTAATCCTTAGTAAATAAACTAACTTAAATAGTGATCAGTTGTCTAATTCAATTTAGTTCACTAGATTAATTATTCGGATTACTTTAGACTTACAATAGTTAACCAATTTGGCTTTTAATTAACTTCTTGTTGATGGTCATCACACAAGCTTGCACATGGATTTACTTAATTTTCTTATTAATTCTAGTTTCATGTTCATTAATCCTATACATATAACAAAGTACTCACATGGTATATGAGGTTGATAATCAAACGATGTTCATGCTATTTAATTACCTTCCTATTAACAGAAAAATTAGTTATCATTCACATACAAGGTTCTTTAGCAAGCTAAAATAACAAAAATCACCAACATTAAATTAATCCTACCAATAATCAAACCATAGTCTCAATTTTGTATCCTCAAACAGAAGTTAAGAGTTTTAGCTCATGATTGAAGTAAATAACAGCATAAAAACGAATTCTAATTGTCTAACCATAATGGAAAACAAAAGATTATGTAGAATGATGAAATTTGCCTCAAATCTCCTTCGGGAGTGAATTGTAGCTTCTATCTTCGTCTTCTAGGGTTTCTCTGGCCTCTGAATCACAGCTAATTTTTCAAGAATCGTCCCAGAAGTCTTTTTTCATCGATCTGAGAAGTTATCTTTATATTCACGCATCGACTCGTCGAGTCAGGTGCCAACTCGTCGAGTCCATCTCACAATCCCCGTATGCGATAAGTATATGGGTTCCTGAGTCGTTATCTTCTCGAATCTTCACTTGGACTCGCCGAGTAGTCGACCCTACTCGCCGAGTAGGAGTTATTTTTGGTGTTTTTCTTCTTTATTCAATTCCCGAGCTCCTAACCGCTTCTCCTGCTTCCTTTTGCTTCTGAGCTTCATTTTTGGACTGAAAATACAATTCAAACACTTTTAAGTAGCTTTTGTCCATGAAATGCAATAAGTTAGCTAATAAATGAAGAAAAATCTATACTTAATACAAACTAAATATGCACATATCAAAATACCCCACACTTGACTTTTGCTTGCCCCCAAGCAAAACTGAATTTTAAAACATTGGAATCATATATGACAACTCCAAACTAACCCAGCCATTATGCCAAGACCGCAACGCATGCATTTGTGTCTAAATTTTTCCTAATAACCCCCATACTCCAAATACTCACAATCCTCATAAACATTTGCCCACTCACCCCGAACTATGCTCATTTTATGCAACCCTCCGAATCCATCCGCTGAAAACCTCTTACCCTCACAGTATTTTTAGCTGAGCAACCCAAGCATACATAATCTAGACAATTACAATTTATGATACCACTATGGAGCTCTTTTAAATTCTTCACTTCCTTGATAATTTGATCTTTGATCTCTTTGAATTCACCACCTTGTATTGATTGATTTTTGGTATCTTCAACTTTTTGAATTTCATGGAATTTTGATATTTTGATCTTCACTTTATTTGCTCCAAAATTCTTACAACTTTTCTTGTAATTCTTTTTTTTTAAACATGTATTCCTCACTTTTTTCACTCAAAATCCTACATGTTTAAGCAGGGGCGCTCAACCTCAACCTTTATTGGCTAACGATAATAATTTTCCTGGATACATTTCAGGTTTAGGCTGCTAAACATATTGCATGCCTGAGGCTGAGCGGGGTCGTGTTTTTGTCTCATGATTTCACTGGAATAAGGAAGCCACAAATGCACTAGAACGTGTATAGGCTCAACTAAGCATTTGGGTTTTCATGCAATTATCAACACAATTCTAACATGGAATCCTAATTTGCTTTTACCAAAATTTTCTAAATTAAATCCCTAAGTAATATTTTTGGTATGCAACAGTTTTTTAAAATTAGCCTAAATTAAGATTCTAAATTTTCTAATATGTGACCAACCCCCTACCCCACACTTATTTTATGCAATGCCCTCATTGCATACTATGAAAAAAGAAAAATGCAAATATAGAGAGAATTGGAACAAACTCCCCTCGGGTAGCAGTCGATAGGTTGATACTCTTCTTTCCAGCTCCAACTTCATTTGACTTTAGCCATGGAAACAACTCATCCATGACTTGGGCATCAAAATCTCATGTGGCAGCTCCAAATATGCAGGTAAAACAGTGTAAGATCTTCAAGAATCGATATGGAAGAATAAGTGGTCAAGTGGTACACTCAGCAGCATCAAATCAACAGTCCTTTTGGTATAAAAATGATTGACTCGTTGAGTCATATATGCGACTCGTCAAGTATAAGCGCGGACATCTCAGAATTTGTGAGAATACAAGGTGACTCGTCGAGTCAGCTTAGTGCACTCGACGAGTAGACCACTGGATGAAAAAATTATATTCTGCAATTGTTCCAGCCTCTAATAAATCTTCTAAATTCCTCCTCACTTCTAGACTCAATTGCTCATGTCCCTAGGGACCGAACTCGACACTTTGACTTTAACGCTTTCCTTCCTTGTCTCTCTTTCACTCGTTATAACTCTCTTTTCTCTATAACTTTAAACCCTTCTTATGCAAGCACTCCTAATCCAATCCTGAAAATCACTAATGCAAACAAACATCAAGCAAAACAGTAAAAGTCTTAACAAATTTCAAACACACCAAATAAAAACAAAAATAAAAATAAAAATTGTTTAATAAAAACACAAATAAACTAATCCTCCTCATCATCGTCATGCTCCGGTGCCGCTCCACTTCCACTCGCACCAATCCTTCTCGCATTAATCACGTCATCCCACGATGGAATATACGGAAAGTTACCACCATCGATATGCGGAATGTTGAAGTGGTCAAATAATTGGATGTGGGATTGATTGCTAAAGTTGATACCCCGCGCCATTTGATCTTGCAACCGCCTCATCTCAACATTGTACCAATCCATTGGTACTTCATCATTGTCTACCGAAATCACCGGCGATTCCTCCTCTACATCTCGCTCTCGCCTCGATCGGACCCTCCTTCCTTGCACCTCGGGACCAACAACAGGATCATCATGCGGGATAGCATAATGACCACTACCATAGTCCTCAATGATCCTAGCCCTCCTAAAAAGAATGGGATTGAATGGAGGGGTAGGAATCATAGTCATGAAATTCCACGCGCCACGGGTCATCAACCCAAAAGAATTGGCGAGCCATGTGACAAACATACCACCATTAATCGTCGATGTCTTGCGGTCTTTGACCGCACCCTCAGCCAAATATGAAGCCAAACACCAATGAATATTACATAAAGTTTCTGGTGTGATAATGCTCCATAAGTAAAAGACATCAAGGTTAGAAACCTTGTCATCATCTTTTCTTTGGTTAATGGTGGTGGAAATAAGGCGATGAATAAGGCGGTGTGTAGGCGAACGAATGCTTCCCTCCTGTGCTGACTTCGGAATGTACACTTTGTTGGAAATTGTATTCCACTAACCCGTGCTCGTCACTCCATCGGGGAACACTTTGTGAGATTGTTCCATAAATGCATGGAAAATAGCGGTCGAGACCAATGACCGGTCTTAAATACCCATCCGACAAGCGAGATCAACCACGGAGCAACGATGAAACTCGCCCCCAAGACAAAAATTAACACTCGTCGGGTGATAGCAGTCATTCCCCCCACTAAAAGATACCGTGGAAAAAAATTCCAGGCAAAGCTCCCAATACACTGGCTCTTGAATACGGAAGATCCGGCTCCACCCATCACAAACCATCGTCTCCCCCTCGTAAGTAAACTCCTTTAAAAGATAAGGAGCCAACTCCTCTTCATATCGCACACTTTGCAACCAACCCGAATCAATTCGGTTGGGCACATAAATTTCTTTCTTCCTGACGTCAGCTAATTTCTTCTTCCATCTCATCATGGTAGAAGCGGATTCGATTTGCGGGAAATTTAACCAAGGAAAATCTTCTTGGTGTCCACTGGAACTTTGTCCCCTGCGAAACATTTCCTGCAAAACGAAGATACAAAACCTAGGAAAACATAGAAAATCATTAAAATACGTAACATCTGTGTCCCCGACTCGACTCGTCGAGTCTATGAACGACTCGGCGAGTCGCAATGACTGTGCGAGTCATTCAACGAGTCAGTCAAAGTTCAACCTCTAAATCTCTAAATAAACTCACGGGTTTTGTCCAGGGATGTTTCTATAAGGTATTAGGGCAAGAATAATCATGCAAACCAACATATTTTTTTGAAAAATCAAAACCCTAGAAATTTACTATTCTTCAAAATCGGGCTTGATATGAAATTACTACCCTAGATCATCTAAAAACCATGATTTTAATAGAAAATAGGAAGAAATTAGTTACCTTTTGTGATAGAAATTGAAAACTTGAAGAACAATTGAAGAAGACGATGAATGCTTGAGAGAGAGAGAGAGAGAGTTGGAAAGGAGGCACATGACGAGTGAGTTGTGAAAACTGATTTCCTTAAGGTTAAAACCCTAATTACCGGTTGTAAAAATTGTTTTTATTTTTTTCTGTAAATAAGACCGACTCGTCGAGTCAGTCTCGGACTCGGCGAGTCTGGTCGCGAATTTATCCTTCTTCTGAAATCTACAGGGACTCGTCGAGTCATGGTCAGACTTGGCGAGTCTCTTGCTGATAAGTATAAAATTTTGCCATTTATTTAGGAAAGAAAATGTTTGTCACCCCACACTTAGTCCATACGCACTCTCAAGCAGACATGTCCGATGAATTGGAAGATTGAAATTCTAAAAACGAAAAAAATGCAAACAAAACTAAAAAAGGTAAAAGAAAGCAAACTCTAAATAACGGGTTGCCTCCCGCCAAGTGCTTCTTTTTTAAGGAGTCGTTAGCTGGACTCCTTCCCGTCTACGTCTCGTCATCTTCCAGCATCGGAAATACAAACCTAATCTTTTGTGTTTTGTACTTTGTCTTGTAAGCGTGAACCTTCTTTTTATAAGCCCGTTTTAATTCCTCTCTCTTCTTTTTTACAGCATCATCCTCAGCTGCTTGGGCTTCTTTTCTCATCTTTTTCTTCTTCACCCCATTCTTTTTCTCCTTCTCTTTCACCTCCTTTTCATCAAACTTAAGTACTTCATATTATGTGAAAGTTCGTGCTCTAGGTTTGGTAATGAATGGTTGATCAGCCTCCACTCTCCTATCCATTGCCTTCTCTTGTTTTTCTGTGTTAACCCATCTACAAGCAGAATTGCATCAAGACATGCTATATGGACGTGTTGGACTTTAGTATCTGTTTCTCCGCCTACTGTTTGTTCTTCTAATGAATCATGAAAAATATCCATGCCCAGAATATGCAGAGAATTAGCAACAAGCAGATCTAAGTCGTCTAAGTTGTTGGTAATTTCGACTGGACTCGTCGAGTCCAGTAAGGTGACTCGGCGAGTCGGATCCTATTTCACCATGTCTTCTGTGTTTTCCAAGTCGGCTCCTTCCAGTAGCTTTTCTATCTCTTCCAAGTCCTTGTTAACATCTCCATCCTCTCCAGAAGGTAGCAAAAACTTGTTTGGATCTCTTTCTTGCAAAAGTTCAAGTTCTTTTTTGTAGTATCTCATCATCTAAACCGATAAATGAGATCTCTTTTTTCCGTTTCTCTTCTTGCTTGGCTTCTGGTATAGCTTTAAATACCGTTGACTCGTCTCCTACCCTTAATGTTAGTGTAGACTCACATACATCAATTAAAGCACATGCGGTGTTTAAAAATGGCCTCCCCAAAATAATTGGAACTTTGGGGTCTTCTTCCATATCTAGCACCACAAAGTCTACTGGAAAGATGAACTTGTCAACTTTAATGAGAAGATCCTTGCAAACTCCTCTTGGATGAATTGTCGTCTTGTCAGCTAAATGGATCTTCATGTTTATTGGTCTTGGCTCCGGTAAGTTCAGCTTCTTGAAGAAAGAGAGAGGCATCAGGTTGATGCTTGCACCCGAATCGGTCAATGCTTGAGTGACAAATGCATTTCCAAATTCGCACGGAATTATGATACTTCCCGGATCGCCCTTCTTTTCGGGTAACTCACTCAACATTATCTCCGCGACTTCAGCCAAGTCTTTCCTAGCAGCAAAGAGACCTTTTAGTAAGTTGAAGTACTTGGGTGTTGTGAGCATTGTTTCTACAAATGGCACATTAACTTGGAGGGCTTTAACATGCTTCATAAAGGCTTTATAAGCTTCAACTTTTTCCACAGGCATGGCTTTGATTGGGAATGGCAGAGGGGGATTATATGGCTTTAAGGGGATGCTAGTTTTGTCATGTACGCATGAACTCATCGAGTCCATTTGAGGGACTCGGCGAGTCGGGTCGGTTTAGCTGGAGCCGAGTCTTCTGTATTCTCTGTCTTGCTATTGGAGACCCTCTGTGCCTGTGTGAAAATTTTTTCACAGCTGGAAGTTACCATACTCACATTTTCCATTCTTGGATTATTCTCGGTGTTACTTGGATGTTGACCCGATCTTCTTTCATTCACTTGATGTGCAAGTTGTCCCAGCTATTTCTCAATGTTGAGAATGGATGCCTGCTGATTCCTTAACATATTTCTGGTCTCGTGCATTGCTACATCGTGATCATTGTGTCTCTTTTCGGACGCGGCTATGAATCTAGTGAGTATTTCTTCTAAATTGGCTTTCTTTTCCATTACCGGTTCTTCCTTTTGATAGAATCCCCTCTCCTTCTGCTTGTATTTATGCTCCTTAGCCTTTCTATATTCTTCGTATGGGAGCCATTCCTTATTCGGTTTCCGCCAATTCTCGTCATATCTATCGCCACTTGAGTAAAACACTTGAGCCTTCTTATTTCCATTTTCGTCCAAATCACAATCCTTGGTGAGGTGGGGCCCTCTACAATTCTCGCATCCAACTCGAATAGCATGGATTGTTGATCCATTTTTGTCATCCTTCTATCTAGACTATCGAGCTTAGCTATTACCACCGCTATGCTATCATTCACTGAGTTCACTGCTCCCCAACTTACTTCATTTCTCGGATTGTGGTATTCTCTAGAATGCTTAGAGAATTCCTCAATTAACTCCTTGATTACCGGAGGCGGCTTTCTGGTGAGCGGGCCTTGTGAATCGAGCAATTGCCTTGTGGTGACATTGACTCCATCATAGAAAATGGAGACCTCTTGTTGGCTATTAAGGTCATGGTGTGGGCAATTTCTAAGCAAACCTTTGTACCTTTCCCAAGCTTCATAAAGAGATTCGCCGGGTTGTTGCTCGAAGTTGATGATGGCTTTCTTCAACTTAGCTATCTTGGAAGGCGGGCAAAAGTGGTCTATGAATTCCTCTTTCATCTTGGCCCATGTGGTGACCGTTCTGGGAGGAAGTGACTTGAGCTAATCCTTCGCAGCACCTTTGAAGGTGACTGGGAGCATGCGAAGTAGTTGGGTCTTGCGAGGCACATTTGGTACATTGAAGTAGTCAGCCACATCATTTACTTCATCCAAGTGCTTGTAGGTGTCTTCGTGGTCTTTCCCATAAAAAGGAATCTCCTTGACTTGAGCGAGAATATGGACCTTTAGCTCGAAAGTAGCGGTTGCAGGAATTGCGGGCTGCACAAGTCCCAGGCCGGTGTCATCACACATCCTCTTCTTCCATTCCCCCATGGGGACTTCATCGATATTAGCCATAGCGGTAGCTAAATCATCTTCAAACTCGGATTTGTGCTCGTATGTGGGTTCTTCCTCTTCCTCGGTCTTGTACTCGGTGTCTTCTTGAATTAGATTTTTGATTGTCAAAGAGGCACTAGATGCTCCTGATTTGTTGTTCCTCTTCTTGCTGAAAACATAATTGAGGTTTTTGAGTGGTGAATTCTTTGAAGAAGCGGATTCTCCAACGGTTTTGCCTTTGCTCCTTCTTAGTGCGGATTCCGGATCTTCAAGAGGATGGATCAGAGGTGTATCAGATCCTCGGGGTCATGAAACAACTGTAACCAAAACAAAAAAACGTAAAAAGAACAAAAAAAAAATTAAAACTGCAAACAGCGACGTACTCGCCGAGTCTGCACGAGTGTACTCGACGAGTCCAAGGTAAAATCAGAAAAAATTTTAGTTATTATTTAAAAAAAAAATTATACTACCTACTAAATTACCGTGTAATTAACCTTGTGTAAGATACACCCCACACAAAGGATCGATTGAATTAGAATTTAATGTTAATTTTAGAACCGTTCCCCGGCAACGGCGTCAAAAACATGATGTGTGAAAACTCACTTAGTTTTAAACCTACTTTTAGTTGTAAAATAAACACACAAAGGCAGTGGACCTATCAATTATGATATAGTCAAATAAGTAGGGTATCGAACATAGGGAACGGCAAATTAAAACTAAAAACTAATTCTATCTAAATTAATTAATAAGTAGAGGGTTTTCTCTAGTTTTACAAGACTATAAACTTACTAACTATTACTCAATCTAAAAACTAGAAAAACAAAGAATTAAATAGATTCAATAACACGAAGGAACTTCTGTTTAGTTCAAATCAATTGATCCTATGGTTGATTTCAAGGTAATAGTGCAATGGATTAACTCTTTTGTCGGTTACCGATTCAAGTGACTAGGTTCGCATTCACTACACTAATCCTTAGTAAATAAACTAACTTAAACAGTGATCAGTTGTCTAATTCAGTTTAGTTCACTAGATTAATTATTCGGATTACTTTAGACTTACAATAGTTAACCAATTTGGCTTTTAATTAACTTCTTGTTGATGGTCATCACACAAGCTTGCACATGGATTTACTTAATTTTCTTATCAATTCTAGTTTCATGTTCATTAATCCTAGATATATAACAAAGTATTCACATGGTATATGAGGTTGATAATCAAACGATGTTCATGCTATTTAATTACCTTCCTATTAACATAAAAATTAGTTATCATTCACACACAAGGTAATTTAGCAAGCTAAAATAACAAAAATCACCAACATTAAATTAATCCTACCAATAATCAAACCATAGTCTCAATTTTGTATCCCCAAACAGAAGTTAAGAGTTTTAGCTCATGATTGAAGTAAATAACAGCATAAAAACCAATTCTAATTGTCTAACCATAATGGAAAACAAAAGATTAAGTAGAATGATGAAATTTGCCTCAAATCTCCTTCGGGATTGAATTGTAGCTTCTATCTTCGTCTTCTAGGGTTTCTCTAGCCTCTGAATCGCAGCTAATTTTTCCAGAATCGTCCCAGAAGTCTTTTTTCATCGATCTGAGAAGTTATCTTTATATTAACGCATCGACTCGTCGAGTCAGGTGCCGACTCGTCGAGTCCATCTCACAATCCCCGTATGCGATAAGTATCTGGGTTCCCGAGTCGTTATCTTCTCGAATCTTCACTTGGACTCGCCGAGTAGTCGACCCTACTAGCCGAGTAGGTGTTATTTTTGGTGTTTTTCTTCTTTATTCAATTCCCGAGCTCCTAACTGCTTCCCCTGCTTCCTTTTGCTTATGAGCTTCATTTTTGGACTGAAAATACAATTCAAACACTTTTAAGTACCTTTTGTCCATGAAATGCAATAATTTAGCTAATAAATGAATAAAAATGTATACTTAATACAAACTAAATATGCACATATCAGGCGGACACATTCCGGGGCGGAGGACGTCACGTACAGTATCACAACAATGAAAAGTAGTAAACAAGCAACAACATCATCCATTGCATTAATAATATAATTTTAATACAAGTGTGTTCTGTCAAATTATAATATAGACACTAAAGTACAATCAAAATAAAAGATAACTCTTGATCAGGCTCCATCTTCTCTAAACCTTGCATCGGTACCTGTCTATCGTTGACCTGAGGATACAAGTTATTTTGAAAGAGAGTATCAACTTTAAAGCTGGTGAGATCAAAGACTTGACATTGTTTTGAAAGAAAGCTCGTATAAGTATGAAAATGTTTATAGAACAACTGTAAACGTTTGAAAAACCCTAGAAATACATATGATTTCTACTATTATAAAAGGGAGTCTTCTACCAAGACCTAATTGCTCTGAATATAGCCTTTTACCAAGACCCGACTCTGTTACTATTATTATTATTATAAGAAATTGTATCCTTTGGTACTAGGATACTCAAATATAATTCACCTCATCGGTTATGTGAATGAGTCACAAAATAAAGGTAATAATATAACTAACCTAACTATTACCCTTTGGTACTAGGGTAACTAACAGTGTTAACTTAAGACATCCGTAGATGTACATTTACCTCTGTTGCTAACAGCTGGGTGTAAGAATAGTTAATCCCTTAAAGTATACATGTAATGGTATCAACCGTAGGCATCCGTAGATGTTCATTATCCTCTGTAGCTAACAATGGCTATAGGAATGGTTAGTCCCACAAAGTATCCTTTGGTACTAGGATATTAAATCCAATCTATCTCGTCGATTATGTGATTGTATCACAAGGTAAAGATAAGAATGAGGATTTTATAACGTAATCTATACATATAAATTGTAATAATAACTCATCATATATTATCTATGTAAATGTACTCATGTAAGCGTGTTTATGTAAATGTACTCATGTAAATGTAATCATGTAAATGTAATCATGTTAATGTAATCATGTAAATGTACTCATGTAAATGTTCTGCGTGTACTAGCTGTAACGTGTGTTCTCTCTCTATCTGGCAAGTATTGACTCATGAATGAACTGACTCATTGTATGATATCGTGTTCTAATAATAGTTCTAGTATCTTCCTAAACTACCCCTATGGTAGTTTACTAGTAATCTAACTGGTACATATGGACATGGATGTAAACCCTTGCTACCCAAGGGTATTGAATGAACTGGAAGAACCTTTATGAATATATATGTACACATGATATATAACTAATATTTAAACAACCTTCGGACGGGTACCCGATCTCCCACCAGACCACATCTCAAGCGCGAAAAGGAAATAGGGTGGATAGCCTTCCTAAGTCTTTTAAACATTTCTTATATAACTATACATATATAGGCATGCAATTGATAGTATAAAAGCATAAAATAAGTTTGGTAAAAACTTTGAACATAATTATTATCTAAGAAACGATCAACTTGATGTCAATCTATAAAACGGTTTGAAAGCATGGGTTTGATAAAACAGTTTAAGTATAAAGGAACATTTGTTTGAACACAATTATAAATGAGTTTGAAATGAAGCGTACAGAGTAAAGTGTACAACTTAATAAAGAGTTTTTATCATATAAAATGTTTATGAAAATCATTTGAAGGAAACTGTTTGGTAAAATGGCTAATGAGTAGCCAATCATTTGAATGCTGCTTACTAATCACATGTGATTGATATAGTAACTAGCATAATTCTACTTGTACCCCCCCCCATAAAACATTTAAAAACAGTTAAAACATTGATTAAGGGGTATGAACTCACCTGTAGATGGTGGTTTGGATGTACTGAACGGTGTCGGATTGCTAAGTGTCAAGTGAGGACTTGTACACACACTATGATCCTAATGAACATATAATCACACATATATGCACCCAATTAGTGTAACAGCCCGGAATTTCAGGTCTTGTTTTTAAAACTATTTTTGGGGCATTTTAGGAGGGGACTCGGCGAGTTGGTGCCTGACTCGCCGAGTAGGACAACAGACTTGGTCGCAGATTCGCGACTGGACTCGACGAGTCCATTAGGGACTCGGCGAGTCGACGCTGTTCAGCAGAAACCCTAGCCGTTTGGTTTTGGATCGTTTATAACGCCTCTTAGGCCGTCATTGTTCGTTTTTGCTTACTGAGAAGAACCCTAGAACGATTGTGTGCATCTGGAACAAGGATTCAAGACCATTGTTGGGTTTGGAAGAGTTGTGTGCAAGGAAGAGGAAGGTTTAGCTAAAGGAACAGCAAGAGAATCACGTTCTGAGGATTGGGGACACAGAAAGTGCATCAATCAGGTAATATCTCGGATTTCGTTCTTCTGTGATTGATGTGTATATGAAGTTAGGGTTTATAGAACCCATTTGATGGTTAGAGGGATTATTATGTTGTTACCCAAGTGTTTATACCCCAGTAATAGGATGTTTAGAGGTCCAGATAGTCCCATGAGTGTGTATTTCGGGACCATACGTGTTTCAGGAAGCAGTTGATCGACTGCATGGCATGGACTCGCCGAGTCGGATGAGCAGACTCGGCGAGTAGCTTGAAGATTCACTGGGACTCGCCGAGTTGTTCTTCAGACTCGGCGAGTGGAGCCGGGGTGGCCCCGCGATTCTTCCACAAGGACCTCGTCGAGTCAAGAGGGATACTTGACGAGTAGAAAGGGAACAACAGGGAAATTTGGGGAGGACGTCTAGACTCGCCGAGTCGCCTTTGCACTCGACGAGCCCGGTCAAGTTGACCGTTGATCAGACTTGACCTGCATGTAAATTCTTAGGGTCAGTTGTCTTGAATGATAAGAGTATTAATAAGGGTATATGGTATTATAGGGAGTCTGCAGATCGGCGGATCGAGTGCGAGTAGTTTCAAGAGTTGATAGCTAACATTACCACGAGGTGAGTCTTCTCACTATACTGTACCCGGAAGGGTTTGACTGTGTGACCGGAAGGTCGGATATGTTATGTGTTATATATATGCTATAATTGAAAGGAATAGTTGCTATGCATGCTATGTATGTTTCTATGGGCCGGAAGGCAATGTATTATGTGACAGGAAGATCAGGTATGATATACGATATATGTGATATATGTGTTAGAGTAAATGTATTATGTGTTATATATGTTTATGGGCCGGAAGGCAATCATGTTATGGGCCGAAAGGCAATTATCTTATGGGCTGGAAGGCAATTATCTTATGGGCCGGAAGGCAATTATCTTATGGGCCGGAAGGCAATTATTTTATGGGCCGGAAGGCGATTATCATATGGGCCGGAAGGCATTGTACTGTGGACCGGAAGGTCCGGGCCTGGAAAGGCATATATGTGTAAGTGGTATACTGGGGAACTCACTAAGCATTTATGCTTACAAGTTGTTATGTATGTGTTTCAAGTACTAGCGAGGACCGTGGGAAGGCGCCGGCATGATGCATACACACTGCTGCTATTTGAGATCTTGGGGGTTATACATATGTATTTGTTTTGAAACATGAAATAAATATTATTGGTTGAATGAACTCACTTTATTTAAAATGAAAAATTTATTCGAAAATTTGCGTTGTTACAATTGGTATCAGAGCCTTGGTTTGAGGGATTCGGGTGTACCTTTTGGTGTAACTGAACTTAAACCGAGGATTTGAGGAAAAAAAAATCTTTTAAAAATAATAAATACATAAACTTTTATAAATGGTAAAGTGGTAAATAAGAAAGACGCAGTGTGTACGATCAGCCAGCGCCCGAACGGTAAAGATCCCCAGAATACTTTACAATGTTATGTTATGCACTGAATTATGAATTGTTATGCATGCTAGAAGACTAGGTATACATGATTGGACTAGAATGGCCTGTTTTGTGATGCCTTAGTCTAGGGAGGTTGCTTGTATGAGATATTCGGTAGCGTGCAGGTAGATAGTGCATACGAGAAATAGAGTACTCACTATTCGGGGTTTGGGGAGGAAGATTTGGGACGAATACTGACACGGTGTGGTCGGTGGTATTGGGCCCGTACTACCGAAGACACCGGGTCGGTGGAAGACCCAAGTAAGAATCCCTGGATATCGGAGACTGAGTAGGGTTGCGTTATCGAGTACAACTGTACTTGATGGAGTCGCTGATAATTTTATGTTGTATTTCAGAGACATCATGGTTACGACACGCCACGGAGCGAGTTCGAGGAGTATGAGTGATGAGGAGATTCGTCAGATGATTCAGGAGGAGGTAGCTGCGGCGGTTCGGGCTGAGATCCCGGAGATGTTTGGGTCCATCAAGACCACCCTGATGGAGGAGTTTGAGGAGCGGTACGCCGCACTGACTGAAGCTGCAGTCGCTGCCGCTACCGCAGCTGTGGCCGCTGCTAGGCTGCAAGGGGGTGATTCGTTACTATTCCGGGAATTCAGCAACACGAAACCCCCTGAGTTTGATGGGACGCAGGATCCGATTGCTGCAATGAGGTGGATCGCCGATATTGAGGGGTCTACACTTGTTCATGCCCGGAGCACCTGAGGGTACGGTTCGCCTTGAACCAGCTCTGTCTGGGAGCGAAGGATTGGTGGAAGTTCGTGACGGCGAACTTCACTCAGGCGGAGATTTCAGCGGTGACATGGGAGAGGTTTACTGAGATGTTCAGGGACGAGTACATTCCCCCAGTGGAGAGGGAACGATTGATCCAGGAGTTCTTGACCCTTAAGCAGGGTACTGATTCCGTTGCGGTGGTTACACGGAAGTTTCATGAGAGGGCGATGTTCTGCCCCGAGTTGGTGTCTACAGAGCAGTCACGGATGAGCCGGTACTTGGGCATGTTGAGGAGGGATATCCGGGAGTTTGTGTCAAACTCCACATATTGTACTTTCACTGAGCTTCAGGCGAATGCCAGGAAGCGCGAGATCGAGTTGGAGACCCAGGCCAGGGAGGAGGCCGAGTCTCGGCAGGTGGACCGGTGACCGACTCAGTCTCAGCCGGCAGCCAAGCGGTTCAAGTCCGCTGATTCGAGGACGGGAGGTTCGAAGGGCCGCACTTGCGGAAAGTGCGGCAAGAGTCATGAGGGGGCGTGTAGAGCGGGTGGTTGCTACAAGTGTGGCAAGGAAGGACACATTGCCAGGGATTGTCCTAAGGGGTTTATGGTTTGCTTTCATTGCAACCAGACAGGCCATCGGAAGGCCGAGTGCCCGCAGCTTCTTCAGGGATCTACACCTACTACCAGGACTACCGAGACACGACCGGCGAAGGTCGAGGCCCCGAGGGCTCGCGGGAGAGCCTTTCAGCTGACTGCGGAGGAGGTCCGGGCTGCACCCGATGTTGTGGCAGGTATACTGTAATTTGCGTATTTATTTAAAGTTGAAATGTTATGCTTATGTTAATATATGTGTAGGTACTTTTATTGTGAACTCTATGCCTGCTCTTGTGTTATTTGATTCAGGTGCGAGTAGATCCTTTGTACCTTTAACTTTTAGTCAGCATATCAGCATTGGTCGTGAGCTGTTAAGTCGGCCTCTGAGCGTTTCTATAGCGGCCGAGAGGGTGGTTTGTGTTACGGAGGTTCTTCGGGGATGCGTGCTAGAGATTTTTGGGGTTGCGTTCCCGATTGACCTAATTCCTATTGCGATGGGTGATGTCGGTGTCATCGTGGGCATGGACTGGTTGAGCCGATTCAGCACCGTCATCGACTGTGAGCGCCAACTGGTGACTATACGAGACCCTAGTGGGGGAGTTCTTACGGTGTACGGCGAGGGTACCCGTTCGGGATCAGCTTTTTGTTCGGCCGCTAGGGCGAGGCAATGTCTACAGAAGGGATGTAAAGGTTTTGTGGCGTATGTGATGGATACGCGGGAGGCTTCCGAGAGACCGAGGACAGTGGAGGAGGTTCCGGTGGTGTGCGAGTTTCCAGATGTTTTTCCCGAGGATTTGCCGGGAGTACCTCCTGTGAGGCAAGTAGAGTTTGGTATCGATCTGGTTCCGGGGGCTGCACCTATTGCGAAGGTGCCTTATCGTCTTGCACCTCCAGAGATGCAAGAGTTGTCCTCGCAACTCCAGGAGTTGCTGGGGAAGGGATTTATTCGGCCGAGTAGCTCGCCGTGGGGAGCACCGATTCTATTCGTCAAGAAGAAGGATGGTTCACACCGGATGTGTATTGATTACCAGGAGTTGAACAAGGTGACGGTCAAGAACCGCTATCCGTTACCGAGGATCGATGATCTATTCGATCAGTTGCAAGGGGCATCTTGGTTTTCCAAGATCGATATGAGATCAGGGTACCATCAGGTAAGAGTGCGGGATGAGGACGTCCAGAAGACAGCATTCAGGACGCGTTATGGGCATTACGAGTTCGTGGTGATGCCTTTCGGGCTCACCAATGCCCCGGCAGTGTTCATGGACCTCATGAACAGGGTATGCAGGCCGATGCTGGATCGGTCTGTGATTGTATTTATCGACGACATCCTAGTATATTCGCGAACTAGAGAGCAGCATGAGAGACATTTGAGGGAGGTCCTTGAAGTACTGAGGTCGGAGAAACTATATGCAAAATTCTCCAAATTTGACTTCTGGTTGCGGGAGGTCCAATTTCTTGGACATGTTGTTAATCAGGCAGGGATATTGGTCGATCCGGCCAAGGTGGAAGCAGTGATGAGTTGGGAGGCACCGAAGTCACCTTCCGAGATCAGGAGTTTCCTTGGGTTGGCGGGGTACTATCGGAGATTTATTAGGGACTTCTCCAAGATCGCGGTACCGCTCACCAGATTGACCCGGAAGGGTGTTACATTCTCATGGGGACCCGAGCAGCAGACTTCCTTCGAGACACTTCGTCAGAGACTGTGCGAAGCCCCGGTATTAGCTCTCCCGGAAGGGATGGAGGATTTTGTCGTATATTGCGACGCGTCGATTTCGGGACTGGGTGCGGTGTTGATGCAGAGAGGTCATGTGATAGCTTATGCGTCGAGGCAGCTGTAGCCTCATGAGGCGAGATATCCCACACATGACTTAGAGTTAGGGGCAGTGGTGTTCGCTCTCAAGATATGGCGTCACTACCTGTACGGGGTTCGTTGTACTATATACACGGACCATAAGAGTTTGAAGTATTTGATGGATCAACCCAACCTAAATATGCGTCAGAGGAGATGGTTGGACGTGGTTAAGGATTATGACTGTGAGATCCTATACCACCCAGGCAAGGCTAATGTGGTAGCCGATGCATTGAGTCGTAGAGCGGAGAGCACTCCATTGCGAGACGTATGTTTGAGACTGACAGTGATGACCCCGATATTGGATGCTATTCGTGGGGCGCAGGCCGAGGCTGTGAGATCCGAAATGCAGAAGAAAGAGAGAGTCGTTGGGTTAATTTCAGAGTTCGTTAAGGATGGACAAGGACTTTTGACGTTTCAGGGTCGGATTTGGGTACCATTCGTGGGCGGTACGCGTACTATTTTGATGGAGGAGGCTCATAGATCGAAATTCTCAATCCATCCCGGTGCTACGAAGATGTATTTGGACTTGAGGAAGGAATATTTGTGGCCTTGTATGAAGAGAGACGTCGCATGGTTCGTTGAGAGGTGTTTGACCTGCCGTAGGGTTAAGGCCGAGCACCAGAGACCGCATGGTAAGTTGCAGCCCTTGGAGATTCCTGAGTGGAAGTGGGAACAGATTACGATGGATTTCATCACCAAATTGCCGAGAACTGCCAGAGGAGTCGATGCAATTTGGGTGATTGTGGATAGGTTGACGAAGAGTGCACACTTCCTTGCCATTAGCGAGAGTTCATCAGCGGAGAAGTTGGCGGAGTTATACGTGAGAGAGATAGTATCTCGGCATGGAGTGCCGATCTCGATTGTTTCAGACCGTGATATACGCTTCACTTCCAGGTTCTGGAAGAAATTCCATGAGGAGCTGGGTACTAAACTGCATTTTAGTACCGCATACCATCCCCAGACAGACGGTCAGAGCGAGCGGACGATTCAGACATTGAAAGACATGCTTAGAGCGTGTGTGTTAGACTTCGGGGGTAGCTGGGATGCGCATTTGCCTTTGGCTGAGTTTTCCTACAACAACAACCATCATTCGAGCATTGGTATGCCACCTTTTGAGTTGTTGTATGGTAGGAGGTGTCGGACCCCCATTTGCTGGGGAGAGGTGGGTTAGAGAGTGATGGGCAGTACAAAGATCGTACTCCAGACGATAGAGCAGATTCAGCAGGTTAGGCAGAGATTATTGACCGCTCAAAGCCGACAGAAGAGTTATGCGGACAGACGCCGGTCCGAGCTGGAATTCCAGGTCGGCGACTTCGTTCTCCTGAAGGTTTCTCCGTGGAAGGGAGTGATCCGGTTCAGAAAGAGGGGCAAGATGGGGCCCCGGTTCATAGGTCCATTTCGGGTAATTGCAAGGGTAGGTCGGGTAGCTTATCGGTTGGAGTTGCCAGCAGAGTTGGGATAGATTCACAATACCTTTCACGTATCACAGTTGAGGAAGTGTATAGCCGATGAATCGGTGGTGGTTCCGTTAGAGGATATTCAGGTGGATGCGAGCCTGAATTACGCCGAGAGACCAGTAACTATTAGGGATCGGAAGATCAAGGTTCTGTGGAACAAGGAAGTACCTCTAGTGTTGGTTTAGTGGCAACACCGGAAGGGATCGGAGATGACTTGGGAGCCGGAGCGTGAAATGCGGGAGCAACATCCGGAGTTATTCGCAGAGTGAGACTTCGAGGGCGAAGTCTAGTTCTAGTGGGGGAGAGTTGTAACAGCCCGGAATTTTAGGTATTGTTTTTAAAACTATTTTTGGGGCATTTTAGGAGGGGACTCGGCGAGTTGGTGCCTGACTCGCCGAGTAGGACCACAGACTTGGTCGCAGATTCGCGACTGGACTCGACGAGTCCATTAGGGACTCGGCGAGTCGACGCTGTTCAGCAGAAACCCTAGCCGTTTGGTTTTGGATCGTTTATAACGCCTCTTAGGCCGTCATTGTTCGTTTTTGCTTACTGAGAAGAACCCTAGAACGATTGTGTGCATCTGGAACAAGGATTGAAGACCATTGTTGGGTTTGGAAGAGTTGTGTGCAAGGAAGAGGAAGGTTTAGCTAAAGGAACAACAAGAGAATCACGTTCTGAGGATTGGGGACACAGAAAGTGCATCAATCAGGTAATATCTCGGATTTCGTTCTTCTGTGATTGATGTGTATATGAAGTTAGGGTTTATAGAACCCATTTGATGGTTAAAGGGATTATTATGTTGTTACCCAAGTGTTTATACCCCAGTAATAGGATGTTTAGAGGTCCAGATAGTCCCATGAGTGTGTATTTCGGGACCATACGTGTTTCAGGAAGCAGTTGATCGACTGCATGGCATGGACTCGCCGAGTCGGATGAGCAGACTCGGCGAGTAGCTTGAAGATTCACTGGGACTCGCCGAGTTGTTCTTCAGACTCGGCGAGTGGAGTCGGGGTGGCCCCGCAATTCTTCCACGAGGACCTCGTCGAGTCAAGAGGGATACTCGACGAGTAGAAGGGGAACAACAGGGAAATTTGGGGAGGACGTCTAGACTCGCCGAGTCGCCTTTTCACTCGACGAGTCCGATCAAGTTGACCGTTGATCAGAGTTGACCTGCATGTAAATTCTTAGGGTCAATTGTCTTGAATGATAAGAGTATTAATAAGGGTATATGGTATTATAGGGAGTCTGCAGATCGGCGGATCGAGTGCGAGTAGTTTCAAGAGTTGATAGCTTACATTACCACGAGGTAAGTCTTCTCACTATACTGTACCCGGAAGGGTTTGACTGTGTGACCGGAAGGTCGGATATGTTATGTGTTATATATATGCTATAATTGAAAGGAATAGTTGCTATGCATGCTATGTATGTTTCTATGGGCCGGAAGGCAATGTATTATGTGACAGGAAGATCAGGTATGATATACGATATATGTGATATATGTGTTAGAGTAAATGTATTATGTGTTATATATGTTTATGGGCCGGAAGGCAATCATGTTATGGGCCGGAAGGCAATTATCTTATGGGCTGGAAGGCAATTATCTTATGGGCCGGAAGGCAATTATCTTATGGGCCGGAAGGCAATTATTTTATGGGCCGGAAGGCGATTATCATATGGGCCGGAAGGCATTGTACTGTGGACCGGAAGGTCCGGGCCTGGAAAGGCATATATGTGTAAGTGGTATACTGGGGAACTCACTAAGCATTTATGCTTACAAGTTGTTATTTATGTGTTTCAGGTACTAGCGAGGACCGTGGGAAGGCGCCGGCATGATGTATACACACTGCTGCTATTTGAGATCTTGGGGATTATACATATGTATTTGTTTTGAAACATGAAATAAATATTATTGGTTGAATGAACTCACTTTATTTAAAATAAAAAATTTATTCGAAAATTTGCGTTGTTACAATTAGTTTTAAACTACTAATTGTAAATGTTAAGACATCCTAGAACATAATAAACACTTTATATAAGTGTTATAAGCCTTAAGGATTGCATCTAAGTTGTTGTGGGACAAGGCAATTGGGTTTAGGGTTCCAAAGGACCCTATACATGAGTTTACTCTTCTATAAACATCACACAAGGATTTTACGGTCGTAAACCCTTGAGTTTACGGTCGTGAACTCCTAAGATTGGTGTCATTTTGTGTTTTGAAGTTCTAAATGATCCCTAGAAGCATTCCAACTTAGTGGATTAATTCTTGGAAGGGTTTAGGACACTAATAACCTTCTTTGAGGAGTTTACAGGCCCAAGGACAATTCCTTTGGAGTTTACTGCCGTAAACTCTCATGGAAGGGGTGTTTTTATGCTTTCAAGTCCCATGCACATGTAGGATAGGTTCTAGACATTTATCTAAGGCAAATGAAGGCCTTAGGTACACTTTGGTGCCCTTGTTTGATGTTCACGGCCCATAAACCATATTAGGGCCGTAAACTCACTTTGGGAGGGGTTTTTGATGTTTTAAAGAGCTTAAATTAACTAGGAGTAAATATAGGTAATTGTCCAAATCTTTAGGAGTGTTAAAAGCACTCTTTGGTCCTTGTTTCTGGAGTCCACGGTCCAAGAACTTCTTGGGCCGTGAACACCTAGACTTTGGTGTTTCTTTGATGTTTTCTAGTCATATACACACTAGCATACAAGCCTAAGGTAGTTACAAATCACGGGGAAAGGACTAGGCATCTTTTTAGGAGTTTACTCCCCAAGGTGTTCTTGGGCGGTAAACTCCCGAATCTAGTTGTTTTGTTATGAAATTGATGTTATTAAGCACATTATAAGCCATATAATACAACTAGAGAAAGGTACTCACGATTTGGGATGAAAACCCGAAGATCCGTGAGAGTGAATTTGGCTTTTCTCTAGTTGGAAATGTAACTAATGGATGAATATGGTTCAGATTTCTATATATAGTCCTGAGATTTTTGGCAGAAAATATTTTATTCCCGGAATGAACTCTAATATCATAGATTATTGGAATAACAGTGTTGCAAAAAACCCTAGTGCATCCACTCTCCTGATATCTCCTTAAGTGTTAACCTGAAATACTCAAACTTATACCTAAAGTCTGGAATTTCACTGTAATTGTTCTAACTTCTATTGGTTTCATTTGGTTTGTTCAGAATGGAAATTTTGGGTTGTCACAAATCTTGAGCATAAAAACACAAAAGGAAATTTGAGTCCTTGAGTATCCAAAATTCCAAGGATAATTAACCATTATTGAGCATAAAAGCCAACCCAAAAATCTTCAAGAAGTGGAAACCCTTCATAAAATACACGCATTGCGGTCTTGATGTGATGGAGAAGCTTAAAATGGATTGTCTTGTGCGATGTTGGTAGCTTGGGTTTTGATGTAATGGTATGATAATAAAAACAGTTTTGCTTGGGGGCAAGAAAAAGCCAAGTGTGGGGTATTTTGATATGTGCAAATTTAATCATGTATTTTATGCATATTTTTACTACTTTTACCCACAATTATGCTTATTTTGGGATGTAATGTACCTATTACGTTTGAAATTTATTTTGTATTAGCAAAGACATGTTTTGGATGAAATGAAAGAAAATGTGGAGCTAGAAGCAGGAAGTAGTGGGCTATAATAATCGAAGACAAAGAAGTCACGCATTCTGAGGCCCACGGCATGGCCATTCTATCCCACACCGTGAGGAGGAAAAGATTTGCGATCATCATACTTGCCACATACGAGATTTAAAAGAGGCCCACAGCGTGGCACCTATTCCCCACGCCACGGTGACTAGATTTTAGTAAAATATTTATATCCAGACATTAGGTAAAATTATGAAGGGTGGCTTGAGGACTAAGCTAAGGATTTCAACTGAAAACCCTTTTAAATCCCTCAGAAGTGAAGATTTCTAATTGGATTTAAGCATTGAAGATAATTAAAGAATGATCACCATTGAATCATTCAGCTTCCTGGATTTTACCATATCTTTTATAGTTAATGTGGATTCTATGTGTGTTTCTGTTTTAGTTATGGGCCAATCAACCCATAGTTCTATTTCGTAAAGATGAGATCGAATTCCATGTGTTGATTTTGATTTATGGATGTTTTATATTGAGTTTACTTGGGTTTGATAATCAAAATCCTAGCATGTTTTTGTTCTAGCCTTTGAATGCCTTGATATGAGTTTACTATAATAGATAATCATTCGATTTGCATGAGCTTGTTTTTCCTAGAGGTTTATGATCATTAAATTGCTAGTGTAAGGATTAATCACATCTTAATGTGGATAATTAAAGCTAGTAACTTAAACTGTGTTAGAGAGCATAATTAATCTTAATTTGTTCTTAGTTTCTTGACTTGATCATAGGAAAGTAACTATTAGATTTATCATTCATAGTCCAATTGTGCTTATATCGATTTTGTGTTTAAGATGTGCTTGATCATTTCATGGTAATTCATAAATTGGTACATCTAGGTATTTGATCAAATTAATTACTAACTTAAAGAATTGGTAATCAATATCTTCCATCCACTAGAAATCAACCATAGGAGAGGGGGATACTGGAAGTGAACAGAAGCACTCTTTAATCTTGAAGCAAAAATCGTTTTCTTGCTTATTTACTTTTAATAGTTGTTTAAACTGAATTTAGTTCTTTTGATCTTGCAAAATCAGTAAAAACTCCTTTTAAAGTTTGTTTCTTAGTTTAATTAATAGTAGTTATTTTCTAATTTAAAATTTTGTTCCTTCTGTTCGACACCCGACTTACCTAAGTTATTCTATAATGACTAGGTACACTACCTATAGGTGCATAAATTAGTTAAGTATTTAGATTTATAAATTCAAAAGTAGATAGTATATAAATTACACATCAAGTGTTTGGTGTTGTTTCCTGGGAACTACTTGTTTTAGTTTTAGTTTAATTGCTATTATTTATTCGATCCTTTTGTAGGGTAAAAACTGCAAAAAGTAATTTTTCTGGATTAATTTAATTTTTATTTCTGTTCAGATGAGGATGTGTATCTGAAGCAGTGATCACGACGTGAAAAGGGCTGCAACCCAAGCCCATGATCTTTTAAGGTTTCCTTCGTATTTAAGCACCCTAAACTTGGATTTAGGGTTCATTTCTCAGCTTCCATCTCTCTTAAACTTCAGAAAACCCTAACCCTAGCTCATCTTGGTGGTTTTGGCTCATTTTCGGTGGTTTTGGCTCCTTGTTGAAGAATAAAGTGCCTTTGGTTCATTTCTTCAACAATCAAGCCTCATAATTACCATCTTGTGTTATTTCTGGACCTTTGTAACTCCTTAAGTTCATGCCTTTTCTCATTTAAGCATGCTAGATCTAAATTTTTCCTACTTTTCTCCATGTATGGATTAAGTAGAATGCCCGGAATCCATAAAGTTGGCAACTTTATGGATCTTTGAGATCATTTGATAAGCATAAGTCTCAGATATGAAGTTTGGTGGTGGATTGGACTCTATGCTTGAGTCTTGGTATCATTTTCCTTTATTTTGTACTAGCTAGTGCTCAAGTCATGTATTAGACATGCATGACTAAAAAGCTACAATTTTTATGGTCCTTTGGATTGGGGAAATCTTTTTGGAAAGTTGGAGTTGAATACTTAATGGATTAAGGACTCAAACCATTAGGATTATGCTTCAAACTATGGTCATGTCGTTACCTTAAGAGTGCCACAATGTGACGATGGAGGATCCCACGATTATCTAGTCCTATTGTGTTCACGACATGACCAAGGAGGGTTCACATTGTAGTGCATTCTCATGACGTAACTTAGGGTTGGTCATGACGTGAAGGTTATCTATTCGTATTGTTGGTTGTTGACTATGACTTTGACCATTGACTTTTTTTTTCATGTTTGAATTTTTGGTCAAACTAAAGGTTTTGGAGTGTAGACTAAGAGGGTACTCTTTATTACTGTTAGATGCCTTCTGTAACATCCCAAAAATTTCAATAAATTTAAACTTTTCAAAACAAGCCATTTATTAAGAAAAGTGTTTACAAAAATTTGTTTCCAAAACATGATTTAAAATCAGAGTCTCCCAAGATCTAATTCGTTGTAAAACCAAGGATGTGTATGGTCATGCCTTCACCTTGCCATGAATCATCTAAAGAATCTAAAACCATAACAAAACTATAAGCACAAAGCTAAGTGAGTTCCCCTAAAATACCCACACACATACATATAACATATACAAATAACAACATGTATTGGGTCCACAGCTAATAGATTGGATGACTCATGAGCCCACAATATGAGTCTGGCTTGCCTAAGGGGCCAAAAACTCATATATAGCCTGCACTTGAGACCACAACATAAGTCTGGCTTGCCCCCGAGGCACACAACTTGTGTTTGGCATGCTCCAACCTAGTCATTCATCATAATGAAATTCCAATGTTCAGTCCTCAGTACTAATATGCTATACCACCCAGGTCCTCAACTCATATCTGGAATGCTACTAAGCCCTCAGCATGAGTCTGCAATGCCATACCCGACCCTCAGCTCATATATGGATTGCTCCAATACCCTCAAGCCCTTAGTATGATTCTGGCATACCAGCCAGTTCCTTAGATCATATCTAGAATACTACTGAGCCCTCAGTATGAGTCTGGCATGCCCTACCTGGCCCTTAGCTCATATCTGGAATGCTCCAGGGTTTGTTGGCTACAACATGAAGCAGTACAACCTCAACCCAACACAATATGTCGACAACTAACAAACATATACAAATAATCATGCATATAGAATCATAGGTAGTCCTACAGATCTACCAACTAGCATATTAAAACTAGCATGCATATCTATTCCATACTCAACATATCAAAGAATATCAAGTTATCAAAACAATAGGCTGGCCTTGGTGCCTTTGACCCATAAGTATAGCGAGGAAGAACTCACCTCGACAACTGAACCCATAAATAATCTCTCACTACAGATCCACTAGAAACCTCACACTATCAAACAAACAACACCCAATTATCAATTGAGTTTCAAACCAAATCAATTAATCCATAAATGGTCCAACTAATCAGGCCTACTAATAGCCCAATCCCATTGGGCCCGCTAATGCCCAACACAAAAAGCCCAAAAATAAATACATCTTTAATGAAAGTCCTCATCCCAACCAATAAAACCCAAAACTCAACCAAAGCCCAAAATCAAGGCCCCAAAGTCCAATGGTCCAAAAGCCCAATTCCAATCTGATCAGACGTATGCACAGCGTCCATGGCTTGTACACACGACATACATCACTGGTCCAAAAAGGTGCATCATAGATGAAACGCACGGCGTTCCCCAGTGGTACACACGACGTTCCCGACAGCCACCTAAAAGTCATTCTAATGGAATAATCCTTTAGGCCAAACATCTAACACCTCAGAATAGCTAAATATAAGTGATTTGACCCATAAAGTCAAAGGCTTTAAGCCTTTACATGGCTTAACAAAGCCTAAAACCAAAGATGAACTCCAAAGGTCAAAATCACCCCAAAATGTATTGAGGACTTCTTAATACCTTAAGATCTCCATCCAAACTTCCATATCTGATTCAAAGGGACTTCTTAAGTCATAAAGTTCCTGAATTTATGACTTAGCATGACTTAATGGGACCCAAATCAAAACCCTAAGTCCCAAGCTTCACCAAAAGACTACCAAATCATGCATGGAAGGTTTATACTCCTCAATATCCAAACTTTATGACTCTATAACCCCAACAAGGACCAAATATGAAGCTCCAAGGTTCTGGAGTAACTTCTACTCACAGGAACCCCCGTAAAGGGATCAAAACCATAACTAAATACCACTTAGCTAGGTCTACATGAAAGAGTTGTCAATGTTGAGACTTCATACCTCCAAAAGATAGATCTAGATGCACAAAGCCTGGATCTAAAAGCTCCAAGTCAAGCGATGACTCTTCAAGAAGTTCCTTCTTCCTCCTCAAGCACCAAAAATACTCATCAATAACTTTGAAGCTCAAGAATCACTCAAATAGAGGTTAGGCTTTCGCTCTTAGGGTTAGAGAGGATGGAGGCCGAAGGAAATGAGGTTTGGAGGCGAATTAAGGTCTTTAAATAGGGTCCAAGACCCTAAATTAGGGTTTTAATCTGGCCCGACGAACGCAGTGTGTTCCCTTGGGGAATGCATGATGTTCCCAAATGCTCATGCGTCCAAATTCCCTTGTACGCTGTGACATCCCCATTTTCACGGCCAGAAAAGACCGATTTTGTTTATGCTTTATGAAAATCAGAGTACTTCATTTTATAAAAAGGTTGCGGAATTTGTTTCCAGAAAAACACGATAAATACGTTATTAAAACATTTTCGAAGAAACGTATTTTTATTCATCTCAAAACGTTTGGGATGTCATCGTTAATACAAAAACATAAGCATAAACAGAACTTACAATTATTTACACTAGTGATCTACATCTCTTTAAATCTCTCAGTGTAATGTCACTTCATTTCGTCACCTGTGGTATACATAAACTGAGTGGGTCAGGTTAGGAAACCTGGTGAGTACATAGGGTTTTCAACCCACAATAATATAATTATTATGTTTAATCAAACAATCAACCCAATTACCCATCCCCATTATCTTCTTTACTCTTTAAGGATTTAACCTAAGAGTCATCTATCCTTCATTCATTTATTCCGAAGTCCCTTACTTCCAAGGTTCTAGGACTGGCACTAAATCCATAGCTGCCAATGTTCGTTCATAAAGCACTAATTCCATAGCTGCTATAGTCTATTCATCGGGTACTAAATCCATAGCTACCAGTCTTTATCTAATAGGTACTAAGTCCATAGCTACCAATGTTCAACAGGTACTAAATCCTTAGCTACCAGCATCTAACTAATAGGTACTAAGTCCATAGCTACCAATTCCCAACAGGTACTAAATCCATAGCTACCAACGTCTAACCGGTACTAAGTCCATAGCTACCGGTGTTTTTCCCATAGGCACTAAGTCTATAGCTGCCAATGTATACTCACGTCATCTTCTATCTCTCATCATTTATCTACCCATCATCATACCCAACATATTCATATATATAAAATACGTATACAGTTTAAATCCTTTAAAACATGTATAAAACGTTCATCCAGCATAGACAGCAAGTATTCAGATAATATGCACACATAGCACGTAGTTTATATAAAATACTTCATATCTATGTGTAAGATGAAAGGGACTATGCACTCACCTGATTAGGTGGTGATTCCGAACTCAGACAACACTTCGTTATCTCAAAACAATTTTCCTCGACAAAACCTAGTATCAATACCACTAGGGTTTAGTTTTTAACGTTAACCACGACTAATTAATAGTCTAGCTATTATTACTATTATATAAGCGTTAAATAACACTCAATATAACTCATAATAATAGCCCAAATAATTATTTTAAGGTCCTAATAATGTTACTATAATTAAATAAAAGCTATATTAAATATAGTATAGGCATAACTCACTTACAATGGGTTTTTATTAAAAATCGGGCTTCGTTGGAGCAGCGTTTCCGAGCCGAAAGCTTTTCTTCTCGGAGCCGTCGGGCGCTCCGGGGCTTTCTTCTCGTGATAGGGAGGTTCCGTAGACTTGGGAGGGGTTTAGGGAGGCTAGAGAGAAGTTAGAGAGAGAAAGAGAGGCTTATGGTGTGAAGAAAATATGAGGAGTTCACCCCTGTATTTATAGGAGTTTTATAGTAGAGTAGCCTCTAAGCTTCGTCCGTAACTTTTGCATACGAGCTCCGTTTTTGTCTGTATTTTTACCGTTGAGATCCTATTAATGAGATCTTCAACTTTCATTTAGACCTCGTTAGCTAATTCTCATTCTATCTCGGATTTACAAAACTGTATCGAATTCGCCGCGCTCGAAAAGTAGAGACTAAGCTTCGTCCATAACTTTCGCATACGAGTTCCATTTTTGTCTGTCTTTTTACCGTTGAGTTCCTATTAATGATATCTTCAACTCTCATTTAGACCTCGTTGGCTAATTCTCATTCTATCTCGGATTTACAAAACTGTATCGAATTCGACGCGCTCGAAAAGTAGGGACTCAGCTTCGTCCATATCTTTCGCATACGAGCTCTATTATTGACGTTCTTTATATCTACGCGTTGGTATTTACGAGTAATACAACATTCATTTAGATCCCGTCGGCTAAAAATCGACCGATCTAAAATTCAGATTTCGGGCTGTGCACTGCTATGCTAAATCTTAGAAAAATCATAACTTCCTCATACGAAGTCAGATTTGGGCGTTCTTTTTATCGATGCTCTTAGTTTAACATATTATAAGACTTTTGTTTAGAGCACTAAGGCTAAATCTCGCTCTATCGTAAATTCACTTTTTACGCTTCCCGGTGCTGTGCCGGTTTTGCCGTAAAACTTCGACGGGCCATAACTTCTTTGTTATAACTCAGATTTCGGCGTTCTTTATATGTACGGAAACCTTGTGACATATACTATAACTTGGTTAAAATTATTTATTCTAAATAATATTTTGCCGAAAATTCGTTTTCGACCCATATTGCCTCTAAATTGACTAGCCCGGATCTACAGGCGTTACAATTATCTCCCCCTTAGGATGATTACGTCTCGGAATCATCAATGAAACAGGATTGTATAATGACTCCATACATTATCTCTTCACCCTAGGTAATAATTGTAACTTCTATGTTGCTTCGAACGAGTATCTAACTCTTGGACTCCTTGACTGCAGGTGGTGCTCGGTCTTGCACCAGCTCGTTAGACTTTCAATCATGACCTTCGTGTCACAACCTCATTCTTTATCAGAGACTCCTTCTTCTTCTTAATAAACTTAGGATAAGTTAATTTGATTACTACAATTGACCGATATGTCATATTCTAATGACCTATCATCGTATGTAGCAATGCTTAGACTCAGGTCTCTTAGAGTCAAATTCCGGAATGGAATATGCCTTCCTTCATCGTCTAATGTGATATAATCATATTTTAACATGTAGCATTTCTAGCTACCAACTTATTTAACAACGATCGTGATACTTCTATTGATCGCTTTGATTTCAATCGTTTGGTTTAAGTCGGACGCTACATCAAACTTTGTTCTCTGAACCACGTAACCTACTCATTGTATTCGGACTCAATTTGATATGACCACTAGGGTCGGGATAACAACAATCTTCTTAGTCATTACCGAAACAATGGTAATGACATACTTGAATAAAACAAAATCAATTACTAGTTTCTTGGTAACCTTGTGACTTTCCCTGATCCAAGTGTGAGTCATGTGCTTCCGGTAGTATAGGCCTCTACTACCATTCACACCTACTCATACTCGTACCAAGTATTGTCCCGCAGTTTCCCAAGTCACCATACAAGAAAATCACATAACATTTTAACACATCAGATAACAAAACGAAGGTTTTATATCATTTCTTGAAACGATTACATAGGTGTTCAAGTTCACCCTAGACTATGCCTCTACTAGGCTACATCATACGAAACTATGACTATTGCATAATCCGATCCTCGGGTAAGAAGTCCTCATTCTTGATTCCTCGCATGGTTCTCTGCTTCGTCGAGGATCATGTGAAATACCCTTGGCCTTGGTGGCGTTTCTGGTCTTGCTGCTTTATTTTTCCTTGGGCAGTCTCTGGACATGTGCCCCTTGCCTCCACATCCATAGAATACTTTGTCATTATGCGTGCAGTCTTTGGAATAGTGACCAGTCCTCCCACACTTGTAACAAGTCACTTCTTCGTTGCACTTTCCACCATGCTTCTTCTTGCATCTATCACACCATCTTGCTTCACCTCCATTTTCTCCTCCAAGCTTTGAGAATTTGCTTTCCTTGTTCGGCCTCGAAGATCCTTCAAACTTCCGCTTCTCTCCTACCTTATCTTTTTCTAGACCCTTTTCTCTTATCTGGGCCTCTATGTTCTTAGCTGCCCTAACAGCTGCTTTCAAGGTAGTTGTCATTTTTGATGGGTTTTGAGCATACTAACACTTCCTAAGTGTACATGCAACCCTAATAACCTTGGATCTATGTTTGTCTAATTTGTCATGCAAAGTTGAATTCCAAGGTTATATTCCTATCTAGCATACATGGGGAACAATTTTAACATAAAGTATAGATAGAATAACTTACCTTGTTGTTGCTTGTGTTCCTTGAAACCTTGTGAGCCTAGCACCTCAAGTGGTGATGCCTCAAATGCTTCACACAACACCAAATGCTCTTGGAAGAACTTATGAGAGAATACACACTCTTCAAAATCGGCCAAGCCCCCTTATTACTTAGTGTAACCGATTTGGGAGGAGATCATATTCCTTATATAGTGTTGACACATCTAGGGTTAAACCCTAATATGTCATGACTCTTCATTTCCATGACCCATGGGTTTGTAACTCCCATGGAGCATCCATGGAGCATCCTATGGGTGGAACCCAACTTGATGATCCATGGAGCCTTTTCGCCCACTATACAAGATATGGATGATTTACTTAATCAACCCATATATTTAATTAGTTATCTTTTGATCACTTAATTAATTCTAAATTAATTCTTGATCAAACTAATCAAATAATATTATTAATATATTAGAACTTATAATATATTAATAATCTCCAAGCGTTATTTCTCTCATTTAGTTTATCCAATTGCATGGTGCCATGCAACCCAAATGGACCATGCCGGGTCGGGTCAAGTACATACCAGAAATAGTTATGGACTTAGACACCTTATCCAACAATCTCCCACTTGGATAAGTCTAGTAACTATTACTGCAAGTATGACTTCAGGAACCGATCGGCAATCGTAGCTCTTTACAAGGTTTCTCGAAACTTGAGAAGATGATGGTACGCCATTTAAGATAAGTGATCATATAATCCTCTGTTCTAGATATCAGTCGGACAAATACATGGAACAATGTCTTACTTATTGTCCAACATTTGTTTCCCGATTTCCGATTTGTTTGACAAAGAACTTTATTGAACACATCAATCTAGTTCTGACCGGGCCCGGTACATAGGTCAAAACAAAATCATCGAGGGGCCCAGATATCAGCTTCTAATCCAAGAAGGAACAGATAAACTTCGACTCATATGTTTGTTCTACTACTCATTGAATTACACATAAGAGCACGATTTTATAACATCGAGTTACCAATGCGTTTTTCGTACAATCAATGCATAACCAACTCATAAGTAACAAATCATATCTCTAGGTTTAAAGACTTATATGATATTACCGTCTCACGATCACTCGAGATAGAATTCCATGAAGTGATTCCAGTGAGCGTGGGTTGAGTCCAATGCTCAGAACTTATGAGCACTCATGATTGTTGTAACCTTGTCCCAGACCTCTACAACCAAACATGACAGTCTTGATTCATACCTACTTCCGACATATGACCGACTGTGGAGGTTTGAATAATATGTTATACCAAACAAAATTATTCTGGAAGTCAAAACATGCAAAAGAAATATAGTAAACGATCGACAAGAGATAGCAACACTTTACTCATAAATAAAACACTTTTATTCATCATCAAATGTCAATTACACTTTACAAATTTCGAGATTATCTAACTACTAAATCTAATATCATCCTTTAGCCCTATGCTCCGAGCATGCTGGAGATGCTTAACCCGAGTCAGTCCCTTCGTGAGGGGATCTGCCGGATTCTCATCCGATGATACCCTCTTTGCCACGAGGAGTCCTTCTTCGATCCGATGTCTGATGAAATGGTATTTTCTGTCGATGTGTCTGGATCTCCCGTGATCCCTTGGTTCCTTGGCTAAGGCAACAGCACTTTCACTATCACAGAAAATTTCCATCGGCTCTTTAATAGCTGGTACAACTCCAAGGTCTCCAATGAAGTTCCTCAGCCATAACGCCTCCTTTGCCGCTTCGCTAGCTGCAATATACTCTGATTCACAAGTAGAATCTGCCACTGTCTCTTGCTTGGAACTCTTCCAAGAAATTGCTCCTCCATTTAGGGTAAAGACCCAGCCCGACTGAGAGCGGAAGTTATCCCTATCAGTCTGAAAGCTAGCATCACTATACCCTACAACTCTCAAGTCATCACTCCCACCGAGGGTAAGGACCCAGTCCTTAGTCCTTCGTAGGTACTTGAGAATATTCTTTACCGCAGTCCAGTGTGCCTTGCCAGGATTCCCCTGAAACCTGCTAACCATGCTCAAGGCAAAGGCTACATCAGGTCGAGTACACGTCATAGCATACATGATCGAACCTACAGCCGAAGCATAAGGTATTCGACTCATTTCTGCTATCTCAGCCTCAGTGCTAGGGCTTTGTGTCTTACTCAGCTTGGCGCTACTCTGGATGGGCAACTCTCCTTTCTTGGAGTTTTGCATTCTGAATCTCTTCAGAATCTTCTCCAAGTAGGTACTTTGACTAAGTCCAATTAGTCTTTTACTCCGATCTCTCAAGATTCTTATCCCCAAAATATAGGCAGCTTCACCAAGGTCCTTCATAGCGAAACACTTTCCAAGCCAGGACTTTACTTCCTACAAGGTTGGAATGTCGTTTCCTATGAGTAGTATGTCATCCACATACAATACCAAAAAGCTAACTATACTCCCACTAGCCTTGACATATACACAAGATTCATCTTCACTCCTAGAAAAGCCAAATTCCTTGACCTTTTCATCAAAGCAAAGATTCCATCTGCGAGGTGCTTGCTTTAATCCATAAATGGATTTCTCAAGCTTACACACTCTATTAGGGTACTCGTTACTGGCAAAACCCTCTGGCTGACTCATGTAAACATCTTCAGCCAACTTTCCATTAAGGAAATCGGTTTTGACATCCATTTGCCAAATTTCATAGTCATGAAATGCAGCTATGGCTAACAGAACCCGAATAGACTTAATCTTGGCTACCGGAGAAAAGGTCTCATCATAGTCCACTCCAGGAATTTGAGAGAAGCCCTTTGCAACCAGCCTAGCCTTATAAGTGTGTACTTTACCATCCATGTCGGTCTTCTTTTTGAAGACCCATTTGCACCCTACAGTCTTTCGACCTGGTACATTCTCAACCAAGTTCCAAACTTGATTGTCATACATGGATTGTATCTCGCTATCCATAGCCTCTTTCCATTTAGCAGACTCGGGGCCCGCCATGGCTTCCTCGTAGCTGTTAGGGTCATCATGACTTACTAGTGTCTCATCACTAATAAGTGTCTCACCTTCTGCAGTAATATGGAATCCATAGTAATGCTCAGGTGCACTCCTAACTCTCGTGGAACGCCTCAGAGGTACAGATTCGTCAATTGGCTCAACAGGAGTTTCCTCCTCAAGTTGAGGGCTAGAGTTTGAAGTTCCTTCACCACTTGACTCTTGAATTTCTTCAAGATCAACTTGCCTCCCACTGTCTCCTTGGCTTATAAACTCTCTCTCTCGAAAGACTCCTCTTCTTGCTACAAAGACCACGTTGTCACTAGGTCTGTAGAAGAGGTAACCAAAGGAATGCTGTGGGTAGCCAATGAAAATACACCTCTCTCTTCGGGGTTCGAGCTTATCATGAGTCTCGCGTCTCACGAAAGCCTCGCAGCCCCAAATCTTGATGTGGTCTAGTTTAGGTACTTTACCAGTCCACATCTCGTGAGGAGTTTTGGAAACTTTCTTTGTAGGGACTAGATTAAGGATATGGGCGGCAGTCTCTAAGGCATACCCCCAGAATGATATTGGTAGGGAAGCTCGACTCATCATGGAACGAACCATGTCCAACAAGGTTCGATTACGCCTCTCAGCCACACCATTCAACTGCGGTGTCCTGGGAGGTGTCAATTGTGAGATAATCCCACATTCCTTTAGATAGTCGAGGAACTCTGAACTAAGATACTCACCACCTCGATCGGATCGAAGCATCTTAATGTTCCTGCCCAATTGATTCTCGACTTCCTGTTTAAATTCCTTAAACTTCTCGAAAGTCTCTGACTTATGCTTGATTAAGTAGACATATCCATATCTACTGTAATCATCGGTAAAAGTCAAATAATAACGATTAGCATCTCTAGTGGCATGTTTGAATGGTCCACACACATCCGTGTGTATAAGGTCCAACAAACCTTCACCCCTTTCACATGAGCCTGTGAAGGGTGACTTTGTCATTTTTCCAAGTAAGCATGATTCGCAACTATCATTTGACTTTAGGTCAAACGACTCCAAGACTCCATCCTTTTGGAGTTGGCCTATGCGTTTCTTGCTTATATGTCCAAGACGACAATGCCATAATGATGCTTTATCCAAGTTATTATTATTAGAATCAATACACAAAACATTATTTCCTAAGTTATCTACAATAGATACAGCTTCATACACACCATCACAAGGTAATGCTTTAAAATAAAGTACATTATTAAAGAAAGCATTAATCGAACCAACTTCATTATTAAACGAAAAGGTGAAACCTTGTTTGTACAATGCATGAAAGGAAATAATATTTCTTGCCATTTCTGGCGAATAACAACATTTATTCAAATCTAAATTTAACCCACTACTTAGCGATAAAGTATAAACTCCAATCTTGGTGACAGGTGTAACTTTCCTATTCCCCATGATTAAGTTTATTCTTCCTTGCTCCGCATTCTCACTTCTTCCTAGTCCCTGCAAGTCACAGCAAATATGAATTCCGCAACCTGTATCAAGGACCCAAGATTTCGAATGGGGTTAGTTATTAGAAATGATAGTGTAAATACCTGCATGGTTGGGTTTGACTTTCCCATCCTTTACATCTTGCTGGTACTTTGGGCAGTTCCGCTTCCAATGAGCTTTTTCGTGGCAATAGAAGCATTCAGCCTCTTTTGGGTCAGAAGAAGGAGTAATGAAACCTTTCTTGGTTCCACTTGAAGAAGAGCCATCAAAGGTCCGAGCCTTGGTACCCTTTGAAGATCTCTTTCTCTTCCTCCCTCGACTCTGCCCGATTGCCAAGACCGGAGTTGTTTCTGGAGTAGGAGTGATAGCAACCGACTTCCCCTTAAGACCTGTTTCTGCGGTCTTGAGAAGTCCCTGAAGTTTGCTGAGGGTGACCTCTTCCTTGTTCATGTGATATGTCATGCGGAATTGATCATAGCACGATGGTAAGGAGTGCAAAATGATATCTATTGCAAGCTCCTCAGGGAAGTTCACATTGAGCTTCAGCAACCGATCCACATACCTTTGCATTTTCTGCATGTGGCTCGTGACGGACTCTCCGTCCTTCATCATGGTCATTATCATGGAGCAGATGACTTCGTACCTCTCTTGTCGTGCACTTTGATGGTATCTTTCCATCAAATCTTGGTGCATTTCATAAGGGTAGAAGTCTTCATAAGACTTTTGGAGTTCAGCTGTCATGGTGGCTAACATGATGCAAGCCACCTTGGTTGCATCTCTTTCATGAGTATGAAAGTCAGCGATCTCCTGGGGAGTTGCAGTGGACTCGTCAATTTCCTTAAGCTCCTTGTCAAGGACATATTCTTTGTCCTCGTAGCGGGTAATCATCCTGATGTTTCTGATCCACTTATTGAAGTTGGATCCATCAAAGGTGACTTTCCCACATAGACTCATAAGAGTAAAGGAGCCATTAGGATTCGAGCCAGAAGCATTAGTTGAAGACATCTGAGAAAGAAGAACAAGTTTAGTTTAGATTTAAGAGAGTCCTTAATAAAACACCCAAATGTAATATTAAGGCTAGGACCCAATCACAATATAGTATAACTTAGAAGAGGTATGCCGTAATCTAAGCTATACCATATTTGAAAGGTAGGTGAATGACGATTCACCAATTTCCACCACGAAAACCGAAATAATAAATATTTAGTTTTTATTGGTTTTAGAAATTCCTAGATTCTTTGAGATCCAATGAACTTTTCAAAGGCATGTTTCAATCTCGGGAGTGCCCTCCAGGTTTTGTGACTGGGATGCCGAGGATCACAAAACGAGGTGTGAAGTAACCATGCAAATCACTTGGTACCCTTAAAGTTTATCACTCAATCGATGTGCCGGTAAACCACACACGCTCCACCGATACTATAATAAACCTTAAGTCACCCTTTACCTACCTTGTTAAGTCCAAGTTAGTGTGCCGGTTAACCACACACGCTCCACCAATGACTCAGACAAAGTGTAAAGTGTAATTTCATGGATTAGCACCTTATTCACATTTTTCCTAAAGTAACTAAGATTGGGAATTTAATAAACATTTAGTTACTTTATATATTCATCATACTTTGAATGAGAATTTTATAAGTCCTTGTCTTACCCGTTCGGCTAACGACCCTCCACCAGTCAAGCAAGCGGTGGGTGAGAATATACACCCATTAAGTCACCATTTTATAGGCAACAACCTTATACCCACCTTATAGACCGGCTTCGTGAATGAGGCGTACTAGCGGTAAGACGACTTGTTCTTATACATATATATATAATTATTAAATTATCATAATATAAGTATAAGGGTTGAATTTTAACTTTTAAAATTCTAGGGGTTGGAACTAAAGTTTTAACTTAACTTTACTTGTTCCAAAACTTGAGGGCAAGTTTTGTAACTTTCAAAACTTTTCATTTCTTGTAACTTATGAGTTTAATAGAGTCATAAAATGAAGACTCTTCATTTTTATAACTCTTGTGTTTTCTTAATGGTTTTTAACTCAAGTGACTCTTGGTTTTCCATAACTTAAGGATAAGTTATGGACTCCATTAAAACACATTATGATCAAGAATTAAACTACCAAATAGGTTACAAATAATTCCTATGATCATCTAAAACATCATAAGAACAAGAACATGAATATGAACATAATCAAAAATTACATAAAACTTTGTAATTTTGATAACTAGTTGTTGTAAATGAATTAGCAAGACATTACACCACCAAAAACAAGTTTACATTTACTAAAACAGTTTAGGGTAATGTTTCTAATTCATTTTCCAGCAACTTAATCGAAATTCTGCACTCATTCGACCCTACTCGCCGAGTGCATGAACACTACTTGCCGAGTTGGTTGAAGATACACATGGACTCAGCGAGTCCCCCCTATAGACTCGGCGAGTCCGATCGCAGACAGCAAATTTTTCGATTCTGTTTTCAACTTTTAAGCACAAATAAGAACAAACAAACTTGGCTCTGATACCACTGATGGGTTTTGAGCATACTAACACTTCCTAAGTGTACATGCAACCCTAATAACCTTGGATCTATGTTTGTCTAATTTGTCATGCAAAGTTGAATTCCAAGGTTATATTCCTATCTAGCATACATGGGGAACAATTTTAACATAAAGTATAGATAGAATAACTTACCTTGTTGTTGCTTGTGTTCCTTGAAACCTTGTGAGCCTAGCACCTCAAGTGGTGATGCCTCAAATGCTTCACACAACACCAAATGCTCTTGGAAGAACTTATGAGAGAATACACACTCTTCAAAATCGGCCAAGCCCCCTTATTACTTAGTGTAACCGATTTGGGAGGAGATCATATTCCTTATATAGTGTTGACACATCTAGGGTTAAACCCTAATATGTCATGACTCTTCATTTCCATGACCCATGGGTTTGTAACTCCCATGGAGCATCCATGGAGCATCCTATGGGTGGAAACCAACTTGATGATCCATGGAGCCTTTTAGCCCACTATACAAGATATGGATGATTTACTTAATCAACCCATATATTTAATTAGTTATCTTTTGATCACTTAATTAATTCTAAATTAATTCTTGATCAAACTAATCAAATAATATTATTAATATATTAGAACTTATAATATATTAATAATCTCCAAGCGTTATTTCTCTCATTTAGTTTATCCAATTGCATGGTGCCATGCAACCCAAATGGACCATGCCGGGTCGGGTCAAGTACATACCAGAAATAGTTATGGACTTAGACACCTTATCCAACAATTTTGACCATTGGGCCAAAGTCAATGGGCATCCCGTTAGCAAACCTATCAATCTTGGAGAGTTCAGTAGGCACCAAGTAGGGGAATAGCTTCATCCTCTCGGTGAATGCGGTGGCATACTCATCAACACTCATCTTTCGTTTCTTCAGGTTCTGAAACTCGTTGTTTAGGTCTATCAGATCTATCTCCGAGTAGTATTGCATTTTCAACTGTCCCAAAAACTCTTCCCACGACATCCTTAAGGCTTCTCCTCGTGGCATCGTATCTGCCAATAGCTTCCACCAGCTCAAGACTCCAGTTTTCAGCTGTCTTACTGCGAAGATAGTCTTCTGTTTCTCGTTACAACTGCAGCTCTCAAACACCATCTCCATCTCAGAGATCCAATCCATAATCTCAACCGGCTTCGGGCTTCCTGAGAGACTTGGTGGTTTCGCACCCAAGAAATTCTTGTACATCCGCCCATCCTTGTTGTTTCTCCCTTCTGGGCCATCCCTTTGCCCACCTTGAGTCCCTACTTGACTCACTTGGCGGCTGTAGTTCCCTTCCTCAGATTGCTCGGGAACTGGCTCCATCGGTTCAACATGTACGGTAGGTTCGTCCCTGTTCAACATTTGTCTCATTTCTTCCCTTTGTTCAGCTAACATAGCCCGAATCATGGCTTGAACTCCAGCCATGGTGACTGGCTCAGGCGCAACTTCTTCAACAACAGGTATTTGCTGAACCACTGGGGGTTGGTTTCAGTTCCCATTCGCATTTACGTTTCCGCTACGGGTTCTTGCCATCTTGATCTCTACACCGAATAAGGTGAATCTAGATCTTAATTTAGGATTGACGTCTTAAATCATCCTTATCACCCCGAAACGTTTATATGCTAGTTCTAATATCGTAGTTAAACGCTTAGAATCCTAAACACATAAGGTTTCCAGACCCGGTCGACAACTGACCATAGATCCGAACAAATCATATCATGCGCAAAGCATTTAGCACATAAAAGCAATTTAGGAATTATTCCTAAAATAAGCTAGTGCTCACACCTCATAATCATCGCTTAGCATTCTAAGTTTAAGTCTAGAAATAAATCCATATTCCTAGTTCTCTTAAACTAATGCTCTGATACCAACTGTGACATCCCCATTTTCACGTCTAGAAAAGACCGATTTTGTTTATGTTTTATGAAAATCAGAGTACTTCATTTTATAAAAAGGTTGCGGAATTTGTTTCCAGAAAAACACGATAAATACGTTATTAAAACATTTTCGAAGAAACGTATTTTTATTCATCTTAAAACGTTTGGGATGTCATCGTTAATACAGAAACATAAGCATAAACAGAACTTACAATTATTTACACTAGTGATCTACATCTCTTTAAATCTCTCAGTGTAATGTCACTTCATTTCGTCACCTGTGGTATACATAAACTGAGTGGGTCAGGTTAGGAAACCTGGTGAGTACATAGGGTTTTCAACCCACAATAATATAATTATTATGTTTAATCAAACAATCAACCCAATTACCCATCCCCATTATCTTCTTTACTCTTTAAGGATTTAACCTAAGAGTCATCTATCCTTCATTCATTTATTCCGAAGTCCCTTACGTCCAGGGTTCTAGGACTGGCACTAAATCCATAGCTGCCAATGTTCGTTCATAAAGCACTAATTCCATAGCTGCTATAGTCTATTCATCGGGTACTAAATCCATAGCTACCAGTCTTTATCTAATAGGTACTAAGTCCATAGCTACCAATGTTCAACAGGTACTAAATCCTTAGCTACCAGCGTCTAACTAATAGGTACTAAGTCCATAGCTACCAATTCCCAACAGGTACTAAATCCATAGCTACCAACGTCTAACCGGTACTAAGTCCATAGCTACCGGTGTTTGTCCCATAGGCACTAAGTCTATAGCTGCCAATGTATACTCACGTCATCTTCTATCTCTCATCATTTATCTACCCATCATCATACCCAACATATTCATATATATAAAATACGTATACAGTTTAAATCCTTTAAAACATGTATAAAACGTTCATCCAGCATAGACAACAAGTATTCAGATAATATGCACACATAGCACGTAGTTTATATAAAATACTTCATATCTATGTGTAAGATGAAAGGGACTATGCACTCACCTGATTAGGTGGTGATTCCGAACTCAGACAGCACTTCGTTATCTCAAAACAATTTTCCTCGACAAAACCTAGTATCAATACCACTAGGGTTTAGTTTTTAACGTTAACCACGACTAATTAATAGTCTAGCTATTATTACTATTATATAAGCGTTAAGTAACACTCAATATAACTCATAATAATAGCCCAAATAATTATTTTAAGGTCCTAATAATGTTACTATAATTAAATAAGAGCTATATTAAATATAGTATAGGCATAACTCACTTACAATGGGTTTTTATTAAAAATCGGGCTTCGTTGGAGCAGCGTTTCCGAGCCGAAAGCTTTTCTTCTCGGAGCCGTCGGGCGCTCCGGGGATTTCTTCTCGTGATAGGGAGGTTCCGTAGACTTGGGAGGGGTTTAGGGAGGCTAGAGAGAAGTTAGAGAGAGAAAGAGAGGCTTATGGTGTGAAGAAAATATGAGGAGTTCACCCTTGTATTTATAGGAGTTTTATAGTAAAGTAGCCTCTAAGCTTCGTCCGTAACTTTTGCATACGAGCTCCGTTTTTGTCTGTATTTTTACCGTTGAGATCCTATTAATGAGATCTTCAACTCTCATTTAGACCTCGTTGGCTAATTCTCATTCTATCTCGGATTTACAAAACTGTATCGAATTCGACGCGCTCGAAAAGTAGGGACTCAGCTTCGTCCATATCTTTCGCATACGAGCTCTATTATTGACGTTCTTTATATCTACGCGTTGGTATTTACGAGTACTACAACATTCATTTAGATCCTGTCGGCTAAAAATCGACCGATCTAAAATTCAGATTTCGGGCTGTGCACTGCTATGCTAAATCTTAGAAAAATCATAACTTCCTCATACGAAGTCAGATTTGGGCGTTCTTTTTATCGATGCTCTTAGTTTAACATATTATAAGACTTTTGTTTAGAGCACTAAGGCTAAATCTCGCTCTATCGTAAATTCACTTTTTACGCTTCCCGGTGCTGTGCCGGTTTTGCCGTAAAACTTCGACGGGCCATAACTTCTTTGTTATAACTCAGATTTCGGCGTTCTTTATATGTACGGAAACCTTGTGACATATACTATAACTTGGTTAAAATTATTTATTCTAAATAATATTTTGCCGAAAATTCGTTTTCGACCCATATTGCCTCTAAATTGACTAGCCCGGATCTACAGGCGTTACAATTATCTCCCCCTTAGGATGATTACGTCTCGGAATCATCAATGAAACAGGATTGTATAATGACTCCATACATTATCTCTTCACCCTAGGTAATAATTGTAACTTCTATGTTGCTTCGAACGAGTATCTAACTCTTGGACTCCTTGACTGCAGGTGGTGCTCGGTCTTGCACCAGCTCGTTAGACTTTCAATCATGACCTTCGTGTCACAACCTCATTCTTTATCAGAGACTCCTTCTTCTTCTTAATAAACTTAGGATAAGTTAATTTGATTACTACAATTGACCGATATGTCATATTCTAATGACCTATCATCGTATGTAGCAATGCTTAGACTCAGGTCTCTTAGAGTCAAATTCCGGAATGGAATATGCCTTCCTTCATCGTCTAATGTGATATAATCATATTTTAACATGTAGCATTTCTAGCTACCAACTTATTTAACAACGATCGTGATACTTCTATTGATCGCTTTGATTTCAATCGTTTGGTTTAAGTCGGACGCTACATCAAACTTTGTTCTCTGAACCACGTAACCTACTCATTGTATTCGGACTCAATTTGATATGACCACTAGGGTCGGGATAACAACAATCTTCTTAGTCATTACCGAAACAATGGTAATGACATACTTGAATAAAACAAAATCAATTACTAGTTTCTTGGTAACCTTGTGACTTTCCCTGATCCAAGTGTGAGTCATGTGCTTCCGGTAGTATAGGCCTCTACTACCATTCACACCTACTCATACTCGTACCAAGTATTGTCCCGCAGTTTCCCAAGTCACCATACAAGAAAATCACATAACATTTTAACACATCAGATAACAAAACGAAGGTTTTATATCATTTCTTGAAACGATTACATAGGTGTTCAAGTTCACCCTAGACTATGCCTCTACTAGGCTACATCATACGAAACTATGACTATTGCATAATCCGATCCTCGGGTAAGAAGTCCTCATTCTTGATTCCTCGCATGGTTCTCTGCTTCGTCGAGGATCATGTGAAATACCCTTGGCCTTGGTGGCGTTTCTGGTCTTGCTGCTTTATTTTTCCTTGGGCAGTCTCTGGACATGTGCCCCTTGCCTCCACATCCATAGAATACTTTGTCATTATGCGTGCAGTCTTTGGAATAGTGACCAGTCCTCCCACACTTGTAACAAGTCACTTCTTCGTTGCACTTTCCACCATGCTTCTTCTTGCATCTATCACACCATCTTGCTTCACCTCCATTTTCTCCTCCAAGCTTTGAGAATTTGCTTTCCTTGTTCGGCCTCGAAGATCCTTCAAACTTCCGCTTCTCTCCTACCTTATCTTTTTCTAGACCCTTTTCTCTTATCTGGGCCTCTATGTTCTTAGCTGCCCTAACAGCTGCTTTCAAGGTAGTTGTCATTTTTGATGGGTTTTGAGCATACTAACACTTCCTAAGTGTACATGCAACCCTAATAACCTTGGATCTATGTTTGTCTAATTTGTCATGCAAAGTTGAATTCCAAGGTTATATTCCTATCTAGCATACATGGGGAACAATTTTAACATAAAGTATAGATAGAATAACTTACCTTGTTGTTGCTTGTGTTCCTTGAAACCTTGTGAGCCTAGCACCTCAAGTGGTGATGCCTCAAATGCTTCACACAACACCAAATGCTCTTGGAAGAACTTATGAGAGAATACACACTCTTCAAAATCGGCCAAGCCCCCTTATTACTTAGTGTAACCGATTTGGGAGGAGATCATATTCCTTATATAGTGTTGACACATCTAGGGTTAAACCCTAATATGTCATGACTCTTCATTTCCATGACCCATGGGTTTGTAACTCCCATGGAGCATCCATGGAGCATCCTATGGGTGGAACCCAACTTGATGATCCATGGAGCCTTTTCGCCCACTATACAAGATATGGATGATTTACTTAATCAACCCATATATTTAATTAGTTATCTTTTGATCACTTAATTAATTCTAAATTAATTCTTGATCAAACTAATCAAATAATATTATTAATATATTAGAACTTATAATATATTAATAATCTCCAAGCGTTATTTCTCTCATTTAGTTTATCCAATTGCATGGTGCCATGCAACCCAAATGGACCATGCCGGGTCGGGTCAAGTACATACCAGAAATAGTTATGGACTTAGACACCTTATCCAACAATCTCCCACTTGGATAAGTCTAGTAACTATTACTGCAAGTATGACTTCAGGAACCGATCGGCAATCGTAGCTCTTTACAAGGTTTCTCGAAACTTGAGAAGATGATGGTACGCCATTTAAGATAAGTGATCATATAATCCTCTGTTCTAGATATCAGTCGGACAAATACATGGAACAATGTCTTACTTATTGTCCAACATTTGTTTCCCGATTTCCGATTTGTTTGACAAAGAACTTTATTGAACACATCAATCTAGTTCTGACCGGGCCCGGTACATAGGTCAAAACAAAATCATCGAGGGGCCCAGATATCAGCTTCTAATCCAAGAAGGAACAGATAAACTTCGACTCATATGTTTGTTCTACTACTCATTGAATTACACATAAGAGCACGATTTTATAACATCGAGTTACCAATGCGTTTTTCGTACAATCAATGCATAACCAACTCATAAGTAACAAATCATATCTCTAGGTTTAAAGACTTATATGATATTACCGTCTCACGATCACTCGAGATAGAATTCCATGAAGTGATTCCAGTGAGCGTGGGTTGAGTCCAATGCTCAGAACTTATGAGCACTCATGATTGTTGTAACCTTGTCCCAGACCTCTACAACCAAACATGACAGTCTTGATTCATACCTACTTCCGACATATGACCGACTGTGGAGGTTTGAATAATATGTTATACCAAACAAAATTATTCTGGAAGTCAAAACATGCAAAAGAAATATAGTAAACGATCGACAAGAGATAGCAACACTTTACTCATAAATAAAACACTTTTATTCATCATCAAATGTCAATTACACTTTACAAATTTCGAGATTATCTAACTACTAAATCTAATATCATCCTTTAGCCCTATGCTCCGAGCATGCTGGAGATGCTTAACCCGAGTCAGTCCCTTCGTGAGGGGATCTGCCGGATTCTCATCCGATGATACCCTCTTTGCCACGAGGAGTCCTTCTTCGATCCGATGTCTGATGAAATGGTATTTTCTGTCGATGTGTCTGGATCTCCCGTGATCCCTTGGTTCCTTGGCTAAGGCAACAGCACTTTCACTATCACAGAAAATTTCCATCGGCTCTTTAATAGCTGGTACAACTCCAAGGTCTCCAATGAAGTTCCTCAGCCATAACGCCTCCTTTGCCGCTTCGCTAGCTGCAATATACTCTGATTCACAAGTAGAATCTGCCACTGTCTCTTGCTTGGAACTCTTCCAAGAAATTGCTCCTCCATTTAGGGTAAAGACCCAGCCCGACTGAGAGCGGAAGTTATCCCTATCAGTCTGAAAGCTAGCATCACTATACCCTACAACTCTCAAGTCATCACTCCCACCGAGGGTAAGGACCCAGTCCTTAGTCCTTCGTAGGTACTTGAGAATATTCTTTACCGCAGTCCAGTGTGCCTTGCCAGGATTCCCCTGAAACCTGCTAACCATGCTCAAGGCAAAGGCTACATCAGGTCGAGTACACGTCATAGCATACATGATCGAACCTACAGCCGAAGCATAAGGTATTCGACTCATTTCTGCTATCTCAGCCTCAGTGCTAGGGCTTTGTGTCTTACTCAGCTTGGCGCTACTCTGGATGGGCAACTCTCCTTTCTTGGAGTTTTGCATTCTGAATCTCTTCAGAATCTTCTCCAAGTAGGTACTTTGACTAAGTCCAATTAGTCTTTTACTCCGATCTCTCAAGATTCTTATCCCCAAAATATAGGCAGCTTCACCAAGGTCCTTCATAGCGAAACACTTTCCAAGCCAGGACTTTACTTCCTACAAGGTTGGAATGTCGTTTCCTATGAGTAGTATGTCATCCACATACAATACCAAAAAGCTAACTATACTCCCACTAGCCTTGACATATACACAAGATTCATCTTCACTCCTAGAAAAGCCAAATTCCTTGACCTTTTCATCAAAGCAAAGATTCCATCTGCGAGGTGCTTGCTTTAATCCATAAATGGATTTCTCAAGCTTACACACTCTATTAGGGTACTCGTTACTGGCAAAACCCTCTGGCTGACTCATGTAAACATCTTCAGCCAACTTTCCATTAAGGAAATCGGTTTTGACATCCATTTGCCAAATTTCATAGTCATGAAATGCAGCTATGGCTAACAGAACCCGAATAGACTTAATCTTGGCTACCGGAGAAAAGGTCTCATCATAGTCCACTCCAGGAATTTGAGAGAAGCCCTTTGCAACCAGCCTAGCCTTATAAGTGTGTACTTTACCATCCATGTCGGTCTTCTTTTTGAAGACCCATTTGCACCCTACAGTCTTTCGACCTGGTACATTCTCAACCAAGTTCCAAACTTGATTGTCATACATGGATTGTATCTCGCTATCCATAGCCTCTTTCCATTTAGCAGACTCGGGGCCCGCCATGGCTTCCTCGTAGCTGTTAGGGTCATCATGACTTACTAGTGTCTCATCACTAATAAGTGTCTCACCTTCTGCAGTAATATGGAATCCATAGTAATGCTCAGGTGCACTCCTAACTCTCGTGGAACGCCTCAGAGGTACAGATTCGTCAATTGGCTCAACAGGAGTTTCCTCCTCAAGTTGAGGGCTAGAGTTTGAAGTTCCTTCACCACTTGACTCTTGAATTTCTTCAAGATCAACTTGCCTCCCACTGTCTCCTTGGCTTATAAACTCTCTCTCTCGAAAGACTCCTCTTCTTGCTACAAAGACCACGTTGTCACTAGGTCTGTAGAAGAGGTAACCAAAGGAATGCTGTGGGTAGCCGATGAAAATACACCTCTCTCTTCGGGGTTCGAGCTTATCATGAGTCTCGCGTCTCACGAAAGCCTCGCAGCCCCAAATCTTGATGTGGTCTAGTTTAGGTACTTTACCAGTCCACATCTCGTGAGGAGTTTTGGAAACTTTCTTTGTAGGGACTAGATTAAGGATATGGGCGGCAGTCTCTAAGGCATACCCCCAGAATGATATTGGTAGGGAAGCTCGACTCATCATGGAACGAACCATGTCCAACAAGGTTCGATTACGCCTCTCAGCCACACCATTCAACTGCGGTGTCCTGGGAGGTGTCAATTGTGAGATAATCCCACATTCCTTTAGATAGTCGAGGAACTCTGAACTAAGATACTCACCACCTCGATCGGATCGAAGCATCTTAATGTTCCTGCCCAATTGATTCTCGACTTCCTGTTTAAATTCCTTAAACTTCTCGAAAGTCTCTGACTTATGCTTGATTAAGTAGACATATCCATATCTACTGTAATCATCGGTAAAAGTCAAATAATAACGATTAGCATCTCTAGTGGCATGTTTGAATGGTCCACACACATCCGTGTGTATAAGGTCCAACAAACCTTCACCCCTTTCACATGAGCCTGTGAAGGGTGACTTTGTCATTTTTCCAAGTAAGCATGATTCGCAACTATCATTTGACTTTAGGTCAAACGACTCCAAGACTCCATCCTTTTGGAGTTGGCCTATGCGTTTCTTGCTTATATGTCCAAGACGACAATGCCATAATGATGCTTTATCCAAGTTATTATTATTAGAATCAATACACAAAACATTATTTCCTAAGTTATCTACAATAGATACAGCTTCATACACACCATCACAAGGTAATGCTTTAAAATAAAGTACATTATTAAAGAAAGCATTAATCGAACCAACTTCATTATTAAACGAAAAGGTGAAACCTTGTTTGTACAATGCATGAAAGGAAATAATATTTCTTGCCATTTCTGGCGAATAACAACATTTATTCAAATCTAAATTTAACCCACTACTTAGCGATAAAGTATAAACTCCAATCTTGGTGACAGGTGTAACTTTCCTATTCCCCATGATTAAGTTTATTCTTCCTTGCTCCGCATTCTCACTTCTTCCTAGTCCCTGCAAGTCACAGCAAATATGAATTCCGCAACCTGTATCAAGGACCCAAGATTTCGAATGGGGTTAGTTATTAGAAATGATAGTGTAAATACCTGCATGGTTGGGTTTGACTTTCCCATCCTTTACATCTTGCTGGTACTTTGGGCAGTTCCGCTTCCAATGAGCTTTTTCGTGGCAATAGAAGCATTCAGCCTCTTTTGGGTCAGAAGAAGGAGTAATGAAACCTTTCTTGGTTCCACTTGAAGAAGAGCCATCAAAGGTCCGAGCCTTGGTACCCTTTGAAGATCTCTTTCTCTTCCTCCCTCGACTCTGCCCGATTGCCAAGACCGGAGTTGTTTCTGGAGTAGGAGTGATAGCAACCGACTTCCCCTTAAGACCTGTTTCTGCGGTCTTGAGAAGTCCCTGAAGTTTGCTGAGGGTGACCTCTTCCTTGTTCATGTGATATGTCATGCGGAATTGATCATAGCACGATGGTAAGGAGTGCAAAATGATATCTATTGCAAGCTCCTCAGGGAAGTTCACATTGAGCTTCAGCAACCGATCCACATACCTTTGCATTTTCTGCATGTGGCTCGTGACGGACTCTCCGTCCTTCATCATGGTCATTATCATGGAGCAGATGACTTCGTACCTCTCTTGTCGTGCACTTTGATGGTATCTTTCCATCAAATCTTGGTGCATTTCATAAGGGTAGAAGTCTTCATAAGACTTTTGGAGTTCAGCTGTCATGGTGGCTAACATGATGCAAGCCACCTTGGTTGCATCTCTTTCATGAGTATGAAAGTCAGCGATCTCCTGGGGAGTTGCAGTGGACTCGTCAATTTCCTTAAGCTCCTTGTCAAGGACATATTCTTTGTCCTCGTAGCGGGTAATCATCCTGATGTTTCTGATCCACTTATTGAAGTTGGATCCATCAAAGGTGACTTTCCCACATAGACTCATAAGAGTAAAGGAGCCATTAGGATTCGAGCCAGAAGCATTAGTTGAAGACATTTGAGAAAGAAGAACAAGTTTAGTTTAGATTTAAGAGAGTCCTTAATAAAACACCCAAATGTAATATTAAGGCTAGGACCCAATCACAATATAGTATAACTTAGAAGAGGTATGCCGTAATCTAAGCTATACCATATTTGAAAGGTAGGTGAATGACGATTCACCAATTTCCACCACGAAAACCGAAATAATAAATATTTAGTTTTTATTGGTTTTAGAAATTCCTAGATTCTTTGAGATCCAATGAACTTTTCAAAGGCATGTTTCAATCTCGGGAGTGCCCTCCAGGTTTTGTGACTGGGATGCCGAGGATCACAAAACGAGGTGTGAAGTAACCATGCAAATCACTTGGTACCCTTAAAGTTTATCACTCAATCGATGTGCCGGTAAACCACACACGCTCCACCGATACTATAATAAACCTTAAGTCACCCTTTACCTACCTTGTTAAGTCCAAGTTAGTGTGCCGGTTAACCACACACGCTCCACCAACGACTCAGACAAAGTGTAAAGTGTAATTTCATGGATTAGCACCTTATTCACATTTTTCCTAAAGTAACTAAGATTGGGAATTTAATAAACATTTAGTTACTTTATATATTCATCATACTTTGAATGAGAATTTTATAAGTCCTTGTCTTACCCGTTCGGCTAACGACCCTCCACCAGTCAAGCAAGCGGTGGGTGAGAATATACACCCATTAAGTCACCATTTTATAGGCAACAACCTTATACCCACCTTATAGACCGGCTTCGTGAATGAGGCGTACTAGCGGTAAGACGACTTGTTCTTATACATATATATATAATTATTAAATTATCATAATATAAGTATAAGGGTTGAATTTTAACTTTTAAAATTCTAGGGGTTGGAACTAAAGTTTTAACTTAACTTTACTTGTTCCAAAACTTGAGGGCAAGTTTTGTAACTTTCAAAACTTTTCATTTCTTGTAACTTATGAGTTTAATAGAGTCATAAAATGAAGACTCTTCATTTTTATAACTCTTGTGTTTTCTTAATGGTTTTTAACTCAAGTGACTCTTGGTTTTCCATAACTTAAGGATAAGTTATGGACTCCATTAAAACACATTATGATCAAGAATTAAACTACCAAATAGGTTACAAATAATTCCTATGATCATCTAAAACATCATAAGAACAAGAACATGAATATGAACATAATCAAAAATTACATAAAACTTTGTAATTTTGATAACTAGTTGTTGTAAATGAATTAGCAAGACATTACACCACCAAAAACAAGTTTACATTTACTAAAACAGTTTAGGGTAATGTTTCTAATTCATTTTCCAGCAACTTAATCGAAATTCTGCACTCATTCGACCCTACTCGCCGAGTGCATGAACACTACTCGCCGAGTTGGTTGAAGATACACATGGACTCAGCGAGTCCCCCCTATAGACTCGGCGAGTCCGATCGCAGACAGCAAATTTTTTGATTCTGTTTTCAACTTTTAAGCACAAATAAGAACAAACAAACCTGGCTCTGATACCACTGATGGGTTTTGAGCATACTAACACTTCCTAAGTGTACATGCAACCCTAATAACCTTGGATCTATGTTTGTCTAATTTGTCATGCAAAGTTGAATTCCAAGGTTATATTCCTATCTAGCATACATGGGGAACAATTTTAACATAAAGTATAGATAGAATAACTTACCTTGTTGTTGCTTGTGTTCCTTGAAACCTTGTGAGCCTAGCACCTCAAGTGGTGATGCCTCAAATGCTTCACACAACACCAAATGCTCTTGGAAGAACTTATGAGAGAATACACACTCTTCAAAATCGGCCAAGCCCCCTTATTACTTAGTGTAACCGATTTGGGAGGAGATCATATTCCTTATATAGTGTTGACACATCTAGGGTTAAACCCTAATATGTCATGACTCTTCATTTCCATGACCCATGGGTTTGTAACTCCCATGGAGCATCCATGGAGCATCCTATGGGTGGAAACCAACTTGATGATCCATGGAGCCTTTTAGCCCACTATACAAGATATGGATGATTTACTTAATCAACCCATATATTTAATTAGTTATCTTTTGATCACTTAATTAATTCTAAATTAATTCTTGATCAAACTAATCAAATAATATTATTAATATATTAGAACTTATAATATATTAATAATCTCCAAGCGTTATTTCTCTCATTTAGTTTATCCAATTGCATGGTGCCATGCAACCCAAATGGACCATGCCGGGTCGGGTCAAGTACATACCAGAAATAGTTATGGACTTAGACACCTTATCCAACAATTTTGACCATTGGGCCAAAGTCAATGGGCATCCCGTTAGCAAACCTATCAATCTTGGAGAGTTCAGTAGGCACCAAGTAGGGGAATAGCTTCATCCTCTCGGTGAATGCGGTGGCATACTCATCAACACTCATCTTTCGTTTCTTCAGGTTCTGAAACTCGTTGTTTAGGTCTATCAGATCTATCTCCGAGTAGTATTGCATTTTCAACTGTCCCAAAAACTCTTCCCACGACATCCTTAAGGCTTCTCCTCGTGGCATCGTATCTGCCAATAGCTTCCACCAGCTCAAGACTCCAGTTTTCAGCTGTCTTACTGCGAAGATAGTCTTCTGTTTCTCGTTACAACTGCAGCTCTCAAACACCATCTCCATCTCAGAGATCCAATCCATAATCTCAACCGGCTTCGGGCTTCCTGAGAGACTTGGTGGTTTCGCACCCAAGAAATTCTTGTACATCCGCCCATCCTTGTTGTTTCTCCCTTCTGGGCCATCCCTTTGCCCACCTTGAGTCCCTACTTGACTCACTTGGCGGCTGTAGTTCCCTTCCTCAGATTGCTCGGGAACTGGCTCCATCGGTTCAACATGTACGGTAGGTTCGTCCCTGTTCAACATTTGTCTCATTTCTTCCCTTTGTTCAGCTAACATAGCCCGAATCATGGCTTGAACTCCAGCCATGGTGACTGGCTCAGGCGCAACTTCTTCAACAACAGGTATTTGCTGAACCACTGGGGGTTGGTTTCAGTTCCCATTCGCATTTACGTTTCCGCTACGGGTTCTTGCCATCTTGATCTCTACACCGAATAAGGTGAATCTAGATCTTAATTTAGGATTGACGTCTTAAATCATCCTTATCACCCCGAAACGTTTATATGCTAGTTCTAATATCGTAGTTAAACGCTTAGAATCCTAAACACATAAGGTTTCCAGACCCGGTCGACAACTGACCATAGATCCGAACAAATCATATCATGCGCAAAGCATTTAGCACATAAAAGCAATTTAGGAATTATTCCTAAAATAAGCTAGTGCTCACACCTCATAATCATCGCTTAGCATTCTAAGTTTAAGTCTAGAAATAAATCCATATTCCTAGTTCTCTTAAACTAATGCTCTGATACCAACTGTGACATCCCCATTTTCACGTCTAGAAAAGACCGATTTTGTTTATGTTTTATGAAAATCAGAGTACTTCATTTTATAAAAAGGTTGCGGAATTTGTTTCCAGAAAAACACGATAAATACGTTATTAAAACATTTTCGAAGAAACGTATTTTTATTCATCTTAAAACGTTTGGGATGTCATCGTTAATACAGAAACATAAGCATAAACAGAACTTACAATTATTTACACTAGTGATCTACATCTCTTTAAATCTCTCAGTGTAATGTCACTTCATTTCGTCACCTGTGGTATACATAAACTGAGTGGGTCAGGTTAGGAAACCTGGTGAGTACATAGGGTTTTCAACCCACAATAATATAATTATTATGTTTAATCAAACAATCAACCCAATTACCCATCCCCATTATCTTCTTTACTCTTTAAGGATTTAACCTAAGAGTCATCTATCCTTCATTCATTTATTCCGAAGTCCCTTACGTCCAGGGTTCTAGGACTGGCACTAAATCCATAGCTGCCAATGTTCGTTCATAAAGCACTAATTCCATAGCTGCTATAGTCTATTCATCGGGTACTAAATCCATAGCTACCAGTCTTTATCTAATAGGTACTAAGTCCATAGCTACCAATGTTCAACAGGTACTAAATCCTTAGCTACCAGCGTCTAACTAATAGGTACTAAGTCCATAGCTACCAATTCCCAACAGGTACTAAATCCATAGCTACCAACGTCTAACCGGTACTAAGTCCATAGCTACCGGTGTTTGTCCCATAGGCACTAAGTCTATAGCTGCCAATGTATACTCACGTCATCTTCTATCTCTCATCATTTATCTACCCATCATCATACCCAACATATTCATATATATAAAATACGTATACAGTTTAAATCCTTTAAAACATGTATAAAACGTTCATCCAGCATAGACAACAAGTATTCAGATAATATGCACACATAGCACGTAGTTTATATAAAATACTTCATATCTATGTGTAAGATGAAAGGGACTATGCACTCACCTGATTAGGTGGTGATTCCGAACTCAGACAGCACTTCGTTATCTCAAAACAATTTTCCTCGACAAAACCTAGTATCAATACCACTAGGGTTTAGTTTTTAACGTTAACCACGACTAATTAATAGTCTAGCTATTATTACTATTATATAAGCGTTAAGTAACACTCAATATAACTCATAATAATAGCCCAAATAATTATTTTAAGGTCCTAATAATGTTACTATAATTAAATAAGAGCTATATTAAATATAGTATAGGCATAACTCACTTACAATGGGTTTTTATTAAAAATCGGGCTTCGTTGGAGCAGCGTTTCCGAGCCGAAAGCTTTTCTTCTCGGAGCCGTCGGGCGCTCTGGGGATTTCTTCTCGTGATAGGGAGGTTCCGTAGACTTGGGAGGGGTTTAGGGAGGCTAGAGAGAAGTTAGAGAGAGAAAGAGAGGCTTATGGTGTGAAGAAAATATGAGGAGTTCACCCTTGTATTTATAGGAGTTTTATAGTAAAGTAGCCTCTAAGCTTCGTCCGTAACTTTTGCATACGAGCTCCGTTTTTGTCTGTATTTTTACCGTTGAGATCCTATTAATGAGATCTTCAACTTTCATTTAGACCTAGTTAGCTAATTCTCATTCTATCTCGGATTTACAAAACTGTATCGAATTCGCCGCGCTCGAAAAGTAGAGACTAAGCTTCGTCCATAACTTTCGCATACGAGTTCCGTTTTTGTCTGTCTTTTTACCGTTGAGTTCCTATTAATGATATCTTCAACTCTCATTTAGACCTCGTTGGCTAATTCTCATTCTATCTCGAATTTACAAAACTGTATCGAATTCGACGCGCTCGAAAAGTAGGGACTAAGCTTCGTCCATATCTTTCGCATACGAGCTCTATTATCGACGTTCTTTATATCTACGCATTAGTATTTATGAGTACTACAACATTCATTTAGATCCCGTCGGCTAAAAATCGACCGATCTAAAATTCAGATTTCGGGCTGTGCACTGCTGTGCTAAATCTTAGAAAAATCATAACTTCCTCATACGAAGTCAGATTTGGGCGTTCTTTTTATCGATGTTCTTAGTTTAACATATTATAAGACTTTTGTTTAGAGAACTAAGGCTAAATCTCGCTCTATCGTAAATTCACTTTTTACGCTTCCCGGTGCCGTGCCGGTTTTGCCGTAAAACTTCGACGGGCCATAACTTCTTCGTTATAACTCAGATTTCGGCGTTCTTTATATGTACGGAAACCTTGTGACATATACTATAACTTGGTTAAAATTATTTATTCTAAATAATCTTTTGCCGAAAATTCGTTTTCGACCCATATTGCCTCTAAATTGACTAGCCCGGATCTACACGCGTTACATACGCGATGCGTACCAGGTTTGGTCCAAACCCTTCTAACTTCAAATGATCATAACTTTCGCATCCCTTATCCGTTTTCGACGTTCTTTATATCCATGGAAAGGTAACAAGAAGCCCTACTATTCTATAAACTTTATTCAGTTATGAAAGGCCCAAACCAACACCTTTATCGATGCCCTGGGCTCTAAGCACAAACCGAAGCCTTTCATCACATAACCAGCATTGCCGACATCCAAATGGGTGTAAAAATTTCATCTCAAAGGCCCTAAGCCTTATTATAATTGGGATGATCTGAAAGAGATGATGTTGGCTGAATACTACCCTCATGGCGAGATACAAAAATTGGAACAAGAGCTCTGGAATCTCAAGATAAAGGGTTCTGACATTGCTGCTTACATCGTTGGGTTCAGTGACTTGGCTCTTCTTTGTCTCGAGTTGGTCACCTTGGAAAGCAAGAAAGTTGAGAGATACATATGTGGATTGACACCCCCAACTCAAGGGAATGTCTTGGTTGCTAAAACACTCACATTTGACACTACCAAGCACCTAGCACAGGCCTTAGTGGATCACGGGGATAGCCACAACCCTGTAGCAGCCGCTCCTGGACCACCTAAAGAGGGTAGTTGGAAAAAGAAGTTCTAGAACAAATGCAAGGGCAAATCTTCGAGGGAGCCCTCAAAGAAGCAACAAACAGTGGCAATCCATGCTGCTACTATTCCTGCTGTTGCTTCCACTACTCAAGCACCTACCAGTAGATATGGTGGAACCCTCCCAAGGTGAGAAAAATGTAACTTTAATCATCACAGACCTTGTTGTGAAATGCAATGCACCAACCGTGGCAGAAAGGGGCACACAACCCATTTTTGCAAAGCACAAGTCCAACTAACCAATCAGGCTCCTAGAGCTGGAATAGGTCAAGCCTGCTATGGTTGTGGTGAAACCACGCATTACAAGAGGAATTGCTCTAAAGAAACAACTGTTGGCAATACAGGGAAAGTGCTAGCAATGGGCCAGGATGAGGGAGTTGTTGATCCCACCATAGTTATAGATACATTCCTCCTCGAAAACTCTTATGCATACATTCTCTTTGATAGTGGTGCAGAAAGGAGTTTTGTCAATCATGCTGTAACACCCCATTTCTGGTATGTGATTTAAATAAAGTATTTTTCATTTCTTAAGGGGTACTCGACGAGTTTGTAGCCCGACTCGTCGAGTAGAGACGGGACGTTCATGCTATTTAAGTTGGCTACTCAACGAATCTAAATGCAAGGACTCGGCGAGTCTGCCTGTCTGGATGAAGCCCTAATTTCAAGGGTTTGCACCCTATTTAAACAACTTTTTTGCCCCAACCCAACCTCCATCACCCTCAGAGCGTTCCTTATCAAACCCTAGCCTCCTTGAAGTGTGTGTGAGTGATTTTTGCCATGTGAACGAACGTTTGGTGCATTTTGGAGCAAGTAAAAGAAGGAGAAGGTTGAAGTGCTCAAGGAAGAAGAAGTAGATCCAAAATACACTCCTTTTTGGTCATCTTTTTTGGTAATAAAGTTTCTATCTTGCTTATTGAGCTAATAGATCTAGTTTGTCCCAAATTGTTGGTTTTAAGCTTAAAAACCCCAAATCCTTTGTGATAAAGCCTTATGACCGAGTCATACCTCAGATCTAGCCTCTCTTGAGCTCCAGAAGCTCAAGGAGATCACCTTTTTGGCAGCCATGGCTTTGTTTTGGCTTATTAACCCCATAATAGTAAAGTTTGAGTGTTATTGCTTCATTTCTTCTTGGTTACATGTAAAGTAAGCAACTTTACTTGTTCAGATAGTCCTAGGAGCTTAGATCTACGGGTTGGATGCATTGAAGTGGATTAGAATCGACTGTATGGAATATGCATGCTTAGGACTCGGCGAGTTGTTCTTCAGACTTGACGAGTCGAGTCGCGAGTCCCCGTTTTTCCCCGATTTGAGAGTTTAGGGTGAATCAGTGAGTGGGGAAGGGACTCGGTGAGTTAGACTTAGATCTAGTGATGAAGGGACTAGGCGAGTCTACGCCCTAACTCGGCGAGTCCGGTCAACTGAAAGTTGACTTTGACCAGGAAGTTGATTTTGACCAGGAAGCTGACTTTGTCCGGGGGTAAAATAGTCATTTTACCCTGAGGGCATTTATTAGTACCTGATCTAGTTTTTTTGGGATTTGTAGCTAGAGAGTTCTGGAGCAACATTCAGCCAGTTTTAGAGTAAGCATCTCAGCAGCCAGCGTTACGAGGTGAGTTTTCCTTCCAGTAGGAACGGGTCTACGGCCACAATGCCGACCCGTTTAGTTAGCAGTAGTTCCGAACCTCAGTCTGATGCAGTAGTTAGATTGCTTGATGTCTTTGTGATTCAAGCATGTTTTGTGTTATGTGTTCTGAACTTTGGTCTGATGCAGTATGCAGTATATGAGTTCATGCTAGTTGATATGTTTATGCTATGCTATGTTCAGTCAGTTTCCGGACTTCAGTCCGATGCAATGGACAAGGTCCCAGTTAGTTCCGGACTTCGGTCCGATGTAGGGGACGTGCTCCTAGTCAGTTCCGGACTTCGGTCCGATGCAGTTTCCGGACATCGATCCGATGCAGAGGGCAAGGCCCTGGTTAGTTCCAGACTTCAGTCTGACGCAATTCACGGACTTCGGTCCAATGCAGTGGGTAAGGCCCAATAGTTGTTTATATGTTATTATATGGTATGTGGTAGTTTGGGGGAGCTCACTAAGCTTTGTGCTTACAGTTTCAGTTACTTCCTCTAGTAAGGGGAAGAGCCCGGGTGGATGGCATCGCACACACCACAGCTTCAGTTTTATCATGAGAGTGTTATTAATATATTTTGATATGATTGATACAATTTTTTTTGACACAGTTACCATGACTTTGGAGTTACTCGTTCCATGGTTTTTATTATATATAACATTCGATAATATGATTTTTAGTAATATTAAAACAAAAATTTTTGGGTCGTATTTTGGGTCGTTAAAAGTTGGTATCAGAGCCTTGGTTTGAGGGATACAGGCACACTTGCGGGTGTGACTAGACTCAAACTAAGGAAATGGTAAAAAGATTTTCAAAAGAAAAATGTTTTCGAAATAATTTTTGAAAAAGAAACTTTAAAAGAAAAGAGTTTTTGAAAATGAGAAAAGGGTGTGGTGCATGTGATCAGCCGAGCTCAAGTAAGTACTCCCAAATTACCCATACACTTTTATGTTATGATTATCAGTTTCAATTTCAGTAGAACAACATGCTACAATAAGACTAAGGATCTAGGAATGATGCCTTATGTGCCTGCTTTATGTGTTTCAGATTTATGAGAATTGCATGCTAGCATTGAGTAGACAGTAGTAGGATAGTATGTTTAGGTTATGCCTGATAGTATGAGCTTACTAGTACAGTTTCTCGTTATGAGAATAAATTTTCATGAGTAGTTCCTATGTTCGAATGTTGCTTGCTTTGTGCTCTGTGGGACTCTGAGTGTTGGGAGTTAGCCATTAGGGGAATACATCACGTCACATGTCATCAGGGTTGAATAATCTCAGAGTGTTGGATTTGGCCCTACTGCGCAGCTCTTGTCTGAGTCTAACCGTTGTGGGGATGAGTCTTTTACTCGAAGGATTATCTGAGCCTCGTTAAATGTGATGGTATTCAGGTGATAGCTAATTGGCATTACAAGGATTATCCCTAGGGTAAGCCTAGGATGAGAGTAGCAGTAGTAGTGACTTGGTGGAGTCGAGGTAGTTCTTGAGGAAAGTATGAATAGATGTGGAAGGCAGTATGGGCCCGTGCTACTGAAAGCAGAGGATCCGTACTTGAATCAAGGAAGGTTGAGGCAAGAGCAAGAAACCTGTAGTAGTAGCGATCCCTCGAGATATATCAATGTTTCTGAAGTTTGAATTGATGTGTTTTCAGAATGGTGGTTTTACGCCCTAGACCAGCAGGCGGCAGTTCAGGGGCCGGTGAGTAGGGCTGTAAACGAACTGAACGTTTGGCGAACTGTTCGTGAACATTTCGGCGGGAAGTTCGTTTATGTTCGCTTATTTAATAAATGAATGAACATGAAAAAAAATTATCGTTCGTTTAGTTAAATGAACGAACATGAACAATGGTCTCGTTCGTTCATTTATGTTCGTGAACGTTCGTTTATGATGTTCATTTACGTTCGTTTTATGTTTGTTCGTTTAAGTTTATTTATATTCATCTATATTCAATTATTTTTTATTATATTGTTATATTGTATGTTCGTTTATGTTCATATATGTTCAATTGTGTTTTTTTTTATCCTTGTTCGTTTATGTTTGTTCGTTTATGTTCGCTTAGCATGTTCACGAACATAAATGAACGAACATGAACAAAGTAATTTGTTAAATGAACGAACATGAACAAGAAAATCTCGTTCGTTTATCCGTTCGTGTTCGTTTTTTGTTCGGCTAACTTAAACGAACAAACATGAACAAGACCTTGTTCGTGTTCGTTTGGTTCGTTTACAGCCCTACCGGTGAGGGATCAGGATCAGGCTTGGGGGCCGAGCATTTGGATGAGCAGATGAGGGAGTTTTTATCTTCAGAGATTACTCGTATCATACTTGAGCAGACTCTTGTGATCTTTGCTTCGATCAAGGAGGGTATTGTAGAGTTTATGGATGAGAGGTTGAGCACATTTCGTGCTGAGGTAGCGACCATGATCGGGTCACGCACACTCACTTTTAGGGAGTTTAGAGCTTGCGGAGCTTCTAACTATCGTGGGGCGTGGGACCCCATTGCGAGTACCAGATGGTTGGCAGATGTCGCCAACACATTTCGCACCAGCAGATGTCCTGAGGGGGACAAGGTCAGACTAGCATCCTATCTTCTGAAGGATAGGGCACTAGTTTGGTGGGAGGAGATCAGACATGTCATTGGGGATGATGCAACTCTTGATGCGATGACTTGGTCTAATTTTACAACCAGGTTAAGAGCCGAGTTTGCACTGGTTATTGAGGCGCAATAGTTAGCCAGGGAGTTTCAGGATCTTACTCAGACTACAAAGATAGTGGCATAGATTACCGCCAAGTTCAGGTAGAGGGATCTTCTTGTTCCTCAGTATGCAGCAGATGAGGAAATGAAGAAGGCTCGTTATCATGAGATGTTGCAGAGTGATATCCGCCAGTTTGTGAGCTGGTCCAACTATAAAACGCTGGATGACATGATTTCTAGGGCTCGTGAGAGAGAGAGAGAGAGAGAGAGAGAGAGAGAGATTAATTTAGAGATGGAGAAGAAGAGGAAGCTAGAGGCGGCATCAGGCACTGGGACTTCGGGCAAAAAGCCTAAGGTATTAGATCACAGATCTAGAGGACAGCAGGCCCACAGTCGGTGTGGCAAGTGTGGGAGATTGCACGATGGGGCGTGCAAGGAAGTGGGTCCCGGTTGCTACAAGTGTGGCCGGACCGGGCATATGAGTAGAGATTGTACAACTACTACCACCACCACCACAACATCTAATCTGATTTGCTTCCATTGCAATTAGAGGGGACATAAAAAGTCCCAGTAGCCGAGTTTGACAACAGCAGAGAAGGTGGTAGCACCTGCCCCTGCAACATTGAGGATTACAGATGGCCGTCAGGGCCGGAGCAAGGCGCCAGTGGCCAAGAGTAGTGCTTTTCAGATGTCGGAAAAGGAGGCACGAGCGACTCCTGATGTGGTAACGGGTATGTATCTTCCTTTCATCTTTCTATTTTTATGAATTGTTTCTTATGGTTATATGTTTTATTTAGGGTCGTTCTTAGTGAACGACATTCCATATACAATCTTATTTGATTCGGGGGGCTATCTGATCATTTGTTTCGCTTGCGCTTAGCAATAGGTTTAGTAGAGCTCCAGGGGAGCTGGATTGTCCACTTGAGGTCAAGATAGCTGATGACAGGACCGTCAGGGTTACGAGAGTTCATAAGGGGTGTTCGCTTCGGTTATTTGATGTGTAGTTTTCGGTAGACTTGGTTCCTATTCCTCTGCGAGGGAACAAGGTTATAGTAGGCATGGATTGGCTGAGCCCTAATGGGTCATTGACTGATTGTGAACTGCAGTTGATGAGGGTTCGCACTCCCAGTGGGGGAGAGTTAGTGATTTAGGGTGAGAGGCCACAATGCAGACCGATTCTCTGTTCAACAGCGAGAGCGAGGCGTTACTTTTAGCAGGGTTGCACGGGGGTTGTTGATATGTGCATAATTAGTTAATTATTTTACATATATTCTTCGTTATTTTTGGTTAATTATGAGAATAATGTGGACAAAAGGTACTTAAAATGCTTTGAATTGTGTTTTCAGTCCAAAGGATATGCTTGGAGGCAAAAAGGAGAAAAGGAAAGAAAGTGAAGATTAAAGAGTGAAAGAAGGACCTACTCGGCGAGTAGATCGACCCTACTCGGCGAGTACACGACGATATGCCAGAAGATAAATACGACTGCTAATTCAAGACGGATAAGTATGGACCTACTCGGCGAGTTGATTCTGCTACTCGCCGAGTACCCTCTGTTTTGGGATATCTTTAAAAGACGAATCTTTATCCCATGGGACATTATTCCTGGCGATTTTGGAAGGATTAGCTGCGACTAAAAGGTTCAGAAGGCGCTAAGGAACCCTAAGCTTCAAGAGTTGGAAGAATTAAAGCAATTAGGTTAATTCTACCACTTAGACTTAGGAATTAAACATGTTTGCTTTCATAAACTTTGTTTTTGTGTTTGTTTCTACTGCAACTATGAGCTAAACTCGTTTTTGTTTCTGTTTGGGGAATACCAAAGAACTCCTATGGTTTAATTATTAATTCTTGTTTAATTGTCTATTGGTGATTTATTAAATCAAGTTTGTTAATGAACCTTATGTATTAATCACTACTATTTTCTGTTAATTGGAAGGCAATTAGGTTGCATGAACGTCACTTAATTGTTAACCTCATATGTCTATGTGAATGCTAAAACGTATGCTTGGAAGTAATGAGTATGAAACTAAGATTAATAAGAAAATAGGAAGATTAATGTGTGAGCTTGTTTGAGAAACCATCAACAAGAGGTTAATTGAATTGATAACTTAATTAATCATTACAAATCTTATTTAATCCAAATAATTAATCTAGGGAATTAATTAGTTTAAACACTTGATCAACGCTTAAATTAGTTAATTGTCTAAGGGTTAGGAGTAATGAATATGAACCTAACTATTATCATTGGTAACCAATAGCAATTAATCCACCTTAACTTAAATAACCATAGGAGTGAATTGGTTGAACCTAAATAGAAACATCTTTATCAAATTTGGTGAATAGTTGTTGCTTTAGTTAATTAGTTAATTTAGTTTGTCTAAGTTTCTTGTCTTGCAAAACTAGAGAAAAACCCTTTACTTTTATTATTTGTTTTAGTGAAAATTAGCTATTAGTTTAATTGCCGTTCCCTGAGTTCGATACCTTACTTATCAATCTATACCACTTAAAGACAGGTTCACTGCCTTTGTGTGCTCAAATTATTAATAAAAAGTAGGGATAAAACTAGTTGAATTCACACACATCAAGTTTTTGGCGCCGTTGCCGGGGAACGGTTCTAAATAATTAAGCTAATTCCTAATTTTTTCGATCCTTTGTGTGAGTTTACTTGCATAAAGTTCATTTATTGCAATTTAGTAATTGGTAATTAGGTTTTAGTATCTGTTTTAGTTAGGTTAAAACTTAGAATTTTTTTTTTGAAATATCACTGATACTCGCCGAGTGCACTCGCACCTACTCGGCGAGTAACAGTTTAGTTCTTTTTATGCTTTTTATTTGATCAATTTCAGGACTTTCATGACCAGAGGAGCAAACACATCACTGGTACCCCCGTTTGAAGATCCCGAATCCGCATTGAAAAGAAACAAAGGGAAGGACGTGGAGAATTCAAGCACACCAAAGAAATCACCATTGTCCAACTTGAAGACTGTTTTTGGGAAAAAGAAGAGCAGCAAATCAGGAGCTTCCAGCGCTTCCTTGATAATTGAGGATCCAATTCAAGAAGATATTGGATACGAAACAGAGGAAGAAGAGGAGGCAATGTACGAACAAGAAACCGAATCGGAGGAAGAGTTAGCATTCACTATGGCTAACATTGATGAAATTCCCATGGGAGAATGGAAGAAGAGGATGCGCGACGACCATGGCCCGGGACTTGTGCAACCCGCAATTCCCGCAACTGCCACCTTCGAGCTAAAAGGTCATATCCTAGCTTCACTCAAGGAAATACCTTTCTATGGGAAAGATCATGAAGATGCCTACAAACATTTGGATGAAGTGAATGATGTTGTTGATTACTTCAACATTCCAATTGTAACCCGCGAAACTCAACTACTTCGGATGCTTCCGGTAACCTTCAAGGGTGCTGCTAAAGACTGGCTCAAATCACTTCCCCCGGGTCAGTCACTACTTGGGCCAGAATGAAGGAAGAATTTATTGATCACTTTTGCCCACCATCCAAGATAGCCAAACTCAAGAAGGCCATTGCAAACTTTGAACAACAAGCTGGAGAGTCATTATATGAAGCATGGGAGAGGTACAAAAGTCTGCTACGAAATTGCCCACACCATGATCTAAACAGCTAGCAAGAAGTTTCCATCTTTTATGATGGAGTCAATGTCACGACCCGACAGTTGCTAGACTCACAAGGCCTACTTACAAAGAAGCCACCCCCGGTGATTAAAGAATTGATTGAAGAATTCTCTAAACACTCTAGAGAATACCACAACCCTAGGAATGATGTCACGAGGGGAGCCGCATACGCTGCTACTGAAGATCTATCCGCGGTCATGGCCATGTTAAAAACCATGGATAGGAGAATGGACAAAATGGATCAAACTATCCATGCCATACGGGTGGGTTGCGAAAATTGCAATGGACCTCACCTCACTAGAGATTGCGATTTGGATGAGAACGGAAACAAAAAGGCACAAGTATGTTATTCGAGCGGTGACCGGTATGATGAGGACTGGTGCAAACAAAAGAAGGAGTGGCTGCCTTACGAAGAGTACAAGAAGGCCAAGGAGGAGAAGTACAGACAAAAAGGGAGAGGCTTTTACCAAAAGGAGGAGCCGGTGCAAGAGAAGAAGCCAAGCTTGGAGGAAATGCTAACTAAATTTGTGGCCGCGTCCGAGAAAAGACATAGTGACCACGATGCTGCTATCCAAGAAACAAGAACAATGCTCAGGAACCAGCAAGCATCCATCCACAACATAGAAATGCAGCTTGGGCAACTTGCTCAACAACTAAACCAAAGGTCACCGGGTGAGCTTCCTAGCAAAACCGAGAACAACCCACGAGGCGCACAAGTAAATATTGTTACCACAAGAAGTGGGAAGATTATTATTCCCCTGGCCCCCATTCGAACTGAAGCAACCAAGGACTCACAGAAGGAAGGAACGGAAGAGCAAGTCGAAAACCAACACTCACAATCTGAGAGTCCTACTCGCCGAGTAGGACCGATGGACTCGGCGAGTACCTCTGCTAAAACAAATGAACAGCCACCCTTGAAACCATACCAGCCTCCAATGCCATACCCAGCCTGAGCCAAGGAAGAGAAGCAGGAAGAGGAATATCAGAAGTTTCTAGATCACATTAAAACTCTTCAAATCAATATTCCTTTCATTGAAGCCTTCATGCAAATGCCCAAGTATGCAAAGTTCCTTAAGGAACTCCTCACTAACAGAAGAAAGATGGAGGAAGTGCAGAAGGTAGTACTTAATGAGAATTGCTCCACCGCAATGCTAAACAAATTACCAAAGAAGAAGGGTGATCCGGGGAGCTTAACTCTGCCTTGCCAATTTGGCAACTTGGATGCAATTCATGCCTTAGCTAATTCTGGAGCAAGTGTGAACCTTATGCGATACTCGTTCTTTAAGAAGCTGGACCTCCCGGAGCCAAGGCCAATTCGGAAGGCAATTCATTTGGCAAACAAGACTGTTACTTTCCCAAGAGGCATTTGTGAATATTTGCTAGTGAAAGTAGACAAATTTGTCTTCCCGACTGATTTCATCATTCTCGACATGGAGGTGGATCCGCAAGTGCCAATCATCCTTGGAAGGCTGTAACACCGTGATTTTCAAGACAAAATTTTCATTTAAATAATCAATTTAATATTAAAACACTTGTTTAAAATCTTATTCATATTTGAATTACAAAACATAGTTCCATTTTCATTTGAATAGAAAACCAGGATCCTCCAAAATACAACTCTTTCTTCGGTGTGTACAATCGAACCGTTGCCATTCCGCGTTACTGAGAAAACCTGAAACAACATAACATAAACACTGTAAGCACGAAGCTTAGTGAGTTCCCCAATATACACCTTACGCACATACGCCTTTCCAGGCCCTGACCTTCCGGTCCACTGCACAATGCCTTCCGGCCCATGAGATAATCGCCTTCCGGCCCATAACGTGTTGCCTTCCGGGCCATAGTATATTTGCCTTCCGGCCCATAAGATAATTGCCTTCCGGCCCATAAGGTAATTGCCTTCCGGCCCATCAACATATATAACACATAATACATTTACACTAACACATAAAGCACATATATCATATATCAACCTGCCTTCCGGCCCGAAACATGCACAGCACATAATACATTTACTCTAATACTTAAAGCACATATATAACATATCACACCTGACCTTTCTGTCACATAACACTTTGCCTTCCGGCCCATATATAAACCTGTATATCACGCGTAGCAGCTAACTTTCCATTTATGGCATATCAACATAACACATAACATATTCGACCTTCCGGTCACACAATCAAACCCTTCCGGGTACAGTATAGTGAGAAAACTCACCTCGCAGATACTGGAAGATAACAACTCCTGAAATCCCTTGCACTTGATCCTCCGAGCTACAAGCTCCCTGTAACATCATATATCTCTTTATTAATACTTCTATCTTCCATGTTAACTGACCCTAAGAAATCACACCGGTCAACTCTGGTCAACGGCCATCTCGACTGGACTCGGCGAGTACCCTGGCGACTCGGCGAGTCTAGTCGTCCTCACAAATTCCTGAATGTTCCCTTTCTACTCGTCGAGTATCCCTCTTGACTCGACGAGGTCCTCGTGGAAGAATCGCGGGGCCACCCCGACTCTACTCGCCGAGTCTGAAGAACAAACTCGGCGAGTCCCAGTGAATCTTCAAGCTACTCGCCGATTCTGCTCATCCGACTCGGCGAGTCCACGCCATGCAGTCGATCGAACTGCTTCCTGAGATACATATTTTCCCGAATATACAAACATGGGTCCTTCTGGACCTCTAAGGGTCCTAATACAAGGTTATAAACGTTGAATAACAACACAACAATCCATCTAGACTCCAAATGGGTTCCATAAACCCTAAATCTATATACACATCAATCACAGGAGAATGTAATCCGAGTTATTACCTGAATGACGCACCTTCCATGTCCCCAAACTTCAGAACTCGAACTCCCTGCAGTTCCTTTAGCTAAAACCCTTCTCCTCCTTGCACAACAATTCCTTCAAGGTCACCAATGGCCTTCAAGCTTGCTCTAGCCGCCACAACCGCCTGGGGTTCTTCTCAATCGATCAAAAGACGTGAAATGACGACATAATAACCCTTATGTACGACCCAATACGGAACGGCTAGGGTTTCCGCTGAACAGCGTCGACTCGCCGAGTCTATATCTGGACTCGTCGAGTCCAGTCGCGAACCCGCGACCAAATCCGTGCTCCTACTCGGCGAGTCAAGCTCCAACTCGCCGAGTCCCCCCTTTAAAACACCCCAAAATGTGTAATAATAATACTTCGAGGTTTCGGGCTGTTACAATTCTCCCCCACTAGAAACAGACTTCGCCCTCGAAGTCTCACTCTGAAAATAGTGCCGGATGCTGCTCCCGCATCTCACGTTCCGACTTCCCTAGTCACTACCGATCTCTTCCGAGACTGCCACTGAACCAATACCAGAGGTACCTCCTTGTTCCTCAGAACCTTGATCTTCCGATCCCTGACGGCCACTGGTCTACCAGCGTAATACATGCTCGCATCCACCTAATTGTTCTCTAGTGGAACCACTGCTGACTCATCGGCTCTACACCCTTCCAATTTTGACACATAAAAGTGTCATGGGTCCATCCCGACTCCGTTGGCATCTCCAAACGGTAGGCCACCCTTCCTACCTTCGCACCCTCACGAAAAGGCCCAACATATCGGGGCCCCAACTTGCCCCTCTTCCTGAATCGAAACACCCCTTCCCAGGGAGAGACCGTCAGGAATACGAAGTCGCCGACCTGAAACACATGCTCGTAACGGCGTCTGTCTGCATAACCTTCCTGTCAACTCTAAACGATCTTTAACCTCTGATTAACCTGCTGCATCTGCTCTGTCGACCAAAACACGATCGCTGTACTGTCCACCACTTCCTGCAACCGAGAATTACCCAGGACGCGACTCTGCTCTAAATCTCAATGATCACACGACCCATAAGGGTTAGGAAACCATGAATCACCGGATCCCTGACCCAAAGCCCACTCTATCCATTTCAGAACGACTGCGAGACCCATTCTCACTCTCAGAGCAACTCCCACGAGTTCTCTTCCTGCAACACCTACCCTGGCTGCATTAGCCCCATCATACCTTTCCCTTCCCTCACTTAGTGAAACCCACTTGACAACCTTGCCACTACTCCCTGTATCACACATGCACTGGATCTACTCGCAAGGACTCTCGAGTCCATGCATTACCTTTCCTCAACGAACGAGATTCCGACATCACCTTCCATGCAACAGCTCAAAGGGTGGCATACTAATGCACTAATGATGGCTATTGATATGGGACAATACAACCAAGGATCAACACGTACCGCGGCTTCCTCCACAATCTGGTGCACATGCCCGAAGCATATCTTCGAGCGTCTAGATCGTTTACTCTCTCTAAAGTGTCCTCACATGTCAACATGATAAGCTCATTTCCCACATTCCTCTTCAAGACTGAGTACCAGATCAACTTTTGGCTCCACATCTGAGCCCCCAACGGTCACCCATATCATGAGCCAAATATCCCACTAACTTTCTCCCCGTGACCACTATCCTGACCCAGTGACACGCAAGTCACAAAATCCTCTTTTCTTCATGCGAGAAAATGTAATCCAATCGAGGGTCGTCCCGACTCAAATCTCTGGTTCCTGCTGCGCATAATCCTTTCGTATCTCCCTGCATCGCCCGACAGAGACGAAGACCTCCGTCTCGCTCCCGACTCAACGTCCAAGCCCCAAAGACTCAATACCAGGGCCACCCAAACTCAAAACTCTTCCACCTCATACACTGCTCGAAAGAATTTCTCTTGCCATCTAGTGAGGACTGCGACGCCCTGCAGTATCACAACAACTTCTGATTAGTGAGTACTGCGACTAAGATATCCACCACAGACTATGGAGACAATCAACATAACAAAGACCCATCTTGCAAAAATCCACTCTCTCAAATAATCTCCCTGAATGCCCATACTCGAAGACTCCCACTAAATCCGCAGATACTTGATATGCCACACGTCGATTCAATTCAGGATTCACGAATAACTCCAAAATAAGGATATCATACCCGAATATCCCAGAATACTACCACCACCACTGATCTCCTGCCCCAAACATCATGTAGACACAAAGTACATTCCTCCTCAACCCCATAATTAAATCTATATTTTCCCCGCCTTACAACCTTGGTGCATCTAATTTCTCGATTGGAATGCGAGATAACGCTGACGTACGAAATACGCTGACAATTCTCCAGATCCCTTTTTCCCGACACTCAGAATCCAAACAAGGATACGCATACCGACTCCGGGAGTTGGCTGCCCGATCATTCTCTATTTCTTGCAACAACACCAATCACATGTCATGAGTACGTTCGTTCTCCTCTTCAAGTACTTCCCGCATTAACTCATTCTGACCCCTTAACTCGATCATCGACACCTCTGGTCTCATGATTTCTTACTGCATATCTCTATACTCCGTTTATAACTACTCTTGCCAACTCTTTGTTTTCTACGTACTGCACCCGGTTCTCCCCCACTAGGGTTTGAACCGTCACTAATTAGCATACTATCAACCCACGACTATCTTTCACCAGCGAAATCGTACCTGCTCCAGGAGAGTGCTATGCAACGCCCAATAGTCCCTCCCCTTATGAAGTCACACAACCCTCTATACTCTGAACCTCTGGTTAACTCTCCAAGAACTTCCCATCACGACTGCCTCTAATCGTTCCAAATCCCATACCAATCTAATACTAAGCACCTGCACTGCTCGATAACACCTCTGGCTCGTAGGCTGCACCGCAAAATCATCGTTCCTCTCACCTCAACTCATCAACCCATATCCAACGTCGAATTTGTCCCAAGAACAGGGACTCACTCCCAACATAGACGAAAACTCTCTGCACTGCAAGACTCGACTGAACCCTTCACTGCTACCACTATAACACCACCTATAACACAACCTATTATTCTCAATTAGGTGTGGTGTGGTTCTCGACTACCTCAGTCCCAACTAACTGTCTGTTCACATAAATCACTATCTCGCGGCACACCCGCTACCTGATGCTCTGAGGGAAGTTATTATCAATAACTACTTGCAGGGTGTACTCCCAAATCCAAAACTGAAACACCAGGCCTCTCGTGTCTTGCACACAAACATAAATGGCACTACCCACCTAGAAGGTGACCTCTCCTCTATCAACTGATTTCTCGACTCAGACCGAAATTTTCCTCTCCCTTTAACTCCCTACCACAATACTCTGATAGGTACTCGTCTTTCCCCTCAAGGAACGCCTCTCCATCCTCAATCATGGTCTACACGCCTAAAACCCATAGCGTCCGATCTCTACCTCATCGATCATAACCAGATAACAAGATAGTCACCAACATCCCTTCTCAATTTGCTTCGGTGTATGGTACCTGAACCATAGTATTACTCCTCAATCTGTCCCGACGTATGGTACACGAACCATAACATCACTCTGTAATCCGCTCCGATGTATGGTGCTCGAACCACAACATCCATCCTCAATCTGTCCCGATGTATGGTACCCGGACCATAACATCACTCCGCAATCCGCTCCGATGTATGGTATTCGAACCATAACATCACTCCTCAATCTGTTCCTTAGGACCTTCAGAATGCTCCCTGTATCAAGTATGAGTCCTCTGCTTTCAGTAGTACGGGCCCATACTACCTGCCACATCTACCCATACTTTCCACACGGACCATCCCAGAGTTCCTAAGTAGCTGGTCGACCTACTCTTTCACCAATCCCATCGCGCGTGCTCGCTCTCCAGCGAAATCCTCTACTCTACCAGCGCACTCATCTGGCTAGGTTTACTCCCTAGTCCCTTCCGCCGTCCCCCCACTTCTTTGCTATCAGCTGCTGAAGAGTTCCTAATGATGCCAGCCATCTACCTCCTGAGTATCGTCATACTCACTTAGTAGCTGACTCCCATCATCGAGAACTCCACAAAGCACGAAGCAAGCAGCATTCGAGCATCGAAGCATACATAGGACTCCCTATCTGTGATAGCTCCACCTTCTCGGCTCATCCTCGGAAGTACCACTGTACTCTGTAGCTCTACCCCTCGTGCGTTCTAACTAGATACCCTCACTCATCACATACACACAAAAGCATAACGCACATATAACAACAAACCCTAGACTAAGGCATCACAAATCCGGCCACTCTAGTCCTAAGATATGAAATACCTAGCCTGTCTCTAGCATGCAATAATATCTCATAAAGTGCATAATAAATATTTCATAACACAAAAGTAAGGGTATTTTGGGAAATCACCGTTTGGCTCTGGCTGATTGTACACACTGCTCTTTCTTGCTTTCTCTTTGAACTCTTATTCACTTTTAGAAAACCATTTATTTGAAAAAACTTTTTCTTACTTCCTCAGTTTGAGTCCAGATTTACCCGTAGGCGCATCCGAATCCCTCAAACCAAGGCTCTGATACCAATTGTAACACCGTGATTTTCAAGACAAAATTTTCATTTAAATAATCAATTTAATATTAAAACACTTGTTTAAAATCTTATTCATATTTGAATTACAAAACATAGTTCCATTTTCATTTGAATAGAAAACCAGGATCCTCCAAAATACAACTCTTTCTTCGGTGTGTACAATCGAACCGTTGCCATTCCGCGTTACTAAGAAAACCTGAAACAACATAACATAAACACTGTAAGCACGAAGCTTAGTGAGTTCCCCAATATACACCTTACGCACATACGCCTTTCCAGGCCCTGACCTTCCGGTCCACTGCACAATGCCTTCCGGCCCATAAGGTAATTGCCTTCCGGCCCATCAACATATATAACACATAATACATTTACACTAACACATAAAGCACATATATCATATATCAACCTGCCTTCCGGCCCGAAACATGCACAGCACATAATACATTTACTCTAATACTTAAAGCACATATATAACATATCACACCTGACCTTTCTGTCACATAACACTTTGCCTTCTGGCCCATATATAAACCTGTATATCACGCGTAGCAGCTAACTTTCCATTTATGGCATATAAACATAACACATAACATATTCAACCTTCCGGTCACACAATCAAACCCTTCCGGGTACAGTATAGTGAGAAAACTCACCTCGCGGATACTGGAAGATAACAACTCCTGAAATCCCTTACACTTGATCCTCCGAGCTACAAGCTCCCTGTAACATCATATATCTCTTTATTAATACTTCTATCTTCCATGTTAACTGACCCTAAGAAATCACACCGGTCAACTCTGGTCAACGGCCATCTCGACTGGACTCGGCGAGTACCCTGGCGACTCGGCGAGTCTAGTCGTCCTCCCAAATTCCTGAATGTTCCCTTTCTACTCGTCGAGTATCCCTCTTGACTCGACGAGGTCCTCGTGGAAGAATCGCGGGGCCACCCCGACTCTACTCGCCGAGTCTGAAGAACAAACTCGGCGAGTCCCAGTGAATCTTCAAGCTACTCGCCGATTCTGCTCATCCGACTCGGCGAGTCCACGCCATGCAGTCGATCGAACTGCTTCCTGAGATACATATTTTCCCGAATATACAAACATGGGTCCTTCTGGACCTCTAAGGGTCCTAATACAAGGTTATAAACGTTGAATAACAACACAACAATCCATCTAGACTCCAAATGGGTTCCATAAACCCTAAATCTATATACACATCAATCACAGGAGAATGTAATCCGAGTTATTACCTGAATGACGCACCTTCCATGTCCCCAAACTTCAGAACTCGAACTCCCTGCAGTTCCTTTAGCTAAAACCCTTCTCCTCCTTGCACAACAATTCCTTCAAGGTCACCAATGGCCTTCAAGCTTGCTCTAGCCGCCACAACCGCCTGGGGTTCTTCTCAATCGATCAAAAGACGTGAAATGACGACATAATAACCCTTATATACGACCCAATACGGAACGGCTAGGGTTTCTGCTGAACAGCGTCGACTCGCCGAGTCTATATCTGGACTCGTCGAGTCCAGTCGCGAACCCGCAACCAAATCCGTGCTCCTACTCGGCGAGTCAAGCTCCAACTCGCCGAGTCCCCCCTTTAAAACACCCCAAAATGTGTAATAATAATACTTCGAGGTTTCGGGATTTTACAAAGGCCCTTCCTCAACACCGCTAGCGCTATCGTAGACATGAGAGATTCTAAGCTCACATTGCGAGTTGGGGATGATTCAGTGACATTCGGGGTAGACCAAGCCATGAAGTACTCAAGGAGTAGTGATGACACGACTTTCTCAATCGACATGCTTGACGAATTATTGGAAGAAGACATACCTGAAGATGCCAGCAAGTTTGCAGCTTTGGATGAAGTATTTAATCCAGAAAAGGACTTATTAGAGATTGAAAGACTGTTGGAAGAAGCGGAGTATGAAGAAAAAAAGAACCAAGCTGAAAACCCTACTCGCCGAGTAGACCCGATCTACTCGCCGAGTACATCTGAAGAAAATCCAGAAGTCGTGAATGCCGCCACCAACTCGCCGAGTACCAAGCCTGCACTCGGCGAGTCCGTCAGTATGCACAACAAATTGGAGCTCAAAACACTTCCTGACCATCTGGAATATGCCTTTCTGGAAGAAGGAAATCAGAAGCCGGTGATTATAGCCTCGGATCTATCCAAGATGGAAAAGGAGGAGTTTGTACGCGTGTTAAAGAAAAGGAAAAGAGCCATCGCATGGAGCATCTCCGACATCAAGGGAATAAGCCCATCCTACTGCTCTCACAAAATCAATTTAGAAGAAGGAGCAAGGCCGGTGGTGCAACATCAACGACGATTAAACCCGAACATGCAAGAAGTCGTCAAGAAGGAGGTGGTCAAGCTTTTGGATGCAGGAATCATATACTCCATCTCCGATAGTCCATGGGTGAGTCCGGTCCAAGTGGTGCCCAAGAAGGGAGGAATGACGGTCATTACCAACGAAAAGAACGAGTTAATTCCAACGCGAACGGTAACCGGTTGGCGAGTGTGCATCGATTATCGAAAGCTAAACGATGCCACTCGCAAAGACCATTTTCCCCTTCCTTTCATAGATCAAATGTTAGAGAGACTATCGGGCCATAGCTACTATTGCTTTTTAGATGGGTTTTCAGGGTATTTCCAAATACCCATAGACCCAATGGACCAAGAAAAGACCACCTTTACATGCCCCAGTGGGACTTTCGCCTATAGACGCATGCCATTTGGACTATGCAATGCACCTGCGACATTTCAAAGGTGCATGACCGCCATATTCCATGATATGGTGGAAAAATTCATGGAGGTCTTTATGGATGACTTTTCTGTATTCGGATCTTCTTTCAATGACTGCCTCACAAATCTTGACTTAATGCTTGCTAGATGTGAGAAAACCGACTTGGTCCTAAATTGGGAAAAGTGTCACTTCATGGTCAAGGAGGGTATAGTTTTGGGACATAAAGTCTCTAAAAAGGGAATTGAGGTGGATCGGGCAAAGATAGACACCATTGCCAAATTACCCCCACCAACTAATGTGAAGGGCATTAGAAGTTTTTTGGGACACGCAGGTTTTTACCGGCGTTTTATAAAAGATTTTTCCAAAATCACGAAACCTCTAGCACAATTATTACTAAAAGATGCACCCTTTAGTTTTACTAAATAGTGTTTAGAGGCATTTGACTTTCTAAAGGAAAAGTTAACTAATGCCCCGATCATTATAGCACCAAATTGGAACTTACCCTTCGAGATCATGTGTGATGCTAGTAACTATGCACTAGGAGCGGTCCTTGGTCAACGGGTTGATAAGCACTTTCAACCCATCTATTATGCAAGCAAGACCTTAAATCCTGCCCAAGAGAATTATACTACTACCAAAAAAGAACTGTTAGCCGTAGTTTACGCTTTTGACAAGTTTCGCCCTTACTTGGTTTTATCTAAAACCACTGTTTTTACTGACCACTCGACTATCAAGTATTTGTTTTCCAAACAGGATGCCAAGCCAAGACTAATACGATGGGTGCTGCTTTTTCAAGAATTCGATATAGAGATACGAGATAAGAAAGGAATGGAGAACACAGCGGCCGATCATTTATCTAGGCTCGAGAACCCAAAATTGCAAGAAGATAAGGATGGAGACGACTTTCCGGATGAATACATAATGGTGTCCGTGGGAGAGGAGCCATGGTTCACAGACATAGCTAACTATTTAGCTACAAATTACGTCCCGAAGGATTATAGTAGTCAGCAAAAGAAGAAATTCTTCGCGGAGATCAAATATTACTTTTGGGACGATCCATACCTCTTTCGAAGCTGTGCGGATGGAATTATAAGAAGATATGTGTTCGGGAAGGAGAGACGAAGAATACTAGAACATTGCCATAGCGGGCCCACGAGAGGACATCATGGAGCACACTATACCGCAAAGAAGATCTTTGACATTGGGTTCTATTGGCCTACAATCTTCAAAGATGCAGCCCAATATGTCAAAGAATGCGATGCTTGTCAAAGGGTGGTAAACATTTCATCTCGTAATGAAATGCCACAACATAGCATTCAAGTGTGTGAGGTATTCGACGTGTGGGGCATTGACTTTATGGGACCATTTCCCACATCCAAAGGAAACAAGTACATCCTAGTGGCGGTAGATTATGTTTCGAAATGGGCGGAGGCGCAGGCTTTACCTACAAATGACGGACGGGTAGTGGTACGATTCTTAAAAAAGCTATTCTCCGAGTTTGGTGTTCCGAAGGCCCTAATTAGTGACCGGGGCACACACTTTGCCAATGATCAATTGGAAAAAGGTGCTCAAGAAATATGGGGTAACCCATAAGTTCTCCACGTCATACCACCCGCAAACGAGTGGACAAACGGAAGTGACCAATCGAGCCTTGAAGCGTATTTTAGAGAAGTCGGTGGGAAGCAACCGCAAGGAATGGTCGGATAAATTGGATGACGCGCTATGGACATTTCGTACCGCCTTCAAAACACCTATTGGTACTACACCATATAAGTTAGTTTATGGAAAGCAATGCCATTTACCGGTTGAAATCGAGCATAAGGCATATTGGGCGTTAAAGAGGTGCAACTTTGACATGGAAGAATTGAAGACCAACCGTCTAATGCAAATGAATGCCCTTGAAGAACTCCGAAATGAGGCTTATTCTAGTTCGTGGCTCTATAAAGAAAAGACCAAGAGATGGCATGACAAAAGAATCAAAACCAAAGACATCCATGAAGGCCAAAAAGTACTACTTTTCAATTCCCGATTAAAACTTTTCTCGGGCAAACTCAAATCAAGGTGGGATGGTCCCTTTTTGGTCAAGACGGTGTTTCCTCACGGGGCTATAGAATTGATCTCAAGAGATGGCACACCATTTAAAGTCAATGGTCATAGAGTGAAGAAATATGAAGAAGGAGTCCCCCGAAATGAAGGATTGGAGGAGCTGCTGCTGTGCGGAATCGCAAACACGTAGACGGGGCGAAGTCCAGCTAATGACTCCATCAAAAGAAGCGCTTCTCGGGAGGAAACCCGAGTTTCACGTTTGCATTTTCTTTCCTTTTCTTTATTTTTCATATTATTTTTTTCATTCTTCTTCATTTATTCTACTTCTCTAAGTGCTTGAGGACAAGCTCTACTGAAAGTGTGGGGTGGAAAGGCTAAACAAAGGAATTCATATAGTAAAATTGGCAAAATTTAAAATTTTTTCAACCTGAGACATCTACTCGGCGAGTATATCGGCTATACTCGGCGAGTAAATGTTCACTTACAGCCAAAAGTCGATAACACGCGTGTCTACTCGGCGAGTAGATCCATTCTACTCGGTGAGTAGCTGGTTCAAACCCAGTAAATTAAAACCTGTAAAAATTATTATTATTCATCATTTCATCTCCACACTCGCCGAGCATATCCTCTCAACCGCATCTCAAGGGTTCTTCAAGATTTCTTCAATTTTCTTCTTCTTTCTCTTCATTCAAGCAACAAGGTAACATTTTTACCCTTTAATTTTATGAAAGGTCCAATCTTTATCACATATCTCCCCATATTTGGTATGATTTCGGATTTGGGGAGTTTTTCCCAATTTTTAGGGCTTTGATTTACTCATGAATTAGAGGTTATTTGGAGTAATTTCTTCAAGATCTATGGTCAGATACACAATTACAACAAAACCCTATGAACAAATTGGACTATTACACAGATTACACAAATCCGATCTCGATCTGTCAGAATGTTGATACTACTCGGTGAGTATGTTCGTGTACTCGGCGAGTAGGTCCCAAAAAGATAAAGAAAATTTCCTGTTTTTAATTATGGGGTGTTGTTTGTTGCTGTGTTTTTGGTATGTTTATGCAGATAGAATGGCAAGGAGAGGACAGTCATCACGTGGAGGAGGCCATGGTGATATGCCATGGTTAGCCTTTCAACAAATCACCTCCAAATCCTCCAAAACTCGAGCCCTAAACAGGTTGGAAGCGCTGTGACAGAAAGAAATCCACCTGCCCACTGCAGTGGATTGGGGATGGATGGGAAATGTCGGCTTGGAAGAGGAACTTACTCCATATTTGGTGAAAGATTGTAACATGGGTTATGCCAACATCACTTGTGATGGTTGGTTGCAATTGTTTAAAATCCAAGAGCCAGTCTACGCGGAGTTGTGTTGGGAATTCTTTGCTACCATTTCATTCCGAGGTGGTAGTGAGTATTACAATCCAAACACGATCTCGTTTTCTTTGGGAGGAGACCTGCGACAATGCAGCATGGTTGAGTTCTCTTGGCGGTTGGGCATCTACGATCAAGACATGTCGATGACGGAATACTTTGAACCCTTCTTGGAAAATACCCACAAAGAACTTCCCGACGGGGTGGTGGCATCGACATGGTGGAGTACAATTGCTAACCGGGTCTACATACCTTCCACTGCTCAAGAAGGTCATATCCGTTCTCCAATCCATCGACTCATTCACCGATTCGTTGCAAGCACGATCAACATGCGGAAGGATGGGGATAAAGTACCCACCCTTGATATCTTTTACTTGTGAAGTATTATCACTCCCGATGTCTTCTGCAACCTTCCATATTGCATTGCTAAATTTCTTGCGGAGGGAGCGGTTAAGGAGAAAATAAACTTGAAGATCAATGGGGGCATGTTCATTACTCGGCTTGCGAGATCATTTGGGATCTTGGAATTGCCGCAAGCTCAAATGCTAACGATTATCCACCCTCCTCCGTTCAACACTGCACTTTATAGGAGGGCTCGGATAGTGGAAAAATTTGGTGATTCTTTTACTATCCCGAATGAGGATGAGCCGGCGGTCGCCGAGGAGCCGGGAAGGCGGGTTAGGCCGAGAAACGAGCGGGTACGAGAAGACCCACCGGTTATTCCGGTGGAGGAAAACGAGGGATGGAACCAAGTGGAGTATCGACGCTACTTGGATGATATAGGGCGAGGGGTTAATTACACCAATCAATCCTTTGACTATCTTTTCCAACAAATGCATATTGCCCCGCGACCGGGACCCGGCTATCCTTACATTATGGATTGGGACGAAAGGATGCAAAGAAGGGGTGGAGAAGGAGGTAGTGGAGCTGGAGGAGCCGGGATGGAAGAGGAAGAATGAAGATTTTATTTCTTTTTGTTTTGTTTGATTATGATGTTTATTTTAAGACAATTGTGGACATGTTGAATTTGGCTATGTGGTTGGAATATTAGTGTTACTTTTAGTTTTTTTTTTTCAGGTATTGAAGCTAGGAAGCATGCTATTTAGGAATGGTCAAGAGAGGAATGAGAATCTTTATGAGTGCTTATGGAGTCTTGTTCCTAGGATCGAGTCCATACGAATCGAGAGTTTATTGAAGTGTTACTGCTTAGGAAGTTTACTGGAGAGTACATTTATATTTACGTGTCAACACTAGAGTAAAGAGAGACAGCAGTTCAAAATAATTCTGGAACTATACGCTCTACTCGCCGAGTGCACTAATACTACTCGGCGAGTACATCTGCTTCTGCACGAACTACTTTGCCAACGAGTTCTACTCGCCGAGTTTGATCGCCTACTCGCCGAGTAGCCTGCTGCAGGAGGAGTTTCTGATTTGTTCTGGCTACTTTTTTTATGTGCCATTCATACATTCTTTATGAATTACTACTGAGGATTGTGCAACAACCCTTTTTCCTTGGAGTTTCTGAGCTATCAACCACACGAGACGTATGACACCCGTGCCATGGATGAGCTGTTCCCATGGTTAAAGTCACTAGAAGAAGGAGTTGAAGAAGAGAGTGTCAACCTAGCGACTGCTACCCCAGGGGAGTTTGTTCCAACTTTCTCTCTATTTGCATTTTTTTTAGTTGTTATAATATGCAATGAGGGCATTGCATAAAATAAGTGTGGGGTAGGGGGTTAGTCACATCTTAGAACACTTAGAATCTTAGTTTAGGCTAATTTTTAAAAAAATTTGTTGCATACCAAAAATGCTTAGGTCTTAAATTAGAAAATTTTGGTAAAAATTAGGATTCCATATTAGAATTGTGTTAATAATTTCATGAGAACCCAAATGTTTAGTTGAGCCTATATACGTTCTAGTGCATTTGTGGCTTCCTTATTTCAGTGAAATCATGAGACAAAAACACGACCTTGCTCAGCCTGAGGGATGCAATATGTTTAGCAGCCTAAACCTGAAATGTATCCAGGAAAGTTTTTATCATTAGCCAATAAAGGTTGAGATTGAGCGCCCCTGCTTAAGCATGTAGGGATTTGAGTGAAAAAAAATTGAGAAATACATGAAAAAAAAGAAAGAAAAAAAAACTTACTAGAAAAGTTATATGAATTTTGGAGCAAATGAAGTGAAGATCTGAAGATCAAAATTCCAAGAAAATCAAAAAGTTGAAGATACCAAAAGTCAATACAAGTTGGTGAATTCAAAGATATCCAAGATCAAATTATCAAGAAAGTGAAGAATTCAACGAATTCCGTAGTGGTATCGAAAAGTTGTAATTCTAGATTATGTATGCTTGGGTTGCTCAATTAAAAATACCTTGAGGGTAAAGAGATTTTCTGAGGATGGATTCGGAGGGTTGCATAAAATGAGCATAGTTCGGGGTGAGTGGGCGAATGTTTATGAGGATTGTGAGTATTTGAAGTATGGGGGGTTTTTAGGAATTTTAGACACAAATGCATGCGTTGCGGTCTTGGCATAATGGCTGGGTTGGATTGGAGTTATTAATGTGATTTTAATGTGTTTAAAATTTAGTTTTGCTTGGGGGCAAGCAAAAGTCAAGTGTGGGGTATTTTGATATGTGCATAATTAGTTAATTATTATACATATATTCTTAGTTATTTTTGGTTAATTATGAGAATAATGTGGACAAAAGGTACTTAAAATGCCTTGAATTGTGTTTTCAGTCCAAAGGATATGCTTGGAGGCAAAAAGGAGAAAAGGAAAGCAAGTGAAGATTAAAGAGTGAAAGAAGGACCTACTCGGCGAGTAGATCGACCCTACTCGGCGAGTACACGACGATATGCTAGAAGATAAATACGACTGCTAATTCAAGACGGATAAGTATGGACCTACTCGGCGAGTTGATTCTGCTACTCGCCGAGTACCCTCTGTTTTGGGATATCTTTAAAAGACGAATATTTATCCCATGGGACATTATTCCTGGCGATTTTGGAAGGATTATGTAATACCCCCCTCTGGCACGTATCACAATATTGTCCGCTTTGGGCCACTCGGCACGAGGACTTCCCAGGGGGTCACCCATCCCGGTACTACTCCCGCCCGAGCACGCTTAACTGCAGAGTTCTTATGGGATCTGCTGCCCTCACGGCTTTAAAACGCGTTGTGACAAGGAAGGTATCCACACCCCTTATAAGGAGATGTTTTGTTCTCCTTCCAAGCCGATGTAGGATCAGGTGCAACCCACCTTCACCCCCCATTATAGGGTTCGACGTCCCTGTCGAACACATCGACCCGTGCCCTAGCTCTGATACCATTTGTAATACCCCCCTCTGGCACGTATCACAATATTGTCCGCTTTGGGCCACTCGGCACGAGGACTTCCCAGGGGGTCACCCATCCCGGTACTACTCCCGCCTGAGCACGCTTAACTGCAGAGTTCTTATGGGATCTGCTGCCCTCACGGCTTTAAAACGCGTTGTGACAAGGAAGGTATCCACACCCCTTATAAGGAGATGTTTTGTTCTCCTTCCAAGCCGATGTAGGATCAGGTGCAACCCACCGGAATAGTCCCCGAGGGTCGGTTGTTAGGACCGACGGGTAGGTCAGCACCCCAGAATGGCTTGACACGGGTAGGTCAGCACCCCAGAATGGCTTGACACGGGTAGGTCGGGCACCCCAGAATTGCCCGGCAGTATCTATGCTATGTGATTGTATGGTATTTGGTATGATGGGGGAACTCACTAAGCTTTGTGCTTACGGTTTACAGTTTTGGTTTCAGGTACTTGTTTTCAAAGGAGAGGAGCTGGCTCGATTGCAGCGCATCACACTATGGTTTTCCGCACATGAGATCTTTGGGATTACACTCTGATATTATTTTATTATAACACGTTTGATTATTTCTACTCTGGTTTTGACATGACATGATATTACGGATGTTTTATTACACTGTTGGTTTTATAATGACGTATTTAAAAATGAAATTTTTGGCTTGTATTTTTGGGATGTTACAAGTTGGTATCAGAGCCTTGGTTTGAGGGATTCGGGCGCGCTCCCGGGTGTGTCTGAACTCAAACTAAGGACTTGGTATGGAAATTTTCAAAAGTAAAACCATTTCATAAATAGGAGTTTGAAAAGAATCTGAAAAGAGAAAGGAACTTTGAGAAGAACATAGTGTGTGATGCATGCAATCAGCCGAGCTCAAGTTTTCCCCAAGATACCCATACATGTTATGTTATGGTATGATATGATATGATATGATTATGAGAATTGCATGCTAGATTAGGGCTAAGGATCTAGGAGGATGCCTTATATGCCTATTGTATGTGCTTGTAGACTTGCATGCTAGTACTGATTAGTCAGTGATAGGATAGCTTGTTTAGGTTATGCCTGATTGTATGAGCCTTTTAATTGCATGTACACATTCCTAATTAGAGGATAAAATGATTTGATTGGAATATGATTGTTAGATTTTCCATTGTTTGAATGCTGCTTGCTTTGTGCTTTGTGGGACTCTTAGTAATGTGAGTTAGCTATTAAGTGAATATGCTAAGTCACATGTGGCACAGGCTGGATAATCTCAGAGTGATAGATTTGACCCTATTGCGCAGCTCTCGTTTGAGTCTAACCGTTATAGGGATGAGTCTGTACTTGAAGGATTATCTGATCTCTGTTGCATGTGGCTATATTCATGAGGTAACTAGTTGACATTATTGGGAATCTTTCAGCAGCTGAGGACTGGGTGAGTTCGGGAACCTAGGGAAGCCTAGGATATATTCCAGTGAGTTAGTAGTGAGGTTCAGTGACACTTGGGTGTTCCAGTTTGAGGAAGTGACTTGGAGGATTCGAGAGGATTGCTGAGGAAAGTATGGATAGGTGTGGAAGGTAGTATTGGGCCCGTACTACTGAAAGCACAGGATCTATACTCGAATCAGTGAGAGTCTTGGAGAATCTAAGAAGCTTCAGGGAAGAGTTGTGACCCAGTTTGGGGACAGAGGATGTTCCAATTGTTGCAGCTTAGACATTGGCAAGCGAGCTAGTGAGCGTGACAGGGTGTCAGACCCTGAAGGATATGATTTTCAAGAATCGCAGATGCGAGATCGATTAGGAGCACTTTGATAAGAGAGGTTTGTACCAGGTGCGTATAGTTGAGGGTCGCGGGAAGAGACCCGTCACCTCCGATCATCGGGCGAAAGGCCAGCAGGGCCGGAGTCAGTGCAATGCGTACGAGAGAGTACATGAGGGAGTTTGTCACTCCAAGGGATTAGGCTGCCACATGTGTGGCAAGGATGGTCATGTCTGCAGAAGGTGACCAGTATTTCCCCAAACGTTGCGAGTATGTCATCTTCTATTGCTAATAAATGGATGTTGGGGATACGTATCGCGTTGGAATTGTGAGTGAGTTTGGATAAGTCAGACCTCGAGTTGGTTTTCTGCTAGTGTTTGGGTTATCAGGGATCATATATGCCATTCAACATGCCGAAAGGTCCATGATGAACCCAAAGAGGGATGCATCTTGCGGAGTGGGTTCCGCGCATACCGTTATCATTTCGGATCTTTGTCGGGATCCATGCAGGAGTATCATTTAGAGGATACTCGATCAGGGTTGGAGTGATTGTTCTCCAATGAATTCAGCGTTCAAGGGTTCTTTCATTGTTCAGGTATGGTCGGTTATTGTTTATGGATGAACTTTAGAGTTCAGTGGTACTGCAAGATTGGGAGAGGGAACAAGGATTCGTCAGCTAGAGTAAAGATTAAGGTCTTCAACTGACATCATGTCAGATGGATTGAGGTGTCAGACTGGATCGGAACTCAAGAGTACTCATCGAGATTTCCGAGGATGGGAGATCTCAAGGTATAATCGGTGATGAAACGCCAGCATTGGCAGACACGTGTTGTCATTAGGGGGTATTAGAAAGCAAGAAGGATTGAGAATCCTTCAATTCTCATGTGATGTGAAGACTTAGTCGAATCTAAGTGGGGGAGAGACTTTTATAAAGTTCTCCAACTGGGAGTTCTGGTTGCACGGGGTGCAATCTCTTGGGTACCCTGTCAACCAGAAGGGTATTCTAGTTGATTCGGCCGAGATAGAGGCCGTGATGCAGTGGGAGATTCCGAGGTCTAGCGGTTTATTATCGGAGATTTATGCGAGACTTCTTCAAGATTGATGTTTCCTTTAACCCGACTGACCAAGAATTCGGTGACCTTTTGTTGGGGGCCTGGGCAGCAGGCAGCCTTCGAGATTCTCAGACAGTGGTTGTGCGAGACATTGATTTTCACTATGCCAGAGGGTGTAGATGACTTTGTGGGTTACTGTGACGCTTGATCACGGGAATGGGTTATGGTACTGATAGAGTGGGGTCACATGATAGCATGTTTTGGGAACCAGTCTAGAGTTCCGGTTAGGACTCAAGTTCAGTGGTGTGTTAGGTCGAGTGCATGTTTGACCTGGTTTGGAAGGTGTTGTAAGACTACGGGGGTAGCCGTAGCATTCACCAGTGGTTAGTTAGCATGGGAAGTGTTGTAAGACTGCGGGTGTAGCCTAGCATTCACTAGGGTGATAGATGGCATGAGCGTGTTGTTAGAATGTGGAAGGAGCAATAGTACCCACCAGTTCGGGTGCAACAGTGAGGATATGGAAATCCATGAATTGGACCTCGGATTTACCCAGATGGATTAGATCTGGTTGAGCCAGTGATAAGATTGTAGTAGTGCCACTACAGTGATGAGATCAGGGAAGTAATGGACTGTTTAAGGGCGTTTGTGATGTAAGGCTACCATCGGTTAGGTAGCAATCATTTTTAGTCTCAGATTGGATGATGACAGGATTCGACGCATGGGCCCGATCGATTGTATTAGGAGGTTGTTAGAGCCTCAGTGCCATGCTGACTAGTGGCAACGAGTTCAAGAGAAGGATTTCTTTCGAAAGTCGTGTGAGGCGAGTAAGTGGGAGCCCTTTTCGGTTCGACGATGGGACCGGAACCCGATATTTCAGATGACTGATGGATGAATTGAGACCAGGAAGGTCTCGAGATATTTTGGGAAGCAGCTATGTTGCAACCTACTGCTTCAGGTAGATCAGTGTTCGGGCAGTTTCAGCATTTGGGCAGTATTAGTATTTGTGTTTGGGTTGCAAACACGAACGAAATAGTTGGTTTATTGGGGAGTGTTGAGTCAATCACATCGGGACTAAATGAGCCTAGGCCAAGTATAAGTGACCTACCTAGATAATTAGGCTTGTGACCCTGAATTATAGTGGGAACCTCGAGTTATTGGAAGTTGAGTAGCTGGTCGAAGGATAAGGTGGACTAGGTCCATCGATAATGATTCAATGCGAGTGGTCTGTCACGGAATCAGACCATCTCGAGATAATAGATTCAGACGAAGTAGATGTGATCCTGTTGCAAGGAATTCGTTCATATGAGGATATTAGGGCTTTGTGAAGATTAGTCACATCTACCCTGGGAAGGCTAGGGTTGTGCCCAAGACGGTGACCATGTTACTAGAAGTGGTTTGGCATATAAGAAATAGTAAGGAGTGATTTCGAGGACGAAATCTAATTTAAGTGGGGGAGAGTTGTAACACCCGTTTATTTATTAGTTAAATAAATAAATGAATGAACGAATGGTAGCCTAAAATAAATAATTATATATGCAGGGTGTTGGGTTCGAGGAGTTAATTGCACATTTTTAGAAGTCGGGGGTTAAAAGTGTGAGTTCGGGACTCATTTATAAATAATTATGAAGACATGGGCTCTGTGGTAATTATCGGGAATTAATTTAAAAAGAAATGAGGTGGAAGGGCTGAATATGTTATAATTGAGACATTGGGGCACTGTTTGGTAAATTGTGTACCTAAGTTGTTAGGGATTTTAATGGTGAGGGTTCAAAGGGTAATTATTATGATTATGAGGGTTTACATGGTAAATATCGGCCCTATTTTGAAAGAAATGAGGAAAGGAGGGACTAATGTTGTTAATATGGATGGAAGTTTGTTAGGAGCGGGATATATGAACCCACATCTCCGATTGCCCTAACCCTGGAAACGCATTGCAGCCGCCAACCCTCTACCACCTTATACCTCCCTCATCTCCAGCGGCCGTTCCCTCCTCCGTCGATATAGCTAACCACCGAGCGAATGACTCCGGCAACAAGCATGAAGGACGAGACTGTGGATGCTGTTGCTATTTCCCGAATGCTGCTCTTTCTCTCCTTCTCTTTCTTTTGATTCGATCCCCGTTGGGCTGTGACACCGTCACTAAACACCACCGGTGGCTTCGTCGCTGTTACCGCTGCAAGCGTGGCTCGAGTCGCTGCTCTAGCGATCGCAAATGCCGCCGTGAGCACCGCTATCACCGCCATTTGGCACATTTTGTTGCTCTGGTCACCATTTTCCATCTCGAAATGTCGTTGTGTTCGTGTGTGTGGACTGTCGGTCGAGTAGGGTTGTGAAGAACCACCATGGCAGCCGGCCATGGTGGCTACTATCATCCACAGGTCGATTAATTGTGGCTGCCATCTCAGATTCGCTATTTCCGCCGCCGGGAGCCACCAGGTGGGTGGCTAGTGCGTGAGCCACTCTTTAATGTGCGTGTGTGTGTGTTTTCTGTGTGTGTGCATCGTGAGTGGCTGGTTTGGCCGGAATATTAAGAACAACCACCGCCACCACCGTGAGGTGGTGGCTGCCGCCTTGAAACACCAAGTATCATAGTGATTTTGTGTGTTTATTTCGATTATTAGCCTTGTAAAATGTAATCTGAAATTTGAATAATAAAAGGAATTGAAAACCACCACCTTAGGGTGGTGGCTGCCGCCACCGGCCGCCGTGTCGGGTGGCGGTGTGTCTTGCCTCGTCAAGTGTGATTCGTTTGGGGTGCTTGAAACCCTAATGGGCCTTTGTTAGGCTAATGGGCCTAATGTAGCCAAATGGGCTTAGTAAAAACCCTAATGAGTCTAATGGACTCTAATTGACCCAATAAAGCCTTAGTGGGCTTAAGGACATTCTAGTGGGCTTAGTAGGCCCAATAAAGCCCTATTGGACCTAAAAGCCCAATAAATTGATAAATGGGCTAACATTTGGGACGGAAGAACTGCAATGCCAATAAAACCCTAATTTGAGGAATTAATCGGGACACATGGGAATTATTTAATAACTGGAGATATTAAATAATAATCGTCGTCAAGAAATTAATCTAAGTAATATTGGACTTAATGGATTAAGTCCTTAATGGATTAAGTCCTTAGAGGAATAATTCCTTAATGGGTTGAGTAGGAAACTTAACCTTAATCGACATTTTATGTGAAACCCTAATTTAACTTGAGTATATAATTGGGCCTTTATGTTGGGCCTAAATGATTGAGATAATAATGGACCATCCAAGAGCAAGCAATTGAACTAGACTAAATTAATGGGCTTAGGGTAAGGCCCATGTAAGGGCTTGGGCCCAATTTGGAAAATTGGGCCTTAGATGGGACATAGTTTGGGCCTTAATGATTATATGGTGTTGGGCCTTGGAATGAGACCATGTTTAGGCTTAGGCCCAATTTGGAAAATTGGGCCATGTGTTGGGCTTTGAATTCTAATTGACTTGGGCCTATGGATTGGGCCTTGGACTTAAATAAGCCAAGCCTGGGGTAATGTAGCAATTAACCAAGTATGTAATATGGTTATGTGTTGCGACTCAATTATTAATTGGGTTATTTTGGTGTTGACAGTTCGGGAATCTGTCAGCCAGCTGTTGGGGTCGAGTCTGCGGGACTTCAGCAGTGTGGGATTGTGTCTACGGGACTTCAGCAATGTGAGGTGAGTTACCTTTCAGTAGTAGTGGGTCTAAGGCCACAATGCCGACCCACCAGTAGGAGACGTATGATAGATGATTGTCTTTGTGATATCATCTAGGTTTGCTACTACCTGATATGTTATATGCTAGCATGATATGTTGTATGTGATAGTAGTCGAGTTCGATTGTTAGGACCGAAGGGTAGTCAGACACCCCAGATACGTCTGACAATATGTGATGATATGTTTGCATGCTGGCTTGTTATGTTATATGCGATAGAGGTAGTATGAGGGGACCAGTCCCTGTGTTCGGTTGTTAGGACCGAAGGGTAGTTCAGGCACCCCAGATATGTCTGAAAGTATGTTTATGTTATGATATATGTGATAGTAGCAGTAGGGGGTGGAATAGTCCCCGAGGGTCGATTGTTAGGACCGACGGGTAGGTCAGCACCCCAGAATGGCTTGACACGGGTAGGTCAGCACCCCAGAATGGCTTGACACGGGTAGGTCGGGCACCCCAGAATTGCCCGGCAGTATGTATGCTATGTGATTGTATGGTATTTAGTATGATGGGGGAACTCACTAAGCTTTGTGCTTACAGTTTACAGTTTTGGTTTCAGGTACTTGTTTTCAAAGGAGAGGAGCTGGCTCGATTGCAGCGCATCACACTATGGTTTTCCGCACATGAGATCTTTGGGATTACACTCTGATATTATTTTATTATAACACGTTTGATTATTTCTACTCTGGTTTTGACATGACATGATATTACGGATGTTTTATTACACTGTTGGTTTTATAATGACGTATTTAAAAATGAAATTTTTGGCTTGTATTTTTGGGATGTTACAGATTAGCTGCGACTAAAAGGTTCAGAAGGCGCTAAGGAACCCTAAGCTTCAAGAGTTGGAAGAATTAAAGCAATTAGGTTAATTCTACCACTTAGACTTAGGAATTAAACATGTTTGCTTTCATAAACTTTGTTTTTGTGTTTGTTTCTACTGCAACTATGAGCTAAACTCGTTTTTGTTTCTGTTTGGGGAATACCAAAGAACTCCTATGGTTTAGTTATTAATTCTTGTTTAATTGTCTATTGGTGATTTATTAAATCAAGTTTGTTAAAGAACCTTATGTATTAATCACTACTATTTTCTGCTAATTGGAAGGCAATTAGGTTGTATGAACGTCACTTAATTGTTAACCTCATATGTCTATGTGAATGCTAGAACGTATGCTTGGAAGTAATGAGTATGAAACTAAGATTAATAAGAAAATAGGAAGATTAATGTGTGAGCTTGTTTGAGAAACCATCAACAAGAGGTTAATTGAATTGATAACTTAATTAATCATTACAAATCTTATTTAATCCAAATAATTAATTTAGGGAATTAATTAGTTTAAACACTTGATCAACGCTTAAATTAGTTAATTGTCTAAGGGTTAGGAGTAATGAATATGAACCTAACTATTATCATTGGTAACCAATAGCAATTAATCCACCTTAACTTAAATAACCATAGGAGTGAATTGGTTGAACCTAAATAGAAACATCTTTATCAAATTTGGTGAATAGTTGTTGCTTTAGTTAATTAGTTAATTTAGTTTTTCTAAGTTTCTAGTCTTGCAAAACTAGAGAAAAACCCTTTACTTTTATTATTTGTTTTAGTGAAAATTAGCTATTAGTTTAACTGCCGTTCCCTGAGTTCGATACCTTACTTATCAATCTATACCACTTAAAGACAGGTTCACTGCCTTTGTGTGCTCAAATTATTAATAAAAAGTAGGGATAAAACTAGTTGAATTCACACACATCAGTTGTCGCCTATCTTTTAGATGCCCGGGAGAAGGGCAAGGTGACAGTCGAAGATGTGTCGGTAGTGCGAGACTACCCGGATGTATTCCCAGAGGATTTTCCTGGGATACCTCCGGAGAGACAGGTTGAGTTCAGGATTGAATTGGTTCATGGTGCAGCTTCGATAACCAAGGCACCATATCGGTTGGCTTCTCCAGAGATGCATGAGTTGTCTACGCAACTGTAGGAGCTGCTAGAGAAGGATTTTATCAGGCCGAGCAGTTCACCTTAGGGAGCCCCGATCCTGTTTGCGAAGAAGAAGGATGGGCCGCACCTTATGTGCATAAAATACTAGGATTCGAATAAGGTGACGGTGAAAAATCGTTACCCGCTTCCGAGGATAGACGACCTATTTGATCAGCTTCAAGGAGCATCTTGGTTCTCAAAGATTGATTTACGCTCTGGGTATCATCAGATACGGGTCAGAGGTGAAGATGTGCAGAAGATTGCTTTTAGGACTCACTATGGTCATTATGAGTTTTTGGTGATGCCATTTGGGCTCACCAATGCTCCAGCCGCGTTCATGGATCTCATGAATCGCGTATGCAAACCGATGTTGGATCGGTCTGTGATAGTGTTTATCGACGACATCTTGGTCTATTCCAAGACTTAGGAGAAGCACGAGGAGCACTAGAGGGAGGTGCTAGAGACCTTGAGGAGGGAGTTACTTTTCATGAATTTCTCCAAGTGTGAGTTTTGGTTGCGCGAAGTGCAGTTTCTTGGGCACCTCGTCAACCAAAAGGGTATACTAGTAGATCCAACCAAGATAGAGGTTATGATGCAATGGGAGGTCCTTAGGTCTCCATCTGCGATTTGGACTTTCCTAGTTTTGGAAGGGTACTACCGGAGATTCATTCAGGATTTCTCCAAGATAGCAATTTCGTTCACCCGACTGACTAGGAAGTTGGTAGTGTTCCGCTGGGGGCCTGAGCAGCAGGCAGTATTTGAGGCCCTCAGACAACGATTGTGTGAGGCACCGATTTTTACCCTGCCAGAGGGACTGGATGACTTTGTAGTCTATTGTGACGCTTCTATCGCAGGGATGGGAGCAATGTTGATGTAGCGAGGGCATGTGATAGCGTATGCCTCCAGACAGTTGAAGCCTCACGAGGCTAACTATCTGACGCACAATTTAGAGCTGGGGCGGTGGTGTTTGCCTTCAAGATTTGGAGACATTACCTCTATGGCGTCTATTTTACCATTTACACGGATCACAAAAGTTTGAGATACCTCATGGATCAGCCGAATTTGAACATGAGGCAGCGCAGATGGTTAGATGTGGTAAAGGATTATGATTGTGAGATCCTTTATCATCCAGGTAAGGCCAATGTAGTGGCCGACGTAGTGACCCGCAAGGCGGTTACAGCCACTATTAGAGATATTTGTTTAAGGATGACGGTGATTACTCCCTTGTTTCAGCAAATTAGAGAGACTCAGGTTAAGGGCTTGAAGGAGGACCTCTTCGATCAACTTCAAGTAGCCACCTACTTTTCAAAAATCGACGACCTCTTCGATCAACTTCAAGTAGCCACCTACTTTTCAAAGATGGACCTGGGATCAAGGTACCATTAACTACAAGTCCATGAGAGCGATGTTCCTAAGATAACATTTCAGACTCGGTATGGTCACTACGAGTTTGTAGTGATGCCCTTTGGTCTAACCAATGTACCCACCGTATTCATTGACTTAATGAATCGGGTGTGTCCTCCCATCCTAGATAAATCTGTGATAGTGTTCATAGATTATATACTCATCTATTCACAAAGTGAGGAAGAACATAGACATTACTTGAGACAAGTGCGAGGAACATTGAGGATGGAGAAACTATACGCGAAATTCTCTAAATGTGAATTTTGGATCAGGAAAGTAACTTTACTAGGTCACGTGGTCAGCGAAGAAGGCATACATATGGACACTTCCAAGATTAAGTCAATTGAGAATTGGTCAGCACCAAGTACACCCATAGAAATTCGTAAATTCTTGGGTCTAGCTAGCTACTATCGCAGATTTATATAGAACTTCTCCATAATTGCAAAACCGCTTACTGTTGGATTAAGTGTCTAAGTTCATAACTATTTCTGGAATGTACTTGACCCGATTAGCATGGTCCATTTGGGTTGCATGGCATCATGTACTTGGATAGACTAAATGAGAGAAATAACACTTAAGGTTTATTAATATAGGTTGCATGGCATCATGTACTTGGATAGACTAAATGAGAGAAATAACACTTAAGGTTTATTAATATATTATAAGTTCTAATATATTAATAATATTATTTAATTAGTATTGATCAAGAATTAATTTAGAATTAACTAAGTGATCAAAAAGACACTAACTAAATATATGGGGTTGATTGTGTAAATCATCTATTCTTGTATAGTGGGCTAACGATCCATGGTTTGTATGGATTGGGTTAAAAACCATAAAGTGCTCCATCGATAATCCATGGAGGTTACAAACCCATGGATCATGGAATATGAAAATCCATGACAATTAGGGTTTACATGGTGTAACCCTACTTGTGCCACAACTATATAAGAAGCTCCAAGTAGACCAAAATTGGCCACTAAGTGAGAACAAGAGTGCATAGCCGATTTTAGAAGTGTTCTATTTCTCTCAAGGTTATTCCAAGTGTATTTGGTGTTGTGTGAGACATTTGAGGCATCACACTTGAGGTGGTAGACTCACAAGGCTCTTAAGGAATCCAAGCTGTAACATCCAGATTCCCAGGCATTCTATGTTGTTAATTATTTTTTGGGTTAGAGAGAGGGACTCGACGAGTTGGCGCTTAGACTCATCGAGTAGGATCACGATCTATTGACTGAATTAATGAACGGACTCGACGAGTCGGAAGGGGTGGACTCGACGAGTCCGCGTTGTGAGTTGAAACCCTAAATCCTCGGACTTGTACCCTATTTAAAGGACCTTATGGCCCTTAGTTGTGGCTACCTTCGGCCTAGAGAGCACCATAGCATCTGCGAGCCTTAAGAGAGTGAGAGAAGAGCCAATATTCACCATTTCTTGTGTGTTTTAGCAAGAAGGAAGGAGGTAGAACAAGCTAAGAGGGTTGAGGAGCTTGGATCCACTCTTAATTGATCAGATGAAGCTGTTGGAGGTAACAATATGTGCTATTCTCGTGTTTATGATAATTCTAGTGAAATCTAGGGTTTCTTTATGCCTCTTTTAGTTTGAAACTACAATATGTGAGGTCCCAAGGTGAAATGGTTCATAGATCTGGACCTTAAGAGGTCTAGAGAGTCCTTACTACTCTGCTTTATGCTACACCGTTTGAGTTATGAGCCTTGGAGGCCATTTTAGAGGTCATTTCACCAAAAGAAGCTTTGGGTGTGTTGCATGTATACCAAGATTTGACCTTTATGTGATTATCATGCTTGGGAAGGTCAGATCTATTGAGTAGAAAAACAGATATGACCTTAAAAGGTAATTTGTGTATGAACATGGAAGCAACTCGCCGAGTTCATAAGTGGACTCGACGAGTCGAGTCGGGGTTGCCCTGCGATTCGAGACAGGTGGAACCCGTCGAGTGGAAGGATGACTCGACGAGCCAAGAGAGGCTAGAAGGATCCAGAGGATCCGCATGGACTCGCCGAGTCGCCCATGTGCACTCGACGAGTCGGGTCAAAGATTGACCGTTGACCTTCGTTGACCTTAGGGTTTTGGTCAAGACGGATTCGAGAGTGTTCAGGGAGGGGTAGAATGGCCTTCTACCCAATCTTTAGAGATGAGACTATGAGTGAATATTAATCGGGAATGTTATTTGAATGATAGGAGGAGGCTAGGTCGGGACGTTGAGCACGAGAGTTATCCGACTTCATTGAGGTGCGTCTTCTCATTATACTGTACCTGGAAAGGTACCTATGTGTGACCGAAAGGTCTTGTATGCTATGAGATGTATGTCCTATATGCGGTTATGTGATATGTATGTTATGTATGATAAGGACCGGAAGGTCAAGATGTTATGGACCGGAAGGTTAGAAGGTTACGAACCAGAAGGTCGATACGGGTAGGGCTGGAAGGCCTATCGGGATTCGAGACGGAAGTCCCCTGAGACACTTGGATCGGAAAGTCCCACAGAGTTATGGCCTGGAAAGGTGTATGTATTGTATGTGGTATTTTGGGGAACTCACTAAGCATTTATGCTTACAGTTGTTGTGCTATGTGTTTCAGGTACTAGCGAGGATCGCGGGAAGGCGCCGACATGATCCATACACACTTATAGAGATTATGTTTGAGATTGTGGGAATTGTTTTGTTATGATAACATTGGATAAAATATGTTTGATATTGTTTTTGATGATTAAAAGTATTATTTAAAAATGAAAAATTGTTTTGAAAATTCACGTCGTTACAAGTTAACATCAGAGCCTTGGTTTGAGGGATTTGGATGCATCTTCAGGTGTATCTGAAATCAAACTAAGGATTTGAGAAATTTTCATAAAATAAACAATTTTTCTAAAGAAGTGAAAAGGGTTTGAGAAAAGCAGAGGGAAACAGTGTGTACGATCAGCCAGCACCCGAACGGTGATATCACAAAATACCCTTACATTATGTGTTATGAGATATTATGTGATATGCTATACATGCTAGAGTAGTCTAGGTACTCATATTAGGACTAGAGTGCCTGATTTGTGATGCCTTAGCCTAGGAAGATTTCTCCTGCTATGAGATGCTTGAGAGCGAGTATGTAGCAGTGAGGAGCTATGAGAGGTTTACCGAGGGGTAGCCTGCAAGATGAAGAGCACTTGTAATCTGGGATCCAAGGAGGAGGACTTTGGGTGAATACTGATGTAGTGTGGATGGTAGTATAGGGCTCGTACTACTGAAGACACCGGAGCAGTGCGCACTCTAAGTAAGAATCCTTTGGGTACTAGGGAAAAAGTAGGGTTGAGTTATCGAGTGCGAATATGCTCGAGCGGGTCTCTGATACTTTTATGTTGTATTTCAGAGACATCATGGTTGGGACATGCCACAGACCTGAGACGAGCAGTGTGAGTGAAGAGGAGCTTCGTCAGATGATCCATGATGAGGTGGCAGCGACGATTCGATCCAATATTCCGGAGATGTTTGGGTCTATCAAGACCACATTGATTGAGACTTTCGATGAGTGGTACACATCGATGACTGAGGCTGCGGCTACTACAACAACTGCATCTGTGGCTGCTACCATACCTCGGGGAGGTGACTTGTTGTTGTTTCTGGAGTTCACCAACACGAAGCCACCAGATTTTGACGGGACACAGGATCTGATCACTGCCATGAGATGGATTTCTGATATCGAGGGATGCTTCTACACGTGTTCATATCCGGAGCATCTGAGGGTACCGTTCGCGCTGAACTAGCTCCACCTAGGGGCGAAGGATTGGTGGAAGTTCATGACAACGAACTTCACTCTTGAAGAGCTTTCATAGGTGACCTCAGAGAGGTTCACCACCATAATCAGAGACGAGTATGTTCCCCCGCTGGAGAGGAAAAGATTGGCCCAGGAGTTTTTGACCCTCAAGCAAGGTACTGATTCTGTTACTGTGGTTACCAGGAAGTTTCATGAGAGGGCGATGTTCTACCCTAAGCAAGTGTCTCCCAAATAGGCACACATGACTTGGTATTTGGGTGTTTGTAGGAGGGATATTTGGGAGTTCGTGTCAAACTCGAATTACTGGACATTTATCGAGCTCCAGGAAAATGCTCGGAAGAAGGAGATTGAGTTGGAGACTCAGGCCAGGGAGGAGGCCGAGTCTCAGGGGAAGGATCGATGGTCGCCACAGTCTCAGCTAACAGCCAAGCGGGCGAAGCCCGCCGATTCGAGATCTGGAGGCCAGTAGGGCCGCACTTGCGAAAAGTGCAGCAAGGGACATGACGGGGCTTGTCGATCGGGTGCTTGCTACAAATGTGGCAAGGAGGGGCATATAGTCAAGGATTTCCCCTAAGGGGTTCATGGTTTGCTTTCATAGCAACCAAACGGGCCATCGGAAGGCCGAGTGTCCACAACTGCTACAGGGGTCAACATAGGGGTTTGCAAGAGTTACTGAGGGACAGTCAGTGAAGGCCGAGGCACCAAAAGCTCACGGAAGAGCTTTTCAGTTGACAACGAAGGAGGTCCGCTCAGCACCCGATGTCATAGCTAGTATGTATTCTTTCGTTTATTTATGTTGAATTGTGATGTGATGCTTATTTCATGATATGCGTAGGTACCTTTCTTGTGAATTCTATACCTACTTTTGTGTTATTTGACTCGGGTGCGAGTCAGTCATTTGTTTTTTTAGCGTTTATTCAGCACATCACTATCCGGAGAGAGGCGTTGAGTCGGCCTCTATGAGTTTCTATAGCTGACGAGCGAGTGGTATATGCTACGGATGTGATTCGAGGATGTGTATTCGAGATCTTCGGTGTTGAGTTCCCGATAGATATAGTCCCAATTGCGATGGGGGATGTGTGTGTCATAGTGGGCATGGATTGATTGAGCTGATTTGGAGCTGTTATAGACTGCGAGCGATAGTTGGTGACAATAAAAGACCCTAGTGGGGGAATACTTATGGTATACGAAGAGGGTACCTGATGTGGGTCAGCATTCTGTTTGGCTGCCAGAGCAAGGCAAAGTTTACAGCAGGGCTGTAGCGGGTTTGTAGCCTATGTGATGGACACACGAGTGGCCGCTGGGAGGCCAAGTTCTATTAATGATGTTCCGATAGTGCACGAGTTCCCGAATGTTTTTCCCGAGGATTTGTCGGGTGTGCCTCCCGAGAGGCAGGTAAAGTTTCGCATCGATTTGGTTCGGGGGCAACACCTATCGCCAAGGTGCCTTATCGCCTTGCGCCGCCAGAGATGCAGGAGTTATTCTCGCAGCTTCAGGAGCTGCTGGGGAAAGGTTTTATTAGACTGAGTAGTTCCCCTTGGGGAGTGCCGATCCTTTTTGTCAAGAAAAAGGATGGTTTACATCGGATGTGCATTGATTACCTGGAGTTGAACAAGTTGACGATCAAGAACCGTTACCCATTACCGAGGATCGATGAGAGTGCGGGATGAGGATATCCAGAAGATGACATTCGCGGTGATGCATTTTGGGCTCACCAATGCACCGGCAGCATTCATGGATCTCATGAACAGGGTGTGCAGACCGATGTTGGATCGATCGGTGATCGTGTTCATCGACAATATTCTAGTATATTCGAGATCTAGAGAGCAGCATGAGGAGCATTTGAGACAGATTCTTGGGGTATTGAGGTCGGAGAGGCTTTATGCCAAATTCTCCAAGTACGAGTTCTGGTTATGGGAGGTCCAGTTCTTGGGACATCTCGTCAACCAGAATGGGATTTTGGTCGATCCAGCCAAGATTGAGGCGGTTATGAGGTGGGAGTGCCGAGATCACCCACCAAGATCAGGAGTTTTCTAGGATTGGCAGGCTACTATTGGAGATTTATCAAGGATTTCTCCAAGATCGTTGTGCCTCTCACTAGGTTGACCAAGAAGGGTGTTGCTTTTTCGTGGTGTCCGGAGCAGCAGTCCTCGTTTGAGACACTTCGCCAGAAACTATGTGAGGCTCCGGTGTTAGCCCTCCCGGAAGGGATGGAGGATATTGTGGTGTATTGCGACACATCAATATTGGGTTTGGGTGCAGTACATATGTAGAGGGGGCATGTGATAGCGTATGCATCTAGGCAGTTGAAACCTCATGAGACGAGGTATCCCACCCACGATCTGGAGTTGGGGGCAGTGGTGTTTGCCCTCAAGATCTGGCATCATTATTTGTATGGGGTTCGGTTTACCATATACACTGACCACAAGAGCTTGAAGTATTTGATGGATCAGGCCAACCTGAATATGCGCCAGAGGAGATGGTTGGACGTGGTAAAGGATTACGATTGTTAGATCCTATACCACCCGGGGAAAGCTAATGTTGTAGCTGATGCCCTGAGCTGTCCGGCGGAGAGTACCTTGATTCAAGACATTTGTATGCAGTTGACAGTGATGACTCCAGTGTTGGACACCATTCGAGGGGCCCAGGCAGAGGCCGTGATACCGGAGAACCGCAAGCGAGAGATGGTGATCGGGCAGGTCCCTGGGTTCGTTATTGATAGCCACGGACTTATGACCTTTCAAAATCGGATTTGGGTGTCGTATGCAGGTGGGGCACGTACAAACTTGATGGAGGAGGTGCACAGATCGAGGTTCTCGATCCATCCCGGGGCCACTAAGATGTATTTGGATATGAAGAAAGATTATTGGTGGCCCTGTATGAAGAGGGATGTTGCATGGTTTGTTGAGAGGTGTTTGACCTGTCGACGGGTTAAGGCTGAGCACCAGCGTCCGTACTGCAAGTTGCAGCCACTTGAGGTTCCCCAGTGGAAGTGGGAACAGATTTCCATGGATTTTATTACCAAATTTCCAAGGACCGTGAGGGGAATCGAAGCAATTTGGGTGATTATCGACCGGTTGACAAAGAGCTCTTACTTCCTTGCTATCAGTGAGAGCTCTTTTGCAGAGAGACTGGCAGAGTTGTATATGAGGGAGGTGGTATCACGACATGGAGTATCGATCTCGATTGTATCAGATCGAGATGTACGTTTCACTTCCAGGTTCTAGAAGAAGTTCCACGAGGAGTTTGGCACGAGGTTGCATTTCAGTACCGCTTACCACCCACAGACGGATGGACAGAGTGAGTGGACGATTCAGAGGCTCAAGGACATGCTTCAGGCATGTGTGTTGGACTTCAGAGGGAGTTGGGACATGTATTTGCCATTGGCTGAGTTTTGCTATAACAACGTCCACTATTCAAGTATTGGTATGCCTCCCTTCGAGTTGTTGTATGGGAGGAGGTGTCGGACTCCCATTTACTAGGGAGAGGTAGGGCAGTGCGTGATGGGCAACACTGAGATAGTGCTTCAGATGACCGAGTAAATTTAGCAGGTTAGACAGAGGTTGTTTTCGGCTCAGAGTCACCAGAAGAGTTATGTGGACAGGCGACGATCCGAGCTTGAGTTCCAGGTGGGAGATTTCATACTCCTAAAGGTGTCTCCTTGGAAAGGAGTGATTCAATTCAGAAAGAGGGGCAAGCTGGGGCCATAGTACATTGGACCATTCAGGGTGACCGCGAGGGTAGGCAGGGTAATGTATCAGTTGGAGCTACCTGTAGAATTAAGCCAGATTCATGATACCTTCCATGTGTCTTAGTTAAGGAAGTGTATAGCCGACGCGTCGGTGGTGGTACCGTTGTATGATATTCAGGTGGATACGAGCCTAAATTACACTGAGAGACCAATCACGATTCAGGATCGGCAGATCAAGGTTCTGAGGAACAAGGAGGTTCCCCTGGTTCAAGTCCAGTGGCAACATCAGAGGGGGTCCGAGCTAACTTGGGAGCCGGAGTTGGAGATGCGGAAGCCGCACTTCGACTTGTTTGCCAAGCGAGACTTTGAGGACGAAGTCTAATTCTAGTTGGGGAGGATTGTAACATTTGGATTCCCAGGTATTCTATGTTGTTAATTATTTTTGGGTTAGAGAGAGGGACTCGACAAGTTGGCACTTAGACTCGTCGAGTAGGATACCGATCTGTTGACTAAATTAATGAACGGACTCGACGAGTCGGAAGGGGTGGACTCGATGAGTCCGCACTGTGAGTTGAAACCCTAAATCCCTGGACTTGTACCCTATTTAAAGGACCTTATGGCCCTTAGTTGTGGCTACCTTTGACCTAGAGAGCACCATAGCATCTGTGATCTTTGAGAGAGTGAGAGAAGAGCCAGTGTTCACCATTTCTTGTGTGTTTTAGCAAGAAGGAAGGAGGTAGAACAAGCTAAGCGGGTTGAGGAGCTTGGATCCACTCTTATTGTAAGTCCCTAATCTGCTTGTGTATCAACCAGATCCGTTTGATGGTGTGGAATCCCAATCAAACGGATGATGTCAGATCAAATAGAAGAGAAGGAGAAGAAGAAAATGATGAATCTTGTATGAATTGACATGAATGAAGATCCGGATACAAGAGATTCACACACATTGACACACAATCTTCTCTCTAGACCGTACGCTCCTTTCTGTTCATCCCTCCACTCCTCAACCCTAACACCTATATATATACTAGGGAATATGAGCTTGAAGAATATGGGCCTTAAATGGGTTTACGACCGTAAACACAACCGTAAACATGTATACGGCCGTAAACACCAAGTTGTTTACGGTCCAAGACACAAAAATACATTTTTCTAGAAAAGTAAAGTATAAACCATATTTTTGACCTAAAAATCTCCCCCTTGGTTTATAACTTTCTTTTCTTAACTGACCCAACAACCTCCCCTAAAAAGTATCCAACTTTTCTTGTTAATCTTCATTGGGAGATTAGCTTAAGCATTTATCTTTAAATTCTTCACAACTTCAAGATGTACTTGATGAATCTTCAATGAATGACTTCATCTTGAGAACTTGAGTTTTTCTTCAAGATTTCACTCTGAATGCACATTGGGTGAGGATGCTTCTTGTACTGATTCTTGAAGGATGGCGCTTTCATCTTGAGAATCTTCAGAGAGAACATTAGAGAGAACAAATCTTCTGGATCACTTCAGCAGGTACAACGATAGCAACAGACTGATTGAGGAGGCTTCAATTCAATCCGTCACAAAATCTTTAATTTCTGCTTCACCTTGCTTCTGGGGTTGAAGGATTGAATGTTGAAAGAATAATCTTCATTTCTTGCTCCTTCGAATGAGGATTCTTCGATGCTCATGGAGGAAGCCTTGGCTCAGAAATCTTCAACACAAACTCCATGAATTTCATTTTCACCTGAATTCATTTTTCAAGACAAAACAAAACTAAAAGAAAATTTAGCACACAATATTTTTGGGTTTTTCATATTTTCTGAACAAAAATAAAACGAAAACAAAAATATTTTTGGAATTTTGATTTTTCTGAACAAGAAATAAAATAGAAATAACACTATTTTTGACTTTGAATTTTCTGATTTTTGTTTGTTTTTTTTATTTTTATTATTAATTCTCCCCCTTATATTTAAATTAGAAGAACACTATGAACAAACTTAACAAAAACAAAAATAATAGCTAACTTTAAGAGTGATTTGGGATCAAAGTTTTTAGACAGCCTTTATCCGTTTATCGGTACCTCTCCCTTCATGAATAGATCTGGTCAATCGTCAGTATTGTGGTCCACTTAAACACGAGAGATTGTGACAAGATTAGGACATAGTATAAGTGACAAGACAATGTGATCCTAAGTTCCTAGATAATAGTCCTTAAGGACCGTTCAACTGACGACAACCAAAGATATTGTTGTCCACCTAAATTGAGCAGCGAGATCTACAGACAACCTGTATGTGTTCAATTTTAATTGTACTAGAACATGTTTCCCGCTTCCTGGCATGCCCCAGCCATCAAGGACTTCCAAAATACTCCTTACACTCGGTGAGAAGACAATTATTAGAGAGAAGATGGATTTAGAATTCATATGTTGTACATCCAGGTCGGGTATATTCCAATAACGCAAAGGATGAAACATATGACTAACTTAAGTTTTAAAGGGATTCAGAAGAGAACGTTGCATATACTGTAACGACCAAAAATTCTAACATAATTTAAACTTTTCAAAACAATTCATTTTAATAACATTATTACAAAAAGGTTTTCAATACATTATTTATCAGAATATTCCCAGGTCCATTTCATAAAACATAAACGCGAGGAACGGTACGATCACGCCTTTGCCTTGCCACAGTCTCGTGAAGAACCTGAAAAACATTAAACCACAACTGTAAGCCCGTAAGCCTAGTGAGATACCCCCAAAATACCAACCACACATATGCCTTTCCAGGCCACGACCTTTTGGTCCAAAACATATTGCCTTCCGGCCCATAACATATTGCCTTCCGGCCCATAACATATTGCCTTCCGGCCCATAACATATTGCCTTCCAGCCCATAACATAAAAAGCATACATAACATAACATAACATAGAAAAACCATGCATATCGGGTCAAACTCCAGTCCAAACAACCCTATGTACATAACATTCAATCATATAACAGTTCACAGTCAACAAATCGATCAAACAGATCACATAACATATCATCACCCTAACCAGGATACCGACATAACCAATCAAGAGCATAACATCACCCTACTTCTCAGCCAAAATACTACTTACGCATATACGCCTTTCCAAGCCATGACCTTCCGGTCCACATAACATAGAATGCCTTCCAGCCCATATCATAATGCCTTCCGGCCCATATCACAATGCCTTCCGGCCCATATCAAGCAATACCATAATAGACAACTATCCGGATTTCCATCCAGTAAAGGGTCTGCCTTGGTGCCGTAGACCGTGTCGATATAGTGAGGATAACTCACCTCGCGATTGCCGATACTCTGAACCGAAGAAGCAGACTCTCGAATCACCAACTCACCGCAAATCCCGAACTAACCATCATCACAAAAATAAACATAAGGTCAATCATACTTTCACTTATCGGGCCAAAGACCAAAGTCCAAATCTCACACAAAGTCCAATCATTGGCCCAATTTACCAAATTGGGCCCACCTCACCAAATGGGCCTATATCCAAAGACCATAACAATAATTGGGCCCAAAACACTTTATTCATAATTTCCCCGACTTGGCCCAATAACCAACAACCCACAATTAGCCCAACTCAAAAGCCCAAAAATGAAAGTCCACAGGAGGAGTATGTTGGGCGTACTCTCCTTGGTACGCTGGGCGTACTGCCATGATCACCAAAAGAAAACGGGGCATTGGCCCGCTACGCGGGGCGTACTCAAAGGTTACGCAGGGCGTAACTGCGAGATGCAATAAGCCTTTCTAACCTCTTAATGGCTTAAGCTCTTAAGCCCAAATTTCAGATCCAAAGGTCAAATATGATTAGAATTCATAGAGTCTCAGACTTTATCACTTGGGACGTCCTTAAGCCCTTAATACAAGGTCTTAATCCATTAAGACCTATATATCTCATACATGGAATAGCTACAACCCTTGAGACCTCATTTTTATCACTCAAGACCTCTCCAAAGGTCTGAAAGGACAAATAATCTTGACCAAATCGAACTATACCACAAGGTGGGGACTTTTGGGACAAGAATGGTGACAAAGCTTCAAGATACATAGATCTATGCAATATGAAGGTCAAGCAAGAAACTTTATACCTCAAACAAGCCCCAAAGGGTGATATTTCTTCAGATCTACAAGCTCCACACGTTCTTCTTCTTCTTTGACAACTTCCCTTTTCTCCTTCAAGCCTTTCTTTTGACAACACAAGCTGCTCAAGATCAAACACACCCAAATATGAGAGGATACGAGATCTAGGGTTCCTCTGAGGTTGAAGATGAGCATAAGGAGGCTGAGGGGTGAACCAACATGTTCCTTATATAGTGGCTGACCCTAAAAATAGGGTTTGGGGTTTCTGAGAGTACGCTGGGCGTACCTCCCTGGTACGCTGGGCGTACTCACCCGGCCACCCGCATCTATTCGCCCCTCTACGCTGGGCGTATGTCCAGCTTACGCTGGGCGTACCCGGCCACCTTTCAAAATCAAAAGCATGCATGCATTGGACCATTTCCCTCTTATTCCACAAAGAACTAAAAACAATGATCATCTTTGAAGCACCGCAACTCCTCTAATCTAAACCCACTCTCAAATAACTTTATATTCATACGAGGGTGACGAGAAGCCCAATACTTCTAACACATACACCCGTCCGAAACCTTCTCGGTTGAAACTCATTTCTCGAAAGGGACCAGAATTACCCTTCCTCTAAAATCTCAGGGACTTATAATTGAACACTCGAAGAATGGGGTGTTACAATTCTCCCACACTTAAATTAGGCTTCGCCCTCGAAGCCTGAGACAACTCTACTCCGAACTAATCCTGCAATGCTCCGCCTGGTACTCACCAGACCAGGCTTCCCAAGACTCGACCATCGAGATCCGAAACCCAACTTACCTTTCTTGCCGACCGAATGAAACGAGCTTCAGACCTAGAGCAACTCCCACAAGTTCTCCATCGCAATTTCATAACCGCCCCAAACTGGCTCTAGTGTCCTCGGGTTAGGAAAACCCCGATACACTGATGACAGTTCCAAACACCCTTCCGGATGCATTTTTACCACATAAACAAATCTATCTGAAATTCCGAAATTCCATCCACGCATTCCTGCCAAGCCTTAGCAACCATCCAACCCGGATGTGCTCCATACCACTGCCGAAATCTCGCTGCTTAATGTCCATAATTGGGCCACTCCCATCGCAAACCTACGCTACTGCTTCCACTTCTGTGGATTTACATTCCTTTAACATGACTGCTAACCCTGAGACATACATGTCATGAACCTGCTCGGAAGGACTCTCGAGTCCATGCACCACCTCTTCTACTCACAATCAATACCCAGGGCCGGACCTCCTAATGCTAACACATCACAACACACCCAACCCATTTCCTCGCACCGATCCGATAATACCTACAGAGTCTTCAACATGACTGGGCCACCTCACCAGGTCTTCAGTCAATCTGGACCACTCTCAAAACCTTCAGCCAATCTGGGCCGCCCTCCAGGGCCTTCAGTCTGGCTGGACCATCCCCCGAGCCTTCGGTCTGACTGGTACGCCTTCCGACCTTCAGTCTATCCGGACCGCTCAACTAGCATTCATCATTCCGAGTTATCTCTCCGGGAAATCCTCCCCTGCATACTATTCTAGCCCCTCAGGGGTTCTGAACTCTATCTCTATCATACATACTCGATCCCATCCTGATCCCAGGTCCTACACAATCAATGCCATAGGTCTGTAATCCGCCCCATACGCCTGCTACTCACCCATACCAGCCTGCTCTCGGCTGAAAGAAATACCGCCGAAACCCAAGCAACTAAACAACCTCTCAAGTCTATCGATCATCCAGAGAATTTCCAATTCTCCCCCACTTAGGGCACTAACTATCAACCACCGGACGCTAACACCGATCTCCCAAAATAACCTTGCACAAAACCCAACGCTTACACGCAAACTGATTCCCACTAGCACTAGCAACCTTCGCAAAACACATTTCCACACTCATCAATCCGCTCAAAAGTACTCATTCCTCAGTTAACCACTCCTCAGACTGAAGATGCTACCCGACATTTAACCAACGCCATATCTCCACTAATCACCCTCACGAATGATAACCAACGATAGCATGAAACACCAAACAATAACCATACCAAACCTTCAGGGGACAACGGATACCAAAACGAAAACCCGAAACACTAGTCCATAACCATGCCAAATCCTTAAGGAACAACGGATACCAAAACGAAAACCCAAAACACTAGTCCATAACCATGCCAAACCCTCAAGGAACAACGGATACCAAAACGAAAACCCAAAACACAAATCCATAACCATGCCATCGAGACTAGCAGATAAACGATACTCCACAATAATCATAAATCAACAAGACAACAAGAAAGAAACATACCCGCAGCTGCATCCGGCACTGCTCTAATCTCCTCTGCTGCAAGCTGAAAAGCACGACCCTAATCCCTTGGAAGCTCCGCTCCACTCTGACCTCCACCCGTGATCCTCAACGTGGCCGGTGCTGGACCCTGCACAGCAAACTGTGGACAGTTGACCCTCAAGTGTCCAACCTGATGACAATGATAACATATCCTCAAATCCCGAACTGGCACTGACTGCCGACAATCCCTCGCATAATGCCCCTGCTTTCCGCACTTGCGGCATGCACCACCGGACCGACAAACTCCGGCGTGACCCCTCCCACACTTTCCACAAACGTGGCTGCCCTGATCTCCCATCCTGTAATCAACGGTCTTCGACCGTTTCGTCGCCGACTGCGACTGAACCGGAGCTTGCCTCAGCTCACGCAACTGCAACTCAATCTCTAACTCACGCCGTCTGGTGGCCTCCTGCAACTCCAACAAGGTCTCGCACCTCTGTGCGGACACAAACTGTCTGATATCTTCCTTTAGCATACTCAGATATTGGGACATCTGAGCCTGCTCCGAAGCGAACTCAGGGCAAAACATCGCCCTCTCAGTAAACATCCTGGTGATTTCCGTCACCGACTCCGTATCATGCTTCAGCTCCAGGAACTCCTGAGCCAACCTCTCCCTCTCGACCTGCGGAACATAACGAGTGCTGAACATCTCTCTGAAGTGATCCCATGAAATCGCAGCCCTCTGCGCATCCGAGTATGACCCCGTGGTCAATCTACACCAATCCTTTGCCCCGAGCCTTAACAGGTTCAGAGCACACCGCACCCTCTGATTAGTAGGGAATGAACACGTGAAGAAACACCCCTCCACGACTGATAACCATCTCTTAGCAACAATCGGATCCTGAATTCCATCAAAGGTGGGAGGCTTCGTATTCTCGAAGTCCCGATACTGAAAACCCCTACTAGCTCGTCCCCCTGCTGCTGCTACAGCCGCTATAGCCGCCGCGACAGCCGTCTACGAGAGAGCCGCATAACGCTCATCAAAATACTCCACCATGGCGGTCTTGATCGACCCAAACAGTTCCGACATCTCGGCACGGAACAATGCAGCAACCTCATCATGCAGGGTCTCACAAATCCTCGTATCCAACTCGCGCGTACTCATCTGACCGATAACCTCGGGCGGTACTGACCCGTCCGCAACTCCTTCTCCTGCACCCGATCCTAACCCGGATCCACTCCCAGCATGCCTCGAAATCCCCATACTTAAAATAAACCATACAACTCAGACACTTCCCACTAACCCGGGAACCAACTCTCAACCCAACCCTAGAGGTCATGGTTTCCCTGATACACGTATGGGTCCTGTGCATTCAGTAGTACGGGCCCATACTACCTTCCACATGTACCCATATTTATATGAAGTACTACCACAACACCCTAGCGACAAATATACATAGCAAGCGCTCGATCCTCACTCCTAGAGGAACACTGGAAATCTCAACAGAGGAAAACCCTAGGCTAGAGGCATCACAAAACAGGCAACATTATCATGAAATCCTGAAGATCGCTAGCCTAACAGTAGCATGTTGTTCTATCAAGCTCAATAAGACCAATACCATGAATGGTAATTTGGGGTTACTTACTAGCTCTGGATGATCGTACCTCCGCGTCCTCCTTTTACTTAATTTGAAAACCATTTTAAATTTCTCTTTTTTAAAACCCTCCTCGATTTGAGACTGGAGTCACACGAGTGTTCCTCCAATTCACTCAAACCAAGGCTCTGATACCAACTTGTAACGACCAAAAATTCCAACATAATTTAAACTTTTCAAAACAATTCATTTTAATAACATTATTACAAAAAGGTTTTCAATACATTATTTATCAGAATATTCCAGCGTCCATTTCATAAAACATATACGCGAGGAACGGTATGATCACGCCTTTGCCTTGCCACAGTCTCCTGAAGAATCTGAAAAACATTAAACCACAACTGTAAGCCCGCAAGCCTAGTGAGATACCCCCAAAATACCAACCACATATACGCCCTTCCAGGCTATGACCTTCCGGTCCAAAACATATTGCCTTCCGGCCCATAACATATTCCCTTCCAGCCCATAACATAAAAAGCATACATAACATAATAGAACATAGAACAGTCATGCATATCGGGTCAAACTCCAGTCCAAACAACCCTGTGTACATAACATTCAATCATACTACAGTTCATTGTCAACAAATCGATCAAACAGATCACATAACATATCATCACCCTAACCAGGATACCGACCTAACCGATCACGAGCATAACATCACCCTATGTCTCAGCCAAAATACTAGTTACGCACATACGCCTTTCCAGGCCATGACCTTCCGGTCCACATAACATAGAATGCCTTCCGGCCCATATCATAATGCCTTCCGACCCATATCAAGCAATACCATAACAGACAACTATCCGGATTTCCATCCGGTAAAGGGTCGGCCTTGGTGCCGTAGACCTTGTCGATATAGTGAGCATAACTCACCTCGCGATTGCCGATACTCTGAACCGAAGAAGCAGACTCTCGAATCACCAACTCACCGCAAATCCCGAACTAACCATCATCACAAAAATAAACATAAGGTCAATCATACTTTCACTTATCGGGCCAAGACCAAAGTCCAAATCTCACACAAAGTCCAATCATTGGCCCAATTTACCAAATTGGGCCCACCTCACCAAATGGGCCTATATCCAAAGACCATAACAATAATTGGGCCCAAAACACTTTATTCATGATTTCCCCGACTTGGCCCAATAACCAACAACCCACAATTAGCCCAACTCAAAATCCCAAAAATGAAAGTCCACAGGAGGAGTACGCTGGGCGTACTGCCATGATCACCAAAAGAAAACGGGGCATTGGCCCGCTACGCGGGGCGTACTCGAAGGTTATGCGGGGCGTAACTGCGAGATCCAATAAGCCTTTCTAACCTCTTAATGGCTTAAGCTCTTAAGCCCAAATTTCAGATCCAAAGGTCAAATATGATTAGAATTCATAAAGTCTCAGACTTTATCACTTGGGATGTCCTTAAGCCCTTAATCCAAGGTCTTAATCCGTTAAGACCTATATATCTCATACATGGAATAGCTACAGCCCTTGAGACCTCATTTTTATCACTCAAGACCTCTCCAAAGGTCTGAAAAGACAGATAATCTTGACCAAATCCAACTATACTACAAGGTGGGGACTTTTAGGACAAGAATGGTGACAAAGCTTCAAGATACATAGATCTATGCGATATGAAGGTCAAGCAAGAAACTTTATACCTCAAACAAGCCCCAAAGGGTGATATTTCTTCATATCTACAAGATCCACACGTTCTTCTTCTTCTTTGACAACTTCCCTTTTCTCCTTCAAGCCTTTCTTTTGCCAACACAAGCTTCTCAAGATCAAACACACCCAAATATGAGAGGATACGAGATCTAGGGTTTCCTTGAGGTTGAAGATGAGCATAAGGAGGCTGAGGGGTGAACCAACATGTTCCTTATATAGTGGCTGACCCTAAAAATAGGGTTTGGGGTTTCTAAGAGTACGCTGGGCGTACTCACCCGGCCACCCGCAGCTATTCGCCCCTCTACGCTGGGCGTACGTCCAGCTTACGCTAGGCGTACCCAGCCACCTTTCAAAATGAAAAGCATGCATGGGACCATTTCCCTCTTATTCCACAAAGAACTATAAACAATGATCAACTTCGAAGCACCGCAACTCCTCTAATCTAAACCCACGCTCAAATAACTTTACATTCATACAAGGGTGACGAGAAGCCCAATACTTCTAACACATACACCCATCCGAAACCTTCTCGGTTGAAACTCATTTCTCGAAAGGGACCAGAATTACCCTTCCTCTAAAATCTCAGGGACTTATAATTGAACACTCGAAGAACGGGGTGTTACATATACTGTGTACCAGGTCAGATTATGAGTCACGCAGAGGAGACAATATATGGCTAACAGATAGAAAGAATTGCATAGATAGAAGATGAAGAGAGATAGAATTGCATACATTACAATCCAGGCTGGATCTCTCGATCATGCAAAGGAGGCAACATATGACTAACAGACAGAAAGCAATAAAATAACCTTCTACATACCTAGTTTATCGGAATTCCCCAGTCACCCCATCAAAACCGAAATTAAGGACACAATCTGCACATCAAGGAAAAGTTAATCGACAGTTCTAGATACGGGTTCTATTAATGTGACCGGTAGATTTTCATGTATATCTCCCTGCTCAACCTATCTAAGCATTGTATTTTTAGGTAAAATGGATCTATCTAGGTCAAGATTTTTCAAGTTTCTAGATTCCTTAAGTTCATCTATGCCTAGTCAAATCCATTTTAAATCTTTCGTGTCTACCAGCACATCGAACATAGAACCTAGACAATTCAGATTCAGTCCCTTACACAGATTCAGATTGCTTGTTATCACATGATAATATCACTTCCCAAAACATCTACTGCAAGCACATTCCATTAACACCATATTTGTGATTTTCTGATTATCTAATGTTTTTGGATTTTTTTTTAAATTAAAATTTTCTAATTTTTGTTTTGTTTTTATTTCTCCCCTTAAATTTGTGGATAGGAGAGAAACGAAAGTAAATGCACAAATTTAAAGTATCCTAAAACAAAAATTAATCTCTAAAGCGAATCAGCTTAAGAAAAACTCATGACTATAGAGAAGATAACGCAAACCGTAATTCACCGATTGAATCTGCATCCAGAAGGTCTGAGAACAGCACGCATAATCTTAGAACAGATATGAATATTCTTCATGTCATTAAGCACTAACCCCATGAGTGATCCCTTCCTTTCTTCCCTTCTCGCAAAAGGACACATACTCTCAAGAAAAGGTCAAAATGTTGCATAGTTGAGAGATGCCTCCTATCATGTGCCTGGAACAGCCACTATCAACAAACCGAAGTCTGATGATATGCCTCCATAGCTGCTCCGACATAGAGCGGGATCAGTTGGTCTTTGGAACCCAGTCCATTTTGAAACTAGGTTGACCTTTTTCATCCTTGCATGGTACTCTCTCCCAAGACATGTCATGTTTATCACAAACAGAAGATGGAGAAATATTAGAAGCATTAGAGGATTTGGGAGAGTGAGCCTTTGGAACCCATTTGTAGTTGGGTTTAACCCATTTCTTTTTCGATCTAATGGGTGGCTTAGTGCTTGCTTTTGATCTTGATGTCGGCCGTTGAGATGACTTTGACCTAACTGGTCTTTGTTTTACTGGAGCATCTCCTGGAATCGGCTTTATGGCTGACATTCCATTCTTGCCCTTAGCATTCAGATTCTTGGCCTTGTGGGTTTGATTCTTGGTCTTCTGTGCGTTCAAGTAAACATTGTTTTAACGTGAACTGGAAGGATTTCTTTTGAAGTATCTCCCACTTGACACGTTTTGCCATCCTTGTGCGTAGTAGGGAACGTATACGCGATTTGGATAGTTTCGGGGAATGTGTCCAGGTGTTCCATAGTGAAAACATGTCTTTTTCTTCACTGTGAAGTTGTTTCTTCCTGCCCCTGGTGGTGTATCCTTGCCTTGTCTCTTATTGTTCCCACAATCACAATTGCAACAGGCACTCTGTTTCACTGGAATTGGTGGCATGTATTTCTCAACAGTTGGTTGATCAGAAGCAGCTGAGTTCGAAGAAATATACTCAGAGCTCAAAGAGATGTTGGTTTGTTCAATGGTTTTCTCCTTGTTATCATCTTCTGCTACTTTACCTGCACATGAAGTAAACACATTAGTATTTTCAACCTGAATACCTCTTGAAACAAATCCAGTTGGTTTTCCATATTGAAGATGTGCCTCCCTGTCAATTTCTACCTGTGTCATAGGGATGGATGTGTAGTTATGATTGAAAGGTGGAGGACACTATCATACCCTAGACCCATGTTTTGATTATCTTAGAATTTTAATTGGGTTTCAAATAAGGACTCGAATGTCTGACTTGACGCAGTATAATTTTTAAAACTAACATCTGTTTTTCCACACTTAATTTTCAAAGTGTCAAGTTCTTCAGTTACAACAGCAACTTGTCTCTTAATATAGTCATAATTTTCACACTTGTTGCTATACTCTTCCTGAAGCTTCCTAAAGTCTTTTGTTTTTGCTTCTAATTCAATCTTCAGGGGTTTCTGTCCTTTTATGAGTTGATATCCTTCGTATTTTAGGTCCTCAACTTCCCTTTTTAGCAAATCATTATGTTCACGAAGAATTTTAATCGTATCTTCACAACATGGAGCACATGAAACTTCATTGGCCGGGATGTTTGTGGAACTCATTGTTTTTCCACATTTCAAAGCGTAAAGCTCTTCAATTACATCAACAATACTAAGACGATTGAGATCTTTTGTCTTCTTGATGATAGCCACGTTCATATCCCACAATTTTGGAAGTGAATTCAGTAGTTTTTTGTTTATCTCAAACGTAGACAACAAGATCCAAACTATATTCTTCTTAATAGTGAGTGTGGTAAATCGTTGCAGCTGAGCTTCGAGGGTTTCTCCAGGGATATAATCGAAAATGTTGAAATTTTGTCTTAACATATCCTGACGATTCTCTTTCATGTCTTCAATTCCCTTGTTTACCTCAAAAGCCATTAAAATCACAATTCGAAACTAAGATAAAACTCAAACTTCAAATTTAAAAATGCCCTTTTTCTAAAAATTCAAATTTAAAAAATCGAACTCAGAAGTCAAACTTGAAAAAGTAAAACTTAAAAGTCAAACCGAAAAGCTAAATTGGAAAATTTAAAAGTCAAACAAGAAAGTCAAAGTTTAAAATCAAAGGTCAAACCTAAAAGTCAAAGTCAAGATTTTAAATAAAAAGTCAAAAATAATTTATTATTATTATTTTTATTATTTATTATATATATACATATATATATATATATATATATATATATATATATATATATATATACATATATATATATATATATATTATTTTTTTGTTTTTTTATTTTAGATGAAGAAAGGAGCTTGAAAACAACAGGAAGCTTTGCTCAAGTTGTAAGACGCGTGGATGTTGATTCAAGAGACCCCAGTTGAATCCTCGGCGCCTCCAATGAGCGTATTATTTTTGATGCGAGGCGGGGAAGCTGCTTGCGAGGACGCAGCACGTGTGGAACCGGAAACTCCGAGCTGTGCGAGCTGGCCGCAAACTGAGAACCGCAAACTTCGAGGATTGCAAACTCGGAGGCTGCAATCTCGGACCGCAAGCTCCGGGGCCGTAAACCTCGGGTCGTGAACTCTGAAACCCTAGCTGCCGACCGCAAACTATTTCCGTCCGTAAACTCCGGCCGTAAACCCTTCGAAGGCCTTAAACCTTAAACAGATTCGCGAAAAATGACGTTTTCACCCTTTTTTCTCCAAAACTCGATCAAAACTCGTTTTTATGAAAAATACAAAGAAGAAACCCCCCTTAATTTTCAGAGATCTATCCAAAAAATGCCCAAATATTTCAAAAATAAGAAAAAAAATAAGCTCCAGATCTGACAAAATTGACTAATACAATCCTTCCTCTAATACCAATTGTAAGTCCCTAATCTGCTTGTGTATCAATCAGATCTGTTTGATGGTGCGGAATCCCAATCAAACAGATGATGTCAGTTCAAACAGAATCGAAGGAGAAGAAGAAAATGACGAGTCTTGTATGAATTGATATGAAAGAAGATCCGGATACAAGAGATTCACACATTGACACACACTCTTCTCTCTAGACCGTACGCTCCTTTCTGTTCATCCCTCTACTCCTCAACCCTAACAACTATATATATACTAGGGAATATGGGCTTGGAGAACATGGGCCGTAAATGGGTTTACGACCGTAAACACAACCATAAACATGTATACGGCCGTAAACACCAAGTTGTTTACGGTCCAAGACACAAAAATACATTTTTCTAGAAAAGTATAAACCATATTTTTGGCCTAACACTTATTTGATCAGAGGAAGCTGTTTGAGGTAAGAATCTATGCCATTCTCCTATTTATGATAATTCTAGTGAGATCTAGGGCTTCTTTATGTCTCTTTTAGTTTGAAATTGGAGTATGTGAGGTGCCAAGAGAAATGGTTCATAGATGTAGACCTTAAGAGGTCCAGAGAGTCCTTACCACTCTGCTGTATGCTATACCTTTTGAGTTATGAGCCTTGGAGGCCATTTTAGAGGTCATTTCACCAAAAGAAGCTTTGGGTGTGTTGCATGTGTACCAAGATTCGACCTTTACATGATTTTCATGGTTGGGAAGGTTAGATCTATTGAGTAGAAAAATAGATCTGACCTTAATAGGTCATTTGTGTATGGACATGGAAGCAACTCGCCGAGTTCATATGTGGAGTCGACGAGTCGAGTCGGGGTTGCCCCACGATTTGTGACAGGTGGAACCCGTCAAGTGGAAGGATAACTCGACGACCCAAGAGAGGCTAGAAGGATCTAGAGGACCCGCATGGACTCGCTGAGTCGCCCATGTGCACTCAACGAGTCGGGTTAAAGTTTGACCGTTGACTTTCATTGACCTTAGGGTTTTCGTCAAGACGGATTCGAGAGAGTTCAGGGAGGGGTAGAATGGCCTTCTACCTAATCTTTAGAGATGAGACTATGATAGGATGTTGATCGGGAATGTTAGTTGAATGATAGTAGGAGGCTAGGTCGGGAAGTTGAGCACGAGAGTTATCCAACTTCATTGAGGTGAGTCTTCTCACTATATTGTACCTGGAAAGGTACCTATGTGTGACCATAAGGTCTTGTATGCTATTAGATGTATGTGCTATATGTGGTTATGTGATATGTATGTTATGTATGATAAGTCCTGGAAGGTCAAGATGTTATGGACCGGAAGGTTAGAAGGTTACGGACTGCAAGATCGATACGGGTAGGATCAAAAGGTCTACTGGGATTCAGGACGGAAGTCCCCTAAGACACTTGGACCGGAAAGTCCCACTGTGACAATAGTCAATTTCAGGTCAAGTCAAAGTCAAACAAAGTCAACAAGTCAAACCGGACAACTCAATTAGCCCTTGTATATTAGGGTTTACATTGTGTAATTAGTAAAAACCTTGCTATTTTAATGAGAAAAAATCAATTGGAAAATATGCGTGTATAATTTTCCTTAATCAGGATAGTGCTAAACAATGAACCAAAGAGATAAAACACTATTACACACTCATCGGGAGTGTGTAGGACACTAAAACATGGCTTAATAGGGTTTACGAACCTTGCATTGCGAAACCGGACACTCAAAAATGTCACAAACGAAAACTCTCTCAATCGTATTCACTCTATTTGTCTCTCTATTTTAAATATCTCCCAAATCTCTGTCAAGAGTTCCCGTAACTTTTTATAATCACTCGGGTCATCCAGACCCTTAACCGGGTCAAAAACGGCTTGAAACAGGGTAAAAACGAGTAAAATAGTCTTTAGGGTCCGAAACCATCTTAGGAGCCGAGACCCTCCTAAGAGCTAAACCCTAGGAGAACCGAAACCTCCGCAACCGAGAACCGAGACCCTGAGAACCGAAACCCTGCGGACCGAAACCCCGAGGACCGAAACTCGCCTGATGACCGAACCTCACTTTCGCCCCTTCCCCTCGCACCTTCGGTTCCCTCCTCCTACTTTCAGTTCCTTCTTTCCCTTCTCTCGGTCCCCATGAATAACCGAGCCTTACCTTCGGTTCTAAGCTCTTAAGGAGCCGAACCCTCGCAACCTCGGCCAAAATTTCGGAAATTTACAACTTTTGCCCAGTTTTCAATATTTTTAGCATTTTAAGCCCGTTTTTCCATCACTTTAAAGCGGGATTTTCACCCAAAACTTTATTTTAACATATTAAGACCGATATTTCTTAATTAATCATGTTTTAAATGCAAATCTTATCCAAGATTTAGTGGTTGGAGTAATAAAGGTCGAGTGTTAACTTTCCTTTAGCTTATGACACAAGCAACCACCACACCCACTCCATGACTAACCCAGACACCTCCCCACCATACCTTGTCACATCCTTGTACTTTTCCCTCTCTCATAAGCTATTCCCACGTTCTTAGAGCTGGACACTCGTCCTCTCTCCTCATTCTCACCCACTTGCTCTCATTTCACCAAAGATCAAACTCAACTTTTCTCTCTAACTTTCTCCATCAATTTTGAGATTCTAAGGTTGATCATCAAGCTTTCTTACACTCTTGGTAAGTATAATTCATCCTCCTTGTGATAATTACACTCCATTCTACTCCAATCATAGATTGCTTACACAAATTCCATCACTTTGGTGTTAGATTCTCGAAAATATTCTAGGCATCTTCAAGTGTTCTTGAGTTGAACACTTCTCATCTAAAACACTCATCTACTGAAACCATTTAAGGTGAGTTCATACCCCTACATTTTCAAATTTTCTTAAGTTTTAAGGCGGGGAATATAAGTTAAATCACCAAGAACACAACTAAATGCTTCTAACAGCTTTCATCAGAAAAGTTGGACTCCATTCAGGGACTGTTTTGGTCAACTAAAACGTTTTAATTTTCAAAACTATACACGGAGCAAGTAGTTCAAGTTCTTAGCTTTAAAATGGATACTTGCACATTTCGATACAATTTTTCTACAATTTATGGTGATTTTTACAAAACTACCTATCATTTCACGAACCAATTTGGACCAGTCTGTGTTTATGGACGTTTTCACCTAAGTTGGATGTCACTAAATTTATGAACAAACTAGACTCATTTTCCTAACTCCCAAAATTTACGGATTCTGATTTGGATCTGTTATGAATTTTCTATAAATTTTCTAAAAACAATAATGGAATCTGTTAATAACAGAAGAATACTAACAGTTTCATTTCACCTTGTAACATGTCGAGCAAGGTGTACATCTTTATGTGAATGTATGTTATTGCAAATAAATGACATTTTGTCTTGATATATAGACATGCATTAGTTAATAAATGGATTTTGATAAATATATATTGTAACAACCCGAAGTTTTCCATCGTCGAAAACCCGTTCTACCTGTAAAGTTTCGCCATTTATCAATTCGTTCTGATTTCATTTTGGGTTAAATTATTTAAACTTCTATGTTTATTATAATCTAATGAGTGTCCAAACCCCTTAGGAACTCATGATATTAGCCCAAAATGTTTATTTCAGAAATTATAGAAACTTCCCCGCCGGGTAACGGAAACTTAATCGGGTGCGACCAAAAGCCCCGTTTAATGCCGGTATCAGATAGAATTCCACCGTGTCCATGTTTTGAGACCTATTTAAACATGTTCAAGCTTCCATTTGAAGCTTTTGCTTCCTCTCTCTACTCTCTCTAACCTCTCTCCTTAAACTGAAGAATTAGGTCAAAAATCATCAAATTTAAGCTCCAAATCACCAAGGTAACTACCCTAACTCCTAGTATAACATCTTAGGTCTTCAAATTTGAGTTCAAATCATGGAATAGGACCATCTTCATGAGTTTACGGCCCTGGAACAGCCCTAGGTCGTGAACTCATATAAAATGGGTTTTGGAACCCAAAAACCCTTCCAATGGACCTTTGGAGCTTAGATATGGCTTAATGGCTTAATGGAATGGACTTAGAATGCCTTTAACATGGATTTTTAAGAGTAAATAGGAGTTTACTGCGGAAGAACATGCTTCGGCCGTAAACTCATATAAATGGGGTTTTTAAGCCCTTAAACCCTTCCAAAACACCAATAAGGCTTAGATACGACTTGTAGAATTATGGAATTGGCGTTGGAACACCTTGAACATAAATTTAGAGGAGTAATCTTGAGTTTACTGCCCAAGAACATGCTTCGGTTGTAAAATCATATTCTTGGGGAGTAAACTCCTCTAAATCTGTTAAAATGCCACATTAACACACCTAAAGCCTTGGGATAAATTCTAGAATTGTTTACAAACAAGTACTGGACCTTAAAACGTATAAAATCACCCTTTCATAAGAGTTCACGTCCATGAGGGTGTTCATGGGCCGTAAACTCTTAAAACCATGCCAAAAGTCCCTAAAAATCCATACAAAGCTTGGGAAAAATCATTGGAATCACATGTGATTGTTTAAGGACCAAAACATTAAGGATTTGAAGTGAGGGGGAGTTTACAGCTGTAAACTCCATGTTTACTGCCGTAAACTCCAATAAATGGTCCCTATGTGTGTTATAATCCATTCCAAAGCCAAAAACTCAATTCTAGCAATTATTGCCGAGTGTTATGAAGCCATTTTGCACCCAAAATCAACCTCCATGAGTTCATGGCCGTGAACTCATATGGATGAGGTGTTTAGGGTAGTAAACGCCTTAAGGAGTTTACTCATGAAGAGTAAACTCCATTCCCTAGTCATACAAGTCCTTAAATGCCACCCGGGTCCTTCCAAACACTTTTAATGGGGTGTTTTCGCAGAAGTGTATGTCCCTAACAAATAAATTAATCAAGTCCTAATTCGATAGAAATGTGTATCATTTCTTAATCCATAGGAATCTTGTGCGTTTGCGAACCCAAAACTGACGTTTAGGATCCAAACTGACGCGTTTCTCAACCGGTGAGTTGATACCCCTACCTTTTTTCAATCGTTTTTCAATGTTTTCAGAGGGGGAATACAGGCAAACTATAAATGTTTTCAAAACATAACATTGATGTATTTCAAATAATATCTGGCAAACTTATAAATGCCTTTACCCCTTATGTATTATGATGAGCATAAGGGATGATTTATCAACTACAACTATATGAATTTCAGTTAAGGAAATAACCAAACTAATCAAATTATTATGGGAATAATTTGGGGTCCTTTAGTTCTTGTTTAATCATGTATTGATATATATATATATATATATATATATATATATATATATACAGTTATTAGATAAACATCTTATGAACTCACCAGCTTTATGCTGATTTTCAAACTGCTTGTATTCTCAGGTCCGCATTAGACAGGTACCCGGTGATCGCTTTTGGTGAAGACGGAGTGCGTACAAGACTCCTCTCATTTTGTTCGTATATACAATGTATTACGCTTGTACAGTTTACTTTTGAAACAAATGTAAACTTTCACATATATGTAATGTAATGGTTGTTTACTTTGATTACTATGTGCATTGGATTTGATACTCAACGTGGTGTCAACCCCGGAAATGTTTCCGCCTTTGGTTTTCGGGGTATGACAGATTGGTGTCAGAGCCCTTGTTTATAGTGAACGGAGTATACCAAACCTTACATGGTATAAAACTATAAACACTAAAGGGCCTAAGCGCTCTAAACTAAAAGTATCCTTCAAAATATAAGTATTTTCAAAAGTATACAAGTATACCGAGCCGTCGAGATCCGTAACTACAAGTAGAACAAAACATAAGTAAATGGGTGTTGTACGCTGCGGTTAAAGCTGGGCAGTTATGTAGTCATGTCTAGGGTCAATATAGCCTGGCCAACTATATTAATTCGAGACACGGCCAACATGTGCTTGGGAGTGACTGTGGTCTGCGGCATACCTAAAACTTACCCAATACCCAAAACAACGAGTCGTCATTGCAGTGAATCATGAAATACTATGGGAGTATTTCTCGAGTCAATCCTTTGTAGAAAATCCTCGTATACGTGTTGTTCCTTGATCATTCCTCTAGCGATAAAATTATCTGCCTTAATAACTCTTTCCTGCTTAATCGCTTAATATAATGCTATATTTTTCTTGATGAGATATCCCCTGTTCCATATCTCTTGATTCAATTCAGAGGACTTATGATCCTCTCTTTCCTTATCTTTTTAGATCAAGATGCCTCCAAGAAAGAGACCTAGCTCGAAGAACAACAACAATCCTCTTCCACCACCACCTCCTCGTCAATTTGATCTTGCATCGCTTCAGACAGTTCAGACTGCCGCATTAGTAGCAGCCATGTCGCAAATGAATGTCGGTGGCTCAGGAGGTGGTCCCCAGCCCCAAAACCCAGAAGACAGCTAGAGACACCAAAAAGGGGGTTCCTATAAAGACTTCATGAACGCGAAACCCACATCCTTCGATGGCACTGGAGGTGTCATTTCCCTAACTCGATGGTTCGAGAAAATCGAATCAATCTTCGAAATATGTGCCTGTTCGGAGTCTAACAAACTAAAGTTTGCCGCCTGCACCCTCCTTGACAAAGCCCTGACTTGGTGGAATGGCCGAGTCAAATCCTTAACTCTATCTGTAGCAAATGTTATGGGTTGGAAAGCTATGAAGGAGCTTCTGCTCGCAGAGTATTGCCCTCGGGGCGAAATTCAGAAGCTAGAACATGAACTCTAGAATCTAAAGATGAAGGGTTCCGACATAGCTGCTTATACCTCAAGATTCGATGACCTGGCGTTACTCTGTCTGGGAATGGTTACCCCAGAGAGTAAAAAGATTAAGAGGTTCATCTGGGGGTTGACCCAGCCAACTAAAGGGAATGCCTTGGCTGCAAAGCCAGACACCTATGACAGCGCTAAATGTCTTGCGCAAACCCTGATCGATCACGAAGACAACACTGATGAGGAGGCTTCCAATCCCGAGCCAGTCACAAGTGGAGGGGGAAGTAAAAAGAAATTCTGGAACAAGCGAAAGGCCCAAAGTACGCAAGGTTCCTCTAAGAAATAGCAAACGGTAACAGTCCATGCTGTTACTGCCCCTGTTGCTGTTTCAGCTGTCGGATCCACAGTCCAAACTCCCACCAGTGGATACACTGGTACCCTTCCTTGGTGCAGTAAGTGCAGCTACCATCACCGTATCCATGGTCCATGTCATGAAAGGATCTGTGACAACTATGGCAAAAAGGGCCACCTTGCTCGGACCTGCAGAAAACCAGCCAAATCAACAAACCAATCATCTGGAACGGAATCAGTCCGGCCTGCTATAGTTGTGGCGAAGTAGGGCACTTCAAAAGAAGTTGCCCCAAAACAGCAACAACCGGCAACATCGAAAGAGTCCTAGGAATAGGACGAGAGGAGTCAACCGCCGATCCTACTATCACCGCAGGTATACTCCTCTTTGACAACTCTTATACCTGCAACTCTTTTCTATTCTAGTACCAGAAGAGTAACCTGTTATCTATCTATTCGAACACCTGTCTAAACTTAATCTTTTGTTGGTATTCGAATATGTGTACCGTCGAGACGGCTAACCAGCAAGATAGAGAACACTAACTTCGTACCTATAGATTGTATTCTCAGTCCGGAGGATTATTCTGTTCCATTCGATTAAATGGGAAACTTTTCATGAAATGCTTTGATGCTATGTTTGACATGAAATGACCGAGTCTCATTCATGTTGTTATTCTTGGTTTCGAAGGGGTCGCCTGTCTAGATCTTTTCCCCGACCCGACTCTCGTGATCTTCGGCATCAAACCTTCGTATCATTTCATGCTTTAAAGCTCAAAAAGTTTTCCTGATAAGAATTGTGATGCATCCCTTGTTCCCTAAATGTTTTTCCCGAAGGATTCCTAAGAATTTCCCTCCTAACGTCTAGTCTAGTCTCGCGCCGACCTAATCTCTAGGACTACCTCTTAATCGAACCTTAGTAAGAATGACGTATCCAATATGGTGACCAAGAATTGATATGATCACTACGGGTTAGTAGTGGTACCCTTTCGGTCAAATCATTCTCCTTGATCATATAGCTAAGCAAAGCAGTCATACCCATGAACTTTCCAACAACTAAGGCGATAGGGAATTAGTCGGCATCAGAGATACCCATAGAAACCCATCGATTATTATCGCCTACATATCTAGAAATTTCTTCTAGAACCATCAGACCCTTCGTGAGCCTCGTAGAATCGATTCCGCAATCTTCAAACTTCAGCTACCCTCAGAACTTAGTAACATACATCCAGTACTTCACGTCTCGAATCCTTAGAAGTACCTACCCGATGAAACCCTAGTGATTCCTTTGAGGAGACCGAAGTCATCAAGGGTAGGAACCTCCATGGAATAACCAATTCAAATTATGGATTGAGAGAGTTAATGTACGAAACACAGACAAGTCCTGGTAGTGAGGGTTCGCTGGAGCGCCCAATGGAGACCCGATTCCACTTGAGAGCGTGAAGATCCGATACAACAAATCCATCCGTATCTCATTTCAAATTCATGACCTGTATCTTAATCTCTGAATTTCAGGACGAAATTCCCTCTAACGGGGGGATAATGTAACAAGCCGAAGTTTTCCATCGTCGAAAACCCGTTCTACCCGTAAAAATTCGCCGTTTATCAATTCGTTCCGATTTCGTTTTGGGTTAAATTATTTAAACTTATATGTTTATTATAATCTAATGAGTGTCCAAACCCCTTAGGAACTCATGAAATTAGCCCAAAATATTTATTTTAGAAATTATAGAAACGTCCCCGCCGGGTTACGAAAACTTAATCGGGTGCGACCAAAAGCCCCGTTTAATGCCGGTATCGGGTAGAATTCCACCATGTCCAAGTTTTGAGACCTATTTAAATGTGTTCAAGCTTCCATTTGAAGCTTTTGCTTCCTCTCTCTACTCTCTCTAACCTCTCTCCTCAAACTCAAGAATTAGATCCAAAATCATCAAATTTAAGCTCCAAATCACAAAGGTAACTACCCTAACTCCTATTATACCATCTTAGGCCTTCAAATTCGAGTTCAAATCATGGAATAGGACCATATTCAGGAGTTTACGGCCCTGGAACAACCCTAGGCCGTGAACTCATATAAAATGGGTTTTGGAGCCCCAAAACCCTTCCAATCGACCTTTAGAGCTTAGATATGGCTTAATGGCTTAATGGACTGGACTTAGAATGCCTTTAACATGGATTTTTAAGAGTAAACATGAGTTTACTGCCCAAGAACATGCTTGGGCCATAAACTCATATAAATGGGGTTTTTAAGCCCTTAAACCCTTCCAAAACACCAATAAGGCTTAGATACGACTTGTAGAATTATGGAATTGGCCTTGGAACACCTTGAACATAAATTTAGAGGAGTAAACTTGAGTTTACTGCCCAAGAACATGCTTGGGCTATAAACTCATATTCTTGGGGAGTAAACTCCTCTAAATGTGTTAAAAGCATGCCAAAAGTCCCCTAAAAATCCATACAAAGCTTGGGAAAAATCATTGGAATCACATGTGATTGTTTAAGGACCAAAACATTAAGGATTTGAAGTGAAGGGGAGTTTACGACCGTAAACTCCATGTTTACTGGCATAAACTCCATTCCCTAGTCGTAGAAGTCCTTAAATGCCACCTGGGTCCTTCCAAACACTTGTAATGGGGTGTTTCCGCAACTAGAAGTGTATGTCCCTAACAAATAAATTAATCAAGTACTAATTAGATAGAAATGTGTATCATTTCATAATCCATAGGAATCTTGTGCGTTCGCGAACCCAGAACTGACGTTTAGGATCCAAACTGACACGTTTCTCAACCGGTGAGTTCATACCCCTACCCTTTTTCAATGGGTTTTCAATGTTTTCAGGGGGGGGGGGGATACAAGCAAACTATAAATGTTTTCAAAACATAACCTTGATGTATTTCAAATAATATCTGGCAAACTTATAAATACCTTTACCCCTTATGTATTATGTTGAGCATAAGGGATGATTTATCAACTACAACTATATGAATTTCAGTTAAGGAAATAACAAAACTAATCAAATTATTATGGGAATAATTTGGGGTCCTTTAGTTCTTGTTTAATCATGTATTGATTTATATATATATATATATATATATATATATATATATATATATATATATATATATATATACAGTTATTAGATAAACTATGTCTGATTCAGTTTATCTCTGTTTCATTTGAATGTATTGCCATAGGCCTGGCAATCGTGTCGTGTTCGGGTTGGCGTGTCGCGGGTTGGCGGGTTGGCGAGTCAAAATATGCCAACCCAAACACAACCCATTTAAATATACAGGTCACGGGTTGGCGGGTCACGTGTTGGCGGGTCACGTGTTGGCGGGTTTGGAACATAAACCCATATATGACCCGCCAACCCATTTATTTATACAGGTTCATAGGTTGGCTGGTTTGTGGGTCAAATTTGGGTTCGTGGGTCCGAATTTTAGACATTTATGTCTTAAACATCCAAATGAAAATTATAAACATTCATAGAAACATGTTACAGACTTAGCCTTATAGGTTACGACTTACGACTTTAGACCATTCACCATGACTCAAAATGTCAAAACAGTCAAATTGTGTATGAATCAATGGTATATATTATATAATACTTATTAAATATTCATACTTGATAAATAAATACATGTAAAAATAAAATAATTTTTTTATTAAGAATATAAACGGGTTGGCGGGTCAACCCGTTTATTTTTTGAGAAACCCATATATGACCCGTTTAATAAACAGGTTGGCGGGTTGACGGGTTAGCGGGTTGGCAGGTTGAAAAACTCAACCCAAACCCATTTATTTCGTGTCGTGTCGTGGGTCGTGTCGAGAATTTCCAGCCCTATATTGCTAGATAGTTTCATTGTATGTATCTATATTCACTGTATTATATTTCATAATCAGTTGTATGTTTGATATCGTATGAGAACCCTATGAATAATTTAGTAGTAGCTTGTGAGTTTTGTCATTACCCTTTGGGTCATTAGTAAATCCTCCCCGAAAGTGTAACCAAAGTCTCCTGGAGGGAGAGCGTGGAATTTTTGAATAGATCTATTCGAGACTGACAATCCCACACCTTAACTGCTAGCTACAGTTAGGCGGGCACGCTTGGGGTGACAAATTCTGGATATCGTCCGACGTCTGACAAGCATCAAGGAGGTCTCGTTGTCGTATCAGCATGGTTACCCGACTCACAATACGTATAAATATAAGTTTATTCACAGCTTGGGTTTGGTTTTGAATTTGATTCCATTTCATATCTACTTCTGTTATTAGTTTCTGTATCTAGTACGGGAGGTTAGTCCCATGGTTCTCAGTCTATTGTTCTTATATCTAGTACGGGATGATAGTCCCATGATTTCAACATATATCTTGTATGGGATGGTAATCACATGGTTTCAATCCATATTTTCATGTATATCAAACTATATTGTATCTAGTCCGGGATGGGAATCCCATGGTTTTCAATCCATATTTTCATGTATATCAAACTATCTTGTATCTAGTCCGGGATGGGAGTCCCATGGTTTCAATCCATATTTTCATGTATATCAGACTATCTTGTATCTAGTCCGGGATGGGAGTGCCATGGTTTTCAAACCATATTTTCATGTATATCAAACTATGTTGTATCTAGTCCGGGATGGGAGTCCCATGGTTTTCAATCCATATTTTCATGTATATCAAACTATCTTGTACTTAGTACGGGATGTGAGTCCCATGGGTTTCAAACCACTTTCCATCTATAGTTCACATATATCAAACTAATTTATATCTAGTTCGGGATAGTAATCCCATGATTCTCAGTAAATAGTTTTATGTATTAAACTATACTCTATGATATTCAACCGGTCTTGCATTGAGGAATATATGGGATTTTCCTGGGGTAAAATACAATACATAAACGAATTAGTAACAAGGGATAACTAAACTAACTTTATATAAGAAAATATGGGATTTTCTTGGATAACAAACCTTTTCGGAGAACTAAAGGAAACTGGTACATTTTCAGAAAATAAACATCTTATGAACTCACCAGCTTTATGCTAATTTTCAAACTGCTTGTATTCTCAGGTCCGCATTAGACAGGTACCCGGTGATCTCTTTTGATGAAGACGGAGTGCGTGCAAGACTCGTCTCATTTTGTTCGTATATACTATGTATTACACTTGTACAATTTACTTTTGAAACAAATGTAAAGTTTCACATATATGTAATGTAATGGTTGTTTACTTTGATTACTATGTGCATTGGATTTGATACTCAATGTAGAGTCAACCCCGGAAATGTTTCCGCCTTTGGTTTTCGGGGTGTGACATATATATATATATATATATATATATATATATATACATATATATATATATATATATATGTATATATATGTGGAATATAAAGGATAACAAAATTGTTACAATCCAAGTACATCCATTTCATTCAAACATTTGAATAAACTATGTTAAATATAGTTTACGTACATTACCACTACTACCCTTGTTTTGATAAACTATAATAGGTATAGTTTATGATACATTACATAGCATACTCATACAAAAAGGGTACATTTATACAAAAAGGGATTTTCATTACAGTACATGTAAATTCGTTAATGACTTTGTGAGACATTCGCTTCACATTTACCAATAAGTCCTGTATTGTAACCAGAGTCTCCTGGAGGGAGAGCATGATAGTTGTATATAGATCTATATTGGGTTTGACAAACCCACACCTTAACTGCATGCAACAGTTAGATAGGCAGGTCTGGGGTGACAAATGTCATAACATTTCCGATGCCTGAAGAACGTCGTTTCAGGCCAACTAGGTCGTAGCATGGTTATAATAACTCACAGAAAGTATTAACAAACATGGGAATTTACGGGAATTTCATTGAATTCAAACATGTTTATGTCGATTTAAACTTACATTATTTTCTATACGTAAGAAAGGTTACTCATACTTTTCGGTCTTTGGATATAGGACCACATTACACATTTTAAGGAAAATATCGGATTTTTCTAGAACAAACATGACATTTTCAAGAGAAAGGCTTTTATCAAGTTTAAAACAAAAGCTTATGAACTCACCGACCTTTGAGTTGACACTTTTTCAAACAACTTGTATTCTCAGGAAATCACTACACAGGTAACCAAGTGCATTTTGAGGATGGGACGTTAAGGTGTCAACATTTCATATTTTTGTCAACATGTTGTAATTGATTTGGAAACATGTAAGTCATACAATGATGTAACTCTTTCAATTATATATATATATATATATATATGTATATATATATATATATATATATATATATATATATATATATATGTTGGTTGTGTTTTCTTGAATTACTATTGCCAATGTGGTTATGATACTATACATGAAGTCCTCCACCCCCGGACCTTTCCGCCATCCTTGGTTTGGGGGAGTGACACCCACAGAGTTATGGCCTGGCAAGGCATATGTGTTGTATGTGGTACTTTGGGGAACTCACTAAGCATTTATGCTTACAGTTTTTGTGCTATGTGTTTCAGGTACTAGGAAGGATCGCGGGAAGGCGCCGGTGTGACAACCTGAAACTTTTATCCTGTGCAATTGATCCATATATCAATGTTAAACTCAAAATTATCATCTTTTAACGAAATTGTGGGTCCATATGAGTGCTCTGGGTTTAGTATAACCTAGATATGAGTCTTAAGAAGGATTAGAAAGTGTGTTGCATCACAAAATCGATCCAATCACACCAAAGAAGGTGTGTGCGGCCCCACACCTGAGTGCACAGCCAGCCAGCCACACACCCAACCGCACACCCCCCCAGCATCACACCGACCCTATATATTGGAGGAGACCCCCCTTCATTCACTTTTCTTGTTTTGGCTGAACTCTACTTTCTCTCTCTAAAAATCTCATCCAAGAACACTCTAAGGGCCTCAAAAACGTGAAGAACTCCATCATCTAGCTTGTTATATAGGTAAAACACCTAAATCTAAGCCTAAAACTCTCCATATTCTTCGTGTTCTTCATCCTTTGAAGGAGTGCGTCCGCACGTCTTCATAAGTTGTTCGCACACACACTAAAACTCTCCAAAGTGAAGAGTTTGGCCTCCATTTACTAGTTGGACTTGGTTTTAGCACCTGAACACCTCAAAAATTGACATTTCGGGCACAAATGAGGAGTGTACGGCCACAAACTCCTTTGTACGGTCGCACACACCCTCTGTACGGCTGCACACTCCTGTGTGCAGCCACACATACAGTCTGGCCGCAATCCCTGGCCGCACAAACATCAAATCCATGCTTTGTGTCCATACACCTCCCTTACTTGATCATATAAGGATCCAACACTTAGTTCTAGTGTTTCCAAGTCTTTAGGGTGGTTTTCCATCATGGTTTGTCATGGAATACTCATATGTGCAATATATGTTAATAGGGTCTACTCGCGTACAAAACATCGGTTGACACTCGACGCTCATAACCAATAGAACATTCGGATCCTACGATAAATTGTGAGTTCATACTCCTACACTTTTCCGAGTTTTTCATGTTTTCAAGGGGGGCGGGGGGATACAAGCTAAATATAAAGGTTTTCATAACTTAAAAACTAATGCAATTACAATGCTATTTCTATCAAACATTTAGATACAATTATCCCTTTTGTAATATGCGGACCATAAGGGATGCTTTCTAATCATAATTGCATAGTTTTCAAAACCATACATGAACGTAATAAACCATTCAAACTATAATAAGTATAGTTTGGGATTTCATTGCGAGTCTTACAGATTCAAACTTCATACAAAGTCAAACATATAAACTATGTCAGATTTAGTTTATCCATTACTACGAATACAAAACTAGAGTATCTTGCTAAATAATTATTTTGTGTATAATTATTTATACTCTACACCGTTACAAACAATTTCGAACTCGAGAGCAACCAAACAACACGTAAACTAGTTAATACAGGATTGTGAGACTTATCTTCGTTATGCCCCTCGGGGTACCAATAAATCCTCACCGGTAGTATAACCAGAGTCTCCTGGAGGAAGAGCATGGAATTTATGAATAGATCTATTCGGGACCGACAATCCCACACCTGAACTGTTAGCTACAGTTAGGCAGGCCCGCCTAGGGTGACAAATTTTGTAATCTTACAACGCCTGAAGAACGTCAAGGAGGTCACCGGTCATATTAGTATGGTTATACGACTCACAATAAGTATAAACTAACCTTTGTTTACGGGATTTATTTCTTCTATAGTTTTATTTTTAAGTAATAAAACTACCTATCTACTTACTGGAAGGTATTCCAGGGACACAATCTTTGGTTTGATTTTAAGTAATAAAACTACTACACATACTGGTGGTAACCAGGGTTTTCAAACGATCATTTCATACTGGTGGTAGCCAGGGTTTTCGAACATCACTTACTTTACATATTGGTGGTAGCCATGGTTTTCAAACAGAACATACTTTTCACACAGAAACCATCAAACATGTTAGAAAATATTGGATTTTCTTGGTAAGCATGCATACGTATTTCAGAATTTGATAACAACGGTTTTCGATATAATCGACATTTTATTTATAATGGAAAGAAACTATTTATACAAACTCAGTTACTAGTTTTCAGTACAAAACATGCTTATGAACTCACCAACTTTATGCTGATACATTTTCAAAACCGCTTGTATTCTGAGGGCAACGATAGACAGGTACCTTGCCAGCTTTTCGAGAAGACAGAGCATTTTTGGAGTCTCGTCTTTATCTTTTGCTATATATACTGTTATGTACAAACTATGTTCTCAAAACAGATGTAAATATTCATATTACAATGTAATGGTTGTGTTTACTTTGATTACGATGATATGATTGTTGTGATACTACGTATGACATCACCCACCCCTAGACGTTTCTACCATTGTTTTTCTGATGTTTAGGGGGTGTGATAGTTTGGTATAAGAGCTATTGTTTATAGTGAACTAAGTATACCGAACCTTACATGGTATACAACTATAAAGACTAAGGGGCCAAAGTGCTCTGAACTAAAAGTATACTTTAAAAATATAAGTATTATTACTCCAAGTATACAAGTATACCTACATACCAGAAATCGTATCGTAAAAAGAACCAAAAAAAGTATTTGGATGTTGAACACTGTGGTTAAGCCTGGGCAGTTATGTAATCATGTCTAGGGTCAATATAGCCTGATCAACTATATTCATTCAATACATGACCAACATGTGTTTGGGAGTGACCGTGGTGTTGCAATGGCCTAAAACTTACCAAGTTTTCCTACCAAAAGAAATTGATAGAACAAAACCTTTAACATAAAATACTATAGGAGTATTTTAGTCAAAGCAGAATACATTGTAGAAATTCATTCCAAGCAATAGTTTACTTGCTTTAGTAACTCCTTCCTGTTTATCGCTTAGTAGAACACTTTATCTATGATGTAGAGATATATCATGTTTCATATCTCTTGGTTCTAAAGTCAAAGGGACTTATCATCTTCTTCTTCTTGATATAGAACAAGATAGCTCCAAAGAAAAGACCCAACAAAAATAACAACAATTCCTCGACAGATCCCGCTATGTTCCAGGCAGCTGTTATTGCCGTCGTGACTGCTGCTTTGTCACAAATAAATCCTGGTGGTTCTGGTGGTTCCGGGAGTGGTATTCATTCCCAAAATCATGAAGGGAGTTAAGGGCTTCAGAAGGAGTGCTCCTATAAAGACTTCATGAATGCAAAACTCACATCTTTCGACGGCACTGGAGGTGTTATTACCTAGAATCGATGGTTCGAGAAGATCGAGTCTATCTTGAAAGAGCATTGACCTGGTGTAATAGTTGAGTCAAATCCCTAACCCTGCCAGTAGCAAATGCTATTGGTTGGGAGATCTTGAAAGAGCTCATGCTTGCTGAACACTGCCCGCAGGACGAAATGCAGAAATTGGAGCACGAACTCTAGAACCTAAAGATGAAGGGTTCCGATATTACTGCCTACACTTCTAGGTTTGAAGACCTAGCACTTCTTTTCCCGGGAATGGTCACCCCAGAAAGCAAGAAGATAGAGAGATACATTTGGGGATTGACGACCCCAACTCAGGGGAATGTCTTGGCTGCCAGGCCAATCAGTTTTGACAGCGCCAAGTATCTGGCGCAGATTCTCATAGATCATGAGGTTGATCTGGATAAAGTAACAGCTGCTCCAGAATCAGCGAAATAAAGGGGCGAGAAAAGAAAATTCTGGAAGCAGTGAAAGGGCTAGTCTTCGCATGAGCTTTCCAAGAAACAGCATACTGTGGAAGTCCACACTGCCACTACTCCTGCCGTTGCTCCTGCAACTCAAGCTCCTACCAGTGGATATACGGGTACCCTCCCTTGGTGTAGCAAGTGCAGTTATCATCACCGTATTCCCGGCCCATGTCGTGATATGCTCTGCAACCACTGTGGCAAGAAGGGTCACATTGCGCACAACTGGAGAAAACCAGCCCAACCAACCAATCAGGCATCTAGAGCAGGTGTTGGTCAGGCCTGGTATGGTTGTGGCGAGGTCAGGCACTACAAGAGAAATTTCCCCAAGGCATCAATAACTGACAACACCAGGAGAGTTCTAGTAATGGGCCAAGAGGAGGCAGTCGTTGATCCTACCGTTGTCATTGGTACGTTCCTCCTCGACAACTCTTATGCATGCATTCTTTTTGATTCTGGTGTCAGTCATGCATTCAAGCATCTTCTCGAACATAAACCTCATTCTTTAACCGAAACATTTACCGTCTAAATGGCTAACGGTGAGAAAGAGAGCACTAACGATATATTCCGTGACTGTACCCTTACCCTAAATGATCGTCCTTTTCTGATCGACCTCATGCCAGTTTCCATAAAAAGCTTCGATATCATCATTGGCATGGATTGGATGAGCCCAATCGTGCTGATATCCTTTGTTTCGAAAAAGCTATCCGTCTCAATCTTCCCTCTGGGGAATCACTTGTTATCTATGGTGATAAACTTAGTTCCAACCTTCGCATTATTTCATGCATCAAAGCCCAAAAACTTTTGCGAAAGGAGTTTCGTGCATTCCATGCCTATTGTCACACCCCCGAACCAGACGGCGGAAACGTCCGAGGGCTATTGTGACTCAATTGAATACCATCACAATGAATATACATGAAACATAACATCATACAATACCAAGCATTGGAATATTACAACTGGTTGCGTTTACATTCAGTACATAGCTTCAAAACATTACATTCTCAAAGGTAGATTGTTCAATACTAGTTAAACAAACAACAAGACATCACTGAGTACATTTTTCCCTTCGGCTTACCTGTTACCTGAGAATACAAGTATTTTGAAAAACGTCAACATATGAAATGTTGGTGAGTTCATAAGTAATGTTTGAAATATAGTGGTTCGTATTGTTTTGAAAATCACCAGAAAATCCGATATTTTCTGAAAAGAACTTAGTATAAAAAGTGTGAAGATCCGTAAGTATGCTTGTTTGTTTCTATAAATATAAAAGAGCGATTTGTAAAACTCGGTATGTAACTCGTAGGTGTATTAAATTGAAAACCCTAGGAAAACCCGATGTTTTCCTAATACCTTGCATCAAATAACTTGTATCTTGTTATTTTGTTACGACAGGTGTATTCGTTGAGTCCCGGTGACGTTGGATTAATTATGGATTGTGAATTGTTATAAACACACATTAATGAAAATGACTAGTTTACAACCATACAAACGATCCCTTAGGCGTCGCTCGCACTATTCCCTTAATCCAAACACCCGGACTTCATGTAGCCCCACGACCGAGGAGGAAAAGAGGGTGCGAAGCCCCGATATTTTCCGTAAGTCGTTCAAGGCTATCGTGAATGCGAAGGGCCCTTAGCCCGACTCGCATTTGGTGAATTCTCAACTTTACTAGCAGCACCAGAAGGCCCTTGGGGTCCAACAACACAAAGCCTGTAAAAGTCCTTTTACACGAAATTAGGTCATGTAAGACCCAACTACATGTAAGCGAGTTTCCTTCGGGCCTAAAGATCATTCCATTGGGCTAGCTAGGCCCAACAAACATGAGTTGAAACTTTTGGGCCCAAAGACGGTGTATCGATGTCTGGTGTATTCTCACGTGTGTATTGACTTCCCAAATTTTCCGCGTGTGTGTATTGAAGTTTCGTCATGTTAGTAATTTCGGATTCATTATTGATTCGAGACCGAATCAATTCGTTTGATAACGATTTTTGGTGTTGAAGGTGTATTATAATTTGCCGATAGTCGAGATGCTAGTATTTCATCATGACGGATTTATTATTTAAAACTTTAGGATGTTTCATTATAGCAGCCCCTTTTCTTTTGAATAATTTACACATTTAACCCTTTATATAAAATAATTTCTATTTTAGTCCCCAAACTATTTTTCTTGACACTTTAGTATCAAACCTTGTAGAAAAGTTATTTTTCAGCCCAAATTTTCTTGAAGAACAGTTTTAGTCCACCAAATGAAATTTTTCTCGGCTAGAACCCTTAATTTCGTAGTCTTTTACACTTTTGGCCCAAAATGGAAATTTTTGCATTTTTGGTCCCTTTTAAATATGAAAAGCATTTTTAACCCTTGAAATGGACTTGGAGCACTAGTAGTCCCCTGTTTTACAGAAAATCACAGTTTCAACCCCTCTAATTTTAAAATCTCGCATATTGGGCTTTATTGGGCCGAAAAATTCATTTTTGGCCCATTATGCTTAAAAATTTCACATTTAATCCTCCAAAGAGAATATTTCCAGAGAAATACCTTATTAAAACTGTTTTTGACTCATTTCATCCATCGGAATTTGTATTTTGTCATTTTGGGCCCTTTAACTTCATATTTTTAACATTTTGAGTCCAAAAATGGGATTTTTAGCCCAATGAGTTCATTTTAACCAACTTGGTTATTTTTCTAGAAATGATTTGTGTGTAGTAATATGTTTAACACTTGTTTCCTACATCCTAATGCAAATCTTGATTTTTAAGGTCTTTTGACTAGTTTCAACACCATAATCAGATATAAACATGTAAATTAGCATAGAAATCGTACAAAGCATACATATACTCATAGATCTACACATTTGCTTGTATTCCCTCCCCCCCCCCCATAAAACTTATAAAACCGAAAAATAGGGGGTATGAAGCTCACCTTTGGGTGTGGTTTCGGTTTTGGATAAAAGATGCAAGAAAATGAGGTGATTTTCGGCCCTAGCACACTTTGATGAAGATCTCGGTCTTGAGGTGATTCTAGGATGCAAGATCATGATTTCTTATGAGTTAAGAAGAGATGTTTGATAGATCAAGGAATCTAGATCATAGATTTAAGTATAACCTTACCTTGGATGGTGATTTTTGTGAAAAATCTCCTTGAAATGCCCTTGAATCTTCGAAAATTTAGTGAAGAGAGGTGAAGGTGTTTTTGAGAGTGTTTGATATGTGAAAAGTGATGAAAGTGTGTGTGTGTGGGTGCTTTCGGCCGGATCAAGAAAAAGAGAAGAGAGAGAGTTGAGTTGACAATCCTAGATGGATGTTGCTCCATGCATGGAGATATCTGGGGTATAAGTGAGGTGGCATGGCTTAAGTCAACTCCTTTCTTCTTGGATTTGAGCTTTGGGCCGTGAATTTGGAAGGGAAAGGAGATCATTGGGCTTTAATTCCCCTAAGCCCATATTATAGTTAGTTTGGATGATTTTTGGCCCCCAAAAAAATATAATATGATTTTTACACTTTGTTGGGCTAGTTTAGGTTAATTATGGTTCATAATATTTAATTTATTTCATTCTAGGCCCAATATGGCCCAAAATGTTGAAATAAATGAATGTGGATCCAATTAGAGCCCGTTTAAAGGTTCTAATTCCATGATAGTCAAATTGGAAGCTTATTGGTCCATTGAGTCCAATAAGGAAGTCCTAGTCCAAAATGGACCTAAACAAGAACTTCTAGGGTTTCCAATTGCTTGTTGACTACTTGTAGTACTTGTATGGTGTATTGGATTGAAATTTTATTGTCATAGAGTAAGCTTCATACATGCTCTTAAGTTTTTGATTCAACATCTTACTTGAGTATAGTGATTACAAGACACAAAATTTCTAGTTGTGACACCCATGTTGTAAATGAGAAACAGGAGGTTAAAGACCTCGAGAGCATCCCCGAATTCTGCAACTTTCCTGATGTCTTTCCCGAAGACCTTCCAGGAATTCCTCCTGAGCGCCAAGTCGAGTTTTGCATCGACTTAATCCCCAGAGCTACCCTTGTAGCTAAATCCCCATATCACCTAGCACTAGCAGAAATGCAAGAGTTATCCAGCCAGCTCAACGAGCTACTCAGCAAAGGATTCATCAGACCGAGCTCCTCACCCTGGGGAGCCTCGGTTTTATTTGTGAATAAGAAAAATGGATCCTTCCGAATGTGCATTGACTACCAAGAGCTGAACTAGCTCACCATCAAAAACCGTTACCCTCTTCCACGGATCGATGACCTTTTCAACCAACTTCAAGGAGCCAGCTATTTCTCCAAAATAGACCTCAAGTCAGGGTACCATCAACTATGAGTCCACGAGGGTGATGTCCCTAAAATAGTATTCTGGACTTGATATGGTCACTACGAATTCGTGGTAATGCCCTTCGGTCTAACCAACGCACCGGCAGTGTTCACGAACCTTATGAACCGAGTGTGCCGTCCTTTCTTGGATAAGTTCGTTATCGTGTTCATAGACGATATACTTGTCTATTCCAAAAGTGAGGAAGATCGGAAACAACACTTGAGATTAGTGTTGGAAACTCTAAGAATGGAAAAGTTATACGCTAAATTCTCCAAGTGTGAATTCGTGATTCGAAAAGTAACCTTCCTACGTCACGTTGTAAGCGAGGAAGGCATACACGTGGACCTTCCAAAATCAAAGCGATAGAGAATTGGCCTGCACCGAAAACACCCACAGAAATTCATCAATTCTTCGGTCTTGCTGTCTATTATTGTAGATTCATCCAGAATTTCTTTAGAATTGCCAAACCCCTAACCACTCTAACTCAGAAAGGTGTACCCTTTTGTTAGAATGAAAAGCAAGACACTGTGTTTCAAACATTGAAGCGAGCCTTGTGCAGCGCACCTGTCTTATCTCTGCCCAAAGGGACGTAGGACTTTGTTGTCTACTGCGATGCATCCAACCAGGGGTTAGGTTGTGGGCTTATACAATGAGGAAAGGTTATTGCTTATGCCTCGAGATAGCTGAAAGCACACGAAGTCAATTATACAACTCACAACCTGGAGTTGGGAGCAGTGGTCTTCGCATTGAAGATTTTGAGACATTTCCTCTACGGAACAAAGTGCACGATCTTCACTAATCATAAAAGCCTGCAACACATATTCGACCAGAAAGATTTAAACATGAGACAACGGTGATGGGTAGAATTATTATGTGATTATGAGTGTGAAATATGCTACGATCCCGGCAAGGCAAATGTGGTAGCTGATGCCCTCAGCCGAAAAGGGTACTCAGGTCGCAATGTGAAAGCACTTACTATGACCATCCATTCCGACTTACCCGTACAAATCAGAGAGGCTCAGAAGGAAGCCTTAAAACCAGAGAACATGGCAGTTCAAGCCTTAAGGGGGATGGAGAAAAACTTAGAGATAAAGGGAGACAGAGTCTATTATTTCATGAACCGGATCTGGACCCCAATGTTCGGTGGATATAGAGAGGTCGTCATGAACGAAGCTCAGAAGACTAGATACTCTATTCACCCAGGATCAGATAAGATGTACCTTGATCTCAAGAAACTATATTGGTGGCCAAACATGAAAGCCAAGATCGCTGCCTTCGTGGGCAAGTGTCTGACTAGTGCCAAGGTGAAGGTTGAATATTAGAAGCCCTCAGGTTTGCTGCATCAGCCGGAGATACCTGAGTGGAAGTTAGAGAGGATTACCATGGATTTCATTACCAAATTACCTAAATCTCCGAGTTGGTACGACACCATCTGGGTAATAGTCGATCGATTGACGAAATCCTCTCACTTCCTACCAATCAAAGAAACTTTCAAGATGGAAAGGCACACACAAATCTACATACAGGAAATAGTCTGACTGCACGGAGTGCCTGTATCTATTATCTCCGATCGAGATAGCAGGTTCACTTTGAGATTTTTGCAGTCCCTATAGAAAGCTCTTGGAACTAAGCTGGATATGAGAACAACTTATCATCCTCACACAGATGGACAGGGTGAGAGAACCATCCAGACCTTGGAAGACATGCAGAGAGCATGTGTCATTAACTTCGCTAAATCATGGGACACCCATCTGCCCATGGTTGAATTCTCCTACAACAATAGTTATCATACCAGTATTAAGGTTGCGCCATTTGAAGCCCTCTATAGCTGCACGTGCAGATCCCCTCTGTGCTGAATTGAGGTGGGCGACACGCAGCTAGCCAAGGGGGAAGTCCCTGATAGCACTCTCACTGGTCCATAAATCATCCGTGAAACCACTAAAAAGATCATACAAATCCAGGAATGACTAAAGGCTTCACGAGATCGACAAAAGAGCTACACCGATAAACGAAGAAAACCCTTGGAATTCCAAGTTGGAGACCGTCTTCTGCTGAAAGTTTCACCCTAGAAAGGCGTGATACACTTTGGAAAACATGGAAAGCTAAACCCAAGGTACATAGTGTTGGATTAATGTCTAAGTCCATAACTATAATTGGTAAGACTTGACTCGACCCGGCATGGTCCATTTGGGTTGCATACCATCATGCACTTGGATAGACTAAATGAGAGAAATAAGACACTTATGGTTATTAATATATTATAAGTTCTAGTATATTAATAATAAGAATAATGAGATTATTTAATTAGTATTGATCAAATATTAATCTAGCATTAATTGAGTGATCAAAAGAAGACTAATTAAATATATGGGTTGATTGTGTAAATCATCCATACTTGTATAGTGGGCTAATGCTCCATGGATTATCTAGTTGGGCCAAAACCCATATGATGCTCCATGGATGCTCCATGGTGTATTTGAACCCATGGATCCAAGGAAATGGAAAGTCATGACAATTAGGGTTTACCCTAATTGTATAACTATATAAGCATCTTATTCTTGAGAAAAAATCGGCCACTAGTGAGAGTAAGAAAAAGGGCTAGCCGATTTTCATGAAGTGCAGAATTCTCTCTAAGTTATTCTAAGTATTTTGATGATTGTGAACCATTTGAGGTGTCACACTTGGGGCACTAGGCACTCAAGCTTCATGAAGACAAGTACCATCAAAGAGGTATGTATTCTATCTTGTTATATTGATAGTTTTGTATGCTAGTTTAGGATAATACCTTGGATATTCATATTTGCATGTATAATAGAGAAAACATAGATCCAAGGTATTTAGGGTTGCATGTACACTTAGGAGTGTTAGAATGCTCATAACCCAACAGTGGTATCAGAGCCTAGGCTTGGTTTCTTGTTATACCAGCAATAGAAGCTGAAAAATCGAAATTGGTGCTGTCAGCCCAGCAGACTCGCCAAGTCCATGAAGGGACTCAACGAGTCCAAGGCAAAATCCATCCAACTCGCCGAGTTGTGTTCATGCACTCGACGAGTTGGACCCCAGACAGCATATCTTCGAGGTTTTTGGCTAGAAATGGACTAGGAACATTACCCTAAGTTGTTTTTGAACTTATAAACTTGTTTTTTTAATGTGGTAATGTTCATGCTAATCCATTTTCAAAGATAATTGTCAATAGATTCATGTTTTGTATTAGTTTAAAGGTTAGACTAATTACATGAAAAAGTTTGATTTGAATTATCTTGTTCTTATGAGTTTCTTAGATTAATAGAAAAGTTAATTGAAATAGTTGTTTTCAATCCATTTTAATCTAAGAGTTGAGTATAAAATGTGTTTGTGTAACTTGTCCTCAAGTTACATGAAGAGTCACATTAAAGACTCATAAAACTCATAAAATTGGCAAAGGTTACAAAAAATGAAGAGTCTAGTTCTAATTAATTGGTGTTATGACTCCATGAAATTACACTTTGCACTTTGTTTAAGTCAGTTAGTGGAGCGTGTGTGGTTAACCGGCACACTAACTCGTATTTAACAAGGTAGGAAAAGGGTAACTTAATGTTTATCATAGTATCGATGGAGCGTGTGTGGTTAACCGGCACATCGATTGAGGGGTAAACACTTAAGGGTACCGAGTAATTTGCATGGTTACTTCACACCTTGTTTTGTGATCCTCGGCATCCCAGTCACAAAACCTGAAGGGCACACTCGAGATTGAAACATGCCATTGAACAGTTCAACGAATCTCAAAAGATCTAGGAATTTCAAATCCAATTAAACCTAATAATACATTTCGTTTATCTTGGTGGAAATTGGTGAATCATCATTCACCTACCTTAAAATTGTTTTATAGCTTGGATTACGGCATACCTCTTCTAAGTTATAAAATAGTTTGTTGGGTCCTAGCCTTAATATTTCATATTGGGTGTCATATTAAGGACTTTAAGATCAACTATCTTGAATATCTCCCAAAACATGTCTGTTTTAGACATTTATGATCTTCCCAAATCTCTTGAAACAAGCATTCCTAATGAAGATGATGTCCCATGGATATCATACTTCTTTCTCCTCCTCCAATTATTCTCCCTAACCCACAAGTTCTTGAAAAGTTTAAGATCACTCAAGCCCTATTGGCAAGGCAAGGTCTAGGTGTGATCACATCTTGGAGATGTAGTCACATATTGACAAGTCGGGAGAGAAGGGTGTCAAAGTCTTGAGAGAGTTGGTGGTTCAATCACTTTCTAAGTCACATAGTGAGTTCCTTTGGGACACCTATGAAATAGACTATGACAAGACCCTTAATGATCTTATCTATTTGCTAAGATCAACTTCCTGAAACTTTATGGACATTGACAATGGTGACACTGGAAATACAGAAAAAACATTCTCTTCCCAAGGAAAGGGATTGACCATAGTCAACTAGGTTGATCAAATGGTAAAAAGGCTAAGTCTGTAATAGTCCTGTTTACCATTATCAAAGGGTCCATATGTTTATATTGCCAAAGTAAGGGTCATTAGTTGCGAAGCTGCCAAATTTACCTAAGGATGTTAAGGTCAATAAGATTGACTCTACTTCAGGTAAAGTCCACTAATCTAACTCTGTTATGTTTTTATTCTGAGATTCCTAATACATGATGTGACTGGGTCACATGGTAATGTTTTAAGAATCAAAGAAAAGTAAAGGAACTTAAAGAAAGAATATGCTGAATCTGATCGCATAGATGGATTTCTATCGCGTAGTTTGAAAATCGGATTCTTGAGCTACTTCTTAGGAGTTATGAGATATTGCTAAGGAATAGATAACAACAAGTTTTCATATGGATTGTAAGGATAAGTTTTTCCGCATAGTTTTAAAATAAAAGAAAAATTTTGATTTTATTTATTTTAAATTATCCTTACAATGGCATTTGAGGAAAAATTGTTGCTTATATGATTCCATTAATAGCAAGAGTGGAAGTATGAAATTGATTCCTTCATTTGTGGTAATGTCTAAATTTACCAAATAAGGAAAGATTCTCATCATCCAAAGTCTCAGTTGGACCGGGACTTGGAATCATGCAAGTTCTATTGCATGATGAATGAGAACTTTCAAGTATTGGAAAAAATTAAGACTAATTACTTGTTCACATGGATGTGTGAGTCAAGTAATGGACTAAGGGATCGAGTACATAGTCATGTGCACTGATTAAGTCCACCACAAAAGATTGATAAGACTATTCGTCATAGTTTACTAAAGCTCAGTAAATATGATTAAACTTACAAGCTTAAGTGTAACTCTGAGACATTGGAAAAGGTTCCAATGCATGGCAGAGCGAATAAGAAGAATCAAATTAGGCAGAAGGATAAAAGTTCCTCAAATCTGAAAAGATGGGAGAGTACTTTAGTATCAGCTTTGTGATCATCTTAATGATTAAGAATCCATATCAAAATTAGTTCTCTAAGGAAGTCTTAGTGCATTCTTATGACTAAGAAGAAGGGATCTTGAATTGTTGAAATGGTTAAATCAAGAAGATGAGTCATACTTCGTTCCAATACAAGTCTTAGAGTCATACTCCAAGATTGTAATTTGAGTGACATGTCTTTAAGAAGGTTTAAAACACGTGTCAAATGTAAGAGTAAAAGTGTCCTACTCTTGTTCATTTTAAGTTGGTAAGTTGTGATGTTTTAGATAAAACAAAGACCAACTAAGGCCAATTGTGTGAAGTGTTTGTCTTGATTAGAATCCGCACTATCTCTTGGATGTTTGACAAGGGAGTCTTATAGGTCAAGATGACAGTGGGAGTCTTAAAGGTCTTGAAAGTCTCAAGAACTAATCAAGAATGAAACCTGAAGTTCCTCACTAGCACACAAATTGAGGTTTATAACCTATCGTGTTGATATATTCTGTGCCCATTCCAGTTAAAGTTGGTTTTGCATATGAGTTCTTAGAGTTCTTAATGTGTTGCACAACAACTTGGAAGCAATGGCAGGCCCTTGAGCTGCCAGGTGGCAAGATGTTAAGATTGAGTTCAATCCATATGAGTTTGGATTTGTCATAATTCTTGTCTTGTGACTATGGTTATGACAATTCACATGGATAAGAACTCATACACCATTAAATCTAAGTGTCATAAGGTTTCTCTCCGATTCATGAAAATGATGGTGAGGAAACACTTCTACTAAGTAGATTTTAGCTAGATAGCAATTGTGATATTTGCATTCTCAAAGTCGTTAGTGGAACGTGTGTGGTTTACCGCCACACTAATATGGACTTGTGAGAAGTGGCAAAAAGGTCTAACCATTATGATTATGGCATCCCTCTTCATAATTGTTTAGACACACAAGTGTGCTATCTAAGGGAAGGTGTATGATTTTGATAAAGTTCTATCAAAACAATCCAGTATCAGAAATCTGAACTTTGGTAAGAAAGTCAATAAAGTATTCATTTCTAGAAGTCCAGCTGATTTCTGAGTACATGTCAAAGCTAGTGGGAGCATAAGTGTTATGCTAATAATCATCATGTTAGTGGGAGCATGATAACTATGATAAGTATTGCAAGTTAGCAATGTTAATTATAGAAAACAAAAGCTTCAACTGGGAAAGAGTTGTTTTGCTATAATTAAGGGAGAGGAAATTATACTTCATCTCAAATCTATAAGCTTAGATCGTGAGGTTTTAATTTCATCTCAAATCTATAAGCTTAGATCGTGAGGTTTTAATCATTTAGTCAAGAATATATATGAATTTCATGTTGGAATGGCTCAACATAAGGAAATTCTGTATATGGGTCCATTATTTGCGTTCTAAAATTCGATTATGATTACGGCATCCCTTTTCATAATCTCAATTATGAGAACTTGGCAAATAGAAATGGAAATGTTATAGCAAAAGACTGGTTTAGTCTTTATGTGAGACATCATGAATTGTGTCCCATATGCTTCGGATATAGGATCGATTACATGTGCTATATTTATCCTTTCTAAAAGTTTCCAAATGCCTGGGGCATTAAGAAGGGAAAAGGTTTAGAACTGGATATGACTAAAAGGATTAAACAATTGTCGAGGACAATCTAAGGTTTACCAAAGATTGGTTGCTCAAGGACAGTTGGAAGTATAGTGATAAGTCTGGAAGGACCATATTGACATAATCTGTAAGGAGGCAACTCTTGTTCAGAAGTGATAGTCAAAATGGAATCTGGAAATGTTTCAAAGTTAAAATTTTTCAATCTGTGTAAGATTAAGGAAACTTAATGCAAGAAGGATGTTTCCAAGGAGCCGATCTCCTTTGGAATGCTTTGTAATGTTTTTTGTCAAGACTTTATGACTTTGTGCATAACCATTACAAGAGGATCAATGCATATAAGTTTAGAATCTAACAGATTTCAGTAAATGACATGAATTTGGAATTCTTGCATTTGCAGTAAGGATTTGGGAGTGTGAAAAGAGAATCATTGAAGTTATGTTCAATTGATCTAGTTCACAAAGTAAAGATCATAGACAAACATAGTATGCATACTTGGTGTATGGCATGACTAGTGTTTAGAAAAACATAGTGTACATGCTTGGAGAATGGGACAACTATTGTTTTAAATTCAAGAATAAAAGTTGATAGCTGAAACAGTATACAATGAATAATGTGTAATCATAGGGTGATAAATAAAAAGTGTTTTATTTATATTCATAAGTTCTGAGACCATATTGGATTCAATTATTGTTGTGTTTCACTTTGCATGTTTTGACTTCCCGAATAAACTAGGTTATTCTTCCGGAACGACTAAGTTATTCAAACCATCCACAGTCGATCATATGTTGGAAGTAGATATGAATTAAGACTGTCATGGGTTGGCTTGTAGAGGTCTAAGTTGTTGGACAAAGGGCTACAACACTCATGAGTGCTCATAAGTTCTGAGTATTGGATTCAACCCGCGCTCATTGGAATCACTTCATGGATTTTATCACGAGTGATCATGAGACAATAATATCTTATATTCTTCAAACCTAGAGATATGAGTTGTTACTATAAGTTGGTTGTACATTGATTGCACGAAACTGCATTTGGTAACTCGGTGCTATAAAACGTGTCTTTGTGTATGATTCAACAAGTAGTAGAACAAGCCATATGAGTCGAAGTTTATCCATTCCTTTTACCTTCGGGATAAAAGCGATATCTGTGGGCCCCTCGATGATTTGATGATGACAAATGGAAGTGCTCGGCCTGGCCAGGACTGATTTGATTTGTTCAATTAGTCAGTCGTCATAAATCGGAAATCGGGAAACAACTAATGGATAGAGAGAATGATTATAATCCATGTCTCAGTCCATATGATATCTAGAATGGAGGAATATATGATCCCTTATCTAATGGACAAGTCATTGACAAGATCAGAGTTCATCTACAAGGTCAGAGTTCGACAGAAGCTTTTGAGAGCTACGATTGCCAGTTGGTTCCTGAAGTCATACGCAATAACAGTTTTAGACTTATCCAAGTGGGAGACTGTTGGATTAATGTCTAAGTCCATAACTATAATTGGTAAGACTTGACCCGACCCGGCATGGTCCATTTGGGTTGCATACCATCATGCACTTGGATAGACTAAATGAGAGAAATAAGACACTTATGGTTATTAATATATTATAAGTTCTAGTATATTAATAATAAGAATAATGAGATTATTTAATTAGTATTGATCAAATATTAATCTAGCATTAATTGAGTGATCAAAAGAAGACTAATTAAATATATGGGTTGATTGTGTAAATCATCCATACTTGTATAGTGGGCTAATGCTCCATGGATTATCTAGTTGGGCCAAAACCCATATGATGCTCCATGGATGCTCCATGGTGTATTTGAACCCATGGATCCAAGGAAATGGAAAGTCATGACAATTAGGGTTAACCCTAATTGTATAACTATATAAGCATCTTATTCTTGAGAAAAAATCGGCCACTAGTGAGAGTAAGAAAGGGCTAGCCGATTTTCATGAAGTGTAGAATTCTCTCTAAGTTATTCTAAGTATTTTGATGATTGTGAACCATTTGAGGTGTCACACTTGGGGCACTAGGCACTCAAGCTTCATGAAGACAAGCACCATCAAAGAGGTATGTATTCTATCTTGTTATATTGATAGTTTTGTATGCTAGTTTAGGATAATACCTTGGATATTCATATTTGCATGTATAATAGAGAAAACATTGATCCAAGGTATTTAGGGTTGCATGTACACTTAGGAGTGTTAGAATGCTCATAACCCAACACATAGGACCATTCGAAATCCTTGCTAGGATTGGTCCCGTAGCCTACAAACTTCGTTTACCGCATGAACTTAGCAACATTCACCCTATCTTCCATGTTTCAAACCTCAAGAAATGCCTATCTGACGAAACCCTTATGGTCCCTCTTGACAAAATTGAAATCAACGAAAACCTGAACTTTGTGGAAGAACCAATCGAAATCATGGACCGGGAGGATAAACGAACAAAGCAAAGTCGCATCCCGATAGTGAAGTGTAACATCTGGATTTCTAGGTACTTTATTTAATTATTATTTTGGAGATTTTGAGAGAGACTCGGTGAATTGATGCTCAGACTCGCCGAGTAGAGTCGCAAATTTTCATCCGGGTTAATGACCGGACTCGGCGAGTCGACTAGTGGAGTCGACGAGTCCGTGCTGTTTAATGAAACCCTAATTTCCGGGGTTTGAGACCTATTTAAAGGCCCTTATGGCCTTCCTTTGCGGCTACCAGTTGATAGAGAGAGACCCCATAGTGTGTGAGTGTTTTGAGAGAGAAAGGAAGCCATTTTTGATCCTTGTGTGGGTGATTTTGCAAGAAAAAGGTGACCAAGGAAAGAGGAAGCTGAAGAGAGTGCTAATATGTGGATTTCAGAGCTTAAGGGCTTCATCTTGAGGTACATATTCGATCCTTCTTTAGTTTTGGGTGTTAATACTTTAGAGTTAGGGTTTCTAGCCCATTTAGAGTATGATTGTTAGTGCAATTGGCCCCTTCTTGTGTTGAGGCCTCGAATATGGATCCAAAGAGGTCCAGAGACCTTAAATCCTTGATCTTTATTGAGTGCCTTAGAGAGATATGAGCTTTGGATGGCATAATGAGGCCATTTCTTCAAGTAGAGCCTTTGGATCTTTGCATGGGCATCAAGATCCAAACTTCACGTGTTTTTATTGCTTTAGGAGGCCACCAAATCTATGAGTTAGAGGAACGGATCTGACCTTAAGAGCTCATTTGAGCTCAAGCATGGGATGAACTCACCGAGTCCCAAGAACAGACTCGGCGAGTAGGGTTAGGGTTTCCCACGAGTCACTCAGTGAGTAACTTGCCGAGTTGGGGGAATGACTAAGTGAGTCAGAAGGGGGTAGAAGATTATAGGTGGAACTCGCCAAGTTCATAATTGAACTCGACGAGTTGAGTTAGGGTGGCCCTATGATTCATGCTAGGTGTAAACCGTCGAGCACGGGGAAGGATCGACATGTCATGAGGGGCTAGAGAGTTAGTGGACACATCTACACTCGCCGAGTCGCCCAAGTGCACTCGACGAGTCAGGTCAAAGTTTGACTGTTGACTTTGTTGACTTTTAGGGATTTGTCAACAATGGGGTCTTTAAGTCAAGAGAGGGGTAAAATGGTCTTTTACCCATCTGAGGATGAGAGAGGGTTGGGTCTAGTCTCGAGAGTTATATTTATGAGCGTATATACTTTACGTGATTTAGCAAAGGCTAGAGTGTACTGCTACCGAGTCAGGGATTTACCGAAACATCTGAGGTGAGTCTTCTCACTATACTTTACCTTGAGTGGTAATTAGAGTTATGTGACAGAGTTATTGTATGTTATTTATGTGATGTGTTGCACTGTATTATTTCTATGTGATTTATTTCATGTGTATATCAAAGTTAGAACCGGAAGGTTCACAGAGCTAGGACTAGAGGGTCCATAGAGTTAGGGCCCAAGGGCCCATAAAGTTATAGCCTCGAGTGGCTAGTATGTGTTATGTGTGGTATTTTGGGGAACTCACTAAGCTTTATGGTTACAGTGTTACGTGTTATGTGTTTCAGGTACCAGTGATGATCGCGGGAAGGTACCAGCATGATTTGTACACACACTCGCGGAGTTTGTTATGATTTGATCTTGGGAAATGTTTTGTGAACAATGATACGAGATAATGAGATTTTATTAATGAATGTGTTTGAAAGTGTGTTTTGAAAATGTGAAAAATTATCTTAATTTTTTACGGTGTTACAAGTTGGTATCAGAGCCTTGGTTTGAGGGATTCGGATGCATCTTCGGGCGTATCTGAATTCAAACTGAGGAATTGGAAAAAAAATTTGATAATAAAACAAATTTTAAAAAAAAAAGAGTTTTGAGAAAAACAGAACAAATCCGTGTGTATGATCAGCCAGCGCCCGAACGGTGATTTCCCAAAATACCCTTGTAATACGTGTTACGAATGTTATATGATGAGCTATAATATGCACGCTAGAGTAGAGTAGGCATCCTTATTAGGACTTGAGTTGCCTGATATATGACGCCTTAGTCTAGGAGCTTTGCTGTTAGGGATGCTTGAGAGTGTTTAGATAGCAGCGAGGAGCTTATGAGAGATCAGCTAGTGAGTAGCATATGATTTGAGAGAGTAGAGTGCTTGGAATTTGGGACTTTGGGAGGAGGACTTGGGATGAATGTTGATGCGATGTGGTTGGTAGTATTGGGCCCGTACTACCGAAGGCACCGGGTCAGTGCGCAGCCCAAGTAAGAATCCTTTGGGTACCAGAGATCAAGTAGGATTGGGATATCGAGTGTGTGTACACCCGAGCGAGTTTCTGATATCTTGTGTTGTATTTCAGAGAGGCATCATGGTAGGGATGCGCCACAGATCAGGGACTAGTGGAGGGGGTGTGAGCGACGAGGAGCTTCGCCAGATTATTCATGATGAGGTGGCTGCTGCCATCCGCGATGAGATTCCATAGATGTTCAGGTCTATCAAGACCACCCTGATAGAGATATTTGACGAGAGATACACTGCTCTTTCTGATGCTTTTGTTGCTGCGGCCACTTCAGCTATAGCTGCGGCTAGACCGCAGGGTGGTGATGCGTTGCTGTTCCGAGAGTTCAGCAACACAAAACCACCGGAGTTTGATGGGACCTAGGACCCGATTGCAGCGATGAGGTGGATTTCAGAAATCGAGGGGTGTTTCTTCACCTGCCCGTCTCCAGAGCATTTGAGAGTCCGGTTCGCGTTGAACCAGCTTCGCTTGGGAGCGAAGGACTGGTGGAAGTTTGTGACGGCGCACTATTTGCCTACTGAACTTGCGGTAATGACTTGGGAGAAGTTCACTGCTATGTTCCGAGATGAGTACGTTCCCCAGGTGGAGAGGGAGCGTTTGGCCTAGGAGGTTCTAACTGTCAAGCAGGGTACTGAGTCTGTCACAGTGATTACGAGGAAGTTCCATGAGAGGGCGATGTTTTGCCCAGAGCACGTGTCCTTCGAGCGGGCAAGTATGAGCCGCTATTTGAGCTTTTTGAGGAGGGATATACGGGAGTTCGTGGCGAACTCGATGTACTGGACAATTGATGAGCTTCAGGAAAATGCCAAAAAGAGGGAGATAGAGCTGGAGACCCAGGCTAGGGAGGAGGCTAAATCTCAAGGGAGGGATCAGCAACCGGTGCAGTCTCAGCCGGCAGCCAAGTGGGCCAAGCCCGCTGATTCGAGATCTGGGAGTCATAAGGGCCGCACTTGTGGCACGTGCGGCAAGGGACATGATGGGGTGTGCAGAGCGGGGAATGTGGTAAGGAGGGGCATATGGCCAAGGATTGCCCCAAGGGGTTTGCAGTATGTTTTCATTGCAACCAGACCGGACACCAGAAGGCAGAGTGTCCATAGTTGTGAGGAACGGCTTAGGGAGCATCTCAGGGATCTGCCCCTACTGCAGTGAGAGCTACATACAGTCGGCCCGTAAAGGCCGAGGCACTGAAGGCACGATGGAGAGCCTTCCAATTGACTGTGGAAGAGGTCCGCGCAGTTCCCAATGTCGTGGCCGGTATGTATTATTTCATGTATTTACTTTTATGTTGAGATATTGTTCTTATATGATAATAGGTACTTTTCTTGTGAGTTATGTACCTGCCTTGGTGTTATTTGACTCAGGGGCGAGTCGGTCTTTTGTATCTTTGGCTTTTAGTCAGCACATTAGTATTAGTCGAGAGGCGTTGAGTCGACCTCTGAGAGTTTCCATAGCTGATGAGAGAGTGGTGTATGCCACCGAGGTGATCCGAGGGTGTGTGCTCAAGATTTTCGGCGTTGATTTTCCGATTGATTTAGTTCCTATTGCGATTGGAGATGTCTGTGTCATCGTGGGCATGGACTGGTTGAGCAAATTTGGAGCGGTTATCCACTGCGAGAGACAGCTGATGACCATAAGAGACCCTAGTGGGGGAGTTCTTACGGTGTACGGCGAGGGTACGCATTCTGGGTCAGCATTTTGTTCAGCTGCTAGAGCGAGACAGAGTCTACATCAGTGTTGTAAGGGATTTGTAGCGTATATGATAGATACGAGGGTTAACTCAGAGAGACCGAGGTCAGTTGATGAGGTTCTGATAGTGCGTGAGTTCCCGAATGTATTTCCGGAGGAGTTACCAGGTGTGCCTCCCAAGAGGCAGGTTGAGTTTAGTATCGATTTGGTTCCAGGGGCTGCGCCTATTGCCAAGGCGCCCTATCACCTTGCACCTCCAGAGATGCAGGAGTTATCCTCACAGCTTCAGGAGCTGCTGGGGAAGGGGTTTATTCGGCCGACCAGTTCTCCGTGGGGAGCACGTATCCTTTTTGTTAAGAAAAAGGATGGCTCGCACTGGATGTGCATGGATTACATGGAATTGAACAAACTGACGATCAAGAACCATTACCCATTGCCAAGGATCGACGATTTGTTTGATCAGTTACAGGGAGCATCTTGGTTCTCCAAGATCGATTTGAGGTCTGGATATCATCAGGTGAGAGTGCAAGATGAGGACATCCAGAAGACAGCGTTCAGGACTCATTACGGGCAGTACAAGTTCGTGGTGATGCCTTTCGGGCTCACCAATGCACCGGCGGTGTTCATAGATCTCATGAACAGAGTGTGCAGGCCGATGTTGTATCGCTCGGTGATCGTGTTCATTGACGACATTTTGGTGTATTTGATATCCAGAGAGCAGCATGAGGAACATTTGAGAGAGATCCTCGGAATTTTGAGATCGGAGAGGCTTTATGCCAAATTCTCCAAGTGTGATTTCTAGTTACCAGAGGTCCAATTCCTAGGGCACCTCTTTAACCAGAAAGGGATATTGGTCGATCTGGCCAAGAGAGGCAGTGATGAGTTGGGAGGTGTCGAGGTCACCTACCGAGATTAGGAGTTTCCTAGGTTGGCTGGTTACTATCGTAGATTTATTAGGGATTTCTCCAAGATCGCCGTACCACTCACCAAGTTGACCCGGAAGGGTGTTGCTTTTTCATGGGGCCCAGAGCAGCAAGCCTCCTTCGAGACACTTCGCCAGAGACTATGCGAAGCCCCGGTGTTAGGCCTTCCGGAGGGGATGGAGGACTTCGTGGTGTATTGTGATGCATCGATATCAGGGTTAGGAGTGGTGCTTATTCAGAGGGGGCATGTGATAGCATACGTATCGAGGCAACTGAAGCCTCATGAGATGAGGTATCCCACCCATGATCTGGAATTGGGAGCTGTGCTGTTCGCCCTTAAGATCTGACGTCACTATCTGTATGGGGTTCAGTGTACCATATACAGGGACCATAAGAGCCTGAAGTATTTAATGGATCGGCCCTATCTGGACATGCGACAGAGGAGATGGATGGATGTGGTCAAGGATTACGATTATGAGATCCTGTACCACCCGGGAAAGGCTAATGTTGTAGCCGATGCCCTGAGTCGTAGGGTGGACGGCTCCCCGATACAGGATGTTTGTATGAGGCTGACAGTAATGACCCCAGTATTTGATGCCATTCGGGGGGCCCAGGCTGAGGCCATGAGACCATAGAACCGTAAGAGGGAGTGGGTTATCGGTTATGTATCGGAGATCGTCACTGACAGCCGAGGACTTATGACCTTCCATGTATGGATTTGGGTGTCATTTGTGGGCGCAACGTGCACCATCTTGATGGAGGAGGCCCATAGATTGAAGTTTATCCTAGGGCCACTAAGATGTATTTGGACCTGAAGAAAGAGTATTGGTGGCCCTGTATGAAGAGGGATGTTGCATGGTTCTTTGAGAGGTGCTTGACCTGTCGCAGGGTTAAGGCCGTGCACCAGCGTCCACATGGTAAGCTGCAGCCGTTAGAGATTCCCGAGTGGAAATGGGAACATATTACCATAGATTTCATCACCAAATTGCCGAGGACTGCGAGGGGTTTCGATGCAATTTGGGTGATTGAGGACAGGTTGACGAAGAGCGCTTACTTCCTTGCTATTAGTGAGAGCTCTTATGTGGAGAGGCTGGCAGAGTTGTACGTGAGAGAAGTGGTATCGTGGCATGGAGTACCTGTCTCGATTGTTTCAGATCGAGATGTGCATTTCACTTCCAGGTTCTGGAAGAAGTTTCATGAGGAATTGGGTATGAGGCTGCATTTTAGTATCGCATACCACCCACAGACTGATGGGCAGAGTGAGCGGACGATTCAGACGCTCGAGGACATGCTTCGGGCATGTGTATTGGACTTCGGAGGAAGTTGGGACACGTACTTACCCTTGGCTGAGTTTTCCTATAACAATAACCATCATTCGAGCATCGGTATGCCACCCTTTGAGCTGTTTTATAGGAGGAGGTTTCGGACCCCCATTTGCTGGGGAGAAGTAGGGAAACGTGTGATGGTAGTACCGAGATTGTGCTTCAACCGATCGAGCAGATTCAGCAGGTCAGATAGAGGTTACTGACGGCCCAGAGCCATCAAAAGAGTTATGCGGATAGACGACAGTCAGAGATCGAGTTCCAGGTCGGTGACTTCGTACTCCTGAAGGTGTCTCCTTGGAAAGGAGTGATCCAATTCAGGAAGAGAGGCAAGTTGGGGCCTCGGTATATTGGCCCTTTCAGGGTGACCGCCAGGGTGGGCAGGGTAGCGTACCACTTTAGCTACCTACAGAGTTGGGTCAGATTCATGACACCTTTCATGTATCACAGTTGAGGAAGTGTATTGTCGACAAGTCAGCAGTGGTACCATTAGAGGATATTCAGGTGAATGTGAGCATGAACTATGTTGAGAGACCGGTTGCGATTAGGGATCAAACGATCAAGGTTCTGAGAAACAAGGAAGTGTCTCTGGTTCAGGTCCAGTGGCAGCATCGAAAAGGGTCCGAGCTGACTTGGGAGCCGGAGCGAGAGATGTGTGAGCAGTATCTGGAGCTATTTGCAGAGTAAGACTTCGAGCACGAAGTCTGATTCTAGTAGGGGAGAATTGTAACATCCAGATTTCCAGGTACTTTATTTAATTATTATTTTGGATATTTTGAGAGAGACTAGGCGTGTTGATGCTCAGACTCGCCGAGTAGAGTCACAAATTTTCATCTGGCTTAATGACCGGACTCGGCGAGTCGACTAGTGGACTCGACGAGTCCGCGCTGTTTAATGAAATCCTAATTTCTGGGGTTTGAGATCTATTTAAAGGCCCTTATGGCCTTCATTTGCGGCTACCAGTTGATAGAGAGAGACCCTAGAGTGTGTGAGTGTTTTGAGAGAGAAAGGAAGCCATTTTTGATCCTTGTGTGGGTGATTTTGCAAGAAGAAGGTGACCAAGTCAAGCGGAAGATGAAGAGGGAGCTAATATGTGGATTTCAGAGCTTAAGGACTTCATCTTGAGGTACATATTCGATCCTTCTTCATTTTTGGGTGTTAATACTTGAGAGTTAGGGTTTCTAGCCCATTTAGAGTATGATTGTTAGTTCAATTGGTCCCTTCTTGTGTTGAGGCTTCAAATATGGATCCAAAGAGGTCCAGAGACCTTAAATCCTTGATCTTTATTGAGTGCCTTAGAGAGATATGAGCTTTGGATGGCATAATGAGGCCATTTCTTCAAGTAGAGCCTTTGGATCTTTGCATGGGCATCAAGATCCAAACTTCACGTGTTTTTATTGCTTTAGGAGGCCACCAAATCTATGAGTTAGAGGAACGGATCTGACCTTAAGAGCTCATTTGAGCTCAAGCATGGGATGAACTCACCGAGTCCCAAGAACAGACTCGGCGAGTAGGGTTAGGGTTTCCCGTGAGTCACTCAGTGAGTAACTTGTCAAGTTGGGGGAATGACTCGATGAGTCAGATGGGGGTAGAAGATTACAGGTGGAACTCGCCAAGTTCATAATTGAACTCAACGAGTTGAGTCGGGTGGCCTCGCGATTCATGCCAGGTGTAAACTGTCGAGCAGGGGGAAGGCTCGACGTGTCATGAGGGGCTAGAGAGTTAGTGGACACGTGTAGACTCGCCGAGTCGCCCAAGTGAACTCGACGAGTCAGGTCAAAGTTTGACTGTTGACTTTGTTGACTTTTAGGGATTTGTCAACAATGGGGTCTTTGAGTCAAGAGAGGGGTAAAATGGTCTTTTAGCCATCTGAGGATGCTAAGAGAGGGTTTGGTCTAGTCTCGAGAGTTATATTTATGAGCGTATCTACTTTATGTGATTAGGCGGAGGCTAGACTATACTGCTACCGAGTCAAGGATTTACCGAGACATCTGAGGTAAGTCTTCTCACTATACTTTACCTTGAGTGGTAATTAGAGTTATGTGATAGAGCTATTGTATGCTATTTATGTGATGTGTTGCACTGTATTATTTCTATGTGATTTATGCCATGTGTATATCAGAGTATATCAAAGTTAGAACCGGAAGGTTCACAGAGCTAGGACCAGAGGGTCCACAGAGTTAGGGCCCAAGGGCCCACAGAGTTATAGCCTCGAGTGGCTAGTATGGGTTATGTGTGGTATTTTGGGGAACTCACTAAGCTTTATGCTTATAGTGTTATGTGTTATGTGTTTCAGGTACCAGTGATGATCGCGGGAAGGCGCCGACATGAGCTGTACACATACTCGGGGAGTTTATTATGATTTGATCTTGGGAAATGTTTTGTGAACAATGATACAATATAATGAGATTTTATTAATGAATGTGTTTGAAAATGTGTTTTGAAAATGTGAAAAATTGTCTTAATTTTTTACGGTGTTTCATGAAGGTTCGCTGGAATGCCAAGCGGGGACCTGAATTCACTTGGGAACGCAAGGATTCAATGAAACAGAAGTACCTCATCTTTTTCCAAATCCATGATTTGTATCCATATTCTTAAATTTCAGGACGAAATTCCCTCTAACAGGGGGATGATGTGACAACCTGAAACTTTTATCTTGTGCAATTGATCCGTATATCAATGTTAAACTCGAAATTATCATCTATTAACGAACTTATGGGTCCATATGAGTACTCTGGGTTTAGTATAACCTAGATATGAGCCTTAAGAAGGATTAGAAAGTGTGTAGCATCATAAAATCGAGCCAATCACACCAAAGAAGGTGTGTGCGGCCGCACACCTTAGTTTGCGGCCAGCCAGCCGCACACACCCCCCAGCCTCACACCCGATCCTATATATTGGAGGAGACCCCCCTTCATTCACTTTTTATTCTCTTGGCTGCACTCTACTTTCTCTTTCTATAAATCTCATCCAAGAACACTCTATGGGCATCAAAAACTTGAAGAACTCCATCATCTAGCTTGTTATACAGGTAAAACACCTAAATCTAAGCCTAAAACTCTTCATGTTCTTTGTGTTCTTCATCCTTTGAAGGATTGCGGCCGCACGCCTTCATAAGGTGGCTGCACACACACGAAAACTCTCCAAAGTGAAGAGTTTGGCCTCCATTTACTAGTTGGAGTTGGTTTTAGCACCTGAACACCTCAAAAATCGACATTTCGGTCCCAAATGAGGAGTATACGGCCGCATACTCCTGTGCACGGCTGCACACACCCTCTGTATAGCCACACACTCTTGTGTGCAGCTGCACATACAGTCTGGCCGCACTCCCTGGCCGCACACACATCAAATCCATGATTTTGTGGCCATACACCTCCCTTACTTGATCATATAAGGATCCATCACTTAGTTCTAGTGTTTCCAAGTCTTTAGGGTTGTTTTCCATCATGGTTTGTCATGGAATACTCACATGTGCAATATATGTTAATAGGGTCCACTCGCGTACAAAACATCGGTTGACACTCGACGCTCATAACCAATAGAACATTCGGATCCTACGATAAATTGTGAGTTCATACCCCTACACTTTTCCGAGTTTTTCATGTTTTCAGGGGGGGGGGGGGAATACTAGCAGAATGAATGTAATAAACCATTCAAACTATAATAGGTATAGTTTGGGATTTCATTACAGATTCAAACTTTATACAAAGTCAAACGTATAAACTATGCCAGATTTAGTTTATCCATTACTACGAATACAAAACTAGAGTATCTTGCTAAATAATTATTTTGTGTATAATTATTTATACTCTACACCGTTATAAACGATTTCAAACTCGAGAGCAACCGAACAACACGTAAACTAGTTAATACAGGATTGTGAGACTTATCTTCGTTATGCCCCTCGGGGTACCAATAAATCATCACCGGTAGTATAACCAGAGTCTCTAGGATGGAGAGCGTGGAATTTATGAATAGATCTATTCGGGACCGACAATCCCACACCTGAACTGTTAGCTACAGTTAGGCGGGCACGCCTGGGGTGACAAATTTTGTAAGCTTACAACGCCTGAAGAACGTCAAGGAGATCACCGGTCATATTAGTATGGTTATACGACTCACAATAAGCATAAACTAACCTTTGTTTACGGGATTTCTTTCTTCTATAGTTTTATTTTTAAGTAATAAAACTACTTATCTACTTACTGGAAGGTATTCCAGGGACACAATCTTTGGTTTTATTTTAAGTAATAAAACTACTATACATACTGGTGGTAACCAGGGTTTTCAAATGATCTTTTCATACTGGTGGTCGCCAGGGTTTTCGAACATCAGTTACTTTACATACTGTTGGTAGCCAGGGTTTTCAAACATAATATACTTTTCACACAGAAACCAATAAACATGTTAGAAAATATTGGATTTTCTTTGTAAGCATGCATACGTATTTCAGAACTTGATAACAACAGTTTTCGATATTATCGACATTTTACTTATAATGGAAAAAAACTATTTATACAAACTCAGTGACTAGTTTTTAATATAAAAACATGCTTATGAACTCACCAACTTTATGCTGATACATTTTCAAAACTACTTGTATTCTCAGGGCAACGATAGATAGGTACCTTGCCAGCTTTTGGAGAAGACGGGGCCTTTTTGGAGTCTCATCTTTATCTTTTGCTATATATATTGTTATGTACAAACTATGTTCTCAAAACAGATGTAAATATTCATATTCAATGTAATGGTTGTGTTTACTTTGATTACTATGATATGATTGTTGTGATACTACGTATGACGTCACCCGCCCCCGGATGTTTCCGCCGTTGTTTTTCTAACGGTCTGGGGGTGTGACAGATGGCATGATCCGTACACACTTATAGAGATTATGTTTGAGATTCTGGGAATTTTTTTGTTATAATAACATTGGATACATTATGCTTGATATTGTTTTTGATGATTAAAAGTATTATTTAAAAATGAAAAATTGTTTTGAAAATTCACGTCGTTACACAAGCAACAAAGAAAGGTATGTTTTTCTTACTAGCTTAATGATTCAACTATCAATGCTATGTTAGATAGCTAAAGAACCTTCGAATATCAAATTTGCATGTATCTTAGTTAAACATAGATCCAAGGTTACTAGGGTTGCATGTACACCTTAGGAGTGCTAGAATGCTCAAAACCCTTCAGTGGTATCAGAGCCTAGGCTTGTTTACTTGATACGTGATGCAAACTTGTTTTTCAAAAGCCAAAAACTGCCCTGACAAGAAAACTCAACGAGTTCTGGCCAAAAACTCATCGAGTTCATGTGTTATTTCCTGAAATAGATGAGTTCCTTGATGAACTCAACGAGTTTGTCATCCAGTGAGCAGTTTTTGGAGCTTTGCTGCTGGAAATGGACAACAAACATTACTCTAAATTGTTTTAGTGTTATAAAACTTGTTTTAGATGGTGTAATGGTTATGCTAATCCATTTTCAAAGGCTATTATCAGAATTTCAAGTTTTATATGGTTTATTTATGATTCTTGAAATTGTTGATATGCATGTTCATGAACTTATGAGTTTAGAAGATCATACGAATTATTTCTAACTTGCTTGTTAGTTTAATTCTGGATCATTATGTGTTTTAATGGAATCCATAATTTGTCCTCAAGTTATGGATCACCAAAACTCATTCTTTTAAAGTGCTTTAAAGAAACACATAGGTTACATAAATTGAAAAGTCTCTCATTTTAATAAACCATTTAACTCATAAGTTATGAAAGATGAAAAGTTTTGAAAGTTACAAAACTTTCCCTCAAGTATTGGAACATGTAAAGTCACTTTAAAAACTTTAGTTCCAACCCCCAGAATTTTAAAAGTTAAAATTCAACCCTTATACTTTATAATATTATAAGTTTAATAATAATTATATATGTATAAGAAAAAGTCATTTTACCATTAGTAGGCCCCATTCACAAACCCGGTCTATAAGGAGGGTATAAGGTTGTTACCTATAAAATGGCAGCTTAATGGATGTCCACTCTCATCCACCGCTTCCTTGACTGGTGGAAGGTCGTTAGCCGAATATATAGGACAATTACTTTAATTCCTCATTAAAAGTATAATGATACTAAAGTAACTGCATGTTTTTATAAATTCCCAATCTTAGTTACTTTAGGAAAATGTGAATAAGGTGCTAACCCATGAAATTACACTTTGCACTTTGTTTAATTCGTTAGTGGAGTGTGTGTGGTTAACCGGCACATCAATTGAGCGTGTATGGTTAACCGGCACATCAATTGAGGGGTAAATATTAAGGGTACCAAGTAATTTGCATAGTTACTTCACACCTTGTTTTGTGATCCTCGACATCCCAATCACAAAACTTGAAGGTCACACTCGAGATTGAAACATGTCTTTGAAAAGTTCAATGAATCTCAAAGAATCTAGGAGTTTCAAAACCAATTAAATCCTAATAATTTATTTCGTTTTCATGGTGGGAATTGGTGAATCATCATTCACCTACATTCAAATATTTTATAGCTTGGATTACGACATCCCTCTTCTATGTTATAAAATATTGTGTTGGGTCCTAGCCTTAATATTACATTTGGGTGTTTTATTAAGGACTATATATATCTAATGTAAACTTGTCTTTCTTCCTTTTCAGATGTCTTGAAACAATGCTGCTTCTGGCTCAAACCCTACCAGCTCCTTTTCTTTCATGAACCTTTGTGGGAGAGTCATCTTTGATGGTTCAAACTTTATGGATTGGATTCGAAACATCAGGATGGTTACTCGTTACGAGGACAAGGAATATGTCCTCGACAAGGAGCTGAAGGAACTTGATGAGTCGTTGCTACTCCAGAGGAGATCACTGAATTCTGGACTCATGAGAGAGATGCCACGAAAATGGCTTATATCATGTTGGCCACGATGATAGTCGAGATCCAAAAGTCCTATGAGGACTGTTGCCCTTTTGAGATGCACTAGGACTTGATGGACCGCTACCATTAAAGTGCTCGTCAAGAGAGGTATGGCATCATCTGCTCCATGATAACAACCCGAATGAAGGATGATGAACCCATCATCGGCCACATGCAGAAAATGCAAATGTATGTGGACCGGTTGCTGAAGCAAAATCTGAACTTCCCCGAGGAGTTGGCAATTGATATCATTTTGCACTCCTTACCTTCTTGTTTTGATCAATTCCGAATGACATACCACATGAACAATGAGGAAGTTACACTCAGGAAACTTCAAGGACTCTTGAAGAACGCCGAAAATGGTCTTAAGGGTAAATCGGTTGTTACCACTCCTACTCCTACCGCGGCCCCGGTCTTGGCAATCGGACAAGGCAAAGGGAAGAAGAGGAAGAGCCCCTCAAAGGGTACCAAGGGAAATTCCCTTGAAGGCTCCTGTTCAAGTGGAACCAAGAAAGGTTTCGTCACTCCTTTTGCTAACCCTAAAAAGGTTGAATGCTTCTATTGCCACGAAAAGTCGCACTGGAAGCGAAACTGCCCGAAGTATCTGCAAGATGTGAAGGATGGGAAAGTGAAACCCAACCATGCAGGTATTTACACTATATTGTCTAATAACTCACCCCATTCTAATTCTTGCGTCCTTGATACCGATTGTGGTATTCATATTTGTTCTGACTTGCAGGGACTAAGAAGAAGTGAGGATGTGGAGCATGGGAAGATAAGCTTAATCATAGGGAATAGGAAAGCATCACCTATTACCAAGATTGGAGTTTATTCTTTGTTGCTAAGTAGTGGGTTAACATTAGATTTGAATAAATGTTGTTTCTCGTCTGAAATGGAGAGGAATATTATTTCTTTTCATGCTTTGTACAAACAATGGTTTACCTTACTTTTGATATTGAATATGGTAGTATTTATGCTTTCTTTAATAATGTTCTTTATCTTAAAGCATTCTTCCACTAACTTGGATAAAGCATCATTGTGGCATTGTCGTCTGTGACATGTAAGCAAGAAACGCATACGGTAACTCCAAAAGGATGGAGTCTTGGAGTCATTTGACCTAAAGTTGGATGATAATTGTGAATCTTGTCTACTTGGAAAAATGACAAAATCACCCTTCATTGGTTCTTGTGCTAGGGGTGAAGGTTTGTTGGATCTAGTACACACTGATGTGTGTGGACCCTTCAAAACCGCCACAAGGGATGCTAACCGTTTTTATGAGTCTTTTAGTGATGATTTTAGTAGACATGGATATGTCTACTTAATCAAGCATCACTCAGAAACCTTTGAAAAGTTCAAAGAGTTTAAGCAGGAAATGGGAAATCAATCGGATAGGAACATTAAAATGCTTCGATCCGATCGAGGTGGTGAGTATCTTAGTATACGGTTCCTTGACTATCTTAAGGAATGTGGGATTGTCTCACAATTGACACCTCCTAGGACACCAGAGCTTAATGGTGTGTATGAGAGGCATAATAGAACCTTGTTGGACACGGTTCGTTCCATGATAAGTCGAGCTTCGCTACCAATCTCATTATGGGGGTATGCCTTAGAGACTGTCGCCCATATTCTTAATCTAGTCCCTAACAAAAAGGTTGCCAAAACACCTCATGAGATGTGTACCGGAAAAGTTCCTAATCTAGACCACATAAATATTTGGGGCTGCGAGGCTTTCATGAGGCGCGAGACTCTCAATAAGCTCGAACCCCGAAGTGAGAGGTGTATTTTCATCGGCTACCCATAGAAATCTTTCGGTTACCTCTTCTACAGACCCAGTGATAATGTGATCATTATAGCAAGGAGGGGAGTCTTTCGAGAGAGAAAGAGAGAGAGTTCATAAGCCAAGGAAACAGTGGGAGGAAAATTGACCTTGAAGAAATTCAAGAGTCAAGTGGTGAAGGAATCTCAAACCCTAGCAATCAGCCTGAGGAGGAAACTCCTGTTGATCCGACTGACGAGTCTGTACCTCTGAGGCGTTCCATGAGAGTTAGAATGCATATGAGCATTACTATGGTTTCCATATTACTGTGGAAGGTGATACACTTATCAGTGATAACACACTGATTGGTCTGGATGAACCTAACAGCTACACGGAAGCCATAACAGGCCCTGAGGCTGTTAAATGGAAAAGGGGCTATGGACAGCGAGATATAATCCATGTATGACAATCAAGTTTGAACTTGGCTGACAATACACCAAATCGTAAGACAGTTGGGTGTAAATGGATCTTCAAGAAGAAGAACGACATGGATGGTAATGTACACACTTATAAGGCGTGACTGGTTGCAAAGGGCTTTTCTCAAACAATGGGAGTTTATTATGATGAGACCTTTTCACCACTAGCAAAGATTAAGTTTGTTAGGGTTATGTTAGCCATTGTTGCATTTCATGATTATGAAATATGGAAAATGGATGTCAAAACCGCTTTCCTTAATGGAAAGTTGGCTGGGGATCTTTACATGAGTCAACCATAGGCTTTTGTCAGTAGAGAGTACCCTAATAGAGTATGTAAGCTTCAGAAATCCTTTTATGGACTAAAACAAGCACCTCGCAAATGGAATCTTTGTTTCGATGAGAAAGTCAAAGAGTTTGCCTTTTCGAGGTGTGAAGATGAATCTTGTGTATATGTCAAGGCTAGTGGGAGTATAGTAAGCTTTTTGGTATTGTATGTGAATGACATACTACTCATGGGAAATGACATTCCAACTTTGCAGGAGGTTAAATGCTAGCTTGGGAAGTGTTTCGCTATGAAGGACCTTTGAGAAGCTGCCTATATCCTAGGGATAAGGATTTTGAGAGACATGAGTAAAAGGCTAATTATACTTAGTCAGAGTACTTACTTGGATAAGGTGTTGAATAGGTTCAACATGTAGAATTCCAAGAATGTGACAACCCAAAATTTCCATTCTATACAAACAGTATCACTTCAATAGAACTTATAACAGTTATAGTCGATTTTCAGACTTTTCGTATAAGTTGGAGTAATTTAGGGTTTACACTTCAGTAAATATCAGGAGAGTGGATGCACTACGGTTTTGTGCAACACTATTATTCCAACACCCTGTTATATTAGAAATCAATTCCGGAATAAAAATATTTTCTGCCAAAAAATATTTCAAGACTATAAATAGATTTCTGAACCAAATTCATTCATTATTCACATTTCCAACTAGAGAAAAGCCATTTTCTCTCTCACGGATCTTCGGGTTTTCATCCCAAATCGTGAGTACACTCCTCTAGTTGTTATTTAATGCTTGTTATATGCTTAATAACATAGATTACATGTCAAATATATGAGATTCGGGAGTTTACCGCCCAAGAACGTTCTTGGGGAGTAAACTCCAAAACAAAGCTTAAAGGCCATCTAGTCCCATTTCCTTGATAACTAACTATCTTAGGATATTATGTATGTACATTTAAGGCTAGAAAACAATCAAGAACACATAGCTTTAGGAGTTCACGGCCCAAGAAAGTCTTAGGCCGTAAACACCAAATTCAAGGGCTTAAATGTGCCCTAATCACTCCTAAAGGCTTTAGACTTTAACCCTCAATTACTTCTAGCTAATATGGGGACATTAACACATCAAGAACACCCCTTAAAGGGAGTTTATGGCCAAGGAATTACTCTTGGGCCGTAAACACCAAGTAAGGGCACCAAAGTGTGCCTAGGGTCCCCTTTAGCCTTAAACAAAAGCCTAGAAGTTATCCTACTTGTGCAAGAGACTTGAAAGAATTAAAACACCCATCCCTTGAGATTTTACGGTTGTAAACTCCAAAAGAAATGGTCTTTTAGCCATAAACTCCTCAAAGGAGTATTTTAAGGCCCTAAACTACCCAAAGGATTAAACCACCAAGCAAGGCTTCTTCTAGAAATCAAACAACACTTCAAAACACCAAAAACCACCAAGATTCGAGTTCAAGATAGTAAACTCAAGGGTTTACGACCGTAAACTCCTTGTGTGGAGTTTATTAAGTAGTAAACACTTATACAAAGTGCTTGGAAGCTTTAAACCCCTTAAGCCTTGTCCCATAGCAACTTAGATGCAACCATTAGGACCTATAACACTTATACAAAGTGTTTACATGTTCCTGAGTGTCCTAAATTATTTCATTAAGTTATTATTTGGCTAATTAGTTATATATATGCTCATTATATGATAACTAGGCTCGTGCGTGTGAACAAGTCTCCGTTTGCCACCTAGCCCGGTATTCGATACTTCAATCCAATCCACTCACCACAAGTGAGTTCATACCCCTTTAATTAACCTTTGAAATGCTTTTAAATGTTTTAAATACTTTATGGGGGGATACAAGTTAAATACTTATAGTTATTACATCAATCACATGTGATTACATTAATCATATGCGATTAATAACTAGAAAACTAATGATTTTATCACTGTTCAAACTGTTTTACTTCAAAATGTTTTACAAACTCTTTTACTTATCAAATGATTTTATTAAACTTTGTTTTACTTCTTATAAATTGCATGCCATATATGTATAGATATATAAGAAATGTTTAAAGGGGTTAGGAAGGCCATCCGCCCTATTTCCTTTTTCTCGATTTGGATGTGGTCTGGTGGGATTTCGAGTAACCATTCGAAGGTCATTTCAATATTAGTTATATATCAAATATACATGTATAGACATAAAAGTACTTCCATATTCATACTTATCAGTACATCATCAGTAAGTTACCATCGGGGTAACATAGGATCATACAACTACAATTTCTAGATAAATGAGTCAGTTCATTCATGAGTCAATACTTATTACTACGAGTACTTATACGACTATACTAGAAAGAGAACATATACACCTATACTAGACAGAGAACATATACAACTATACTAAAGGAAGAACATATCCAACTATACTAGAACAGTTCATTACATTACATATACAAGAACGTGTTAACAATTGTGATCCACTGTATCGGAGCATGCCTTAAATGTCATGGCCCGAGTTGTAGCCAGAATTCTCTTGGAGGTAGAGCGTGAGTATGCGTATAGATCTATACTGGATTGACTATCCTACACCTTGCTGCTAGCTACAGCCGGACCTGCAGGTCTGCGGGTGCCAAACATCATTCCGTTATTACGACCACTCGTATGTCGTTATTACCAGTCGATAGTATGGTGCAATTTATCACATGATACCTTAATATAAATCCGGTTTAAGGTAGTTAGTACAGCAGTAGTTCCTATAATACAACACTACAGTACTACAACAATTTACCCATTACATACTTTTAGTGATTGTTTCACTTAAACTTTAATGTACAAACTATATTTTGTTAAATGATAGTTACACTTGGGAAATTACACACTTTTACAACAAACGAGCATACAAAACAATTAAGACTTGGTAGATGGCTACTTTAATAGAAAATATAGGTTTTTCTGAGAGATTCAAACTTGTACAAACATTTACTTACATTTTACAAACTTACACTTGAGTCATGTTCAAACGTTTTTGGATGACAAATACTGACACTAAAACACTTATGAACTCACCAGCTTAATGCTGATAAAGTCTTTCAAAATAACTTGTATTCTCAGGTCACCAGTAGACAGGTACCGAGGCCAGCTTTTGAGAAGATGGAGCGCATCCAAGACTCATCTTATTATCTTGATTTACATTATTTTTGGTGTCTATACTGTACAGAACACGCTTGTATTAAAATTATATATTTAATGCAATGGATGACGTTTTTTGCTTATTTACATTGACTGTGTTGTGATACTTTACATGATGTCCTCCGCCCCAGAACGTTTCCCCCGTTCTTGGTTTTGGGGTGTGACAAAGAAAGGAGAGTTACCAATCCAGAGTAATGCCAGACTGAGCAAAACTCAGAGTCCGAGTACAGAGGATGAGATAGCAGAATGAGTCAAGTACCGTATGCTTCCGTTGTAGGCTCAATTATGTATGTTATGAACTGTAATCGTCCTGATGTGGCCTTCGCGTTGAGCATGGTCATTAGATATTAGGGGAACCTTGGCAAGGCTCACTGGACTGCGGTAAAGAACATTCTCAAGTATCTTTGGAGGTCTAAGGACTAGGTCCTTACCCTCGGAGGGAGTGATGATGTCACACCCCGAAAACCGAAGGCGGAAACATTTCCGGGGTGGACTCCACGTTGAGTATCAAATCCAATGCACATAGTAAGCAATGTAAACAACCATTACATTACATATTAGAATTTACATTTGTTCAAAATTAATGTACTACAAGGGTTATACATATGTATATACGAACAAAAGTGAAGACGAGTCTTCTGTACGCTCCGTCTTCTCCAAAAGGGATTGCTGGCTACTTGTCTTGTAACGACCGAAAAATACAACAATTTTAAATTTTTCAAAAACATCTCGATTCCATTAAATCTTTACAAAAAGGTTTTCAATACAAAACATTTAACGTGCTCCCAGAATCACATTACTACAAAATCATGAGGAGCGGTACGATCACGCCTTCGCCTTGCCACGATCTCCTGAAGAACCTGAAAAACATAAAACCACAACTGTAAGCCCGAAAGCTTAGTGAGATATCCCTAAAATACCAACCGCAAATACCATACACGCATATCATGCCACAACATATCTAATCACAGAACAGCCATGCTCTCCGGGTCTACTGTGTGTCTGATCTGCCGCACCAGCCTACAGACCACCTGGTCCACCTTCTGAGTCTATCCACATACATCGAGTCTGCAGTGTGATTGGTCCGCCCTCTCTCAGGCCTTCAATCCACCTGGTCCACTCTCTGAGTCTACAGTATGACTAGTCCGCCCGCACCGGGCCTTCAGTTTGTCTGCTCCACTCTTCGAGCCTTCGGCACGTCTGGTCCGCACTTTCGGGGCCTACAGCCTATCCGGACCGCTCGCTGGGCCTTCGAACAACCGGTCTGCCCTGGGTATCTTGGCCTACAGCACACAGCAGGACCTGCCTCAACCCAACTCCAGTCCAAACAACCATGTGCACATATACAAACAATCATATAGCAATTCACAGTCAACAAGCAGATCAAACATATCACATAACATATCATCATCCTAAGCAGGATACCGACCTAACACGTCACTAGCATAGCACCTCCCTATCTCTCAGGATACCGATCTCAATCAGGCCTCTAACATATACCATCCTAACTCTCAGGATGCAGACATATCCCAGCAACAAGATAACAACAACATAGCAACAACTACCCGGATCTCAATCCGATAAGGGCCGGCCTTGGTGCCTTAGACCCCGTAGATATAGTGAGGATAACTCACCTCGAGACTGCCGACTGAACAGATAACCCAAGCTGCTCCGATCACTGATACAATCTCCACCACTGGACAACCACCAATGCACTGAACTCAAAACAATAATCAACAATTACCAAATTGCCCCTGGAAACCACTAGTCAACCCTTGGTCAAAGACAAGGTCAGAGTCAACCCCTGACTGACCCTACTCGCCAAGTCAACCCGATGACTCGCCGAGTTCCCATACTCAAAACTTCAATCAATCCTTGACCTAACTCGCCGAGTCACCCCGAGACTCGCCGAGTCCAACAACTCTGAGTCAACTCACACACAACTCACTGAGTCATCCCTTGACTCACCGATTCTCGACTCAACCAAAGAATATTGGGACTCTTCGACAACACTCGTCGAGTCCAAGAACAGACTCGCCGAGTCTAAGGCTATCATCAACCTATTCGCCGAGTTGTTCATACAACTCGCCGAGTTCCAAGCTAACTTCATCCGACTCGCCGAGTTGTTCTTCCAACTCGTTGAGTTCCAGCTCATCTTCAAGCAACTCGTCGAGTCCACCCATGTGACTCTCCGAGTACCACCGGTCTGAATCCATACAGAAGCATTCCAGGCCATGCAATTGCTCTAAAACATAGATCTAGCTAACTACAACTCATCCATCATGTAAAGTGGCAAACTTTACGTGAATCCAAGGAGATCTATGCATTTTGCACATTAGGGCTAAGGTTTGGGACATGATAGCTTCATCCAACACTCAACACAGGGACTTTCATGCATTCCAACTCTTCTCCATTCCAGATCTAAGGTAGCAACCTCAGATCTAACCTCTAAACTCCAATACATCCAAAGATATGATCTCTAATACCCCCAAGATGATGCATCTAAGAAATAGCAGCTCAAAAACGAGATATTACCTCAAAAGAACGCCTCAACTGCAATGAAACTCGAATCCAAGCAAAGCCCCTTGCTCCAAGCCTCTTCTTCTCTAAGATCTCTTCAACAACCACCTCTCCAAGCTCCAATTTGCTCAACAATGGCAAGGAGTGATAAGGAGGCTGGGAAGGAGGCTGATAAGGAGGCTGGGAAGGAAACATAATGTTCTTTATATAGGGCTCAACCCCGAGAAGTAGGGTTTTCTCCACTCAGCACCTACTCGCCGAGTCCATCTCACTGACTCGCCGAGTCGGCTACTTAACACGCGACCAAGTTGCGACTCTACTCGCCAAGTCCGTCCATGGACTTGCCAGGTCGCTCTTTCCCAAATTACTCTTTTAGCCCTTCAACTCTACTCTTGATATTTCGGGATGTTACAATTCTCCCCTATTTAAATTAGGCTTCGTCCTCGAAGCCTACAGCAACTCAATTCCAAAGATACTCCCACATCGCGCCACCTGGCCTTAACCGGACCAAGTCCCTCAAGGCATACCCATCGAAACTCGAACACACATTCCCTTCCCTTACGGTGTCCTGAACACCGTCTCGAACCGGGCACCGGTTGTGCCCTCTGATAATCACACTCAATAACCGAGAATTACCCAAGATGCATCACTGCCGCAAATCTCAACAATCACTCGACCCATAAGGGCTAGAAAACCATCAACCATCGGATCCCCGATCCGAATCCCACTCTCTCCATTCCGTGATGACGGAAAGACCCATTCTCAATCTCAGAGCAACTCCCATGAGTTCTCCTCTTGCAACTGCATACACATGTTGAACTAGCTCTAACACCCTCAGGTTGGGAAAACCCAATACACTGATGATATCCTCAAACATCCCTCAGGATGAACCACTAATACATACGCCATACCCTGATCAGAATCACACTGAGAGTCCATGACTCTCTCCCTGGATCCTTTCCGAGCCTCTTGGCTCTACACCTGCGGAATTCCCTCCGCGAACTCAGTAGACATCCATAACCGGATGAGCTTCTGTTCCACTGCCGCAAACATGCTGCTCACAAACCATACTCAAATTACTCTAATCATAACTCTGATCTACCGCTTTCTCTTCCATGAACTTGCACCCCCCCCCCCTCGGAGTTACACCTCTTACCTCTCTCTCTCTCTTCCTTTACCAAGGAACCCACTCGGCCACATGGTCACTCCGACAAGTGCCACGGTGCTCGCCCAACGCTACACCACCCTTTTAGCATGTCCGCTATCCATTCAACACACATACTCTGACTCTCATCGCAAGCACTCTCAAGCCCATGCACTATCTCAACTAATCAAGATCACTACCCGGGGCCAGACCTTCTACTGCAATCACACTGCAACAAACACAATCCATATCCTCGAACTGATGCAACAATACCCGCAGAGTCTTCAGCATGACTGGACCGCCTCACCAGGCCTTCAGCCCATCTGGACCACTCTCAGAACCTTCAGCCAATCTGGACCGCTCTCAGTGCCTTCAGTTTGGCCGGACCATTCTCCAAGCCTTCGGCCTGACTGGTACACCTACCGGCCTTCATTTTATCCGGACCGCTCAACTAGCATTCATCATTCCGAGCTATCACCCCCGGAAATCCTCCGATGCATACCGTTCTAGCCCTCTAGGGGTTCCAAACTCTAACTCCATCATACATACTCGATCAAGGTCTGCTCCCAGGCCTCCACAATAAAATGCACTAGGTTTGTATCCTGCCCCGCATGCCCGACACTTGCTCCTATCAGCCTATACTCTGGCTGACAGAACACTTCTGAATCCCACAGCTAGGCACCCTCAAATACTCATCGATCTCCCTGAGAATTCTCCAATTCTCCCCCACTTATAGCACTGATCAACAACCACCGGTCGCCATCACCGACCTTCCAGAACAACCCTGCACAAAGAAAACACTTACATGCAGATTGCTTCCCACAAGCATAAACAACCTTAACGAGATCTCACATCAACACTGATTAATCCGCTTGAAAGAAACTCAAACTGCATCTAACCACTCCTCGGAAAGTCGATGCTACCCGACCTTCAAACCCATTACCAAACTACAATACCGCATCGAAACCACACAAAGATACCAACACAAAACAATACACCACGATAATCACAAGATAACCAGACGTCAAGAAAGAAACATACATGCAGCTGTCTCTGGTACTACCCTGACCTCCTCTGCAACAAGCTGAAAAGCACGACCCTGAGCCCTTGGGGGCTCCGCTCTACCCTGACCTCCACCTGTGATCCTCAAAGTGGCCGGTGCTGGAGCCTGCACCAGTCCTGCAGCAAGTTGCGGACAGTTGACCCTCAAATGTCCAACCTGATAACAATGATAGCAAATCCTCAAATCCCGAACTAGCGCTGACTGCCGACAATCCCTCGCATAGTGCCCCTCCTTTCCGCACTTGCGGCATGCACCACCGGACCTACAAACTCCGGTGTGACTCCTCCCACACTTCCCACAAGTGTGGCTGCTCAGATCCCCCACTCTAACATCAACGGTCTTGGACCGTTTCGGCGCCGGCTGCGACTGCACCGGAGCCTGCCTCAGCTCACGCAACTGCAACTCAATCTCTAACTCACGCCACCTAGTGGCCTCCTGCAACTCCAACAATGTCCCGCACCTTTGCGCAGACACAAACTGCCTGATGTCCCTCTTGAGCATACTCAGATATCGGGACATCTGAGCCTGCTCCGAAGCGAACTCAGGGCAAAACATCGCCCTCTCAGTGAACATCCTGGTGATCTCAGTCACCGACTCCGAATCCTGCTTCAGCTGAAGGAACACCTGAGCCAATCTCTCCCTCTCACCCTGCGGAACATAACGAGTGATGAACATCTCTCTGAACTGATCCCATGAAACCGCAGCCCTCTGCATATCCGAATATGACCCCGTGGTCAATCTCCACCAATCCTTCACCCCGAGTCTCAACAGGTTCAGAGCACACCTCACCCTCTGATCAGCAGGGCATAAACACGTGAAGAAACACCCCTCCACGTCTGATAACCATCTCATAGCGACGATCGGGTCCTGAACTCCATCGAAGGTGGGAGGCTTCGTATTAGCAAAGTCCCGATACTGAAAGCCCCGACCAGCTCCTCCCCCTGCCGCTGCTACAGCCGATGTAGCCGCCGCGGCAGCCGTATCTGCGAGAGCCGCATAGCACTCATCAAAATACTCAACAATGGCGATCTTGATCAACCCAAACAACTCCGGTAACTCAGCCCGAAATAACTCAGCAATCTCATCACGCAGGATCTCGCGAATCCTCGCATCCAACTCGCTCGTGCTCATCTGACTGATAACCTCGGGCGGCACCGATCCACCCGGAACTCTCTCTCCAGCTCCCGATCCTGATCCGGATCCACTCTCATCATGCCTCGGAATCTCCATACTGAAAAAAAACACCACACAAAATCTCAGACTCTTCCCACTAACCTGGGATCCAACTCTCTCAGCCCAACCTTAGAGATCATGGTTTCCCTGATATGAGTATGGGTCCTGTGCTTTCAGTAGTACGGGCCCATACTACCTTCTACACCTACCCATATTTGTATGAAGTACTACCACAACACCCTAGATAAACATGCATAACAACGCTCAATCCTCACCACTAGAGGAACACTGAAAATATCCTATAAGGAACCCTAGGCTACAGGCATCACAAATCAGGCAACATATCATGAAATCCTGAAGATCCCTAGCCTATCACTAGCATACTGTTCTATCAAAGCTCAAAAACAAATAACATGCATGGTATTTTAGGGTTACTTACTCGCTCCGGCTGATTGTACCTCCGCGTCCTCCCTTACTCATTTTGACAACCATTTTAGATACTCTTTTGAAAACTCTCCTCGATTTGAGACTGGAGTCACACGAATGTTCCTCCAATTCACTCAAACCAAGGCTCTGATACCAACTTGTAACGACCGAAAAATACAACAATTTTAAATTTTTCAAAAACATCTCGATTCCATTAAATCTTTACAAAAAGGTTTTCAATACAAAACATTTAACGTGCTCCCAGAATCACATTACTACAAAATCATGAGGAGCGGTACGATCACGCCTTCGCCTTGCCACGATCTCCTGAAGAACCTGAAAAACATAAAACCACAACTGTAAGCCCGAAAGATTAGTGAGATATCCCCAAAATACCAACTGCAAATACCATACACGCATATCATGCCACAACATATCTAATCACAGAACAGCCATGCTCTCCGGGTCTACTGTGTGTCTGGTCTGCCGCACCGGCCTATAGACCACCTGGTCCACCCTCTGAGTCTATCCACATACATCGAGTCTGCAGTGTGATTGGTCCGCCCACTCCCGGGCCTTCAATCCACCTGGTCCACTCTCTGAGTCTACAGTATGACTGGTCCGCCCGCACAGGGCCTTCAGTCTGTCTGGTCCACTCTCCGAGCCTTCGGCACGTCTGGTCCGCCCTTTCGGGGCCTACAGCCTATCCGGACAGCTCGCTGGACCTTCGAAACAACCAGTCCGCCCTGGGTATCTTGGCCTACAGCACACAGCAGGACCTGCCTCAACCCAACTCCAGTCCAAACAACCATGTGTACATATACAAACAATCATATAGCAATTCACAGTCAACAAGCAGATCAAAAAGATCACAAAACATATCATCATCCTAACCAGGATACCGACCTAACACGTCACTAGCATATCACCTCCCTATCTCTCAGGATACCGATCTTAATCAGGCCTCTATCATATACCATCCTAACTCTCAGGATGCAGACATATCCCAGCAACAACATAACAACAACATAGCAACAACTACCCGGATCTCAATCCGATAAGGGTCGGCCTTGGTGCCTTAGACCCCATGATATAGTGAGGATAAATCACCTCGAGACTGCCGACTAAACAGAGAACCCAAGCTGCTCCGATCACTGATACAATCTCCACCACTGGACAACCACCAACGCACTGAACTCAAAACAATAGTCAACAATTACCAAATTGCCCCTGGAAACCACTGGTCAACCCTTGGTCAATGACAAGGTCAGAGTCAACCCCTAAATGACCCTACTCGCCGAGTCAACCTGATGACTCGCCGAGTTCCCATACTCAGAACTTCACTCAATCCGCGACCTAACTCGCCGAGTCACCCCGAGACTCGCCGAGTCCAACAACTCTGAGTCCACTTGCACACAACTCACCAAGTCATCCCTTGACTCACCGTTTCTCGACTCAACCAGAGAATATTGGGACTCTTCGACAAGACTCGCCGAGTCTAAGGCTATCATCAACCTATTCGCCGAGTTGTTCATAGAACTTGCTGAGTTCCAGGCTAACTTCATCCGACTCACCGAATTGTTCTTCCAACTCGTCGAGTTCCAGCTCATCTTCAAGCAACTCGTCGAGTCCGCCCATGTGACTCACCGAGTACCACCGATCTGAATCCATACAGAAGCATTCCAGGCCATGCAATTGCTCCAAAACATAGATCTAGCGTCCTACAACTCATCCACCATGTAAAGTGGCAAACGTTACGTGAATCCAAGGAGATCTATGCATTTTGCACATTAAGGCTAAGGTTTGGGACACGATAGCTTCATCCGACACTCAACACAGGGACTTTCATGCATTCCAACTCTTCTCCATTCCAGATCTGAGGTAGGAACCTCAGATCTAACCTCTAAACTCCAATACATCCAAAGATATGATCTCTAATACCCCCAAAATGATGCATCTAAGAAATAGCAGCTCAAAAACGAGATATTACCTCAAAAGAAACCCCCAACTGCAATGAAACTCGAATCCAAGCAAAGCCCCTTGCTCCAAGCCTCTTCTTCTCTAAGATCTCTTCTACAACCACCTCTCCAAGCTCCAATTTTCTCCACAATGGCGTTTCTCTACGAAATCAGGGTTTCTTGGACTCAAGGGGTGATAAGGAGGCTGGGAAGGAAACATAATGTTCTTTATATACGGCTCAACCCCGAGAAGTAGGGTTTTCTCCACTCAGCGCCTACTTGCCGAGTCCATCTCACTGACTCGCCGAGTCGGCTACTTAACACGCGACCAAGTCACGACTCTACTCGCCGAGTCCGTCCATGGACTCGCCGAGTCGCTCTTTCCCAAATTACTCTTTTAGCCCGTCAACTCTACTCTTGATATTTCTGGATGTTACATGTCTAACGCGGACCTGAGAATACGAGCAGTTTGAAAATCAGCATAAAGCTGGTGAGTTCATAAGATGTTTGTTTATCTGAAAATGTTTAAGTTTTCCTTTGGTTTTCCGAAAAAGTTACGAATCCAAGAAAATCCCATATGTTCTTAAAAGTAATGTTTGGTTAACTGTTAGGTTACACATTTCTGGTTATGTACAGTTGTTATCCCAGGAAAATCCTATATTTTCCTAAAAGTAAAGTTTTAGTTAAGAATTACATTGTATAGTTTTACATATGAATATATTTACTGAAAAATTATGGGATTACTATCTCGTACCAGTTATAAGATAGTTTAATATACACAAAAGTATAGATAGATATAGATTTAAAACCATCGGACTATCATCCGTACTAGATATAGATTCAAAACCATGGGACTATCATCCCGTACTAAATATAGATTCAAAACCATGGGACTATCATCCCATACTAAATATAGATTCAAAACAATGGGATTATCATCCCGTACTAGATATAGATTCAAAACCATGGGATTATCATCTCGTACTAGATATAAGAAGTATAGATGGAAAGTAGATATGAAATTTAGTCCGTGAATAAACTTATATTAATACGTATTGTGAGTCGGGTAACCATGCTGATACAACAAAGAGACCTCCTTGACGTTTGTCAGACGTCGAAACTATATCCAAGAATTTGTCACCCCAGGCGTGCCCGCCTAACTGTAGCTAGCAGTTAAGGTGTGGGACTGTCAGTCTCGAATAGATCTATCCACAAATTCCACGCTCTCCTTCCAGGAGACTCTGGTTACACTTCCAGGGAGGATTTACTAATAAAGATGACGAACCTCACAAGCTAGTATTATACTATTCACGGTGTTCTTGAACGTTATCAAACATACTAATCGTTTAGAAACATAATACAATACAAACAATTTAATACAATGAGATGATCTGGCAATATAATATAAATTAAATAGAGATAAACTGAATTAGACATATTTTATCTATTAACTTTATGTAAGTCTATATTCGTAAAACATGAACTAAAGATCCCAAATTATTCCCATAATAATTTAATTGGTTTGATTGTTTCCTTTACTAAAATTCACGTAGTTATAGTTGAGAAAACATCCCTTATGCTCAACATAATACATAAGGGATAAAGATATTTAAAGGTTAGCTAGATATTTATAGAATTACATCAGTATTAGATTTCTGAAAAACATTTATAGTTTTGCTTGTATTCCCCCATGAAAACATTGAAAAACACGGAAAAAGGGTAGGGGTATGAACTCACCAATCGCGGAATGTGTCGGTTTGGATGCTAAACGTCAGTTCAAGGCTTGAAAACGCGCGTGGTTCCTATGAAATGTGAAATGATACACATTTGTATCTAATTAGATTTTAATTCACTAATTAGATATGATTATTTACTCTAGGATGCGAAAACACCTCAAATCAAGTGTTTGGAGCGACCCGGGTGACATCTAGGGACGTATATGGCTTGGATATTGTGTTTACTCTTCAAGAGTAAACTCCTTATGGAGTTTTCGGCCCTAAGACCATGTCCATATGAGTTCACGGCCGTGAATTCATGGATGATGGGTTTTAAGGTGCTAAATGGTCAAACATCACTTGGGGAAATTAGCTAGGATCACTTCTAAGGCATATGAATGGATTTAACCCACCTATTGACCATTTAATGGAGTTTACGGTAGTAAACTAGGATTTTACCGCCATAAAATCCCCCCACACATAATCCTTATGTGTTTTGGTGGCTAGGACAATCACATGTGATTTAGACAATTTTTACAAGCCTTAGGATGAATCTTGGGCACCATTTGACTAGCTTATGTGAGTTTACAGCCCTGGAACCTATCCTTGGGGGGTCATGGTTGTAAACACTCAAATGGAGGGTTTTTATTATGTTTAAGGTCCTCAAATCGATTGTGATTGGTTCTAGGATTTATTCCAAGACTAAAGGTGTGTTTAAATGGCTTTTAAACACTTGTTTTTGAGTTTACTCTTCAAGAATGATGAGTTTACGGCCCAAGTATGTTCTTGGGCAGTAAACTCATGTTTACTCCTCAAAAATCATGTTTAGGTTGTTCTAAGTCCGAATAGGTAAGCCATAAAGTCATATCTAAGCCCTAAAGTTGGTTTGGAGGGGTTTTAAGGCTCAAAAACCCACTTTTTATGTGTTTACAGCCCAAGCATGTTCCATGGCCGTAAACTCATGAATGAAGTCCTTTTTCATAGATTAAACTCGGGTTTGAAGGCTAATGAGGTTGAACAACAAGTTAGGTAAGTTACCTTGAAGATTTGAAGCCTAAATTTGATGTTTTTGGACTTAGATCTTTGGTTTGAGGAGAGAGGTTAGAGATAGAATAGTGAGAGAGGGAAAAAGCTTCAAATGGAAGCTTAATCTCCTTTAAATAGGTCCTAAGTTCGGGACATGGTGGAATTCTACCCGATACCGACGTTAAACGGGGCTTTTGGTCGTACCCAATTAAGATGTCGTAACCCGATATGGTTGAAACTAAGATGTTTCTGATTACTAATATGGAGTGTTAAAATGAGTTCTAAACATGATTAGACATCCATTAAGTCATAATATAAATCTCAAAAATAATGACTTAATTTAAATCTTAAACGGAAACAATTAGAAAGAGACGAATTTTATGGATGGAATGGGTTACGGTGATGGACAAACTTCGGGTTGTCACAGATGACTTCAGAGTAGTAGGGTATTGGGATGCTAGCTTCCAGACTGATAGGGATAATTTACACTCTTAGTATGGCTGGGTCTTTACCTTAAATGGAGGAGTAATTACTTGGAAAAGTTCCAAGCAAGAGACAGTGGCTGATTCAACCTGCGAATCAGAGTATATAGCGGCAAGCGAGGCAGCAAAGGAGGCTATATGGCTAAAGAACTTCATTGGAGACCTTGGAGTTGTACCAGCTATAAAGGAGCCTATGGAAACTTTCTGTGATTGTGAATGTTTCATTACCTTAGCCAAGGAACCAACGGATCACAGGAGATTCAGAGACATCAACAGAAAATATCATTTCATCAGACATCAAATAGAAGAAGGACTCCTTGTGGCAAAGAGGATATAATCGGATGAGAACCTAGCAGATCCCCTCTCGAAGGGACTTGGTAGGGTTAAGCATCTCCAACATGCGAGACGCATAAGGCTGAAGGATGATATTAGTTTTAGAAGTTAGATAGCTATGAAATTTGTAAAGTGTAATTGACATTTGATGATAAATAAAAGTTGTTGTTTATTTATAATTATAAGTGTTGCAATCTTTTGTGAATCGTTTATTATTATTTCATTTTGCATGTTTTGACTTCCAGAATAATTATGTTATGGTATATCATATTATTCAAATTCTCCACAGTCGGGCATATGTTGGAAGTAGATATGAATCAAGACTGTCATGAGTTGGCTTGTTGATGTCTAAGATGTTGGACATAGCAAGTGGTACTAAAACACTCATGAGTGCTCATAAGTTTTGAGTATTGGATTCAACCCACGCTCACTTGTATCACTTCATGAAATTTACCTCGAGTGATTGTGAGACGGTAATATCATATAAGTCTTCAAACCTAGAGATATGACTTATTGCCTATGAGTTGGTTATACATTGATTGTACGAAAATGTGTTGGTAAGTCGATGTTATAAAACGTGCCTTTGTGTATAATTCAACAAGTAGTAGAACAAGCATATGAGTCAATGTTTATCTATTCCTTCTTGGATTAGAAGTGATATATGGGCCCCTCGATTATTTTGTTTTGACCTATGTACCGGTTGTTGGATAAGGTGTCTAAGTCCATAACTTATTTGGTATATACTTGACCCGACCGGCATGGTCCATTTGGGTTGCATCTCATCCAAACTATTATGGATAATTTTATGAGAGTTATACACATATGTTTATTAATATATTATAAGTTATAATATATTAATATGAAGTTATGTTATTTAATTAGTTTTTAGTCTTAAATTAATTATGAATTAATTTAGAGATTAAAAGGAAGACTAATTAGATTATGGGCTATTTGTTTTATATAGTGTGGGCTAGTACTCATTTGTTAATGGGCTAGGCTTATATGGACGTCCATGGATGATCCATGGAGCTTTTAACCCATGGATCCTTGGAAAGGAAAAGACATGGGTTATTAGGGTTTCACCCTAACCATGCACACTATATAAGCATGCTTATGGAGCATGAAATGGAGCCTAAGCAAAAACTAGTGAACTAGTGTGTGTGAGCTTGTGTGTGGCCGAAAATTATACAAGTGTGTATACTCTCTCAAAGTTTTCCAAGAGTTTGTGGTGTTTTGTGATTCCAATTGAGGCATTCACACTATTGGTGCTTGGCCCTCAAACTCCTTAGAACCAAACTCATCAAAAGGTGTGTAATCTCTTCTAACTCTTTTATGTTGAAATGTTCCTCATGCCATGTTAGATAGGTTATAAACCTTGGAAAATTTATTATTTTGCATGTATTTAGACAAACATAGATCCAAGGTTTATTAGGGTTGCATTCACACTTAGGAAGTGTTAGATTGCTCAAAACCCAACAGTGGTATCAGAGCCTAGGCTTGCTTGTTTGATACTTGATGCAAAATAGTGAAAAAAGTTGAAATCGTTGCTGTCTGCATGGTAGACTCGCCGAGTCCATGGGGGGGACTCGACGAGTCCAAGGAAAACTTCAACCTACACGTCGAGTAGGTTCATGCACTCGACGAGTAGGATCGAAAGAGTGCATATTTTCGACTTTTGCTGCTGGAAATGGACTAGAAACATTGCCCTAAATTGTTTTGGTGTTTTAAAACTTATTTTAGTTTGTGTAATGGTTGTTCTAATCCATTTACAATAGCATATATCAAAATTCCATGATTTTATGTGTTCATATAATTCTTGAAATTTTGATGATCATGTTCATGTTCTTATGAATTTAGAAAATGATAGGAATTATTTGCCGAATTGTTTAGAATTAATTCTTGATCATTTATGTGTTTTAATGGAGTCCATAATTTGTCCTCAAGTTATGGATTTCCAAAGGTCACCTTTATTTAACACACCTTAAAACACATAAGTTACATGAAAATGAAGAGTCTTCATTTTTTATGAACCTTTAATTCATAAGTTATGAAATGAAGAGTTTTGCATAGTTACAAAACTTGCCCTCAAGTTTTGGAATTTTTAAAGTTTCACACACTTTAATAAACTTTAATTCCAACCCTTAGAGTTTTAATAGTTAAAATTCAACCCTTATACTATTTATAACATTAATGGTTAATTATTATATATATGTATAAGAATAAGTCGTTTTACTGTTAGTAGGCCTCATTCACGAAGCCGGTCTATAAGGTGAGTATAAGGTTGTTGCCTATAAAATGGCGACTTAATGGGTGTCCATTCTCATCCACCGCTTGCTTGATCGGTGGAGGGTCGTTAGCCGAACGGGTAGGACAATGACTTTATATCCTCATTAAAAGTATAATGAATATTATAAAGTAACTAAACTCTTTTAATTCCCAATCTTAGTTACCTTAGGAAAAATGTGAACATGGTGCTAGTCCACGGAATTCACACTTTGTACCTTACCAAGTCGTTGGTGGAGCGTGTGTGGTTAACCGGCACACTAACTAGGACTAGTAAGGATCACGAAGGGTGACTTAATGTTTGTCATAGATCAATGGAGCGTGTGTGGTTAACCGGCACATTGATTGGGTGATAATATTAAGGGTACCAAGTGAATTAGCATGGTTATTCACACCTTGTTTTGTGATCCTCGGCATCCCAGTCACAAAACTTGAAGGGCACAATCGAGATTGAAACATGCCATTGAAAAGTTCCATGAATCTCAAAAGAATCTACGAATTTCAAATCCAATTAAACCTAATAAATCATTTCGTTTTCATGGTGGAAATTGGTGAATCGTTATTCACCTACCTTTCAAATATATTATTACTTAGATTACGACATCCCTCTTCTAAGTGTAATATATTGTGATTGGATCCTAGCCTTAATATTACATTTGGGTGTCTTATTAAGGATTCTATATATCTAATCTAAACTTACTCTCTTCTTTCAGATGTCTTCCAACACTAATGCTTCAGGCTCTAACCCAACTGGTTCTTTCTCTCTCATGAATCTTTGTGGGAGGGTCATCTTTGATGGTTCCAACTTCATGGATTGGATTAGGAACATCAGGATGGTTACTCGTTATGAGGACAATGAATATGTCCTCGATAAGGAGTTAAAAGAGCTTGATGAGTCTACTGCTACTCCTGAGGAGATCGCTGAATTTAGGACTCATAAGAGAGATGCTACTAAGGTGGCATGTATCATGATGGCCACGATGACAGCTGAGCTCCAAAAGTCGTATGAAGATTTCTACCCTTTTGAGATGCACCAAGACCTGATGGAAAGGTACCATCAGAGTGCTCGTCAGGAACGGTATGAAATAATCTCCTCCATAATAACTACCCGCATGAAGGACGGTGAATCCGTCACGGCCCACATGCAAAAGATGCAAAGGTATGTGGACCGTTTGCTGAAGCTGAATGTTAACATCCCTGAGGAGTTGTCAATTGACATCATTTTGAACTCCTTGCCTTCTTGTTATGATCATTTTCGAATGACATATCATATGAACAAGGAGGAAGTTACCCTCAGCAAGCTTCACGGACTCTTGAAGACCGCGGAATCCGGTCTTAAGGGTAAGGTGGTTGTTACCTCGACTACTCCTACTCCAACATCTACCCCTGTTTTAGCTATCGGGCAAGGCAAAGGGAAAAAGAGGAAGCACCCTTTGAAGGGTACCAAGGGAAAGTCTCTTGAAGGCTCCTCATCGAAGACCAAGAACGGTTCTATCACTCCTTCTGCCATTCCCAAGGATGCTGAATGCTTTTATTGCCATGAAAAGGCACACTGGAAGCGAAACCGCCCTAAGTACTTGCAGGATCTAAAGGATGGGAAAGCGAAACCCACCCATGCAGGTATTTACACTATATTGTCTAATTACTCAACATATTCTAACTCTTGGGTGCTTGATACAGGATGTGGTATTCACATATGTTCTGATTTGCAGGGCCTAAGAAGAAGTGAGGATGTTGAGCACGGGAAGATAAACTTAATCATGGGGAATAGGAAGGCTTCACCTGTTTCCAAGATTGGAGTTTATACTTTGCTGCTCAATAATGGGTTAAAATTAGATTTAAATAAATGTGTGTACTCGTCTAATATGGCGAGGAATATTATTTCTTTTCATGCTTTGTACAAACAAGGTTTTACCTTTTCGTTTGATAATGAATGTGGTGGTATTAATGCTTTCTTTAATAATGTGTTTTATTTTAAAGCATTAGCTTGTGATGGTGTGTATGAAACTGTGTCGATTGTAGACAACTTTGGAAATAATGTATTGTATATTGATTCTTCTACTACCCTAGATAAAGCATCATTGTGGCATTGTCGTCTAGGACATGTAAACAAGAAATGCATAGGCCAACTCCAAAAGAGTGGAGTCTTGGAATCATTTGACCTTAAATCGGATGATAGTTGTGAATCTTGTCTACTTGGAAAAATGACAAAATCACCCTTCACTGGAACTTGTGAGAGGGGTGAGGGTTTGTTGGACCTAATACATAATGATGTATGTGGGCCATTCAAAACCACCACAAGGGATGCTAATTGGTATTATGTGACTTTTATTGATGATTTTAGTAGATATGGGTATGTCTACTTAATCAAACATAAGTTAGAAACCTTTTAAAGGTTTAAGGAATTCAAACAGGAAGTAGAAAATCAATTGGGCAGGAACATTAAGATGCTTCGATCCGATCGAGGTGGTGAGTATCTTAGTACCGAGTTCCTTGACTATCTTAAGGAGTGTGGGACTGTCTCACAATTGACTCCTCCCAGGACACCACAGCTAAATGGTGTGGCTGAGAGGCGTAATCGAACCTTGTTGGACATGGTTCGCTCTATGATGAGTCGAGTTTCGTTACCAATCTCTTTTTGGGGGTATGCCTTAGAGACTGCCGCCCATATCCTTAATCTAGTCCCTACAAAGAAGGTTGCCAAAACACCTCATGAGATGTGGACTGGGAAGGTTCCCAATTTGAACCACATCAAGATTTGGGGTTGCGAGGCTTTCGTGAGACGTGAAACTCATGATAAGCTTGAACCCCGAAGCGAAAGGTGTATTTTCATCGGCTACCCACATAAATCCTTTGGTTACCTCTTCTACAGACCTAGTGAGAATGTGGTCTTTGTAGCAAGAAGAGGAGTCTTTCGTGAGAGAGAATTTATAAGCCAAGGAGACAGTGGGAGGCAAATTAATCTTGAAGAAATTCAAGAATCAATTTGTGAAGGAACCTCAGACACTACCAATCAACCTGAGGAGGAAACTCCTGTTGATCCAGCTGATGAGTCTGTACCTCCGAGGCATTCTACACGGGTTAGAAACACACCTTCGTTTTATTATGGCTTTCATATTACTACAGAAGGTGATACGCTTATCAGTGATAGTACATTGGTTAATTTGGATGAACCCAGCAGTGTGAAGGAAGCCATGGCAGGCCCGGAGTCTGCTAAATGGAAGGAGGCTATGGACAGCGAGATACAGTCCATGTATGACAATCAAGTTTGGAACTTGGTTGACAATGTACCAGGCCGTAAAACAGTCGGGTGCAAATGGATCTTCAAGAAGAAGACAGACATGGAAGGAAAATTTCATACTTATAAGGCTCGACTGGTTGCGAAGGGTTTTACTCAAACTCAAGGTATTGATTATGATGAAACCTTCTCGCCGGTAGCAAAGATTAAGTCTATTAGGGTTATGCTAGCCATCGCAGCATTTCATGATTATGAAATATGGCAAATGGATGTCAAAACCGCTTTCCGTAACGGAAAGTTGGCTGAGGAGGTGTACATGAATCAGCCAGAGGGTTTTGTCAGTGCAGAGTACCCCAATAGAGTATGCAAGCTTGAGAAATCCATTTATGGATTAAAACAAGCATCTCGTAGCTGGAATCTTTGTTTTGATGAGAAGGTAAAAGAGTTTGGCTTCTCGAGAAGCGAAGATGAGTCTTGCGTGTATGTCAGAGCTAGTGAGAGTATAGTTAGCTTCTTGGTACTGTATGTGGATGACATACTACTTATAGGAAATGACATCCCAACCTTGCAGGAGGTTAAGTCCTGGCTTGGGAAGTGCTTTGCTATGAAGGACCTAGGGGAGGCTGCCTATATCCTAGGGATAAGGATATTAAGAGAAAGGAGTAGAAGAATAATTGGACTTAGTCAGAGTACCTACTTGGATAAGGTGTTGAAAAGGTTCAACATGGAGAATTCCAAGAAAGGAGATTTACCGATCCAAAGCAATACCAAACTGAGTAAGACTCAGAGTTCGAGTACAGAGGCAGAGATAGCTGATATGAGCCAACTACCGTATGCTTCCGCTGTTGGTTCGATCATGTATGCTATGACTTGTACCCGCCCTGATGTGGCATTTGCTTTGAGCATGGTCAGTAGGTATCAGGGGAACCCTAGCAAGGCTCATTGCACCGCGGTAAAGAACATTCTCAAGTACCTGCGGAGGACTAAGGACTGGGCCCTTACCCTTGGTGGGAGTGATGACTTGAGAGTATTAGGGTATAGTGATGCTAGTTTTTAGACTGATAGGGATAATTTCCGCTCTCAGTCGGGCTGGATCTTTACCTTAAATGGAGGGGCAATCTCTTGGAAGAGTTCCAAGCAGGAGACGGTGGCTGATTCGACTTGTGAATCAGAGTATGTAGCAGCGACTGAAGCAGCGAAGGAGGCGATATGGCTAAAGAACTTCATCGGAGACCTTGGAGTTGTACCAGCTATTAAGGAACCTATGGAGATTTTCTGTGACAACAATAGTGCGGTTGCCTTTGCCAAGGAACCAAGAGATCATGGCAGATCCCGACACATTGACAGAAAATATCACTTCATAAGACACAATATTGAAGAAGGACTCCTCGTGGCAAGGAGGATATCGTCGGATGAGAATCCTGCAGATCCCCTTACGAAGGGACTGACGAGGGTTAAGCATTTTCAGCATGCGAGACGCATCGGGCTGAGGGACGATATTAGTTTTACAGATTAGATAGTTTTCCTGAAACTTGTAAAATGTAATCAACGTTCGATGATGAATAAAATTTGTGATTTATTTATGAGTAAAGTGTTACTATCATTTTCAATTATTTACTATTGTTTCAGTTTTGCATGTTTTGACTTCCAGAGTAATTAATTTATTCAAACCTCCACAATCGATCATACGTCGGAAGTAGGTATGAATCAAGATTGTCATGAATTGGGTTTGTAGATGGCTAAAAGGTGTTTAAACATGGCAATGGTTGCTGCAGCATTCATGAGTACTCATAAGTTATGAGTATTGGTATAAACCCATGCTCACTTGTATCACTTCATGGAATTTATCTCGAGTGATCGTGAGACGATAACATCATATAAATCTTAAAACCTAGAGATATGAGTTTTTTCATATGAGTTGGTTGTGCATTGATTGCACGAAAACACATCAGTAACTTGATGTTATAAAACGTGCCTTTGTGTACAATTCAACAAGTAGTAGAACAAGCATATGAGTCGAAGTTTATTTGTCCAGCTGATATCATGAGAACAGAGGATTATGTGATCACTTGTCTTAAAATGGCGCTTCATAGTTCGACGGAGTTTTCGAGAGCTAGGATTGTTGGTTGGTTCCTGAAGTTATATAGGCAAATACAGTTATTAGACTTATCCAAGTGGGAGTCTGTTGGATAAGGTGTCTAAGTCCATAACTTATTTGGTATATACTTGAACCGACCGGCATGGTCCATTTGGGTTGCATCTCATCCAAACTATTATGGATAATTTTGTGAGAGTTATACACATATGTTTATTAATATATTATATGTTATAATATATTAATATGAAGTTATGTTATTTAACTAGTTTTTAGTCTTAAATTAATTATGAATTAATTTAGAGATTAAAAGGAAGACTAATTAGATTATGGGCTATTTGTTTTATATAGTGTGGGCTAATACTCATTTGTTAATCACAAACACCACTATATAAGCATGCTTATGGAGCATGAAATGGAGCATGAAATGGAGCCTAAGCATGCACACTATTAGGGTTTGTTAATACACATTTGTTAATACTCATTTGTTAATCACAAAAGACATGGGTTATTAGGGTTTCACCCTAACCATGCACACTATATAAGCATGCTTATGGAGCATGAAATGGAGCCTAAGCAAAAACTAGTGAACTAGTGTGTGTGAGCTTGTGTGTGGCCGAAAATTATACAAGTGTGTATACTCTCTCAAAGTTTTCCAAGAGTTTGTGGTGTTTTGTGATTCCATTTGAGGCATTCACACTATTGGTGCTTTGCCCTCAAACTCCTTAGAAACAAACTCATCAAAAGGTATGTAATCTCTTCTAACTCTTTTTGATGTTGAAATGTTCCCCATGCCATGTTAGATAGGTTATAAACCTTGGAAAATTTATTATTTTGCATGTATTTAGACAAACATAGATCCAAGGTTTATTAGGGTTGCATGCACACTTAGGACGTGTTATATTGCTCAAAACCCAACACCCGTTCTGTCACACCCCAAAACCAAGAACGGCGGAAACGTTCTGGGGCGGAGGAAGTCATGTAAGTATCACAACACAGTAAATATAAATAAGCAAACAACATCATCCATTGCATTAAATATATAATTTTAATACAAGCGTGTTCTGTACATTATAGACACCAAAAATAACGTATATCAAAATAATAAGATGAGTCTTGAATGCGCTCCATCTTCTCAAAAGTTGGCCTCGGTACCTGTCTACTGATGACCTGAGAATACAAGTTATTTTGAAAGAGTTTATCAGCATTAAGCTGGTGAGTTCATAAGTATTTTAGTGTCAGTATTTGTCATCCAAAAATGTTTGAACACGTATAAAGTATAAGTTTGTAAAATGTATGTAAAGGTTTGCAATTGTTTGTGAAAGTTTGAATCTCTCAGAAAATAACTTGTATTCTCAGGTCATCAGTAGACAGTTATTTTGAAAGAGTTTGATGTAAAAGTGTGTAATTTCCCAAATGTAACTATCATTTAACAAAATATAGTTTATACATAAACGTTTAAGTGAGGTTATCACTAAAAATATGTAATGGGTAAATTATTGTAGTACTGTAGCCTTGTATTATAAGAACTACTGTTGTACTAACTACCTTAAACCAGATTTATATCAAGGCATTACGTGATAAATTGCACCAGACTATCAACTAGTAACAACGACAAATCAATGGTCGTAATAACGGAATGGCGTTTGGCACCCGCAGACCTGCAGGTCCGGCTGTAGCTAGCAGCAAGGTGTAGGATTGTCAATCCAGTATAGATCTATACGCAAACTCACGCTCTCCCTTCAAGAGAATTCTGGCTACAACTCGAGCCATGACAGTTAAGTCATGCTCCGATTTAAATCACAATAATAAAGAATTCATGTATATGTACTGTTTCTCGTTCTAGTATAGTTGTATATGTATTGTTTCTAGCATCATTGTATATGTATCGTTTCTAGCATCATTGTATATGTATTGTTTCTAGTATATGTATATATATTGTTTCTAGCATCATTGTATATGTATTGTTTCTAGTATATGTATATGTATTGTTTTTAGCATCATTGTATATGTATTGTTTCTAGTATATGTATATGTATTGTGTTACCCCGATGGTAACTAACTATTGATGTACTGATAAATATGAATATGGAAACACTTTTATGTCTATACATGTATATATGATATATAACTAATATTGAAACGACCTTCGGATGGTCACCCGAAATCCCACCAGACCACATCTCAGTGCGCGAAAAGGAAATAGGGCGGATGACCTTCCTAAGCCCTTTAAACATTACTTATATATATATATATATATATATATATATATATATATATATATATATATATACATAAATGGGCATGCAATTTATAAGAAGTAAAACAAAGTTTAATAAAAGCCTTTGATAAGTAAAAAGAGTTTGTAAAAACATTTGAAGTGAAACAGTTTGATAAACAGTTGAACAATGATAAAATCATTGGTTTTCTAGTTATTAATCACATGTGATTAATGCAATCACATGTGATTGATGTAATAACTATAAGTATTTGACTTGTATCCCCCCCCCCCCCATAAAGTATTTAAAACATTTAAAAGTATTTCAAAGGTTGATTAAAGGGGTATAAACTCACTTGTGGTGAGTAGATTGAATTGATGTATCGGGTACCATGCTAAGTGTCAAACGGAGACTTGTTCACACGTTCGAGCCTAGTTATCATATAATAAGCATATATATAACTAATTAGCCACATAATAACTTAACAAAGTAAGTTAACACAATTAGGAACATGTATACACTTTGTATAAGTGTTATAGGTCCTAATGGTTGCATCTAAGTTGATACGGGACAAGGCAAAAGGGTTTGAAACATCAAATGGCCTTGCATAAGAGTTCACCACCCAACAAACCCCACCCTTTGGAGTTTACGGCCGTAAACTCATGGGTTTATGGCCGTGAACTCCTCATATGGTGGTTTTGGGTGTTTTAAAGTGTTATCTTGATCCAAGAACACTCCTAGCTTTGTTGGAATGATACATGAAGTAGTTTAAGGCCCTACAATGCTCCATAGGGGAGTTTACGGCCTATAGTCCATATACCCTAGAGTTTACGGCCGTAAACTCCTATGGGTGATGGATTTTAATTAATTTGAGGCACTTGCACATCAAGGATGGCTTCCATGATTTTATCTAAGGCTAATAGGGACAACATGCACACATTTAGGTCATCACTTGGAGTTTACGGCCCAAGATATGTTCCTTGGCCGTAAACTCCTTTTAAGGAGTGATTATGAAGTCCTTTGATCCCCATTCAAGTCCCATGTGTTCAAGGTAAATGGTCTTAAGGCCTTATGGGTGTTTGTGGCATGTTTAACACAAGAAAAAGGGGTTTACAGCCCAAGATCTTTCCTTGGCCGTAAACTCCTAAAACCCTAAGATCTTGAAGTGTTTTGGTGTCCAAAATAGTCACAAGCATTAGTGGTTAAAGTCCTTAGGCTCAAGGAGGCAAGTTAGGGCATTTTTGACCCATAAAAAGGGGTTTACGGCCCAAGGAAGTTCCTTGGCCGTAAACTCTAATAACTTGTGTTTCTTGGTTGCTTTTTAGTCTCAAATGTCCATAACTTAACCCCTAAACAAGTTGTTTAACACGGAATCGGGACTAGGAAGCCTTTAGGCTCCGTTTTGGAGTTTACTCCCCAAGAACGTTCTTGGGCGGTAAACTCACGGATCTTGTATTTTGGACATGTAATTGATGTTATAAAGCATATAACATGTATTAAAACACGTTTAGGAAAGTAGACTCACAATCCGGGATGAAAACCAGAAGATCCGTCAGAGAGAATTGGCTTTTCTCTAGTTGGAATTGTAAATAATGAATTAATTAAATTCAGAAATCTATTTATAGTCCTGGAATATTTTGACAGAAAATATTTTTATTCCAGAAGTCGGACTATAACATTATGAAACTTAAAATGTTCAAGTTTCACAATTACAGGAGCATCCACTCTCCTGATACGTCCAAAAACGTAAACCCTAATGTACACAAACTTGTTCGGACAAGTATGAAATTTACAGAAACTGGACTAGCTTCTATTGAATAGATAATGTTCGTACAATGGAAATTTCGGGTTGTCACATCATCCCCCCGTTAGAAGGAATTTCGTCCCGAAATTAGAATTTAAGCAAATAAGAAGTTACAAATAACTAAGCGAAAAGATGAGGATATTTCAGTTTCATCTGATCCTCACGTTCCCAAGTGAATTCTGGTCCTCGCTTAGCGTTCCAGCGAACCTTCACGATAGGGATACGGCTTTGCTTCGTCTGCTTGACCTCACGGTCCATGATCTCTACAGGTTCTTCCACGAAGTTGAGGCTCTCATTGATCTCGATCTCGTCGAGTGGGATTACGAGAGTCTCTTCGGACAAACACTTTTTCAAGTTAGATACGTGGAATGTAGAATGTACGTTACGAAGTGTGTCGGGTAGATCAAGTTTGTAAGCTACGGGGCCGACTCTTGCGAGAATCTCGAAAGGCCCTATGTACCTAGGATTAAGCTTCCCACGCTTACCGAAGCGTATCAAGCCCTTCCAGGGTGAGACTTTGAGAAGGACTCGGTCTCCCACCTGAAATTCCAAAGGTTTTCTACGTTTATCAGCGTAGCTATTTTGTCGGTCTCTAGAGGCTTTCAATCGTTCACGGATCTGAACGATCTTCTCTGTTGTTTCCCGAATGATTTCCGGACCATTGAGAGTACTTTCGGAAGCTTTCCCCCTAGCTAATTGGGTATCACCCACCTCAACCCAGCACAAAGGGGATCTGCACTTTCGGCCATAGAGAGCTTCAAATGGTGCTGCCTTTATGCTTGTGTGATAACTGTTGTTATAGGAAAATTCGACGAGGGGTAAATGAGTATCCCACGCTTTTCCAAAGTCAATTACACAAGCACGCAACATATCTTCTAAAGTCTGGATTGTCCTCTCACTCTGTCCGTCAGTTTGTGGATGGTAGGTTGTGCTCATGTCCAGCCTTGTTCCTAGGGAATGTTGTAGTGATTGCTAGAATCTTGAGGTGAACCTACTATCTCGATCGGAGATAATGGATATAGGCACACCATGTAGTCGTACGATTTCCCTAATGTATGTTCTCGTAAGTTTCTCCATCTTGTCGGTTTCTTTGATAGGCAGGAAGTGTGTAGACTTGGTCAATCTATCAACGATGACCCATATGGTATCAAGTCCACCCGTTGTCTTGGGCAACTTGGTTATGAAATCCATAGTGATCCGCTCCCACTTCCATTCTGGAATCTTTGGTTGTTGCAGTAACCCAGAGGGCTTCTGGTACTCGACCTTTACCTTTGCGCAAGTAAGGCTTTTACTTACGAAGGTAGCAATCTCTGCTTTCATATTAGGCCACCAGTATAGCTTTTTAAGATCCAGATACATCTTATCTGAACCTGGGTGGACGGAATACCGAGTGTTGTGCGCCTCGGTCATGACTAAGTCTCGGAAACCACCGTGTTTCGGTGTCCAGATCCGTTCCATGAAGTATAAGGCTCCGTCACCCTTGGCTTCTAAATTCTTGTCCATTCCTCTAAGGGATTCACTCGTCACATTTTCAGGTTTCATGGCTTCAAGTTGGGCCGCCTGCATTTGGTTAGACAAGTGTGAATGGATGGTTATTGATAATGACTTGACCTTACGACCAGAATATTCTTTCCGACTCAGGGCGTCTGCTACTACGTTGGCTTTACCCGGATGATAACGAATATCGCATTCGTAATCACTGAGTAGCTCGACCCACCGTCGTTGTCTCATGTTGAGCTCCTTCTGATCGAATATGTGTTGTAAACTCTTGTGGTCGGTAAAGATAGTGCTCTTCGTTCCATACAAGTAATGTCGCCAGATCTTCAGAGCAAACACCACTGCTCCCAGTTCAAGATCGTGTGTCGTATAGTTAACTCTGTGTGTCTTCAACTGTTGGGAGGCATAGGCGATGACCTTACCTCGTTGCATCAGAACACACCCGAGCCCTTGGTTCGATGCATCGCAATAGACTACGAAGTCTTCTATCCCTTCGGGGAGAGATAGTATTGGCGCGGTGCACAAGGCTCGTTTGAGCGTTTGGAACGCTCTCTCTTGTTTCTCTTCCCAGTCAAAGGCCACGCCTTTTTGGGTCAGGGTTGTAAGAGGTTTCGCTATTCAGGAGAAGTTCTGAATGAATCTGCGGTAGTAACCAGCAAGACCTAGAAATTGACGAATTTCTGTCAGCGTCTTGGGTACTGAACAGTTCTCAATGGCTTTAATTTTGGATGGGTCCACGTGGATTCCCTCTTCGCTTACCACGTGTCCTAAGAATTCGACTCTTCAGATCCAAAATTCACATTTCGAGAACTTCGCATAAAGTTTCTCCGTTCGTAAAGTTCCTAAAACTAGTCGTAGGTGATGCCATGCTCTTCCTTACTTCGGGAGTAGATCAGGATGTCGTCAATGAAAATGATGACGAACTGATCCAAGTAAGGTCGGCATACTCTGTTCATCAGGTCCATGAAAACTGCTGGCGCATTGATCAATCCGAATGGCATCACCACGAACTCGTAGTGTCCGTAACGAGTTCGGAAGGCTGTCTTTGGAACATCCTCCTCTAGCACTCGTAACTGGTGATATCTGGATCTTAGATCAATTTTGGAGAAATAGTTCGCCCCTTGCAGTTGGTCAAAAAGATTGTCTATGCGAGGCAGAGGGTAACGATTTTTGACAGTCAGTTTGTTGAGTTCTCTGTAGTCGATACACATACGAAACGATCCGTCTTTCTTCTTAACGAACAAGACCGGTGCTCCCCAAGGTGAGAAGCTTGGTCTTATGAATCCCTTGCTGAGTAGTTCGTTAAGTTGACCAGATAATTCCTGCATCTCCGCTGGTGCTAATCGGTAGGGCGACTTGGCTACTGGGGTAGCTCCTGGGACTAAGTCGATTCTGAACTCGACATGTCGTTGCGGAGGTAATCCAGGTAGTTCTTCTGGGAAAATGTCGGGAAAGTCGCTCACTACTGGAATGTTCTTGAGTTCTTTCGTTTCGAGGTTCGTGTCGACGACGTGAGCAAGGAATGCGTGGTATTCTTTGCGCAGATATTTCTGTGCTTGAATACTTGATATAATGCGAAGACTCGCACCAGGTTTGTCGCCGTAGACTATAAGAGTTTCGTTAGACGGAAGGTTTAATCGGACTGCTTTCTCGAAGCACATGATGTCGGCGCGATGAAGACTCAACCAATCCATGCCGATGATAACGTCGAAGCTTTTTATTGAGACCGGCATGAGGTCGATTGGGAATGAATGGTTATCTAGGGTTAGGATACATCCTAAGTATATGCTACTGGTGTTTTCTGTTTTGCCGTTAGCCATTTCTACTGTGAATTGTTCTTTAAGTGCGTGTGGTTGTGGTTTAAGCATGCAAGCAAATTTGTGGTTTACGAAGCTTCGCTCCGCTCCACTATCGAACAGAATGCATGCATAGGAGTTATCGATGAGGAACGTACCAGTCACCACTGTCGAGTCAGCGACTGCTTCCCCGTGGCCTATAGCTAGTACCCTCCCTGCTCCTCCAGCATTTCTCGCTTTGGGGCAATCCCTCTTATAGTGGCCTGTTTCGCCACATCCATAGCATGTTGGACTCGCGCCAGAGCCAGGGACTTGCGTGATCGGTTGCGCCGGGAATTTACAGAAACGGACGATGTGTCCTTTCCTGTTGCAGTTAGAGCACTGCATTTCACGGCAGGGGCCGTTGTGGTGGAAGTTGCATTTGTTGCACTTCGGCAAACTTCCAGCATACTGCTTCGTAGGAGCAGTAGCAGCAGGGGTTACTGCGGCATGTACTGCCACAATTTGCTGCTTCTTGGCAGCTCACTGCCTCTTCTTGTCATCCCACAACTTCCGCTTGGTGTCAGCGGGTTTGGATGGTTCTGAGATGGCTAGGGTTGTTGTGGTTGCAGGGGTTTTGACATCATGGTCAATGAGTCGTTGTGCCAGTCGCTTGGCACTGTCGAAGGTAGCGGGGTTCGATGATAGGACATTCCCCTGATACGGAGGAACTAGCCCCCATATGTACCTTTCAATCTTCTTCCCTTCAGTGGGAACCATATTAGGGCAGAGGGCCACCAGTTCGCTAAACCGAGCAGTGTAAGCGATAATGTTGGTGCCCTTCATGGTCAGGCTCCAAAGCTCCTGTTCCAGTTTCTGGATCTCACCCCTCGGGCAGTATTCCTCAATCATGAGGTCTTTCATCGTATCCCAGCCTATGTCGTTGGCCACGACGAGAGTTAGAGATTTAACGTGGCTGTTCCACCACGTCAGTGCCTTCCCTTCGAAGGTGCATGCGGCATATTTGACTTTGCTCGCAACAGGGCAAGAACAAATTTCGAAGACTGATTCCGTCTTCTCGAACCATTGCGAGAGAGCAATGACTCCACCGGTCCCATGGAAGGGTTTCGGCTTACAGTTGGTGAAATCCTTGTAAGAACACTCTCTCGAGCGCACAGGATTTTCAACCGGAATGGAGTTAACCGGGGTTCCACCTCTGCTGGCATCAGTAGAGTGATACTGTGCCATGGCAGTTGCCACTGCTGCAGCTACGGCAGCATTTAGGGCTGCTGTATCGATGACCGAAGGTGGTGGAGGTGTAGGGTTATTCCGGGTAGATTTGTGAGGAGGCATCTTTCAACTATAAGTTTATAAAGATGAGAAAAGTGGTAAGAATCAATTTGTAAGTAATGTGCGAATGACACATGGATTAACTAACCATAGCCCAACAATTGAATGAGTGTTTGTGTACATAACCAGAAGGATGTGTAGGAAAACCCAAATGTAAAGATTCATCCCACAGAGTATGTAGTTGTCAATAATACTGGTATTACTGATGTAACGAGTTCAATGAAAATTGACCTAACAGTAGGTCTTACATCATACCATACAGAAAGTTTGACAGTTCTTAGATTCCTAATTAGAGTACTGAAAGTTAGGAATATTTTACACATAAGTGCTACTTAGAGCACAAATGTTAAAAGGCTAATCCTTAACCCAAAAGATAATGATGTACTAGACATCATCTAACAGCGATGAGTATTCCTCGGGAGAACCCTGAGGTCTCTCATTTGACGTACCACCTCTTGAAGGTGTCGTTCATGAGCCCTTTGACGAGCTCGAAGTTCCATGACTTCAGCTTGAGAGGCAACCAGACGTTGCTGTAGGGTTTCATTGGTTCTTTGGTTCTCCGGGTCCGTTCCATATCTTCTTCGAGACGGCGAATGCGGACTGTGTTGACACCAGAGTTGGCATCAATCTCCACGACCCGGTCGATGGCTGCTCGACCTTGCTCGACATTACGAGCTATTCTACGGATAAGGACAGGTAGAGCTCGGTCAGCAGAGCCGCCATCGCTGACGTTGTAAAAGGTTCGGTCTCCAAAGTATGGTAAGGGTTGACCCTGTTCGTCACTCCAGCGATTCAAGTTATCTACCCACAAGGGAGTGGGACCTAGAAAAGCTGGTCGAGGGTTGTTGTTCGGGGCTTGACCTACTGGAGGTAGGTTGTTGACTTCAAGCTCAGAGTCTGATCCATCTGAGAAGCCTTCAGCTTGATGATCATCCAACGGGATTGGGTGTTCATCGTCAGACTCTGCTTCGAGCCATCCTGCATTGCCTTCATTTGGAAAGTACGGGTCGCCGTGATGAAATCCAGCCATTTAAATCTACGCGAGAAGAGAGTTATAAAGATATAGTATACAAGTAGTTGGTAGTACAACATACACCTATAGTATTTTAAATTTAGGTTCTATTGAATCTTCTTGTGGTATTGTTGGTAAGTTTTTAGACTTGTTAACACATCACAACCATTCTAGGGCATATGCTAATCACTCCTCGGACCAGCATAGTTGATTAGGCTATGCCATTCCCAGGACTGACCATATATCCCCGAGCTTACCTGTGATATTTAACAATCGTAATACTTTTTTTTTGTTCTTGTCATTGTGACACTGGTTTTAGTATGAATGTAGACTAGTATACTTAATTAAATATTTTAGTATTTTAAGTATAGACTCTTGGTCAGAGTGTTTTAATCCCAAATGGGTTTATAGTTTAGTATATCTTTTATGGGTTGATACACTTGATTCACTATAAACAATGCTCTGATACCAATTTGTCACACCCCAAAACCAAGAACGGCGGAAACGTTCTGGGGCGGAGGACGTCATGTAAGTATCACAACACAGTAAATGTAAATAAGCAAACAACATCATCCATTGCATTAAATATATAATTTTAATACAAGCGTGTTCTGTACATTATAGACACCAAAAATAACGTATATCAAAATAATAAGATGAGTCTTGAATGCGCTCCATCTTCTCAAAAGCTGGCCTCGGTACCTGTCTACTGATGACCTGAGAATACAAGTTATTTTGAAAGAGTTTATCAGCATTAAGCTGGTGAGTTCATAAGTATTTTAGTGTCAGTATTTTCCATCCAAAAATGTTTGAACATGTATAAAGTATAAGTTTGTAAAATGTATGTAAAGGTTTGCAATTGTTTGTGAAAGTTTGAATCTCTCAGAAAAACCTATATTTTCTATTAAAGTAGCCTTCTACCAAGGCTTAACTGTTTTGTATGCTCGTTTGATGTAAAAGTGTGTAATTTCCCAAATGTAACTATCATTTAACAAAATATAGTTTGTACATAAACGTTTAAGTGAGGTTATCACTAAAAATATGTAATGGGTAAATTATTGTAGTACTGTAGCCTTGTATTATAAGAACTACTGTTGTACTAACTACCTTAAACCGGATTTATATTAAGGCATTACGTGATAAATTGCACCAGACTATCAACTAGTAACAACGACAAATGAATGGTCGTAATAACGGAATGGCGTTTGGCACCCGCAGACCTGCAGGGCCGGCTGTAGCTAGCAGCAAGGTGTAGGATTGTCAATCCAGTATAGATCTATATGCAAACTCACGCTCTCCCTTCAAGAGAATTCTGGCTACAACTCGAGCCATGACAGTTAAGTCATGCTCCGATTTAAATCACAATAATAAAGTATTCATGTATATGTACTGTTTCTCGTTCTAGTATAGTTGTATATGTATTGTTTCTAGCATCATTGTATATGTATCGTTTCTAGCATCATTGTATATGTATTGTTTCTAGTATATGTATATATATTGTTTCTAGCATCATTGTATATGTATTGTTTCTAGTATATGTATATGTATTGTTTTTAGCATCATTGTATATGTATTGTTTCTAGTATATGTATATGTATTGTGTTACCCCGATGGTAACTAACTATTGATGTACTGATAAATATGAATATGGAAGCACTTTTATGTCTATACATATATATATGATATATAACTAATATTGAAACGACCTTCGGATGGTCACCCGAAATCCCACCAGACCACATCTCAGTGCGCGAAAAGGAAATAGGGCGGATGGCCTTCCTAAGCCCTTTAAACATTACTTATATATATATATATATATATATATATATATATATATATATATATATATATATATATATACATATATGGGCATGCAATTTATAAGAAGTAAAACAAAGTTTAATAAAAGCCTTTGATAAGTAAAAAGAGTTTGTAAAAACATTTGAAGTGAAACAGTTTGATAAACAGTTGAACAATGATAAAATCATTGGTTTTCTAGTTATTAATCACATGTGATTAATGCAATCACATGTGATTGATGTAATAACTATAAGTATTTGACTTGTATCCCCCCCCCCCCCATAAAGTATTTAAAACATTTAAAAGTATTTCAAAGGTTGATTAAAGGGGTATAAACTCACTTGTGGTGAGTAGATTGAATTGATGTATCAGGTACCGTGCTAAGTGTCAAACAGAGACTTGTTCACACGTTCGAGCCTAGTTATCATATAATAAGCATATATATAACTAATTAGCCACATAATAACTTAACAAAGTAAGTTAACACAATTAGGAACATGTATACACTTTGTATAAGTGTTATAGGTCCTAATGGTTGCATCTAAGTTGATACGGGACAAGGCAAAAGGGTTTGAAACATCAAATGGCCTTGCATAAGAGTTCACCACCCAACAAACCCCAGCCTTTGGAGTTTACAGCCGTAAACCCATGGGTTTATGGCCGTGAACTCCTCATATGGTGGTTTTGGGTGTTTTAAAGTGTTATCTTGATCCAAGAACACTCCTAGCTTTGTTGGAATAATACATGAAGTAGTTTAAGGCCCTAGAATGCTCCATAGGGGAGTTTATGGCCTATAGTCCATATACCCTAGAGTTTACGGCCGTAAACTCCTATGGGTGATGGATTTTAATTCATTTGAGGCACTTGCACATCAAGGATGGCTTCCATGATTTTATCTAAGGCTAATAGGGACAACATGCACACATTTAGGTCATCACGTGGAGTTTACGGCCCAAGATATGTTCCTTGGCCGTAAACTCCTTTTAAGGAGTAATGATGAAGTCCTTTGATCCCCATTCAAGTCCCATGTGTTCAAGGTAAATGGTCTTAAGGCCTTAGGGGTGTTTGTGGCATGTTTAACACAAGAAAAAGGGGTTTACAGCCCAAGATCTTTCCTTGGCCGTAAACTCCTAAAACCCTAAGATATTGAAGTGTTTTGGTGTCCAAAATAGTCACAAGCATTAGTGGTTAAAGTCCTTAGGCTCAAGGAGGCAAGTTAGGGCATTTTTGACCCATAAAAAGGGGTTTACGGCCCAAGGAAGTTCCTTGGCCGTAAACTCCAATAACTTGTGTTTCTTGGTTGCTTTTTAGTCTCAAATGTCCATACCTTAAGCCCTAAACAAGTTGTTTAACACGGAATCGGGACTAGGAAGCCTTTAGGCTCCGTTTTGGAGTTTACTCCCCAAGAACGTTCTTTGGGCGGTAAACTCACGGATCTTGTATTTTGGACATGTAATTGATGTTATAAAGCATATAACAAGTATTAAAACACGTTTAGGAAAGTAGACTCACAATCCGGGATGAAAACCCGAAGATCCGTCAGAGAGAATTGGCTTTTCTCTAGTTGGAATTGTAAATAATGAATTAGTTAAATTCAGAAATCTATTTATAGTCCTGGAATATTTTGACAGAAAATATTTTTATTCCAGAAGTCGGACTATAACATTATGAAACTGAAAATGTTCAAGTTTCACAATTACAGGAGCATCCACTCTCCTGATACGTCCAGAAACATAAACCCTAATGTACATAAACTTGTTCAGACAAGTATGAAATTCACAGAAACTGGACTAGCTTCTATTGAATAGATAATGTTTGTACAATGGAAATTTCGGGTTGTCACAGGTTCCGTTCAGAACAAGTTGATGTGTTCAATTAAGTTCTATGTCAAAAAAATCGGAAATCAGGAAACAAACAGCTGGACAATAAGTAATACATTCTTCCATGTATTTGTTCGGTTGATATCTAGAATAGAGGATCGCATGACCACTTATCTTAAATGGTGTATCGTCATCATCTCAGTTCCGAAAGACCTTGAAAGAGCTATGATTGTTGATTGGTTTGTGAAGTCATTCTTGTAGTTATAGTTATTAGACTTATCCAAGTGGGAGACTGTTGAATTAGGTGTCTACGTTCATAACTATTTCTTGAATGTACTTGACTCGATTAGCATAGTCCATTTGCATTGCATGGCATCATGCACTTGGATAGACTAAATGAGAGAAATAACACTTATGTTTTATTAATAAATTATAAGTTCTGATATATTAATAATATTATTTAACTAGTATTGATCAAGAGTTAATTTTGAATTAATTAAGTGATCAAAAAGAGACTAATTAAATATATGAGGTTGATTGTGTAAATCATCTATTCTTGTATAGTGGGCTAATGATCCATGGTTTGTATGGACTGGGTTAAAACCCATAAGATGCTCCATGGATAATCCATGGAGGTTACAAACCCATGCATCACGGAATATGAAAATCCATAACAATTAGGGTTTACGTGGTGTAACCCTACTTGTGCCACAACTATATAAGAAGCTCCAAGTAGACCAAAATTCGCCACTAAGTGAGAACAAGAGGGCATAGACAATTTTAGAAGTGTTCTATTTCTCTCAAGGTTATTCCAAGTGTATTTGATGGTGTGTGAGACATTTGAGGCATCACACTTGAGGTGCTGAATCCAAGCAACAAAGAAAGGTATGTTTTTCTTACTAGCTTAATGATTTAAGTATCAATGCTATGTTAGATAGTTGAAGAACCTTGGAAAATCAAATTTTCATTTATTTTAGTCAAACATAGATCCAAGGTTACTAGGGTTGCATGTACACCTTAGGAGTGTTAGAATGCTCAAAAACCTTCACTTACCACCCTGACTCAAAAGGGTGTGACTTTCAGTTGGGGAGAAAGACAAGACACTACGTTCCATACACTAAAATAGGCCATGTATAGTGCGCCCATAATGTCTCTTCCAGAAGGGACAAAAGACTTCGTGGTAAATTGCGATGTATCCAATCAGGGGCTAGGCTATGTACTTATGAAGTTGGGAAAAGTTATTGCCTACACCTCGAGACAGCTTAAGGCGCACTAATTCAACTATACAACTCATGATCTGGAGTTGGGAGTAGTGGTCTTTGCCCTAAAAATCTTGAGACATTACCTCTATGGTACCAAGTGCATTATATTCACCGACCATAAAAGCCTTCAGCACATATTTAATCAGAAGGAGCTTAACATGAGACAGCAACGATGGTTAGAGTTACTCGATGATTACGAGTGCGAGATTCGATATCATCCAGGGAAGGTCAATGTAGTAGCGGATGCCCTCAGCTGAAAAGAGTACTCGGATGATGGAGTGAAAGCACTAACCATGACGATCCATTCCCACCTGTCCACCCAGATTAATGAGGCTCAGTTGGAAGCCTTAAAAACCGGAAAATGTGGCAGGTGAAACTTTGTGAGGAATGGAGAAGAACTTTGAGATCAATGGAGACGGAGTCTGTTATTTCATGAACCGGATCTAGACCCCAAAGCTCGGTGGTTACAGGGAGGTTATCATGAATGAAGCCAACAAAACTAGATACTCCGTTCACCCAGATTTAGACAAGATGTATCTAGATATCAACAAACTCTATTGGTGGCCAAACATGAAAGCTGAGATTGCTACCTAAGTGGGCAATTGCCTAACTTGCGCCAAGGTCAAGGTAGAATATCAGAAGCCCTTAGGTTTACTCCAACAGCTAGAAATACCTGAGTGGAAGTGGGAACGAACTACAATGGACTTCATCACCAAATTTCCCAAGACCCCGAGTGGTCACGATGCTATTTGGGTAATTGTTGACACACTGACCAAGTCTACCTACTTCCTATCAATCAAAGAAACGTACAAAATGGAGAGATTGACTAGAACCTACATCCAAGAGATACTACAATTGCACGGTGTGCCTATATATATTATCTCGGATAAAGATAGTAGATTGACCTTGAGATTCTGGCAGTCACATCAGAAGGCTCTTGGAACTAAGCTGGACATGAGTACAACTTATCATCGATAAACCGACATGCAGAGTGAGAGAACCATTCAAACGCTTGAAGACATGCTGAGAGCAATTGTTATCGATTTTGGCAAGTCAAGGGATACCCATTTTCCACTGGTCAAGTTTTCTTATAACAACAACTATAACACCAGCATCAAGTCTGCTCCATTCGAAGCCCTCTATGGTTGTAAGTGCAGATCCCCTCTGTGTTGGGCTGAAGTAGGCAACACGCAGTTGGCTAAGGGACAAGCCTCTGATAGCACTCTCACAGGACCGAAAATCATTCGAGAAACCACACAAAAGATCATACAAATTCGAGAACAACTAAACACCTTGAGGGATAGACAAAAGAGCTATGCCGACAAGAGACAAAAACCATTCGAATTCCAGGTTGGTGACCACGTTCTGTTGAAGGTTTCACCCTGGAAGGGCATGATATGCTTCAGAAAGCATGGGAAGCTTAATCCAAGATACATTGGGCCATTTGAGATCCTTGCTAGAATCGGCCCCGTAGCTTACAAAATCCGGTTACCACAAGAGCTTAGCAACATACATCCCGTCTTCCGCGTGTCAAATCGTAAAAAGTTTCTATCCGACGAGACTCTTGTGATTCCGTTCGAGGAAATCAAGATCAACGACGGTCTTAACTTCATGGAAGAACTAGTCGAAATTATGGACAAGGAAGTCAAACGAATGAAACAAAGTCTCATACCGATAGTGAAGGTTCTCTGGAATGCCAAGTGGGGACCTGAATTCACTTGGGAGCGAGAAGACCATATGCAATAGAAGTACTCGTATATTTTTCCTATTCCATGATTGTATTCTATAGAAATAATTTCCATATGAAATTCCCTCTAACGGGGGGATGATGTGACAACCCGATACTTTTCCAGTCAACAAAAGTTAATTCCGTTAAATAAAATTTCGAATTTTATTTATTCTGTTAAGTTCGTAAGGGTTAGAAACCCATTTAAATTATATAAATAAAATTTATATAAGTTTCGGAACCAAAAACACTTGAAAAATCAGGTTCTCCCTCGAAAAACATCAAAAACTAGTTCAACTATGCGTTTTTGGTAGAAAACCCTTGGGCCGAAAACCGATGTTGGCCGAGAACCCATCTTCGTCCGAAAACCCAATCGTATATATTCATTTCATCTGAAAACTTAGTCATTTTCCCAGTTTTTCACTCGAAAACACTCCCAAATCTCTCCTAAGGATCATCCAAGAACACATAGATCCTCAAGAGGAAACCTTTAAATCTTCATATTTTCCTCAAAAACACCAAGAATAGCCTTCATATCTTCAAAGGACTGAAAACACCAGCAGGACCGAACACTTGATTTCGGCAGAAAACCCATTCTCGGTCGAATACCATTTTCCGGCCGAAAACTCACCAGACCGAGAATCTAGATTTTGGATTTAACTTTGACCGAAAACCCACCCTTTCACTTCAAACAATCTCAGTAACTATTTCTAACACAAAAACAAGTGTTTCTAACACTTTTATTAATGGTTTCGCTAATCTATACAATGATGTGTTTAATTATCATTAGGAATCAATTAATTTCGCTTATATCAACTCGAGGGACATCTTTCCAATCTTGTTGTCCAACACATGCACAAACAACTGTGAGTTCAAACCCCCTACATTTTTATTGTTTTTAAAGTTTTCAGGGAGGAATACAAGTAAAACACAAGGGTTTATTTGTTTATACAAACGATTTTAAACAAACTAAAAACAATTGCAATTGATACAAACCGAGAAACCCCTACATTTTATAACATTATTTAGATATTTTATCCCTTTTGTAACATGTTGAGCATAAGGGCAATTGTAACAGCCCGAAATCCACGTACTCTTTTATTTAGCCTTCATCTTTAATTGTTGTGATTTTAAGGCTTTTATGTTGGGCGAGTACGCTGCGCGTACTCGCGCGCTTCATTTAAACGCATTCTCCCTCGGGTACGCTGGGCGTACCCAGGGTTACACTGGGCGTAACTGGTCCAAAATATAAAAACCCTAATTGTTGGGTTGGCTATAAAAGGAATGTGTTGGCTCGACTCCTCAGCCACCATCCCTCATAAAGAAACCCTAAGAGAGTGTTTATTCGTTCCTAGCCCATTTGTGAGTGTTCTAAGCTTGGTGGTGTCATTTCAAGGTAGCAAAGGAGAAGAAGAGCCCATTAGGAAGGCTAGAAGTTGGTGTTCAAGTATAGATCTGGGCTTTGCAAAGGTTGGAGCTTCATTCTAAGGTAAAAAGTTCGGATCTTGACTTGTAGTTCTTGTGGTATGCTTTATGGACCATTTTTCTAGGGTTTTGGTCCCAATGGTGGAGACTTTATGAGCAAATGGTCTCCATTAGCTTAGATCCATCATATTTCTGGTCCATTTGAGTTGTAGATTCATAAAAATTTAATCTTGGACATGAATGTTTGGCCATGCATGAGATCTATATCCTTGAGTTGAAATGGAAAGGTGTTAAGGAGCGTAAGAGCCTTTACAGCCATGCCAAGGCTTAAAGGTTTCGACTTTATGAGTAAGGATGCTTAATTAAAGCCGGATCTAGAAATTGAAGGAATGGCTTAACCGATTAAGACCAGAAATGAAGAATGTTAGATCTGACGGATTACGCTGGGCGTAACTCCCAGTACATGCAGCGTACTGGGTGGAGACCCCGATTTCTGGGTTGGCGATGTACGCCCCACGTACTGGAATGTTTACTTTTGTTGACTTTTAGGGTTTTGGTCAACATGTGGAGTTTGAGTCAAAGAAGGGTAAAATGGTCTTTTACCCTCTGAGGAATGATGATAAGGGGTAAAGTCTAGTTGTTGAAGTATATATTAATTAAAATAATATTCGTTATGATTAGGCTAGGTTAAGTCTTCGTTGGGATTTGGAGATAGCGAGTACGCGAGATTCTAGACTTTCCACGAGGTGAGTTTTCTCACTATACTGTACCCGGAAGGGTTTTATTGTGTGACCGGAAGGTCGGATATGTTATGAGTTATATGCATTGTATATGATAAGTTAATTGTTTATATGTGCTATGTATGATATGCTTGATATGGGCCGGAAGGCATCATGTTATGGGCCGGAAGGCGTATATGTTATGGGCCGGAAGGTGTTGTGATGTTGACCGTAAGGTTGACGCAGGTAAGACCGGAAGGTTTACCGAGTCGGGATGCAAGTCCCCTGAGACACATGGACCGGAAGGTCAGGGCCTGGAAAGGCGTATGTGCGTAAGTACTATTTTGAGGAACTCACTAAGCATTTATGCTTACAGTTGTTGTGTTATGTGTTTCAGGTACTAGCGAGGACCGTGGGAAGGCGCCGGCGTGATTTGTATACACTGAAGAAGGAACTGTTTTATGATCATGGGATGTATTATGTTACAATGACATTGTTACACATGTGGTTTCAGAATATTAAACGATGGTTTTGATGTTTGCAAAATATGAAAATTTTGTTTTAAAAATTCACGTTGTTACAAGTTGGTATCAGAGCCTTGGTTTGAGGGATTCGGATGCACCTTTGGGCGTAACTGAACTCAAACCGGGGATTTGAGGAAAATTTTCAATTAATAAAAGCATAAAAATTTTATAAGAGATTTTGTAATAACCAAGGAGAAGCAGTGTGTACGGTCAGCCAGTGCCCGAACGGTAAAATCCCCAAAATACTCTTACAATATGTGTTATGAGATATGTTATGATATGATATGCATGCTAGTAGACTAGGTATTCATATTATGACTAGAGTAGCCTGATTTGGGATGCCTTAGTCTAAGGGAACCTACTCCTATGAGATACTTTGAGAGCGAGTAGGTAGCCAGTGCATAGCAAGAATAGAGTACTCATGATCCGGGGTCCAGGGAGGAGGACTTGGGGTGAATGCTAATGCGGTGTATGTTGGATAAGGTGTCTAAGTCCATAACTTATTTGGTATATACTTGACCCGACCGGCATGGTCCATTTGGGTTGCATCTCATCCAAACTATTATGGATAATTTTATGAGAGTTATACACATATGTTTATTAATATATTATGAGTTATAATATATTAATATGAAGTTACGTTATTTAATTAGTTTTAGTCTTAAATTAATTATGGATTAATTTAGAGATTAAAAGGAATACTAATTAAATTATGGGCTATTTGTTTTATATAGTGTGGGCTAATACTCATTTGTTAATGGGCTAGGCTTATGTGGAAGTCCATGGATGATCCATGGAGCTTTTAACCCATGGATCCTTGGAAAAGGAAAAGACATGGGTTATTAGGGTTTCACCCTAACCATGCATACTATATAAGCATGCTTATGGAGCATGAAATGAAGCCTAAGAAAAAACTAGTGAACTAGTGTGTGTGTGCATGTGTGTGGCCGATTTCTATACAAGGTGTATACTCTCTCAAAGTTTTCCAAGAGTTTGTGGTGTTTGTGATTCCATTTGAGGCATTCACACTATTGGTGCTTGGCCCTCAAACTCCTTAGAACCAAACTCACCAAAAGGTATGTAATCTCTTCTAACTCTTTTATGTTGAAATGTTCCCCATGCCATGTTAGATAGGTTATAAACCTTGGAAAATTATTATTTTGCATGTATTTAGACAAACATAGATCCAAGGTTTATTAGGGTTGCATGCACACTTAGGAAGTGTTAGATTGCTCAAAACCCAACAGTGGTATCAGAGCCTAGGCTTGCTTGTTTGATACTTGATGCAAAATAGTGAAAAAAGTCGAAATCGTTGCTGTCTGCATGGTGGACTCGCCGAGTCCATTGGGGGGACTCGACGAGTCCAAGGCAAACTTCAACCTACTCGGCGAGTAAGTTCGTGCACTCGACGAGTAGGATTGAAAGAATGCAGAATCTCGACTTTTGCTGCTGGAAATGGACTAGAAACATTACCCTAAATTGTTTTGGTGTTATAAAACTTATTCTAGTTGGTGTAATGGTTGTTCTAATCCATTTACAATAGCATATATCAAAAATCCATGATTTTATGTGTTCATATAATTCTTGAATTTTTGATGATCATGTTCATGTTCTTATGAATTTAGAAAATGATAGGAATTATTTGCTGAATTGTTTAGAATTAATTCTTGATCATTTATGTGTTTTAATGGAGTCCATAATTTGTCCTCAAGTTATGGATTACCAAAGGTCACTTTCATTTAACACACACTTAAAACACATAAGTTACATGAAAATGAAGAGTCTTCATTTTTATGAACCTTTAATTCATAAGTTATGAAATGAAGAGTTTTGCAAAGTTACAAAACTTGCCCTCAAGTTTTGGAATTTGTAAAGTTTCACACACTTTAATAAACTTTAATTCCAAACCTTAGAGTTTTAATAGTTAAAATTCAACCCTTATACTATTTATAACATTAATGGTTAATTATTATATATATGTATAAGAATAAGTCGTTTTACCGTTAGTAGGCCTCATTCACGAAGCTGGTCTATAAGGTGGGTATAAGGTTGTTGCCTATAAAATGGCGACTTAATGGGTGTATACTCTCACCCACCGCTTGCTTGATCGGTGGAGGATCGTTAGCCGAACGGGTAGAACAATGACTTTAAATCCTCATTAAAAGTATAATGAATAATATAAAATAACTAAACTCTTTTAATTCCCAATCTTAGTTATTTTAGGAAAAATGTGAACATGGTGCTAATCCATGGAATTCACACTTTGTACCTTACCAAGTCGTTGGTGGAGCGTGTGTGGTTAACCGGCACACTAACTAGGACTAGTAAGGATCACGAAGGGTGACTTAATGTTTGTCATAGATCAATGGAGCGTGTGTGGTTAACCGGCACATTGATTAGGTGATAATATTAAGAGTACCAAGTGAATTAGCATGGTTATTCACACCTTGTTTTGTGATCCTCGGCATCCCAGTCACAAAACTTGAAGGGCACAATCGAGATTGAAACATGTCATTGAAAAGTTCAATGAATCTCAAAAGAATCTAGGAATTTCAAATCCAATTAAACCTAATAAATCATTTCGTTTTCATGGTGGAAATTGGTGAATCGTCATTCACCTACCTTTCAAATATATTATTACTTAGATTACGGCATCCCTCTTCTAAGTGTAATATATTGTGATTGGATCCTAGCCTTAATATTACATTTGGGTGTCTTATTAAGGATCCTAAATATCTAATCTAAACTTACTTTCTTCTTTCAGATGTCTTCCAACACTAATGCTTCAGGCTCTAACCCAACTGGTTCTTTCTCTCTCATGAATCTTTGTGGGAGGGTCATCTTTGATGGTTCCAACTTCATGGATTGGATTAGGAACATCAGGATGGTTACTCGTTACGAGGACAAGGAATATGTCCTCGATAAGGAGTTAAAAGAACTTGATGAGTCTACTGCTACTCCTGAGGAGATCGCTGAATTCAGGACTCATGAGAGAGATGCTACTAAGGTGGCATGTATCATGATGGCCACGATGACAGCCGAGCTCCAAAATTTGTATGAAGATTTCTACCCTTTTGAGATGCACCAAGACCTGATGGAAAGGTACCATCAGAGTGCTCGTCAGGAGCGGTATGAAATCATCTCCTCCATAATAACTACCCGCATGAAGGACGGTGAATCCGTCACGAGCCACATGCAGAAGATGCAAAGGTATGTGGACCGTTTGCTGAAGCTGAATGTTAACATCCCGAGGAGTTAGCAATTGACATCATTTTGCACTCCTTCCCTTCTTGTTATGATCATTTTCGAATGACATATCATATGAACAAGGAGGAAGTTACCCTCAGCAAGCTTCAAGGACTCTTGAAGACCGCTGAAACCGGTCTTAAGGGTAAAGCGGTTGTTACCTCTACTACTCCTACTCCAACATCTACCCCTGTTTTAGCTATTGGGCAAGGCAAAGGGAAAAAGAGGAAGCACCCTTCGAAGGGTACCAAGGGAAAGTCTCTTGAAGGCTCCTCATCAAAGACTAAGAACGGTTCTGTCACTCCTTCTGCCATTCCCAAGGATGCTGAATGCTTTTATTGCCATGAAAAGGCACACTGGAAGCGAAACTGCCCTAAGTACTTGCAGGATCTAAAGGATGGGAAAGTAAAACCCACCTATGCAGGTATTTACACTATATTGTCTAATTACTCAACATATTCTAACTCTTGGGTGCTTGATACAGGATGTGGTATTCACATATGTTCTGATTTGCAGGGCCTAAGAAGAAGTGAGGATGTGGAGCACAGGAAGATAAACTTAATCATGGGGAATAGGAAGGCTTCACCTGTTTCCAAGATTGGAGTTTATACTTTGTTGCTTAATAATGGGTTAAAATTAGATTTGAATAAATGTGTATACTCGTCTGAAATGGCGAGGAATATTATTTCTTTTCATGCTTTGTACAAACAAGGTTTTACCTTTTCGTTTGATAATGAATGTGGTGGTATTAATGCTTTCTTTAATAATATGTTTTATTTTAAAGCATTACCTTGTGATGGTGTGTATGAAACTGTGTCGATTGTAGACAACTTAGGAAATAATGTGTTGTATATTGATTCTTCTACTAGCCTAGATAAAGCATCATTGTGGCATTGTCGTCTTGGACATGTAAACAAGAAACGCATAGGCCAACTCCAAAAGAGTGGAGTCTTGGAATCATTTGACCTCAAATCAGATGATAGTTGTGAATCTTGTCTACTTGGAAAAATGACAAAATCACCCTTCACTGGAACTTGTGAGAGGGGTGAAGGTTTGTTAGACCTAATACATACTGATGTATGTGGGCCATTCAAAACCGCCACAAGGGATGCTAATCGGTATTATGTGACTTTTATTGATGATTATAGTAGATATGGGTATGTCTACTTAATCAAACACAAGTCCGGAACCTTTGAAAGGTTTAAGGAATTCAAGCAGGAAGTAGAAAATCAATTGGGCAGGAACATTAAGATGCTTCGATCCGATCGAGGTGGTGAGTATCTTAGTACCGAGTTCCTTGACTATCTTAAGGAGTGTGGGATTGTCTCACAATTGACTCCTCCCAGGACACCACAGCTGAATGGTGTAGCTGAGAGGCGTAATCGTACCTTGTTGGACATGGTTCGCTCTATGATGAGTCGAGTTTCGTTACCAATCTCTTTTTGGGGGTATGCCTTAGAGACTGCCGCCCATATCCTTAATCTAGTCCCTACAAAGAAGCTTACCAAAACACCTCATGAAATGTGGACTGGGAAGGTTCCCAATTTGGACCACATCAAAGTTTGGGGTTGCGAAGCCTTCGTGAGGCGTGAAACTCATGATAAGCTTGAACCCCGAAGTGAAAGGTGTATTTTCATCGGCTACCCACAGAAATCCTTCGGTTACCTTTTTTACAGACCCAGTGAGAATGTGGTCTTTGTAGCACGAAGAGGGATCTTTCGCGAGAAAGAATTTATAAGCCAAGGAGACAGTGGGAGGCAGATTGATCTTGAAGAAATTCAAGAATCAATTGGTGAAGGAACCTCAGACACTAGCAATCAACCTGAGGAAGAAACTCCTGTTGATCCAGTTGACGAGTCTGTACCTCCGAGACGTTCCACACGGGTTAGGAACACACCTTCATTTTATTATGGTTTTCATATTACTACGGAAGGTGATACGTTTATTAGTGATAGTACACTAGTAAATTTGGATGAACCTAGCAGTGTTAAGGAAGCCATGGCAGGCCCGGAGTCTGCTAAATGGAAGGAGGCTATGGACAGAGAGATACAGTCCATGTATGACAATCAAGTTTGGAACTTGGTTGACAATGTACCGGGCCGTAAAACAGTTGGGTGCAAATGGATCTTCAAAAAGAAGACCGACATGGAAGGAAAAGTGCATACTTATAAGGCTCGACTGGTTGCGAAGGGTTTTACTCAAACTCAAGGTGTTGATTATGATGAAACCTTCTCGCCGGTAGCCAAGATTAAGTCCATTAGGGTTATGTTAGCCATTGCAGCATTTCATGATTATGAAATATGGCAAATGGATGTCAAAACCGCTTTCCTTAATGGAAAGTTGGCTGAGGATGTGTACATGAATCAGCCAGAGGGTTTTGTCAATGCAGAGTACCATAATAGAGTATGCAAGCTTGAGAAATCCATTTATGGATTAAAACAAGCATCTCGTAGCTGGAATCTTTGTTTTGATGAGAAGGTAAAAGAGTTTGGCTTCTTGAGAAGCGAAGATGAGTCTTGCGTGTATGTCAGAGCTAGTGGGAGTATAGTTAGCTTCTTGGTACTATATGTGGATGACATACTACTCATAGGAAATGACATCCCAACCTTGCAGGAGGTTAAGTCCTGGCTTGGGAAGTGCTTTGCTATGAAGGACCTAGGGGAGGCTACCTATATCCTAGGGATAAGGATATTAAGAGAAAGGAGTAGAAGACTAATTGGACTTAGTCAGAGTATCTACTTGGATAAGGTGTTGAAAAGGTTCAACATGGAGAATTCCAAGAAAGGAGATTTACCGATCCAAAGCAATACCAAACTGAGTAAGACTCAGAGTCCGAGTACAGAGGCAGAGATAGCTGAGATGAGCCAATTACCATATGCTTCCGCAGTTGGCTCGATCATGTATGCTATGACATGTACCCGTCCTGATGTGGCATTTGCTTTGAGCATGGTCAGCAGGTATCAGGGGAACCCTGGCAAGGCTCATTGGACCGCGGTAAAGAACATTCTCAAGTACCTGCGGAGGACTAAGAATTGGATCCTTACCCTTGGTGGCAGTGATGACTTGAAAATATTAGGGTATAGTGATGCTGGTTTTCAGACTGATAGGGATAATTTCCGCTCTCAGTCGGGCTGGATCTTTACCTTAAATGGAGGGGCAATCTCTTGGAAGAGTTCCAAGCAGGAGACGGTGGCTGATTCGACTTGTGAATCAGAGTATGTAGCAGCGACTGAAGCAGCGAAGGAGGCGATATGGCTAAAGAACTTCATCGGAGACCTTGGAGTTGTACCAGCTATTAAGGAACCTATGGAGATTTTCTGTGACAACAATAGTGCGGTTGCCTTTGCCAAGGAACCAAGAGATCATGGCAGATCCCGACACATTGACAGAAAATATCACTTCATAAGACACAATATTGAAGAAGGACTCCTCGTGGCAAGGAGGATATCGTCGGATGAGAATCCTGCAGATCCCCTTACGAAGGGACTGACGAGGGTTAAGCATTTTCAGCATGCGAGACGCATCGGGCTGAGGGACGATATTAGTTTTACAGATTAGATAGTTTTCCTGAAACTTGTAAAATGTAATCGACAATTGATGATGAATAAAATTTGTGATTTATTTATGAGTAAAGTGTTACTATCATTGTCAATTATTTACTATTGTTTCAGTTTTGCATGTTTTGACTTCCAGAATAATTAATTTATTCAAACCTCCACAATCGATCATACGTCGGAAGTAGGTATGAATCAAGATTGTCATGAATTGGGTTTGTAGATGCCTTAAAGGTGTTTAGACATGGCAATGGTTGCTGCAACATTCATGAGTACTCATAAGTTATGAGTATTGGTATAAACCCACGCTCACTTGTATCACTTCATGGAATTTATGTCGAGTGATCGTGAGACGATAACATCATATAAATCTTTAAACCTAGAGATATGAGTTGTTACCTATGAGTTGGTTGTGCATTTATTGCACGTAAACGCATCAGTAACTTGATGTTATAAAACGTGCCTTTGTGTACAATTCAATGAGTAGTAGAACAAGCATATCAGTCGAAGTTTATCTGTTCCTTCTAGAAATAGAAGCGATATCTGGGCCCCTCGATGATTTTGTGTTGACCCATGTACCAAGCCTGGTCAGAACTAAACCGATGTGTTCAGTGAAGTTCTTCGTTAAACAAATCGGAAAATCGAGAAACAACTGCTAGACAATAAGCAAGACATAGTTCCATGTGTTTGTCCGGCTGATATCATGAGAACAGAGGATTATGTGATCACTTATCTAAAATGGCGCTTCATAGTTCGACAGAGTCTTCATTGTTCGAGGGAGTTTTCGAGAGCTACGATTGTTGGTTGGTTCCTGAAGTTATAGGCAAATATAGTTATTAGACTTATCCAAGTGGGAGTCTGTTGGATAAGGTGTCTAAGTCCATAACTTATTTGGTATATACTTGACCCGACCGGCATGGTCCATTTGGGTTGCATCTCATCCAAACTATTATGGATAATTTTATGAGAGTTATACACATATGTTTATTAATATATTATGAGTTATAATATATTAATATGAAGTTACGTTATTTAATTAGTTTTAGTCTTAAATTAATTATGGATTAATTTAGAGATTAAAAGGAATACTAATTAAATTATGGGCTATTTGTTTTATATAGTGTGGGCTAATACTCATTTGTTAATGGGCTAGGCTTATGTGGAAGTCCATGGATGATCCATGGAGCTTTTAACCCATGGATCCTTGGAAAAGGAAAAGACATGGGTTATTAGGGTTTCACCCTAACCATGCATACTATATAAGCATGCTTATGGAGCATGAAATGAAGCCTAAGAAAAAACTAGTGAACTAGTGTGTGTGTGCATGTGTGTGGCCGATTTCTATACAAGGTGTATACTCTCTCAAAGTTTTCCAAGAGTTTGTGGTGTTTGTGATTCCATTTGAGGCATTCACACTATTGGTGCTTGGCCCTCAAACTCCTTAGAACCAAACTCACCAAAAGGTATGTAATCTCTTCTAACTCTTTTATGTTGAAATGTTCCCCATGCCATGTTAGATAGGTTATAAACCTTGGAAAATTATTATTTTGCATGTATTTAGACAAACATAGATCCAAGGTTTATTAGGGTTGCATGCACACTTAGGAAGTGTTAGATTGCTCAAAACCCAACAGTGTAGTCGGTAGTATTGGGCCCGTACTACTGAAGACACCGGGTCAGTGTTCAACCCAAGTAAGAATCCTTTGGGTATCGGAGGCCGAGTACGGTTGCGTTATCGAGTGCGATTATGCTCGATGGAGTCTCTAATATTTTTATGTTGTATTTCAGAGGCATTATGGTTGGGCCACACCACAGACCTGGGACGAGAGGTGTGAGTGACGAGGAGCTTCATCAGATGATTCATGAGGAGGTGGCTGCGGCGATCCAGGCCGAGATTCCGGAGATGTTTGGGTCTATCAAGACCACACTGATGGAGACTTTCGATGAGCGGTACGCCGCGGTGACTGAGGCTGCAGCCGCTGCAGCTACCGCAGCAGTGGCTGCTGCCAGACCACAGGGGGTGACTCGTTGCTATTCCGGGAGTTCAGCAACACGAAGCCACCCGAGTTTGACAGGATGCAGGATCCGATCGTTGCGATGAGATGGATTTCTGACATTGAGGGATGGTTCTACACATGTTCATGTCCGGAGCATCTGAGGGTACGGTTCGCTTTGAACCAGCTCTGCCTGGGAGCAAAGGATTGGTGGAAGTTCGTGACGGCGAACTTCACTCTTGCAGAGATTTTAGCCGTGACTTGGGAGAGATTTACTTCTATGTTTAGAGACGAGTATGTTCCCCCGGTGGAGAGCGAACGGTTGGTTCAGGAGTTTTTGACCCTCAAGCAGGGTAATGATTCGGTTACTGTAATCACCCGGAAGTTTCATGAGAGGACAATGTTCTGCCCTGAGCAGGTGTCCACTGAGCAGGCTCGGATGAGTCGATATTTGGGTGTACTGAGGAGGGACATTCGGGAGTTCGTATCAAACTCGTCATACCAGACCTTTGCTGAGCTCCAGGAAAATGCCAGGAACAGAGAGATCGAGTTGGAGACTCAGGCCAGGGAGGAGGCCAAGTCTCAGCGGGTGGATCGGCGACCAGCTCAGTCCCAGCCGACAGCCAAGCGGACCAAGTCCGCCGATCCAAGGACGAGAGGTCAGATGGGCCACACTTGCGGAAAGTGCGGCAAGGTTCATGAGGAGGCATGTCAATCAGGTGCTTGCTACAAGTGTGGCAAGGAGGGGCACATCGCTAGGGATTGCCCCAATGGATTTATGGTTTGCTCTCATTGCAACCAAACCGGCCATCGGAAGGCCGAGTGTCCTCAGCTTCACCAGGGATCTGCGCCTACTGCTAGGGTTACCGAGACTCGACCGGTGAAAGCCGAGGCTCCGAAGGCTCGTGGGAGACCTGGGCATACAAGGAGTATACTGCACGTACTCGCGCGCTTCATTTAAACACGTTCTCCCTCGGGTACGCTGGGCGTACCTAGGGTTACGTTGGGCGTAACCGGTCCAGAATCAAAAACCCTAATTGTTGGGTTGGCTATAAAAGGAATGTGTTGGCTCGACTCCTCAGCCACCATCCCTCAGAAAGAAACCCTAAGAGATTGTTTATTCGTTCCTAGCCCATTTATGAGTGTTCTAAGCTTGTTGGTGTCATTTCAAGGTATCAAAGGAGAAGAAGAGTCCATTAGGAAGGCTAGAAGTTGGTGTTCAAGTATAGATCCGGGCTTTGCAAAGGTTGGAGCTTCATTCTAAGGTAAAAAGTTCGGATCTTGACTTGTAGTTCTTGTGGTATGCTTTATGGACCATTTTCTAGGGTTTTTATCCCAAAGGTGGAGACTTTATGAGCAAATGGTCTCCATTAGCTTAGATCCATCATATTTCTGGTCCATTTGAGTTGTAGATTCATAAAAATGTAATCTTGGATGTGAATGTTTGGCCATGCACGAGATCTATATCCTTGAGTTGAAATGGAAAGGTGTTATGGAGTGTAACAGCCTTTACATCCATGCCAAGGCTTAAAGATTTCGACTTTATGAGTAAGGATGCTTAAATAAAGCCGGATCTAGAAATTGAAGTAATGGCTTAACCGATTGAGACCAGAAATGAAGAATGTTAGATCTGACGGATTACGTTGGGCTTAACTCCCAGTACGCGCAGCGTACTGGGTGGAGACCCCAACTTCTGGGTTGACGATGTACGCCCCGCATACATCAAGCTGTACACCCCGCGTACTGGAATGTTGACTTTTGTTGACTTTTAGGGTTTTGGTCAACATGTGGACTTTGAGTCAAGGAAGGGTAAAATGGTCTTTTACCCTCTGAGGAATGATGATAAGGGGTAAAGTCTAGTTGTGGAATTATATATTAATTAAAATAATATTCGTTATGATTAGGCAAGGTTAAGTCTTCGTTGGGATTTGGAGATAGCGAGTACGCGAGATTCTAGACTTTCCACGAGGTGAGTTTTCTCACTATACTGTACCCGGAAGGGTTTTATTGTGTGACCGGAAGGTCGGATATGTTATGAGTTATATGCATTGTATATGATAAGTTAATCGTTTATATGTGCTATGTATGATATGCTTGATATGGCCGGAAGGCATTATGTTATGGACCCGAAGGCGTATATGCTATGGGTCGGAAGGCGTGGTGATGTGGACCGTAAGGTTGACGCAGGTAGGACCGAAAGGTTTACCGAGTCGGGACGGAAGTCCCCTGAGACACATGGACCGGAAGGTCAGGGCCTGGAAAGGCGTATGTGCGTAAGTAGTATTTTGCGGAACTCACTAAGCATTTATGCTTACAGTTGTTGTGTTATGTGTTTCAGGTACTAGCGAGGACCGTGGGAAGGCGCCGACGTGATTTGTACACACTGACGAAGGAGCTGTTTTATGATCATGGGATGTATTTTGTTATAATGACATTGTTACACATGTGGTTTCATAATATTAAACGATGGGTTTGATGTTTGCAAAAATGAAAATTTTGTTTTGAAAATGCACATTGTTACAGCAGTTTTCAACATACAATTAAAATTGCAAAGTTTTCGGTACAAGATATAACATTCAATCAAACTATAGGTGATATAGTTTGGGAACATTATAGAACTTTTATATAATTCAATACAAGAGACAAAACATACATGCAAACTATAATAGGTATAGTTTGGGATACAATATACAATATTATTATTTCGAGAACATTATACAGAAACGAACACATATAACTATGGTAGATATAGTTTATGATATACAATACTATTTTCCGAATATAAAACTACGTTATTAAATAATTATTTGAGTTTAATTATTTTTACTCTCCAAAGTACACATACGATTTCGAGTGCAAGGGAACACTACAACACTACACGTAAACTAGTCAATATAGGGTTGTGAGGCAATACTTCAATTGTACCCTCTGGGATGTGGAACTAAATCCTACCACAATATAACCAGAGTGTCTTGGAGCGAGAGCGTGAAATTTGTGTATAAATATATACGGGAATAATAATCCCACACCTAAATTGCTAGCTACAGTTAGGCAGGCATGCCTGGGGTGACCAATATCATACCGTTCGGATGCCTGAAGAACGTCGTAGAGGTCACTAGGTCATATCAAGAATGGTTATACCAAACTCACAACTGTATAAACTAACCTTTATTTATGGGATTTCAATTCTTCAAATAGTTTTATTTTAATTAATAGAACTATCATTTACTACAACTGGAGAATTCCAGGGAATACAAACGCATGGTTTTATTTTAAGTAATAAAACTACTATACATTACTGGTGGCAACCAGGGTTTTCATATAGAACATACTATACATATTGGTGATAGCCAGGGTTTTCATACATAACACACTATACATACTGGTGGTAGCCAGGGTTTTCATACAAAGCATACTATACATACTAATAGTAGCCGGGGTTTTCATACAGAACATACTATACATTACTGGCGGTAGCCATGGTTTTCATACAGAACTATACTATACATTACTGGTGGTAGCCATGGTTTTCATACAGTACATTACTATACAAACTACTGGTCGTATCCATGGATTTCATACAAGAGTTTCCACACAAAACAATACAATACAACTGGTGGTAACCAGGCATACAAACCAATAATTTCATACACATCTATCGAATATTGTAACGGGCATACATTTTGGGTCTTCGGGTTTAAGACTACTTTTCAGTACTAAAGAAAATATCAGATTTTCTTGAGAACATACAAACTATTTCACATATTCAATGATAGGTTTTCATTACAAAAACATCCTTATAAACACACCAACTTAAATGTTGATACATTTTCAAAACCACTTGTATTCTCAGGGAATCGGTAGACAGATATACACGTAGGTTTTGAGAAGACAGAGAATATAGAGTCGCATCTTTTATACTTTTGTTATACATTTTGTTGTCATACAAATTATGTATCGAACAGATGTAAATACTCTACTTGTTCAATGTAATGGTTGTGTTTACTTTGATTACTATGATGCAAATGTTGTGATAAGGATGGCAAAAAAGCCTGAACCCGATGGGGAAACCCGATCATTTCGGGCCGGGTAACGGGTCTTTATCGGGTTTTTTATCGGGTTCGAGGCAGGGAGTGGGTTATCCTCGCCCTGACCCGTCCCGCCCCGATTTTATATATATATATATATATATATATATATATATATATATATATATATATATATATATATATATATATATATATATATATATATATATATATATGCTCAAAACATTTTGATGTTAATTGCACGCATTCAAAGATAAAACACTTATTGTGGAAAATCTTTTTAGTTATTAATGATATGGTGTGAATAATCATTTTTTATATTTTAAAGTAGTATAGTAAACGTAAATCAAATAATTTTTAATATAACGTCCAATTTATTTTATTAAATTGATGCATCATATTTTTTATTTTAAGAGATGCTAAAACATGTATTTTTATAATATATTGGGGTACCCTAAAACGGAATAAAGATTTCGTTATGAATTGTTGTAAACCCGATAAAATACCCTAAACCCAATGCGGCACCCCGATAAGATACCCAAAAGATATCGGGACGGGTTTGGGAAACCATGCCCCGCCCAGAACCCGCCTCGTTGCCATTCCTATGTTGTGATACTGTACATGACGTCCTCTACCCCCGAAGGTTTCCGCCATTCCGGTTTGAGGGTGTGACAGGTTGAAATAAACCTAGGGCTGGCCCCATAATTATATGCTCGGGTTGAAATAAACTCAAGGGTTAGGCTTAGGGTTGGGCCCATGATTGTTTGTTGGGTTAAAAGAAACCCCAGGGTTACGCCCTAGGGCTAGACTATTATAGTATCATGGGTTGGAATATACCCCAGGATTGGTCCCACTGATTTGTATCGTGTGTGGTACTTTGGGGGAAATCACTATGCTTTGTGCTTACAGTTTAATTTTATAGTTTCAGGTACTTTCTATACGAAAGAAAAGGGTTTGTATGAGATGACACATCATCCCCCTCATGATTCCACACTTATGATTATTTTTACTCTGATGATTTTGATATTTTGTATCGTAGTTGACTTGAGACATCTGATGTATGGAATTAATGACTTTTAAAAAGAAAAAAATGTATCACTATTTTTGGGTTGTTACAAATTGATATCAGAGCCTTGGTTTGAGGGATTCGGGCACACTTTTGGGTGTGTTAAGACTCAAATTGAGGAAATTATAATATTTTCAAAAGAAAAATGAAATTATAAAAGATTCTTTTTACAAATTAGAAATGGGGCGCGATCTGTGTAATCAGCCGAGCTCAACAAAGAGTTTCCCAAAATACTGATACCCATCTGTTATGATTATTATGTCTGATATGTGAACTTCATGCTAAAATAGGGCTAATGATACCTTTAGGAATCGTATGTTAGAATTGACTGATTTGTGCGATGCCTTATAAACTAGGAGGCTGGGATGTCATGTGTTACTTGGGTTTGATATCAGATCAGTTAATTGCTAAGTGCAAACTTCAAAATTATATATAATTAGGTTCATATAGCCCTAGAATGACTGGTTTTGCCATAGTTCCTGACCGTTGTTTGGTTGTGGACTTAGGACATAACCATTATTCGACAGTCCATGTGATTCTCTTTTGTGTATAATTTGCATGCATAAGGCAACCAACAATGTTGGTTCAGATTCTTGGTATTGTAGAGGCGATCGAATTGAGGATTTCTAGGAGAGCCTAGGAAATGTTATATATATATATATATATATATATATATATATATATATATATATATATATATATATATATATATATATTACTGTTTAGCAAAAGGATAGTGTGTATGGATTTAGTGGGGTGACTTAGAGGACTCGAGATTATTCTTAAGGAAAGTATAGATAGGTGTTGAAGGTAGTATTGAACCCGTACTAATGAAAGCACATGGTCCATACTCAAGTCAAGGGTGGTCTCGAGGATTCTAAGGGCGTTTATAGAGTGGAAGTTCCCTTCAATTTATGATAATCATTTATATGTTGTATTTCACTTGAGTATGGTGACCACTTGAGGAGGAACTTCTGGATCTGGTTCTAGCTCTGGTGCCAAAAAAAGGATAAGATTACCCATGATATCATGGAGGCTACCCTTGTGACTTTTGGTACCATTATGGAGGGGTTATGGAGCTTTTAGATGAGCGACTCAGGGCCATTCGCACGGAGATCGCTACAGGATAATTCGGAGCAGGGACTCCTTAATTTCGGGATCGCTGACATGGAGAGAATGCTCATCGAACGAGTTTCTACCTTGATGGGGGTGAAGGTAGGGTTTGTTTCCTACCATATGAGAGACCTAACATGTGGTTGGTGGGATGTGGTATGTCGCGCATTGGGATCTGTGGCGATGGTGACCATGACTTGGGAGGAGTTTGTTACGAGATTCCAAGAGGAGTTTGCACCAACGATCAAGGTGAAGAAACACTTGAGGGAGTTTTAGGACCTTTGTCAGACTATCGAAACTATGGCGGAGATCACCGCCAAGTTCTGTAAGAGGGTTCCGTTGGTTCCACAGTATGTTGTGGAAGAGGAGTTGAAGAAGACGAGATATCATGACATGTTGAAGTATAATATCAGAGAGTTTATGATCTTTCGAGGTGCAAGACCTTGAATGATATGATTGCGAGGGACCCGGGAATGGGAGATTGAGCTAGAGCTTCAAAGAAAGCGCAAGTCGGAACAGGTGTAGACAACAGTGAGCCAGACTAAGAAGCCTAATACTTCTGATTCGCACACTAGGAGCTAATGGGGTTGGAACCATTGCGGCAAGCTGCATGGTGGGGCATGTTGAGGAATGCATTCAGATGTGGACAAAATAGTCATATGAGTAGAGATTGCCCCCAAGGCACACTGATCTACTTTCATTGCAATCAGTTTGACCATAAAAAGGCCGATTGTATGAGGCTAACACAAGGAGCGATAATAATCACCATAAGGATTACTGATGCACATGAAGTCAAGGCGGACGCACCTGTAAGGAAGAGCGGGGTGTTTCAGTTGATGGTTGAGGAGTCGAGAGAAACGCTTGGTGTGGTTATGGGCATGTCTCCTTATCTTATTTATTATTATTATTATTTTGTTTATGCTCATACTTTATTTGATCATGTATAAGGAATTTCTTAGTCAATGATATGATTACTCATATTCTATTTGCTTCAGGTGTTACTCGATATTTTGTATCTGTTGCACTTAGCAAGAAGTTTAGTGATGTTCCTGGAATATTGGATTATCCACTAGAGGTTGATATTGTTGATGATTGCTTAGTGAGTGCTTTAAGGGTTCATCTAGGATGTGTTCTAAACGTACTCAGTGAGAGATATCCAATTGATTTGGTTTTGATTCCGTTGCGAGGATCGAAGGTTATTATAGGGATGGATTGGTCGGGTCCTAATGGGGGCTTGATTAATTGTGATCAGCAGTTAGTCATAGTTTGATCCCTAAGTGGGGGAGAACTTATTGTTCCGGGAGAGGGTGCTCAGCGTGGACCAGCTCTTTGTTCAGATGCAAGGGCTAGGAGATATATTCAATAGGGTAGTTCTGGAAATTTGGCCTATGTGGCGGATAATCGAGTTGGCGACATGGAGATTGTGAGTGATGTGCCCATTGTTTAGGATTTTCCTTATCTATTTCTTAAGGATTTGCTTGGAGTGCCTCCAGAGAGGCAGGTGGAGTTCCGAATTGATTTAGTTCCTAGTGTGGTCTCGATAGCAAAAGCACCATATCAATTAGTACCATCGGAGATGCAGGAGTTATCTACGCAGCTTCATGAGTTATTAGACAAGGGATTTATCATACCAGGTAGTTCACCATGGAGAGCACTGATCATGTTCGTGAAAAAAGGACGGTTCATACTGGATGTACATTGACTACCGAGACTTGAATAAGATAATGGTGAAAAACCGTTACCTACTCTAGAGGAGTAATGATCTATTTGAACAACTTAGGGCGCATCTTAGTTCTCCAAGATTGATTTGCGGTCAGGTTACCATCAGATGAGATTCAAAGATGAGGATGTGAATAAGACGGCCTCCATGACTCGTTATGGTCATTACGAGTTCATGGTGATGTCATTCGGGCTCACCAACTGTGACAACCCGATATTTCAACTACATGTAAACAACCTAAAAAGTCAAGTATTGTAACCACGTTAGTTGTAATAAAATTAACTTCGAAAATAAAATATCCAAAAACCACTAATTAAATTACCTATTATCTTAGATGTCATTAAACTGTGATCGTACGTAAAAAGAACGCCCAAATCCAACTTCGTATAAGAAAGTTAGGAATTTTTCAAGTTCGACTTAACGGCAGACGGCTAAAAACTCGAATCAGAGATCGAGCAACTTTTGGCCGGAATGACCTAAACGAGAATCAAAGGTCTCAACAATGGTATTTCAGCGGTAAAAAGTCTGGCAAAAACCGACGTCAGATAAAGAAGTTATGAAATTATAAAGAAATTTTCTTACCGCGACCTTTTAAAAATAAATAATAAAAATAATTTTGGAATTTGCCGATGGGATCTAAACGAAAGTTGTAGAGTATCGTCTCAACTTCGTGTGGATAAAAAGAACGTCGAAAATGGAGTTCGTATGAAGAAGATATGAATTTTTGAAGTTTGCTAAATAATTAATATATAAATTTAATTCAAAAATAGGTATTATCTGAAGGATGAGTCACCGGATCCATCCGAGTTACACGCCGCGTACAGGCGTACGCCCCGCGTACTCAAGGCCTAGGCTCCGGTTTGTCCACATTGCCCCTATGCGAGACTACCCGTCCCGTCCCATTCGAAGCCGAGGCAGTCGAGGACTCGGCCACGCATGACGCACGAGTACGCCCCGCGTACCGAGGCCTCTCAGCCCCTATAAAAGGGTTGCGAGGGTTCCGGGGAAACTTGCTCATTTTCTCTCATTTTTCTTGCGTTTTTCCTCGTTTTCCATGCAATAATTATCCCGAAGCCGCGATTCCCATACTCAAGCCCCGAAGGAAGTTTCACGCTCCCGAGATTCCCGAGAATCCCGAGAGAATCCGCTTTTTCAAGCCAAAGTTCTGCTCGGTTTCCGACACACCTTCTTCAATCTATCAAGTGAGTTCATACCCCTATAATTCACACTTTTAAATGTTTTATGAGTACTTTTACATGCTTTTAAGGGGGAGGGGGGAAATACAAGTAAAACACTCGATTATTATCGTGTGTTATATAAACTTTCACTATACGCGTTTTATCAAAGGAATCATATGTGATTTAAAACTATTATGGGGAAACTTTCATATGCAAATTATACCACGACAACATTTTATCTTTTGAAATGAGAAACAATTTATGTATTTATATAAACCAGATACTTTGCTTATACTACATTTCTGTGTGTCGGTTTTAGCACTACAAAAACTACACTTTTCATTACAAGTGAACATTTTCACTAAGGGTTTACTATACAAACGAAACACACTTTTAGGAAACTATAATAGGTATAGGTTTACGAGAATACTACGAACTTTTACATACATGGAAATACTATTTCAAGAAACTACTTTCATATACAATAACAAACGAATATTTTCACACGTAACTCTGTTTTATACTAAGTTTTGTGAGACATTAACTTCACGTACATTCGAGTACACATTTCAAGTCCTGTATTATATACCAGAATCCCTTGGAGGGGGAGCATGGTGTTTGTTTATAGATCTGTACAGGCTTGACAATCCGCGCCCTGACTGTTAGCTACAGTCCACCATCTGGGGTGACAAACGTCAGAACATTCCAACGCCTAAAGAACGTTGTGTATAGGCATTTCTAGTCAATAGCATGGTTATAAAACTCACATAGAGTATTAAAAACACAATGATTTACGAGGTTTTTCAGACGTATTTGAAATTTATACGTACATACTTTTACTAGAAACAAACATTGGTCTTGAAAGATGGCTACATTTATACTAGTAGAAAATATAGGATTTTCTAGGAACAAACAAACAAGAACAGAAACATTTCATTTTATACAAACATTGTCATTAAATACTTATGAAACTCACCAGCTTAAATGTTGGTCTACTCTTTCAAAACTACTTGTATGTCCCAGGGATTCAGTAATTACAGGTAACAAACAGGTTTTGGAGAAGGGGCGTTGCGGCGCCAGTTTAATTTCATATTTTGACATCATATTGTAATTGGTTTTGAACATGTACTCTTTTAAACAATGTAAACTTTCAATTATATATATGATGGTTGTATTGCTTTCTTTACTATGTATTCATTTGTTACGTTACCACATGAAGTCATCCGCCCCCAAACGTTTCCGCCGTTCCGGTTTGGGGGTGTGACAGATTGGTATCAGAGAAATGTTTATAGTGAACTAAGTATATCGAACCTCATAAGATATACAAACTATAAATACTTAGGGACTCAAAGTCTTTGACAAAAGTTTTCATACCTAAAATCCTTATTTCATATAAATAGATTATTTTAGGTTATGAAAATCCAAAATACATGCATACAACAACATATTTTCATGATGAGAACTATACAAATATATTAAGACAAGTTGGACACTACGATTAGTTCTCGAGATATGTAATCAAATTTGGGACGAATATAGCCTGATCAACTATGTTTATCCAAAATTAGACTAACGTATATCGAGGAATGATCGTAGTGAGCAACAAGTGAAAACTTAACAAAATAGACACTAGTATCTAACGTAGAATTTAAATACTATAGGAGTATTTGGTGCATACAATAGATTAATTAGTATTACATGTCTCAAGTTTTTTTCAGATCTTATAACCCTATTCTCGTATAGTCAAATGGCTGGATTTCACCCGTATGAGGACCCCTACTACCCAAACCAAGGCAACGCTGGATGTCTAGAGGAAGAACCAGAAGATGATCACCCAATCCCTTTGGATGACCACCATGCTGAGGGTTTTACCGATAGTTCATACTCGGAGCCTGAAGTCAACAATCTACCCCTAGATGCGCAAAACCCAAACCGGAACCCCCATCCCACGTTTCAAGGACCCACACCTCTGTGCGCCACGAACTTGAATACATGGAGCCAGGAACAAGATCAACCCATTCCCTACAATGGAGACCGAAGTTTCTACAACCTCACTGAAGGAGGTTAAGTTGATAGAGTCCTACCAATCATGGTTCGTAGAATTTCTCTAAACACAATAATGACTTAAGCAACTATCAATCAAGTCTTGGAGGTTGACGCCAACTCTGGCGTTAACACTGCCCGCATTCGCCAACTGGAGTCTGCTTACGAAAGAACTCTAGCCCACATTATAGCCCCGCAGAGGGAACTTACTGAAACACGAGCTGAAGTTAGGGAACTTTGAGCTCAAAAAGCAAGAACTGGCAGGCTTATGAGGGGCATAGAACGTCTACTAGTAGAATCAAGGACTCATGCTAGCAGCTCTCGTCGCCGATAGAATCTCGTCGACTCATCTTTTGGATATAACCTATTTTATCTAAAAACTTTGGCCTAATTTCCTATCCTTGTAAATCTTAGACATGTTAGGTCTTGATCTAGTCATAGTTCTGTCAAAAAATTTCCTATCTTTGTTGATGTAAGGCCTACTCGTAGGCCATTTTCCTGAACTTGTTACATCTGTAATCCCAGTATTATTGACAAATATCTAATCATATGGAAATTATTATCCAAATGTTGTCATCTTCATTTAGTCATACTATTCATTTTGTTGTTGGACTATAGGGAGTTAGTCCATGAGACACATTCATTATTCATTTATTCTTATCCATATCGTCATCTTCTAAACGTATAGTTAAGGATGCCGCCACGCAGGAATCCCAGGCGTAACCCTAACAACGAAACACCGACACCACCACCTCCACCTCCTCAATTTGATGCTGTCATGTTCCAGGCAGCAGTCACTGCAGCTGTGGCAGCTGCCATGTCACAGATCAATACCCTTGTTACTACTGGTTTAGGAATTGGCATACATCCTTCCAACCATGGCGATAGTCATGGGCAACCCCGGGAGTGCACCTATAAAGACTTTACGAATGCTAAGCCCCGAATGTTTAATGGAACGGGTGGTGTGATGGTTTTAAGGCAGTGGATTGAAAGAACAGAATCAGTATTTGAAATCTGCTCCTGCCCTGAGCACAGCAAAGTCAAGTTTGAAACTTACACATTTACTGATAGGGCTTTAACTTGGTGGAATGGCCACGTTAAGGTACTTATCCTGATAGTGGCAAACTCGATATGCTGGGAGAGCTTGAAAATTATGTTGATGAGGGAGTATTGTCCACGAGGAGAGATTCAAAAACTCGAGCATGAACTCTGGACTCTAGGAATGATTGGTACCGACATAGCAACTTATACCAACAGATTCTGCGAGCTGGCAATCCTTTGCCCAGATATGATTGCTCCCGAGAGCAAGAAAATAGAGCGATACATTTGGGGACTGTCGCCCCAAATTCAGTCAAGCGTGTTAGCTTCAAAACCTGACACTTTTGAAAGTGCCAAGGAGCTGGCACAATCACTTATTGATCACGGAAATCATCAAAACTTAACAACTTCTGCACCAGAACCACACAAGGGAAACAACAATAACAAGAAGAAGAAGAAGAGAGGGTGGAATAAAGGTAAGGGTGGGTCTTCCCAAGAATCCTCGAAGAAACAACAACTGGTTGCTGTAAACGCTGCGACGGTACCTACTACCGTTCCTACAAATCTCTACCCAACAAAGCCTTATGTGGACAACCTCCCAAAGTGCACCAAGTTCAATTACCACCACCACGGACCGTGTCGGGAAATGCAGTGCTCCAACTACAACAGAAAGAGGCACACTGTCCGTTTCTGCAAAGCCCCCGCAAAACCGATCACTCAAGTTCTCGGTGCTGGTGTAGGCCAAGCATGCTACGGTTGTGGCGAGGTGGGCCACTACAAAAGAAACTGCCCAAAGGCAGCAAATACCGGCGGAGTGGGAAGAGTATTAGCTATTGGTCACGAGGAAGCCGTAGCTGATCCTACAGTAGTTGCTGGTGCGCTTCTTCTCGATAATTCATATGCATGCATCCTATTCGATAGCAGAGCAGAGAGAAGCTTTGTGAGCCAAAACTTTATTCACTTACTTAAACGTAAACCTAGCATGTTAGAAGAATCATTCACTGGAGAAATGGCAAATGGGAAAACGGAAAACACTAATTGCATATACATGGGTTGTAATTAACTTTAGACGGTCACTCTTTCCCTATCAACCTTATGCCAGTCCAAATAAAAAGTTTCGATGTTATAGTTGGTATGGATTGGTTAAGTCCTCTTCGCGTCGACATCATGTGCTTTGAAAAAGCCGTTCGTCTAAATTTCCCTAACCATGAAACATTAGTGATCTACAGCGACAAATCAAGTACAAACCTTCGCATCATTTCGTGCATCCAAGCTCGAAAGTGTTTGCAGAAGGATTATCAGCACACATCGTCGATACAAGTCGGGAGCTAAAGGATATAAACAGCATCCCAGAGGTACGGGATTTCCCCGATATCTTCCCAGAAGAACTACCGGGATTACCACCACAACGCCAAGTCGAGTTCAAAATCGACTTAATTCCAAGGGCTACCCCTGTAGCAAAATCGCCTTATCGTCTGGCACCAGCAGAGATGCAAGAAATTTTCAGTCAGCTTAATGAACTTCACCGAAAAGGATTCATTAGACCAAGTTTCGCACCTTGGGGAGCACCGGTCTTGTTTGTAAAGAAGAAAGACGGATTGTTCCGGATGTGCATCGACTATTGAGAGTTGAACAAACTCATTGTTAAGAATCGTTACCCTCTACCCCGCATCGACGACCTATTTGATCAACTTCAAGGAGCGAGCTACTTCTCGAAGATAGACCTACAATCCGGATATCACCAATTACGAGTGCTGGAGGAAGATGTTCCCAAGACAACCTTCTGAACCCGTTATGGACACTATGAATTTGTAGTGATGCCGTTCGGATTAACCAATGCACCAGCAGTATTCATGGACCTAATGAATAGAGTGTGTCATCTTTACTTGGATCAATTCGTCATCGTATTCATCGATGATATACTTATCTACTCCCGAAGTAAGGTAGAACATAGTCAACACCTACGGGGGGTCTTAGAAACACTACGATCAGAGAAGCTCTATTTGAAGTTCTCTAAATGTGAATTTTGGATTCGAAGAGTCGAATTTTTGGGCCACGTTGTTAGCGAAAAAGGGATACACGTGGACCCCTCCAAAATTAAGGCCATTAAGAACTGGTCAGCACCAAAGACACCTACTGAGATTCGTCAATTTCTAGGTCTAGCTGGCTACTATCGCAGATTCATAAAGAACTTCTCTAGCATTGCGAAACCTCTTACTACATTAACCCAGAAAGGCGTGGTTTTTGACTGGGAAGCAAAACAAGAGAAGGCGTTCCAAACTCTGAAACAAGCCTTATGCACCGCACCAATACTATCCCTCTCCGAAGGGATAGAAGATTTTGTAGTGTATTACGATGCATCGAATCAAGGGCTTGGTTGTGTTCTTATGCAACGAGGGAAGGTTATTGCTTATGCCTCCCGCCAGCTTAAGACACACGAAGTAAACTATACAACACACGATCTCGAGTTAGGAGCAGTGGTATTTGCTTTAAAGATCTAGAGACACTACCTGTACGGAACAAAGAGTACTATTTACACCGACCACAAGAGCCTTCAACATATTTTCGATCAGAAGGAGCTCAACATGCAACAACGACGATGGGTCGAGTTACTCAATGATTACAAATGCGAGATTCGTTATCTTCCTGGCAAGGCCAATGTAGTAGCTGACGCCCTCAGTCGAAAAGAATACACTAGTCGGAGAGTCAAATCTCTAAATATGACCATCCATTCCCACTTATCCACGCAAATTAAAAAGGCTCAACTGGAAGCTTTACAACCCGAGCATGTGACGGGTGAATCCTTGAGAGGAATGGAAAAGAATCTAGAAACCAAGGGTGGCGGAGTCTATTATCTCTTGGACTGTATCTGGACACCAAGACATGGTGGTTTCAGGGATGTGGTCATGACTGAAGCGCACAACACGAGGTATTCCGTTCACCCAGGTTCAGATAAAATGTATTTGGATCTTAAGAAACTGTACTGGTGGCCTAACATGAAAGCAGAGATTGCTACCTTTGTAAGTAAATGTCTTACTTGCGCTAAGGTTAAGGTCGAGTACCAGAAACCTTCAGGATTACTACAATAACCAGAGATGCCGGAGTGGAAATGGGAACGGATCACTATGGATTTCATAACCAAGTTGCCCAAGACAACGGGTGGACTTGATACCATATGGGTCATCGTCGACAGATTAACCAAATCTGCACATTTTCTACCAATCAAGGAGACTGAAAAGATGGAAAGGCTTACAAGAACATACATAAGGGAAATAGTACGATTGCATGGGGTTCCAATGTCCATTATCTCCAATATAGATAGTCGATTTACATCAAGGTCCTGGCAATCACTACAAAGTTCCCTAGGGACTAGATTAGACATGAGTACAGCCTACCATCCACAAACAGACGGGCAAAGTGAGAGAACGATACAAACTTTGGAAGATATGATGAGAGCATGTGTGATTGACTTTGGAAAGGCATGGGATATCCATTTACCTCTTGTCGAATTTTCATACAACAATAGTTATCATACGAGCATAAAGGCTGCTCCATTTGAAGCCCTCTATGGCCGCAAGTGCAGATCCCCTCTGTGTTGGACCGAAGTTGGTGACACACAACTAGCTAAAGGACGAGATACTGAAAACACTCTCACCAGTCCAGAAATCATACGGGAAACAACAGAGGAGATCGTTCAGATTCGTGAACGGTTGAAAGCAACTAGAGACCGACAGAAAAGCTACGCTGACCAACGGAGAAAACCTTTGGAATTCCAAGTAGGAGAGCGTGTTCTATTGAAAGTCTCGCCATGGAAAGGCTTAATATGCTTTGGAAAGCGTGGAAAGCTAAATCCAAGGTACATAGGGCCTTTCGAGATTCTCGCCAGAATTGGCCCTGTAGCTTACAAACTTAATCTACCACGTGAACTTAGTAACATACACCCAACCTTCCACGTATCGAATTTGAAAAAGTGTCTGTCCGATGAGACTCTTGTTATCCTACTCGACGAGATCCAGATCAACGATAGCCTCAACTTCGTGGAAGAACCAGTAGAGATCATGGACCGAGAGGTCAAACAAATGAAACAAAGTCGCATACCCATCGTGAAAGTCCGCTGGAACGCCAAGCGAGGACGTGAATTCACATGGGAACGCGAAGATCAGATGAAACAAAAGTACCCGCATCTTTTTCTCTGATTCACTTGTATCTTTCTTGCTTTAAATTTCGGGACGAAATTCCCTCTAACGGGGGGATGATGTGACAACCCGATATTTCAACTACATGTAAACGACCTAAAAAGTCAAGTATTGTAACCACGTTAGTTGTAATAAAATTAACTTCGAGAATAAAATATCCAAAAATCACTAATTAAATTACCTATTATGTTAGATGTCATTAAACCATGATCGTACGTAAAAAGAACGCCCAAATCCAACTTCGTATAAGAAAGTTAGGAATTTTTCAAGTTCGGCTTAACGGCAGACGGCTAAAAACTCGAATCAGAGATCGAGCGACATTTGGCCGGAATGACCTACACGAGAATCGAAGGTCTCAACAATGGTATTTCAGCGGTAAAAAGTCTGGCAAAAACCGACGTCAGATAAAGAAGTTATGAATTTCTAAAGAAATTTTCTTACCGCGACCTTTTAAAAATAAATAATAAAAATAATTTCGGAATTTGCCGACGGGATCTAAAGAAATTTTCTTACCGCGACCTTTTAAGAATGCTCATTGAACGGGTTTCTACCTTGATGGGGGTGAAGGTACGGTTTGTTTCCTACCATATGAGAGACCTAACATGTGATTGGTGGGATGTGGTATGTCGTGCATTGGGATCTGTGGCGATGGTGACCATGACTTGGGAGGAGTTTGTTACGAGATTCCAAGAGGAGTTTGCACCAACGATCGAGGTGCAGAAACACTTGAGGGAGTTTTAGGACCTTTGTCAGACTATCGAAACTATGGCGGAGATCACCGCCAAGTTCTGTAAGAGGGTTCCGTTGGTTCCACAGTATGTTGTGGAAGAGGAGTTGAAGAAGACGAGATATCATGACATGTTGAAGTATAATATCATAGAGTTTATGATCTTTCGAGGTGCAAGACCTTGAATGATACGATTGCGAGGGACCCGGGAATGGGAGATTGAGCTAGAGCTTCAAACAAAGCGCAAGTCGGAACAGGTGTAGACAACAGTGAGCCAGACTAAGAAGCCTAATACTTCTGATTCGCACACTAGGAGCTAATGGGGTTGGAACCATTGCGGCAAGCTGCACGGTGGGGCATGTTGAGGAATGCAGATTGTTTCAGATGTGGACAAAATAGTCATATGAGTAGAGATTGCCCCCAAGGCACACTGATCTACTTTCATTGCAATCAGTTTGACCATAAAAAGGCCGATTGTCTGAGGCTAACACAAGGAGCGGTAATAACCACCATAAGGATTACTGATGCACATGAAGTCAAGGTGGACGCACCTGTAAGGAAGAGCGGGGTGTTTCAGTTGATGGTTGAGGAGTCGAGAGAAACGCCTGGTGTGGTTATGGGCATGTCTCCTTATCTTATTTATTATTATTATTATTTTGTTTATGCTCATACTTTATTTGATCATGTATAAGGACTTTCTTAGTCAATGATATGATTACTCATATTCTATTTGCTTCAAGTGTTACTCGATATTTTGTATCTCTTGCACTTAGCAAGAAGTTTAGTGATGTTCCTGGGATATTGGATTATCCACTAGAGGTAGAGATTGTTGATGATTGCTTAGTGAGTGCTTTAAGGGTTCATCTAGGATGTGTTCTAAACATACTCAGTGAGAGATATCCAATTGATTTGGTTTTGATTCCGTTGTGAGGATCGAAGGTTATTATAGGGATGGATTGGTCGGGTCCTAATGGGGGCTTGATTGATTGTGATCAGCAGTTAGTCATAGTTTGATCCCTAAGTGGGGGAGAACTTATTGTTCCGGGAGAGGGTGCTCAGCGTGGACCAACTCTTTGTTCAGACGCAAGGGCTAGGAGATATATTCAGTAGGGTAGTTCTGGAAATTTGGCCTATGTGGCGGATAATCGAGTTGGCGACATGGAGATTGTGAGTGATGTGCCCATTGTTTAGGATTTTCCTGATCTATTTCTTAAGGATTTGCTTGGAGTGCCTCCAGAGAGGCAGGTGGAGTTCCGAATTGATTTAGTTCCTAGTGTGGTCTCGATAGCAAAAGCACCATATCAATTAGTACCATCGGAGATGCAGGAGTTATCTACGCAGCTTCATGAGTTATTAGACAAGGGATTTATCATACCAGGTAGTTCACCATGGAGAGCACTGATCATGTTCGTGAAAAAAGGACGGTTCATACTGTATGTACATTGACTACCGAGACTTGAATAAGATAATGGTGAAAAACCGTTACCTACTCTAGAGGAGTAATGATCTATTTGAACAACTTAGGGCGCATCTTAGTTCTCCAAGATTGATTTGCGGTCAGGTTACCATCAGATGAGATTCAAAGATGAGGATGTGAATAAGACGGCCTCCATGACTCGTTATGGTCATTACGAGTTCATGGTGATGTCATTCGGGCTCACCAACTGTGACAACCCGATATTTCAACTACATGTAAACGACCTAAAAAGTCAAGTATTGTAACCACGTTAGTTGTAATAAAATTAACTTCGAAAATAAAATATCCAAAAACCACTAATTAAATTACCTATTATCTTAGATGTCATTAAACTGTGACCGTACGTAAAAAGAACGCCCAAATCCAACTTCGTATAAGAAAGTTAGGAATTTTTCAAGTTCGGCTTAACGGCAGACGGCTAAAAACTCGAATCAGAGATCGAGCGACTTTTGGCCGGAATGACCTAAACGAGAATCGAAGGTCTCAACAATGGTATTTCAGCGGTAAAAAGTCTAGCAAAAACCGACGTCAGATAAAGAAGTTATGAATTTCTAAAGAAATTTTCTTATCGCGACCTTTTAAAAATAAATAATAAAAATAATTTTGGAATTTGCCGATGGGATCTAAACGAAAGTTGTAGAGTATCATCTCACCTTCGCGTGGATATAAAGAACGTCGAAAACGGAGTTCGTATGAAGAAGATATGAATTTTTGAAGTTTGCTAAATAATTAATATATAAATTTAATTCAAAAATAGGTATTATCTGAAGGATGAGTCACCGGATCCATCCGAGTTACACGCCGCGTACTCAAGGCCTAGGCTCCGGTTCGTCCACATTGCCCCTATGCGAGACTACCCGTCCCGTTCCATTCGAAGCTGAGGCAGTCGAGGACTCGGCCACGCATGACGCACGAGTAAGCCCCGCGTACCGAGGCCTCTCAGCCCCTATAAAAGGGTTGCGAGGGTTCCGGGGAAACTTGCTCATTTTCTCTCATTTTTCTTGTATTTTGCCTCGTTTTCCATGCAATAATTATACCGAAGCCCCGATTCCCATACGCAAGCCCCGAAGGAAGTTTCACGCTCCCGAGATTCCCGAGAATCCCGAGAGAATCCGCTTTTTCAAGCCAAAGTTCTGCTCGGTTTCCGACACACCTTCTTCAATCTATCAAGTGAGTTCATACCCCTATAATTCACACTTTTAAATGTTTTATGAGTACTTTTACACGCTTTTAAGGGGGAGGGGGGAAATACAAGTAAAACACTCGATTATTATCGTGTGTTATATAAACTTTCACTATACGCGTTTTATCAAAGGAATCATATGTGATTTAAAACTATTATGGGGAAACTTTCATATGCAAATTATACCACGACAACATTTTATCTTTTGAAATGAGAAACGATTTATGTATTTATATAAACCAGATACTTTGCTTATACTACATTTCTGTGTGTCGGTTTTAGCACTACAAAAACTACACTTTTCATTACAAGTGAACATTTTCACTAAGGGTTTACTATACAAACGAAACACACTTTTAGGAAACTATAATAGGTATAGGTTTACGAGAATACTACGAACTTTTACATACATGGAAATACTATTTCAAGAAACTATTTTCATATACAATAACAAACGAATATTTTCACACGTAAATCTGTTTTATACTAAGTTTTGTGAGACATTAACTTCACGTACATTCGAGTACACATTTCAAGTCCTGTATTATATACCAGAATCCCTTGGAGGGGAAGCATGGTGTTTGTGTATAGATCTGTACGGGCTTGACAATCCGCGCCCTGACTGTTAGCTACAATCCACCATTTGGGGTGACAAACGTCAGAACATTCCAACACCTAAAGAACGTTGTGTATAGGCATTTCTAGTCAATAGCATGGTTATAAAACTCACATAGAGTATTAAAAACACAATGATTCACGGGGTTTTTCAGACGTATTGGAAATTTTATACGTACATACTTTTACTAGAAACAAACATTGGTCTTGAAAGAAGGCTACATTTATACTAGTAGAAAATATAGGATTTTCTAGGAACAAACAAACAAGAACAGAAACATTTCATTTTATGCAAACATTGTCATTAAATACTTATAAAACTCACCAGCTTAAATGTTGATCTACTCTTTCAAAACTACTTGTATGTCCTAGGGATTCAGTAATTATAGGTAACAAACAGGTTTTGGAGAAGGGACGTTGTGGCGCCAGTTTAATTTCATATTTTGACATCATATTGTAATTCGTTTTGAACATGTACTCTTTTAAACAATGTAAACTTTCAATTATATATATGATGGTTGTATTGCTTTCTTTACTATGTATTGATTTGTTACGTTACCACATGAAATCATCCGCCCCCGAACGTTTCCGTCGTTCCGGTTTGGGGGTGTGACACCAACACACCAACAACTTTTATGGATCTTATGAACTGGGATAGTGGCAAAAGCATAGTAAAATAGAGATTGTGTGTATCTGTATGCTTTTTTAGAGGATGGTGCAGAACAACGATGGTGGCAGGTGGATGGTGGTGGTGAACGACGATGATGGCAAACGAATGGTGGTGGTGAACGGTGATGGTGGAAGGTGGATCGTGATGGTGAATGATGATAGTGGGATATATTGTGTGTTCTTGAAAAGGTGTCATCTGGTGGGTGTTCTTATGAGAGAGAGAGAGAGAGTGAGAGAGAGAGAGAGAGAGAGAGAGAGCCTCTTAGTATCTTTAATTATTTAAAAACATTAATAGAAATTTTAAAAAAATTAAAAATACAAGTCTAAAGGGTACAGTAGTCATTTTAAGTGTATGGGGACCAAAAACACTAAAATGATCCAAAATTAGACCAATAATGCACCCCAAACGTTTTTGAATCAAAATCACATAATTTTGCCCACCAATGGACCATTTTTGCAATTTTTATTTATAAGTTTTTGGGATGTTCAATTCGAGTATTAGGATTGTTTAGTCCTTACTCGAAATGAGTTGATCAACGAGTAGCTCACTAGATATTTCATTGCCTAACCTATTTTAGATGTATGTTTAGAATGGATTTCAGAAGACCTTGGCTTGTGGGGAACTTGAACCTTTGTTATGATACCTAATGAACAATCTTGTGTCTTAAAAATTTTATGAAACTTTTCGGATTGTTAAACTTTTCCGCATCAAACTTCTAACTTTTTAAATCTCAAGAGTTTAAATTTTGTTTGAAAATGATTTTACAAATAGGTCCTAAAGAAGCGTGTTACAATGTTTATGTTCAAAACATAATGCATGTACATCATACAATTTTAACACTTAAAAAATATATCCAATGATTAAAAAAATAAACTTTGCTTTATTATTATTTATATTATTGTTATATATATTATTTTGAATAATAATAATAATAAAATAAATAATATTAATAAAAAAACACAACAAAAGCTAAAATAAACTAAAGTAAAAAAAAATAATAATAAAAAAAAAATAAAAAATAAAAAATAAAAAAAAAAAAAATTAAAAGGTGGGTACAATTAATAGTGAACAAGGTCATATAGATTTACCCAAGATTATACTTTGAAGATTTGAGACATTGATATTGTAATTACTATGACAAAGTTCTGGTCATAAAAACACAAATTTATCTTAGCTTTAGTTTAAAATGTTAACACTTTAAATTTTGACATATTGGTTGAATATTGTAATTACTATTTCTTAGGTGCGATTATAAAACAAAATTATCTAAGCTTTTACTATTGTAAATTTTGCAAGGGATAATGATTTAAAAGGATAATAAATTTTTAGATTCATACATATCTGATCACTGTGTTTTTTTTTTTTTCCGTCCATATTTACCCCTTCAACTTGTTAAATTGTACACATTCAGTCCTTATGACCGGTTACTTCAGGTTAACCAGAAAAAATTACTTAATAGGATAATAATTTTTCATTTTGTACACCTTTAGTCCTTAATTTTTTTGTACATATTTAGTCCATAACATTTTTTTTTTTTCAAAATAAGTCATTTTTTGTACTCATTCAGTACTCACGAATGATTTTTTTAGGTTTTTCTCACGATATCTTACGTGTGACAATCATTGATAAGGTGTTTGGAGTTGTTGATGTTTATGTTCAACATGATCCCGACTGCTTGGTTGCGTAGGTCTTGTGGTTTGGCTTAGGTCTTGTATTGTGAACGTCATAACTTCTTCATACGATATCAGATTTTAATGATCTTTATATCCACGCGTTCATTTTTTCATTAAGATTACTCCCATTAAATGTAATATACTTTTACTTATGATTTTATAAAAAAAACATCCATGCATTCATTCATAAAAAATGTATGGACATGGGCAGACACAAGAATACATAGTAGGTGTTGCCGATATAAAATAGGTGTTGCTAATACATGAAAAATAAGTATAAACGAAAAAAATTAAAATTTTTTCCACTGCGGACAGAAAAAATAGGTGTTGCAGGTGCAACACCGGGACCAGACTAAATCTGCCTCTGCGTATGGATATAAAAATCATAAGTAAAATATATTATTTTTTAATGTGAGTAACCTAAATAAAAGTTGTAGTAGACTAAAATACGAACACATCGATATAAAAATCGTTCACATGGATATAATCATATGAAGAAGTTATGATGTTCAGAACACATGACCTAAGCAACTAAGTAGTCGAGATCGCGATGGATATAAGCATCAAAAGACAAAAACACTTGATTAATGAATTTTCCATGTAAGATTTCGTGAGAAAAATCTAAAAAAGAAAATCATTCATAAGTACTTAATGATAACAAAAACAAAAATGACTTATTTAAAAAAAAAAAAATCATTAAGGACTAAATGTGTACAAAAATATTAAGGATTAAATGTGTACAAAGTGAGAAATATATTACCCTATTAAGTCATTTTTACCGGTTAACCTGGAGTGGTCGGTCATAAGGACTGAATGTGTACAGTTTAAAAAATTGAATGGGTAAATATAAACAAAAAAAAAAACTCAGTGATCAAATATATAAAAATCGAATAATACATTACCCTTTTAAGTCATTATCCCATTTTGCAACCTGTAAACTTTCTACATAAAGAAAACCAAATTATGGGCATTTAAGCAAACATGTTATATAAATGTTGATATTAGTTAATCTAACTCCTCTAATTCTATGATTTTCCATGGAGCTAATTCATGTTTTGGCGGCTTGATACTATTCTCTAATACAAATATCACAGCTTAAAGTAAAAGGAGTTCAAACACGATATTTTTGTTAGACAAAATTACAAAAATGGTCCCTATAGTTTGCCAAAAGTCACAAAGTCAGTTCTTGCTAATTTTTTTTGACGAACATGGTCCCTATGGTTTCCAAAACTTGCATCAATGGCCCTTTTTGCTGACGCAATTACTGTTCATCCGTTAGTGTAAGGGTATTTTGGTCTTTTCAAGTAGCAGAGACTGGGTTTGTGATTATAGGTAAACCATAGTGACGGTTTATGTATTTTATGTTTATGAGTTTGTAACTTTTCCACCCATTTACTTTTTAAAATATCATTTTGAACCCTTCACTTTGAACTTTGAAAAATGTTACTTTCACCCCTCTATTTTCTAAATTTTCGTGTTTAACTCCGTATTATATATAATTTGTTTTTTATTAATAACTTATGTTCGCTAACCTAAAAAAACTATTTTTACGTGTTTATTTTCATATATTTATCGGTATAATTCAAGGTGATCAAGGTTTCGACTATAATTTAGAACTTTCTTTCGTTATTTTTTTTTAAAGTTACATGGTTTTTTTTATAAAATTCTCGGTTTAAATTCGAGCTTATTTTTCAACGTAGTTTTTTTTTTTTTTTTTTTTTTTTTTTTTAACTTTATGTACGTTTCCTACGTATGAGACGGATCATATATAATAACTTTCGTTTGTTAATTTTAAAAAATATATTATATTCGAGATTGTCTATGTTTTGATGTATTTTGTATACATTTTGTGCTTAATTTTATATACATTCCTACGTATCATTTGGGTCATATATAATAACGTTCGTTTGTTAGCTTAAAAAAAGGTAGTATATTCGAGTTTGTCTATGTTTCAACCTAATTTTTGTTTCATGTTTTTTACGTATCAATATAGATTCAAGTTCATCTATATTTCTATGTAATTTTTTTTTTCATGTTTCGTGCTTATTTTATTTACGTGTTTTTTTTTTCATTCATGTTTTTTTATGTCGAAATGCAACTTTTATGACTATAATCACCAAAATTCAACTTACAAAATTCAAGCTTATAATTACGCTTTTATCTATTATATGTGAACAAACTTATACGTAGAAACATACATAAAATAAGCACCAAAACGTTTTGCGAAACATATTTTTTAACGTTTTCGTGCTTTATTTTCTGTACGTTTCCTACTTATGATTAGGGTCACATATTATATATTTTTTTATTATTTAAACTTTCGTTCGTTAACTTAAAAAAATCTTACTTATTTTTATGCACGTGCTAATATAAATTTGAGTTTTTCTTTTTCTTTATTTTTTATGTTTTGATTTAATTTTTTTGTACGTTTTGGTGCTTATTTTATGTATATTCCTACGTATAAGTTTGTTCACATATAATAGATAAAAGCGTAATTATAAGCTTGAATTTTGTAAGTTGAATTTTGGTGATTATAGTCATAAAAGTTGCATTTCGACGTAAAAAAAAACATGAATGAAAAAAACACGTACATAAAAATAAGCACGAAACATAAAAAAAAAAAAAAAATTACGTCGAAATATAGATGATCTCGAATCTATATTGATACATAAAAAATATTAAACAAAAGTTAGGTCGAAACATAGACAAACTCGAATATACTATATTTTTTTAAGCTAGCAAACGAAAGTTATTATATATGACCCGAATGATACGTAGGAATGTATATAAAATTAAGCACAAAATGTATAAAAAATACATCAAAACATAGACAATCTCGAATATAATATATTTTTTAAAATTAACAAACGAAAGTTATTATATATGACCCGTCTCATACGTAGGAAACGTACATAAAATTTAAAAAAAAAAAAAAACTACGTCGAAAAATAAGCTTGAATTTAAACCGACAATTTAAAAAAAAAAAAAAAAAAAAAAAAAAAAAAAAAAAAAAAAAAAAAAAACCATGTAACTTTAAAAAAAAATAACGAAATAAAGTTCTAAATTATAATCGAAACATTGATCACCTTGAATTATACCGACAAATATATGAAAATAAACACGTAAAAATAGTTTTTTTAGGTTAGCGAACAAAAGTTATTAATAAAAAACAAATTATATATAATACGGGGTTAAACACGAAAATTTAGAAAATAAAAGGGTGAAAGTAACATTTTTCAAAGTTCAAAGTGAAGGGTTCAAAGTGATATTTTAAAAAGAAAATGGGTAGAAAAGTCACAAATTCATACACATAAAATACAGAAAAAAAAAATATACATAAATGGTCTCTATGGTTTACCCATAGTCACAAACCCAGTCTCTGCTACTTGAAAAGACCAAAATATCCTTACACTAACGGATGAACAGTAACAGCGTCAGCAAAAAGGACCATTGATGCAAGTTTTGGAAATCACAAGGACCATGTTCGTCAAAAAAAATTAACAGTGACTGACTTTGTGACTTTTAGCAAACTATAGGGACCATTTTTGTAATTTGGTCTTTTTGGTAGAAGTGCATAAGTAAGCATTGAAATTCAAAAGGTTTTGCTGAAAATGATATGTTGAGTTGGATGATAAAAGTAATGAACCGATTATAAAACTGAAATAATAACTTAAGTAAATGTTCATCCATGAAAGATTTATTTCCCCAACCTTCTAAATTAGGATTAATAGTCTTTATAAGACAGACAATAATTATCCTAAAAGATCCTCAAAACTAAACAAATTCACACATTTAAAGTGATGTATCCGACTACTTCTTCCTCTTCTTTGGAGGTTGGAGTTCTTCATCCTCATCCTCTTCCTCTTCTTCATCATCATCATCCTCATCTTCTCCATCATCATCATTATCATCATCATCATCATCACCATCATCATCTTCACCATCTTCATTATCATCTTCTTCATCTTCATCATTGTCATTATCATCATCATCTTGCTCTTCACCATTCTCTTCCTCTCCATCACCCTTTGCACCTTTAGTTATGTCTTTATTTATGTTATTTTTATTGTTGTTGTTATTGTTATCAATGTTATTCGGTGCATCATCAGAATCGTGATCTTCCTCTCCTTCAGACTCATTATTCCTATCATCATCATCATCATTATCATTGTCTTCATCGTTACTATCTCCTTGTAAAGGCTTCGAGTGGCATGTTTCATGGTCTCCTTTGATTTTAGGGTTTTCGGATAAAAACCGAGAGGAATCCTAAATAATTACATGTTTTAAAGTAGGTAAATAAATTATCATTTTAAAAACAATAATAGTAAATTAGCAAAAATATAAAATTATTAAACTTTTGAAACATTATATTATTTGATTTTTCATCGTAAACTAGTCATATTTTGCAATAATGAACAATTTTAGATGCAAATTGGCAATGTATTATACTACTTTTTTTTTTTTAAATCGTTCATATTTTGTAGTAGTGTTCTTATTTTAAAATTTTAATATAGATAAAAAAAAAGTCAAAACATAAATTAACAATAATAGTAATTAATATAATATTAATTTACATGAAGTAGGTGTGCCTGTTGTATTGGAACTTAGACTTAGAAAAATATATACATAAAATATACAAAATATAGTTTGGTGGATAAAACATCCATTTCGCTAAGGCAAGTGGCTAAGAAAGTGGCATCAAGTTTTGGAATATTCGCACCCCATACTACACGTTCCTAATTAAATTATTAATTATTTAATAAATGCTTTAAGTCGAAATCTTTAATAGATACTTTCTTAAGATTTCGTTATATACGAAAAATGTTAAAATGAAACGAATCTATATAGTATTTTATAAGATTGATCTATGTACTTTCCCGGACTCCAAAATTGAAGCTCTTTTTTTTTTTTTTTTTTTTTTTTTTTTTTTTCAATTTTAGTAAATATTTCAAAGTTTCATATTGAATTTAATTCCTATGTTTTTCTGATTTTGATTTTCATCACAACGTTTCATTATAATTTCGGACTTTGTTTAAAGGTAAATAAAGTTTTGTGCAAATTTGAAAATTTATTAACTCTACACTAAAACCGACAGAAATTCAAAAAAATAAAAATACCAATAGTTTAAGTTCACGTATATTTAATTAGAGATCTACTTAATAAGAATATTTTGATGATAATGAATAAGCCAAACTTTATAAAAGTTACTGTAATATTATATATATTATTTTGAGCATGGAAATTTTAATTTTGTTTACTACAAAAACTTTTTAATTATATATAAACCATATCATACTTCGTGAGTTGTTCGTTTAACAATCCACATGATTTTTTTATTTAATTTAGCCATTAGTTTGAATTTTTTTTAACAAAAAAAAATGTTAGAAATTCTTCCCATGGTTTTTACGATTGGGAAACATTTACAGTGGTTTCTTTTGAAAAAATTTCAATAGTTAAATTATAATAAATAAATAAACTTTATGGATTTGTATTGAATTTGGTCTTTAACAATATAAAATATACTAAGATAACATTTGAAAAATTCATGAATTATTGTATTAAATCTTAAAATCTTTTTGTTTTTCTAAGCAAATCAATTGAAAAAAAAAATAGTTATTTAAAATTGGCGAAGAGAAAACACAACTGACATGAGATCAGTAGACACCAAAATCATTGCTTGTGATCCAAAACAAAGTCCACGTCTTTTTCTTTTTTTAATTCAAGAGAAGAAAATCTAAAGAACAACATAAAAGGACGAAAAAAACTAAAAAGCGTATATTAGCAGTACACGCAATAGTAAAAGTTCAATTTGGCGCAATTTAAGAACCAAAAAATCAAACGAACCTGAACTCGAAGCAAAGCAGACACTAGCAGAGTAGCTAGAGCTTCACCAGCGTATTTTAGCAAACTATAACTGATAACGCTATGAATCGCCTCCATTTCGTAAAAGTAGAATCACGATAACTAGCAACACCACATAAACTTATCAGATTAGTTGAAGAAACTTATCAGATTCCAAAAACGCTGGAAACGCAACATTAACTTGAAGAACCCACAGAAGAAGCTCCGGTTTCATGAATATATTACTGAATTGAATGAAATTTGAGAAGAAAAACTTACGAAACGAAAGATCCGGTGACTGATGAAGCAGATCTGGAGGTTTTGTGAGCTAAAACCTGAGAACGGAGACGCCGGAGGTAGCGTTCATTGTGAACCGTTGGATGATGATCGTTGATGAAAAGCGTGAGATAGCTGTAGATATAATTCAAGAGGAAGAGAGAAGAGAGGTGCGATTTTGAGTGTGGTGTTACTCAGGACCTGCCCGTAATATCTTCACAGGGTCTTGGGCAGTTCGGGCAGGGTATTTAATTGTTTAATACTTTAATATGCTAGTCGTTGCTACCGAATTCAGTGGATTTGATTTTCTTTAAAGAATATTTTAAAGATAATCATGCCTGAGTAGTAAATAGTAATTTATCAGCTTTTATAATTACATTTTGGACGAATTACAAAAACGTTATTTTGACAATTTTTTGTTTTAAATTTAATTTGTTACAATTCTTGCTATTTAACGGGTGTTGATATGGCAAATAATTGTATGAGTTTTGATGATGTGATAGTCTAATATTGCATGATAACATGAAAATTTTGGGAACATTATATTTTGGATGTTCTTAATTAAAAAAGAAAAAACTAAAATATAGTGAATTTTATGATAATTTTTTAGGGAAAATCTTCAAAAAAATCATAATATTTTTTGTTAGTTTACGAAAGAATCACATATTAGTTTTTTTATATAAAAACCCTAAAAATCGATAAAATGTTGCATTCTGACCTGTTTTTTCTGGTTCAAACAGTGATAGATTTGTAACATCTCAAAAATACCGATAAATATTTTCATTTTTAAACCATTAATTTCATACAACCATTTGTTCAAAAACCAATCAGAGTGAATTTCATTTTCCGAACATCAGAGTAAACAAATATAATCAGTGCGGAAATGCCATAGAGGAACGTTGTGCTATCAAGCCGGGTCATTCCCTTTGAAACTAGAGTACCTAAAAAATGTTAAGCCACAAACCATAAGCATGAAGCTCAGTTGGTTCCCGAAAATACGACATACCATACAATGGGCTCAGTCCGACATACAGATGGACCCAACCCAACATATTCATGGGCCCCGCCCAACATGTAAGTAGGCCCAACCCAACTTGCAAATAGGCCCGACTCAACATAGATATAAATGGGCTTAGTCCAACTATGCAAATACGCCCAGTCCAACATATACATGCAAGCATAACATCCTGTTTCGAGTCATTTCATAATTCAGGGTCATGACCCAAAGATCAAGTATCATAAGACTTCGGGCTTTGGGGAAAGAGAGGTTTAGACCCATTTAGATGTAGAAAATGTAGAATATTAGATCCAAGAGTTCAGTTTGTGCTTTGGAGTCAAAGAGTAAAATAAGAAAAGTGGTGTTCAGACTTCTTTTATGAATTAAGGATTTTAGTTCGATGTGTTTTACGTCAAAAGTAATTAGATTGGGTTGTAGAGCTCCTCAATACCTTTCTGTGAATATAAAGATCTTCAATATCGGAGTTGGAACGAAGAAGTTATGACCGTTAGAAGTGTTGGGGTTTGGCCATAAGAACATTCCTATGTGCACATACAAACCCTAATGCTTGGATCTAGGTTTCTCTAATTGAACATGCAATGTATCCAAGACTTTGATTGATAAATCTAGTATAATAACACAAGAAATCAGATCTAAAAGAATACCTTGAATTACTTGCTTGAATCTTCTTGTCCTTGGAGCTTAGAGTCACAAATGTCACTCCTCTAATGGCTTACAAACACCAACTAGCAAGAGGATGATTTGAGAGAGATGGAAGAGGTTGAGAAATTAGCTAGGGTTCCTCCAATAACAAGGGTGCCGATTTCCTCACCCCTATGGGTGTATTTATACTAGTGAGCCTCCTAGGGTTTCACCCTTAAAACCCTAATTGGATAACTTAGGCTCTAAGCAATCCAATCTCCTTATTGATAAGCCTTTGGACGATTTGTAGGTTTATCCAAACCCTAAAATCCGTCCACCCCTTATCCCTAAGGAGTTACTGCTCAAAATACTACTATCATACAATTGACAGTTTATACCCCTTTATTCAATTAATCTCTTTAAGTCACCAAATTAATTCCTAATTAATTTATGACTTATATTAATCAAATAACAACATTATTATTCCTTATATTATTCTCATAATATATTAATAATATTTCTTCTCTCATTATAAATCATCCTGTCAAGTTGCTATGGTGAAGGCAACCCAAAAGGACCATGCTCAATCGGGTCAAGTACTTACCAAATATAGTTGCAGCCGTAGACACTATTCCAACAGTCTCGCACTTGGATAAGTCTAGTAACTATATATACCGATTAGCAATCGTAGCTCTCAAAGACGCTATCAAACTCTGATCTTATCAATTTTGTCCTTTAGATAAGGGGTCGTACAGTCCTCTGTTTAGATATCATGCTATCAATTCTATGGAACCAATTGTCCAGCATTTGGTTTCTCGATCTCAGATTTATTCGACATAGAACTTAATCGAACACATCAATTTAGTTCTGACCGGGCCCGGCACATAAGTCAAATCAAATCATCGAGCGGCCGAGATATCACTTTTACCCTCTTAGGATAATAGTAACAGATAAACTTAGACTTATATGCATTTACTTATTCATTAATCAACTATACACAACAATGCGTTTTATAACATCAATTTACTGATGCGGTTTCAGATTATCAATGTACAACCAATTAACAAATAACAAACCATATAACTAGGTTTTAAGACCATATGATATTATCGTCTTGCGATCAACCTTTTTCGTCAAATTCCATAAGGTGATTCCAGCAAGCGCGGGTTTGTTCCAATGCTCAAAACTAGTTCATAAGCACTCATGAACGTTGCAGCAAACTTTTGCTATGTCTAATACCATTTAGACAATCTACACACCAATTCATGACTATCTTCATTCATACCTACTTCCAACATATGAACGATTGTGGATTGTTTGAATAATTCGATTATTCCAAATAAACTCAATTATTCAGGAAGCCAAAACATGCAAAGTGAAACAATAGTTAAACATTTAACATATGACAGTAACTTTACTTATAAACAATACTCCTTTATTTATTTATCAAATGTTAAATTACATTTATCTATTATAAGTTTCTAAAATTATCTAATCTAATCTAATATCATCTCTCAGCCCAATACTCCTAGCATGTTGCAAATGCTTAACCCTACTCAGTCCCTTCATAAGCGGATCTGCTTGGTTATCTTCTGATGATATCCTCCTCACCACGAGGTGTCCTTCGTCTACTCGATGTCTAATGAAATGATATTTTCTATCGATATGACGAGATCTACCATGATCCCTTGGTTCCTTGGTCAAGGCAACCGCTCCTTCATTATCACAGAAAATTTCCATAGGCTCCTTTATGGTAGGCACAACTCTAAGATCACCAATGAAGTTCTTCAGCCATATTGCCTCCTTCGACGCTTCGCTCGCTGCAATGTACTCTGATTCGCATGTTGAATCAGCTACGGTTTCCTGCTTGGAACTCTTCCAAGTTACTACTCCTCCATTAAGAGTAAAGACCCAGCCCGACTGCGAACGGAAGTTGTCCCTGTCGGTTTGAAAGCTGGTGTCACTATACCCTCGCACCTTCAAGTCATCACTCCCCCCGAGGACTAAAAACCATTCCTGGTCCTCCGAAGGTACTTAAGGATATTCTTGACCGCAATCCAATGTGCTCTGTCAGGGTTCCCTTGATATCTACTAACCATGCTCAAAGCAAAGGCTACATCAGGGCGAGTACAAATCATAGCATACATGATTGAGCCAATTGCGGAAGCGTATGGTACTCGGCTCATCTCTGCTATCTCGGCTTCGGTACTCGGACTTTGAGTCTTACTCAACTTGGCATTACTTTGTATCGGTAATTCTCCCTTCTTTGAATTTTCCATACTAAAATGTTTTAGTACTTTATCTAAGTAAGTGTTCTGACTAAGTCCTATTAGTCTCTTACTTCTTTCTCTCATTATCCTTATTCCCAAAATATAGGAAGCCTCTCCGAGGTCCTTCATAGCGAAGCACTTCCCGAGCCAGGACTTAACCTCCTGTAGAGTCGGGATGTCGTTTCCTATGAGCAGTATGTCATCGACATACAAAACGAGAAAGCTAACTATGCTCCCACTGGCTTTGACATATACACATGATTCATCTTCGCTTCGTACAAATCCAAACTCTTTGACTTTCTCATCGAAGCAAATATTCCATCTGCGAGACGCTTGCTTAAGTCCATAAATGGACTTCTCAAGCTTACACACTCTATTTGGATGCTTCGGATCAACAATACCCTCTGGCTGAGCCATGTAAACATCCTCAGCTAACTTCCCGTTAAGGAAAGCGGTCTTGACATCCATTTTGCCAAATCTCATAATCATGAAATGCGGCAATAGCTAGCATCACTCTAATAGACTTTATCTTCGCAATTGGTGAGAAGGTCTCATCATAGTCAACTCCGGGAGTTTGAGTAAAGCCCTTCGCAACCAATCACGCCTTATATGTGTGTACGTTTCCATCCACATCGGTCTTCTTCTTGAAGATCCATTTGCACCCAACGGTCTTACGTCCGTGCACATTATCAACCAAATTCCAAACTTGGTTGTCATACATGGATTGGATCTCGCTGTCCATTGCCTCTTTCCATTTTGCAGACTCTGGGCCTGCCATGGCTTCCTTAAAGCTATTAGGTTCATCTAGATTTATTAGTGTACCATCACAAATATACGTGTCCCCTTCGGTAGTAATATGAAAACCATATAACTGGGGTTGAACTCTAACTCTTTCGGAACGTCTAAGAGGTAAGGACTGGTCAATCGGTTCAACCGGAGTTTCCTCCTCGGGTTGATTGCCAGCGGTAGAGGTTTCTTCATCAATCAATTCTTGAATCTCTTCAAGCTTGATTTGCCTCCCACTGTCTCCTTGGCTTATGAGTTCTCTCTCTCGAAAAACCCCTCTCCTCGCAACGAAGACAACATTGTCACTCGGTCTATAGAAGAGATATCCAAAGGATTTCTGTGGGTAGCCGATGAAAATACATCGCTCACTACGAGGTTCGAGCTTGTCGTGCATATCTCGTCTTACGAAAGCCTCGCAACCCCAAACCTTTATATATGCTAACGAGGGAGCTTTCCCTGTCCACATCTCGTGAGGTGTTTTGGTAACCTTCTTCTTAGGGACTCGGTTAAGGATATTGTAACAACGCAAATTTTCAAATAAATTTTTTCATTTAAAATAAAGTAGTTTCATTCAACCAATAATATTTATTTCATGTTTCATAACAAATTCATATATAAAATCCCCAAGATCTCGAATAGCAGCAGTGTGTATGCATCATGCCGGTGCCTTCCCACGGTCCTCGCTAGTACCTGAAACACATACGTAACAACTTGTAAGCATAAATGCTTAGTGAGTTCCCCAGTATACGACTTACACACATACGCCTTTCCAGGCCCTGACCTTCCGGTCCACAATACATTGCCTTCCGGCCCGTAACATAATCGCCTTCCGGCCCATAACATATTGCCTTCCGGCCCGTATCATATTGCCTTCCGGCCCATAGTATATTGCCTTCCGGCCCATAACATTTACAACACATAATACATTTAATATAATACACATAGCACATACATCATACATCATACCTGACCTTTCTGTCACATAACATATCGCCTTCCGGCCCGTATAAACATACATATCATGCATAACATCTACCTTTCTATTTATAGCATAAATAACACATATCATATACGACCTTCCGGTCTCACAGTCATACCCTTCCGGGTGAAGTATAGTGAGAAGACTCACCTCGTAGTATGTAAACTATAAACTCTTGAAACCACTCGCACTCGGTCCGCCGATCTGCAGTCTCCCTATAATACCATATACCCTTATTAATAATCTTATCAAACAAGACAACTGACCCTACGAAATTAGATGCAGGTCAACTCTGGTCAATGGTCAACTTGACCGGACTCGTCGAGTGCAAAGGCGACTCGACGAGTCTAGACGTCCTCCCCAACTTCCCTGTTGTTCCCCTTTCTACTCTTCGAGTATCCCTCCTGACTCGACGAGATCCTCGTGGAAGAATCGCGGGGCCACCCCGACTCCACTCGCCGAGTCTGAAGAATAACTCGACGAGTTCCAATGAATCCTCAAGCTACTCGCCGAGTCTGAAGAACAACTCGGCGAGTCCCAGTAAATCTTCAAGCTACTCGCCGAGTCTGATCATTGGACTCGGCGAGTCCATGCCATGCAGTCGATCATCTGCCTCCTGAAATACGCATGGTCCCGAGACATGCAATCATGGGACTTTCTGGACCTCTAAGCATCCTATTACTGGGGTATAAACGATTGGGTAACAACATAATAATCTACCTAATCCCCAAATGGGTCTCATAAACCCTAGATTCGTGTACACCACCAAAACAACAGAAACGGTCCGAGTATTACCTGAAAAACGTGTTCTCTGTGTCCCAACCTTCAGAACTCAATCCTCTTGATCTTCCTTTGACCAAACCTTGCCTCTTCTTGCCTAACAATCTCCTCAAGGTCCCAATAGCCTTCCCTTCTCCTCTAGTCGTCCACAGATGCTTAGGTTCTTCACAATCGGCCAAAAAAACGTACAATGACGGCCTAAGAGGCATTATATACGTTCCAAACTAAACGGCTAGGGTTTCTGCTGAACAGGGTCGACTCGCCGAGTCCATATCTGGACTCGTCGAGTCCAGTCGCGCATCCGCGACCAAGCCTGTGGTCCTACTCGGCGAGTCAGGCACCAACTCGCCGAGTCCCTTCCTAAAATGTCCCAAAAATAGTTTTAAAACAATACCTGAAATTCCGGGCTGTTACAACTCTCCCCCACTAGAACTAGACTTCGCCCTCGAAGTCTCACTCTGCGAATAACTCCGGATGTTGCTCCCGCATTTCACGCTCCGGCTCCCAGGTCATCTCCGATCCCTTCCGGTGTTGCCACTGAACCAACACCAGAGGTACCTCCTTGTTCTGCAGAACCTTGATCTTCCGATCCCTGATAGCTACCGGTCTCTCGGCGTAATTCAGGCTCGCATCCACCTGAATGTCCTCTAACGGAACCACTGCCGATTCATTGGCTATACACTTCCTCAACTGTGATACGTGAAAGGTATTATGAATTTGTCCCAACTCTGCTGGCAATTCTAGCCGATAAGCTACCCGACCTACTCTTGCAATTACCCAAAATGGACCTATGAACCGGGGCCCTAATTTGCCCCTCTTTCTGAACCGGATCACTCCCTTCCAGGGAGAAACCTTCAGGAGAACGAAGTCGCCAACCTGGAATTCTAGCTCGGACCGGCGTCTATCCGCATAACTCTTCTGTCGGCTCTGGGCGGTCAATAACCTCTGCCTAACCTGCTGAATCTGCTCGGTCGTCTGAAGTACGATCTCTGTACTGCCCATCACTCTCTGTCCCACCTCTCCCCAGCAAATGGGAGTCCGACACCTCCTACCATACAACAACTCAAAAGGTGGCATACCAATGCTCGAATGATGGCTGTTGTTGTAGGAAAACTCAGCCAAAGGAAAATGCGCATCCCAGCTACCCCCGAAGTCTAGCACACACGCTCTAAGCATGTCTTCCAATGTCTGAATCGTCCGCTCGCTCTGACCGTCTGTCTGGGGATGGTATGCGGTACTAAAATGCAGTTTAGTACCCAGCTCCTCATGGAATTTCTTCCAGAACCTGGAAGTGAAGCGTACATCATGGTCTGAAACAATCGAGATAGCCACTCCATGCCGAGATACTATCTCTCTCACGTATAACTCCGCCAACTTCTCCGCTGATGAACTCTCGCTAATGGCAAGGAAGTGTGCACTCTTCGTCAACCTATCCACAATCACCCAAATTGCATCGACTCCTCTGGCAGTTCTCGGCAATTTGGTGATGAAATCCATCGTAATCTGTTCCCACTTCCACTCAGGAATCCCCAAGGGCTGCAACTTACCATGCGGTCTCTGGTGCTCGGCCTTAACCCTACGGCAGGTCAAACACCTCTCAACAAACCAAGCGACGTCTCTCTTCATGCAAGGCCACCAATATTCCTTTCTCAAGTCCAAATACATCTTCGTAGCACCGGGATGGATCGAGAATTTCGATCTATGAGCCTCCTCCATCAAAGTAGCACGCGTACCGCCCACGAATGGTACCCAAATCCGACCCTGAAACGTCAGAAGTCCTCGTCCATCCTTAACGAAATCCGAAACTAACCCAGCGACCCGCTCTTTCTTCTGTATTTCGGATCTCACAACCTCGGCCTGTGCCCCCCGAATAGCATCTAATACCGGAGTCATCACCGTCAGTCTCAGACATACGTCTCGCAATGGAGTGCTCTCCGCCCTACGACTCAATGCATCGGCTACCACATTAGCCTTGCCTGGGTGGTATAGGATCTCACAGTCATAATCCTTAACCACGTCCAACCATCTCCTCTGACGCATATTTAGGTTGGGTTGATCCATTAAATACTTCAAACTCTTATGGTCCGTGTATATAGTACAACGAACCCCGTACAGGTAGTGACGCCAAATCTTGAGAGCGAACACTACTGCCCCCAACTCTAAGTCATGCGTGGGATATCTCGCCTCGTGAGGCTTTAATTGCCTCGATGCATAAGCTATCACATGGCCTCTCTGCATCAACACTGCACCCAGTCCCGAAATCGATGCGTCGCAATATACGACAAAATCCTCCATCCCTTCCGGGAGGGCTAATACCGGGGCTTCGCACAGTCTCTGACGTAGTGTCTCGAAGGAAGTCTGTTGCTCGGGTCCCCATGAGAATGTAACACCCTTCCGGGTCAATCTGGTGAGCGGTACCGCGATCTTGGAGAAGTCCCTAATAAACCTCCGATAGTACCCCGCCAACCCAAGGAAACTCCTGATCTCGGAAGGTGACTTCGGTGCCTCCCAACTCATCACTGCTTCTACCTTGGCCGGATCGACCAATATCCCTGCCTGATTAACAACATGTCCAAGAAATTGGACCTCCCGCAACCAGAAGTCGCATTTGGAGAATTTTGCATATAGCTTCTCCGACCTCAGTACCTCAAGGACCTCCCTCAAATGCCCCTCAGGCTGCTCTCTAGTTCGCGAATACACTAGGATGTCGTCGATAAATACAATCACAGACCGATCCAGCATTGGCCTGCATACCATGTTCATGAGGTCCATGAACACTGCCGGGGCATTGGTGAGCCCGAAAGGCATCACCACGAACTCGTAATGCCCATACCGCGTCCTGAATGCTGTCTTCTGGACGTCCTCATCCCGCACTCTTACCTGATGGTACCCCGATCTCAAATCGATCTTGGAAAACCAAGATGCCCCTTGCAACTGATCGAATAGATCATCGATCCTCGGTAACGGATAGCGGTTCTTGACCGTCACCTTGTTCAACTCCCGGTAATCAATACACATCCGGTGTGAACCATCCTTCTTCTTGACGAACAGAATCGGTGCTCCCCACGGCGAGCTACTCGGCCGAATAAATCCCTTCCCCAGCAACTCCTGGAGTTGCGAGGACAACTCTTGCATCTCTGGAGGTGCAAGACGATAAGGCACCTTTGCAATAGGCGCAGCCCCCGGAATCAGGTCGATACCAAACTCTACTTGCCTCGCAGGAGGTACTCCCGGCAACTCCTCGGGAAAAACATCTGGAAACTCGCGCACCACTGGAACCTCCTCCACTGTCCTCGGTCTCTCGGAAGTCTCCCGCGTATCCATCACATACGCCACAAAACCTCTACATCCCTGCTGTAGGCATTGCCTCGCCCTAGCGGCCGAACAAAAAGCTGATCCTGAACGGGTACCCTCGCCGTATACCGTAAGAACTCCCCCACTAGGGTCTCGTATAGTCACCAGCTGACGCTTGCAGTCGATGACGGCGCTAAATCGGCTCAACCAGTCCATGCCCACGATGACACAGACATCCCCCATCGCAATAGGAATTAGGTCAATCGGAAACGCAACCCCGAAAATCTCTAGCACACATCCCCGAAGAACCTCCGTGGCATAAACCACCCTCTCGGCCGCAATAGAAACGCTCAGAGGCCGACTTAACGACTCACGCCTAATGCCGATATGCTGACTAAAAGCTAACGATACAAAGGATCTACTCGCACCCGAATCAAATAACACTAGAGCAGGCATAGAGTTCACAAGAAAAGTACCTACACATACATTACATAAGCATAACATTTCGGCTTAAAAGTAAATACGTGAATTACAGCATACCTGCCACAACATCGGGCGCAGCGCGGACCTCCTCCGCAGTCAGTTGAAAGGCTCTCCCGCGAGCCCTCGGGGCCTCGACCTTCGCCGGTCGGGTCTCAGTAGTCCTGGTAGTAGGTGTAGATCCCTGACGAAGCTGCGGGCACTCGGCCTTCCGATGGCCTGTCTGGTTGCAGTGAAAGCAAACCATAAACCCCTTAGGGCAATCCCTAGCAATGTGTCCCTCCTTGCCACACTTGTAGCAACCACCAGCTCGACATGCTCCCTCATGACCCTTGCCGCACTTCGTGCAAGTGCGGCCCTTCGGACCTCCCATCCTCGAATCAGCGGACTTGATCCGCTTGGCTGCCGGCTGAGACTGAGCCGGCCGCCGATCCACCTGCCGAGACTCGGCCTCCTCCCTCGCCTGAGTCTCCAACTCGATCTCGCGCTTCCTGGCGTTCGCCTGAAGCTCAGTGAAAGTATGATAGGTGGAGTTTGACACAAACTCCCGGATATCCCTTCTCAAAATGCCTAAATACCGGCTCATCCGTGACTGCTCCGAAGACACCAGCTCTGGGCAGAACATCGCCCTCTCGTGAAACTTCCGTGTGACCACCGCAATGGAATCAGTACCCTGCTTAAGGGTCAAGAACTCCTGAATCAATCGTTCCCTCTCCACTGGGGGAACATACTCGTCCCTGAACATCTCAGTAAACCTCTCCCACGTCACCTCTGTAATCTCCGCCAGAGTGAAGTTCGCCGTCACGAACTTCCACCAATCCTTCGCTCCCAGACGGAGCTGGTTCAAGGCGAACCGTACCCTCAGGTGCTCCGGGCATGAGCAAGTATAAAAGCACCCCTCAATGTCGGCGATCCACCTCATCGCCGCAATCGAATCCTGCGCCCCATCGAACTCAGGGGGTTTCGTGTTGCTGAATTCCCGGAATAGCAACGAATCACCCCCTTGCGGCCTAGCAGCGGCCACAGCTGCGGTAGCGGCAGCGACTGCAGCTTCAGTCAGTGCGGCGTACCGCTACTCAAACTCCTCCATCAGGGTGGTCTTAATGGACCCAAACATCTCCGGGATCTCAGCCCGAACCGCCGCAGCTACCTCCTCCTGAATCATCTGACGAATCTCCTCGTCACTCATACTGCTCGAACTCGCTCCGTGGCGTGTTGTAACCATAATGTCTCTGAAATATAACATAAGATTATCAGAGACTCCATCAAGTACTGTTGCACTCGATAACGCAACCCTACTCAGTCTCCGACATCCAGGGATTCTTACTTGGGTCGCCCACCGACCCGGTGTCTTCGGTAGTATGGGCCCAATACTACCAACCACACCGTATCAGCATTCGTCCCAAATCTTCCTCCCCGAACCCCGAATAGTGAGTACTCTACTTCTATTATGCACTACCTACCTGCACGCTATCAAATATCGCATATAAGCAAACTCCCTAGACTAAGGCATCACAAAACAGGCCATTCTAGTCCTATCATGAATACCTAGTCTTCTAGCATGCATAACAATTCATAATTCAGTGCATAACATAACATTGTAAGGTATTCTGGGGATCTTTACCGTTCGGGCGCTGGCTGATCGTACACACTGCGTCTTTCTCGTTTACCACTTTACCATTTATAAAAGTTTATGTATTTATTATTTTTAAAAGATTTTCCCTCAAATCCTCAGTTTGAGTTCAGTTACACCCGAAGGTACACCCGAATCCCTCAAACCAAGGCTCTGATACCAATTGTAACAACGCAAATTTTCAAATAAATTTTTTCATTTAAAATAAAGTAGTTTCATTCAACCAATAATATTTATTTCATGTTTCATAACAAATTCATATATAAAATCCCCAAGATCTCGAATAGCAGCAGTGTGTATGCATCATGCCGGCGCCTTCCCACGGTCCTCGCTAGTACCTGAAACACATACGTAACAACTTGTAAGCATAAATGCTTAGTGAGTTCCCCAGTATACGACTTACACACATACGCCTTTCCAGGCCCTGACCTTCCGGTCCACAGTACATTGCCTTCCGGCCCGTAACATAATCGCCTTCCGGCCCATAACATATTGCCTTCCGGCCCGTATCATATTGCCTTCCGGCCCATAGTATATTGCCTTCCGGCCCATAACATTTACAACACATAATACATTTAATATAATACACATAGCACATACATCATACATCATACCTGACCTTTCTGTCACATAACATATCGCCTTCCGGCCCGTATAAACATACATATCATGCATAACATCTACCTTTCTATTTATAGCATAAATAACACATATCATATACGACCTTCCGGTCTCACAGTCATACCCTTCCGGGTGAAGTATAGTGAGAAGACTCACCTCGTAGTATGTAAACTATAAACTCTTAAAACCACTCGCACTCGGTCCGCCGATCTGCAGTCTCCCTATAATACCATATACCCTTATTAATAATCTTATCAAACAAGACAACTGACCCTACGAAATTAGATGCAGGTCAACTCTGGTCAACGGTCAACTTGACCGGACTCGTCGAGTGCAAAGGCGACTCGACGAGTCTAGACGTCCTCCCCAACTTCCCTGTTGTTCCCCTTTCTACTCGTCGAGTATCCCTCCTGACTCGACGAGATCCTCGTGGAAGAATCGCGGGGCCACCCCGACTCCACTCGCCGAGTCTGAAGAATAACTCGACGAGTTCCAATGAATCCTTAAGCTACTCGCCGAGTCTGAAGAACAACTCGGCGAGTCCCAGTAAATCTTCAAGCTACTCGCCGAGTCTGATCATTGGACTCGGCGAGTCCATGCCATGCAGTCGATCATCTGCCTCCTGAAATACGCATGGTCCCGAGACATGCAATCATGGGACTTTCTGGACCTCTAAGCATCCTATTACTGGGGTATAAACGATTGGGTAACAACATAATAATCTACCTAATCCCCAAATGGGTCTCATAAACCCTAGATTCGTGTACACCACCAAAACAACAGAAACGGTCCGAGTATTACCTGAAAAACGTGTTCTCTGTGTCCCCAACCTTCAGAACTCAATCCTCTTGATCTTCCTTTGACCAAACCTTGCCTCTTCTTGCCTAACAATCTCCTCAAGGTCCCAATAGCCTTCCCTTCTCCTCTAGTCGTCCACAGATGCTTAGGTTCTTCACAATAGGCCAAAAAAACGTACAATGACGGCCTAAGAGGCATTATATACGTTCCAAACTAAACGGCTAGGGTTTCTGCTGAACAGGGTCGACTCGCCGAGTCCATATCTGGACTCGTCGAGTCCAGTCGCGCATCCGCGACCAAGCCTGTGGTCCTACTCAGCGAGTCAGGCACCCACTCGCTGAGTCCCTTCCTAAAATGTGCCAAAAATAGTTTTAAAACAATACCTGAAATTCCGGGCTGTTACAGATATGGGCGGCAGTCTCTAAGGCATACCCCCAGAATGAGATAGATAGTGAAGCATGACTCATCATAGAACGAACCATGTCTAACAAGGTTCGATTACGCCTTTCTGCCACACCATTCAATTGTGGTTCCCTAGGTGGCGTCAATTGCGAAACTATTCCGCATTCTTTGAGATAGTCGTGGAATTCAAGACTTAGGTACTCTCCTCCTCGATCGGATCGAAACATCTTGATTTTCCTACCCAATTGATTCTCCACTTCATTTTTGAACTCTTTGAACTTTTCAAATGTTTCTGACTTTTGCTTTATTAAGTAAATATACCCATATCTACTATAGTCATCGGTAAAAGTCACATAGAAGCGGTTCCCATCCTTTGTGGTTGATCTAAAGGGTCCACACACATCGGTATGTATGAGGTCCAATAAACCCTCACCCCTTTCACAAGTGCTAGTGAAGGGTGACTTGGTCATCTTTCCAAGTAAACAAGATTCGCATGTGTCATCTTCCCTAAGGTCGAATGACTCCAACACTCCATCCTTTTGGAGTTGGGCTATACGCTTCTTGTTGACATGTCCAAGAGGATAATGCCACAAGGATGCTCTATCCATACTATTGGAAGAATCCGTGCATAAAACATCATTTCCTAGGTTATCTACAATCATAACAGTTTCATAAATTCCATTACATGGCATTGCTTCAAATTATAAGACACCATTTAGATAAGCATAAATAGAACTATTCTCATTATTAAAAGAAAATCTAAATCCTTGTCTAAACAAACCATGAAACGAAATGATGTTTCTTGCCATTTCTGGCAAGTAGCAACAATTATCTAAATCTAAACATAATCCATTACTAAGAACTAAAGAATACACTCCAATCTTGGTCACATGCGGCGATCTTCTGTTCCCCATGATTAGATTTATTCTTCCATGCTCCACATCCCTATTTCTTCTTTGTCCCTGCAATTCAGAACAAATGTGGTAACCACATCTGGTATCGAGGACCCAAGAAATAGCATGAGATGAATCATTAGATTTAATTATGTAAATACCTGCGAAATATGGCTTGATCTTTCCGTCCTTGATAGCTTGCAGGTATTCTGGGCAGCTTCTCTTCCAATGCCCTATTTTGTAGCAATGGTGGCACTCTGCCTCCTTTGGGTTAGAGTTGGACTTAGTGGGATCAACTTTGGTCCCACTAGAAGAAGAACCATCTCGGGACTTTCCCTTGCGGTGGCTCTTAGACGGAGCCTTCCTCTTCTTCCCCAATAGCCAAAACAGGAGCAGCGGGTGGATTGGGAGTTGGTGCAACAGACTTGTCCTTGAGGTTACTCTCAGCAACCCTTAGGATACCTTGGAGTTTAATTAGGGTGACCTCTTCCGTGTTCATGTGGTAGGTCATCCTAAATTGGTTGTAACACGGAGGCAAGGAATGAAGTACCATGTCGATAGCCATATCTTCCCCAAAGTCGACATTCAACTTGCGAAGACGATCGACATACCTTTGCATCTTTTGCAAGTGTACGGTTAGAGATTCTCCATGTCCCATTTTAGCAGAGATCATGTTAGTGAAGATCTCGTAACGCTCATGCCTCGCGTTTTGATAGTATCTCTCCAATAAGTCTTGATGCATTTCATACGGATACATGTCCTCATAGGACTTTTGGCATTCGGAGTTCATAGTGGCTATCATGATGCAATGAACTTTCGTTGCATCACGCTCATGAGTTTCAAAAGCGGTGATTTCAGCCAGAGTAGCAATTTCTGGATTGATCTTCTCGAGCTTTTCGTCGAGGACATACTCCTTGTCCTCGTAGCGAGAAATCGTGCTAATGTATCTTATCCGGTTGCTAAAGTACGTTCCATCGAAAGTCACCTTTTGGAAAAGGCTCATCAATGTGAATGAACTAGCAGCAGCGTTGTCCGCGTTCGACATCTATAAATAGAAAGGACAAAGATTGATTAGAATTTGAATCCCTAATTATCACCTAATAAGAAAAATTAGGGCTAGGATCCAACAACATTATTTACATATTAGAAAAGGGATGCCGTAATCCAACATGCAAACAATTTGAAGGTAAGTGAATGACGATTCACTAATTCTCCACCATGAAAACATTACCTTTAAGTTTTAAATGCATTGAGAATTCCTAGGTTTCGATGAGATTCATTGAACTTTTCAATGGCATGTTTAAATCTCGATATGCCCCTCTCGTTTGTGACTAGGATGCCGAGGATCACAAAGTAGGTGTGAACAACCATGCAAATCTACACGGTGCCTTCATTGTAACGATCACCTATTTGATGTGCCGGTAAACCACACACGCTCCACCGAACTATGATAAACAATGAATCACCCTTTGCCACCTATGCTTAGAACCAATTAGTGTTCCGGTAAACCACACACGCTCCACTAACTTCTTAGCAAGGGTGCAAAGTGTAATTTCATGGGATTGCATCAATTCACTTTTCATAAAGTAACTAGGATTGGGAATTTTTTGAAAAACATGTAGTTACTTTTTATTTAATATTATACTTTTAACGAGGAGATGGAGTTGCCCTATCCTACCCGTTCGGCTAACGACCCTCCACCGATCAAGCATGTGGTGGGTGTGAGTGTACACCCATTAAGCGCCATTTTATAGGCAGCAACCTTATACCCACCTTATAGACCGGTTTCGTGAATGAGGCCTACTAACGGTAAGACTAGCATTTTAATTATACATATATATATATATATATATATATATATATATATATATATATATATATATATATATATATATAACTTGTAAAATTCTAGGGTTTGAAATTTAAATTGTCCAAATTAAACTTTTAATCACAAAACTAAATTTCAAAATTTGAGGATTAGTTTTAAACTTTTTAAAACACAAGCGATCAAAGAACAAATAATTTAAATTAGCCATTTAATCTCATAATTATCCATATTTGATGTTTCTTGCAAAACAATTTACCAATTTAACTAAAATAATTAATCAATTATCACATAAGGAAATTATTATTCAATTAATTGGTAATTATCTTTAATTAGGTCAAGGATATACTCATATATATGATAAAATCGGATTTATATTGCCCCATTAAGATAAAGGAAACTTTCCTTAAGATAAACAACAAGATATCCCGTAATTAGCTCCTCTTGACGCTCGGACTCGTCGAGTACCACAATGGACTCGTCAAGTCGAGGACTACTCGCCGAGTCCACTATGGGACTCGCCGAGTTCATCAGGCAGATTGACAAAATTTGAATTTTGCAAACAACAATCAAGCAACCAAAGCATCAATTCAATAGAAACCAATCAAGGCTCTGATACCACTTTTGGGTTTTGGCCATAAGAACATTCCTATGTGCACATACAAACCCTAATGCTTGGATCTAGGTTTCTCTAATTGAACATGCAATGTATCCAAGACTTTGATTAATAAATCTAGTATAATAACACAAGAAATCAGATCTAAAAGAATACCTTGAATTACTTGCTTGAATCTTCTTGTCCTTGGAGCTTAGAGTCACAAATGTCACTCCTCTAATGGCTCACAAACACCAACTAGCAAGAGGATGATTTGAGAGAGATGGAAGAGGTTGAGAAATTGGCCAAGGCTCCTCCAATAACAAGGGTGCCGATTTCCTCACCCCTATGGGTGTATTTATACTAGTGAGCCTCCTAGGGTTTCACCCTTAAAACCTTAATTGAATAACTTAGGCTCTAAGCAATCCAATCTCCTTATTGATAAGCCTTTGGACGATTTTTAGGTTTATCTAAACCCTAAAATCCGTCCACCCCTTATCCCTAAGGAGTTACTGCTCAAAATACTACTATCATACAATTGACAGTTTATACCCCTTTATTCAATTAATCTCTTTAAGTCACCAAATTAATTCCTAATTAATTTATGACTTATATTAATCAAATAACAACATTATTATTCCTTATATTATTCTCATAATATATTAATAATATTTCTTCTCTCATTATAAATCATCCTGTCAAGTTGCTATGGTGAAGGCAACCCAAAAGGACCGTGCTCAATCGGGTCAAGTACTTACCAAATATAGTTGCAGCCTTAGACACTATTCCAACAAGAAGCTAGGAAGGTTTTGGGCTTAGCCTAGTACAATGGGCGTACTGGGCATCCCTAGTACGTTGGGTGTACCAGAAGTACTTTGGGCGTACGCGATCAGAATGCAAACCCTATTTTCGTGGTTTGAACCACCCTATTTAAGCTCCTTAACTTCCCCAAACCCATTCCATTCTTAGCATCCACCTCTCCAACACACTCCCTTGAAAACACTAACCCTAGTTTGATCCTTTTGGGCAAAAGAAGGTGTTCTTGAGTGCTTCAGAGTGTTCTTGGTGCATCTTGGAAAAGAAAGAGCTCTTTATAGACATGTTCGTTGACTTAGAGCTTATAGATCCAAACTTTGTTCACATTGATCTTTCTTTTAAAAGTATAAAACTTGAATCTTGATGATGTATTTGTTAGATCTAGGTAGTTTTGAATGTTATGAGCTTTTGGTTACTTTAGTGCATTAAGTTTATATCTTGAAAGTTTGTGACCTTGTTATGGAAAAGTTGGAAATTTGATCCATCTAAACATCATATTGATTCAGATCTAAAGGTTGGAGGTTTGGACTTAATGGATTAAGGTCAAAAAAATGCACTTTTGGTCCCTTTGAGACTTAAAGACTATATATTGGTTGTTTGGACCATTATAATGGATAAAGTTTGAAATTTTATCCATTATGGAGTTATTAGGAACCATAAAAATATGATCTTGGGATTAGTTTACTTCCACGCATGATCTAGCTTTTCTTAATGGGCAAGAAGCTAGGATTTTGATGTTAAGGTCTTGTTACCCATGCAAGACCATAAAGTTGGAAACTTTATGGTTAACAACATATTTTGATGGGTAGATCTGAATTATAGAGAAAAGAGCTTAAGGATTAAGCTCTTAATGGGAAGAAGGGGTGGTAGCCTTGTACGTTGGGCATACCACAGGGTTACTGTAGCGCCCCAATTCCAGGTATGGATTTAAATAAAGAATAATTGGCCTTATGTCCTACTCGACGATTTGGTTGCCCTACTCGTCGAGTAGCAGCGGGAATAGAACGCGTGTTTAGTGACCTACTCGGCGAGTCCACTAAGGGACTCGGCGAGTAGGAGCTGGCAGATGAAACCCTAAATTATGGGGGTTTTGCACCGTATTTAAAGGATCATTGGCCTCCACCAGCCTCCTCTTACTGCTTCTTGTCCCTCTCAAACCCTAAATTGTGTGTGTGTGTTCCTTGGTGTGTTCGAGATTGGAGGAGTAACCTTGGAGAAGGAAGCACTTGAGGAAGCAAGGAAAAGCAAGGCCAAGAACTCGTGGGAAGCTAAGGGATTTCCTCAGTTATCACTCTCTGGAAGGTATTAGGCTGTTCCTTAAGCTCATTTCTCTTTTAACCTCTCTTGGATGGGTGTTATGAAGGGCTCTCCATGTTTAAGCTAAGATCTGAAGTTGTAACTTCAGATCTGGACTTCCCTTGCCCTCTAGATCCATAAAGTTTCCAAGTTGTACAAGGATGAGACTCTCCCAAGGTGTAAAACTCCATTAAGAGCTTAGATTGATCATTTAGGGCCTTTAGAGCCTTGCATGTGCGTAAAGTTTGCAACTTTACATGATAAACATGCCTTAGGAGCTTGGATATGTTCTGCATAGATTAAGAACTGCAAGGAATCGGTGAGTTGAAGGAGAAACTCGGCGAGTCCGTTGAAGATGGCCATGAACTCAGCGAGTTGGATGAACAACTCAGTGAGTTCGTTGAAGATTGCCTTGAACTCGGCGAGTTGGCTAGGGTTTCTTCCAAATCTTGGCCACGTATTAACTCGACGAGTTAAAAAGGGAAACTCGACAAGCCAATCAAGGATTTCACGACTTCTCGAATTCAGGAAGGACTCGACGAGTCGGTGATGTGCACTCGACGAGTCGAGTCAACATAGACTGTTGACTCTGACTGTAGACTTTGACTTGGACCAAGGGTTGACTAGTTGAGTTTTTTTTGGTTTCTAGTAATTGGGAGATTTATGAAATAGGCTGTATGTTACATATAGGTGGTGGAGTTTGTGTTGGACCTGGGAGTTGAGCTTTCTTATTTCTGATGGCAGTTGCGAGGGGAGTTATCCTCACTATACTAAGGGGACTAAGGCACCAAGGCCGGCCCATTGGATATGATATCCTAGTATTTGTATTATGTTGAGTATGAGTTAGTTATGCATGGTAGTTTGATACGCTAAAGGGTAGGTCTGTAGGACTACCTGTGATACTGATTGATTGCCTGTATGTGCATTATCTGTTGATATGTTATGTGGGATGGGTTGAGGTTGTACTACTCCGTGCGGTAGCCAACAAACCCTAGAGTATTCCAGATATGAGCTGAGGGCCCGGTAGGCATTCCAGACTCACACTGAGGACTTGGGAGCATTCCGGATACGAGCTGAGGGCCCGGTAGGCATTCCAAACTCGTACTGAGGGCTCGGTGGCAATCTAGATGTGAGCTAAGGGCCTGTTAGGCATTCCAGACTCACACTGTGGGCCCATGGGTATTCCAGTCTGTAAAGCTGTGGACCCGTTATTATGACTTAATGAGTGTCTAAACATGTTTAGAACTCACATTAACACTTCATATTAGTAATCGGAAACATTTTAGAATCGACCATATCGGGTTACGGTAACTTAATCGGGTGTGACCAAAAGCACCGTATAACGCCGGTATCGGGTAGAATTTCACCGTGTCCAAAACTTAGACACTATTTAAAGTGACCTAAGCTTCCATTTGAAGCTTTTTCTCTCTCTCACTACTCTCTCTCTAACCTCTCTCCTCAATCCAAATTCAAGGTCCAAAAACATTTATTTAAGGATTCAAATCCATAAGGTAACTTCCCTAACTCATTGTATAGCACCTTTAGCCTTCAAATCCGAGTTCAAACCATCAATTAGGACCATTTTCATGTGTTTATGGCCCTAGAGCATGCTTGGGCCGTAAAGACACATTTAAGGGGTTTTTGAGCCTTTAAACCCTTCCAAACCAACTTTGGGACTTAGATATGACCTTATGGCTTACCAATTCGGACTTAGACCACCTTGAACATTATTTTTGAGGAGTAAACATGAGTTTACTGCCCAAGAACATGCTTGGGCTGTAAACTCATATTCATGGGGAGTAAAACTCACATTTGAGTGTTTAAAAGCCACTTAAACACACCAATGACCTTGGAATAAATTCTAGAACCAACCACAATCGATTTAGGGACCTTAAACTAGATGGAAACAACCCCATGGAGAGTTCATGGCCGTAAACTCCCCAAGGATGAGTTCCTGGGTCGTGAACTCACTTACACAAGTCATATAGTGCTTAAATCTCATTCAAGGGCTTGTATAAATTGTTAGAATAACATGTGATTAGTCTAAGGCCATTAAATCATCAATTTAAGGGGGGTATAGGAGCTTACGGCTGTAAACTTCTTGTTCAGGGCCGTAAACTCCCTTTGATGGTGCTATTGGTGATATAATTCATTCCTAAGCCTTAGATAAATTCATCCCAACATTTTCCCAAGTGTTTCAAGGCCATTTAGCATCCAAAAACACCACTTATGAGTTCACGGCTGTGAACTCATGTGGGTGTGGTGTTTAGGGCCGTAAACTCCCTAAGGAGTTTACTCTTGAAGTCCCAACTCATTTTCCAAGCCATACACATCCATAGATGTCACCCGGGTCACTCCAAACACTTGATTTGAAGTGTTTTCGCTCATTGGAGTGTATTATCATATCTAATTAGTGTTTTAAAGTCTAATTAGATACATTTGTATACCATTTCATATTACATAGGAACCTCGCACGTTATCAAGCCCCGAACCGACACATAGCGTCCAAACCGTCACGTCTTCTCACCTGGTGAGTTCATACCTCTAACCATTTTCAATGTTTTCACTGTTTTCAGGGGGAATACAGGCAAAGTACAAGTGATAGTTGTACTCAAAACTTGTTTTATATACATTGTGTTTCATATTATATATGCTTTTAACACTGACAGTCGTAACAAACAACTGTTTGAACTTACAGGACACATTATCATGTTATTTGTGAATTACATTATAAATTGTTGTATTTATATTTTCACAAATGTTTTCCCACATTATAACAGTTAAAAGCATAACATTTGAACATAGTTTTGTCCTCGGTAACACTCCACAGAGATACGAGAGTGGAGGATAGTCATTTGATCTTTCAGTATTATTACTAGTAAATTTTTTAGTCCTATAATTGGAGACACATCCTCGGTGAACACTCCACAGAGATACACGAGTGGAGGACCACCACCGTAACCAGAATCTCTTATATAGGGAGCGTGACTTGATTGTATAGATCTATACGGGGCTGACTACCTCACACCTGGCTGCTAGCTACAGTTGAACCGAAAGGTTCAAGGGTGACGAAAGTCATAGAGTGAAATGGACTACTTATTGCCATAATTAGTCTTTAGTATGGTTATGGAACTCGCAATTTGGATAATAGAGATTTACATAATAGTAATAATGGGTTAAGTAACTAGTTTACTTGGTATATGTTAGTTTTATAAACGTGTTAAAACTACTACATTTTCAGAGTACATCTTTTACATTACATTTTGGGTTGGTGAACTAACACACACATTACAAGGATAACCAGGTTTTCAGTATACATCTTTCACATTAGGAAAATATGGGATTTTCTTGGGATCACAGTTGAACATAACCAGAACAGTGTAACCTAACAGTTAACCAAACATTACTTTTAAGAAAATATGGGATTTTCTTGGGTCGTAACATTTTCAGAAACCTGAAAGGAAACTCGTATATTTTCACAAAACAAAACCGCTTATGAACTCACCAGCTTTATGCTGATTTTCAAACTGCTTATATTCTCAGGTCTGCATTAGACAGGTACCCGATGATCCATTTTAGCGAAGACGGAGTGTATCAAAGACACTGTACAAATTTACTTTTGGAACAAATGTAAATTTCTCTATGTAATGTAATGGTTGTTTACTTTACCTACTATGTGCATTGGATTTGATACTCAACGTGGAGTCCGCCCCGGAAATGTTTCTGCCTTCGGTTTTCGGGGTGTGACAAGTGGGATCAGGGTTTTGCTCAGCTGCCAGGGCACGATAGTACATTCAACACGGGTGTGCAGGTTATCTAGCATATGTGTTAGATACGCGAGCTAGGGATCAGATTTTGGTTTCCGACGTACCGGTGGTCAAGGAGTTCGCAGACATATTTCCAGAGGAGTTACCAGGGATACCTCCGGAAAGGCATGTCGAGTTCAAGATCAACCTGGTGCCAGGTGCAGCCCCCTATTGCTAAGTTGTCATACCGATTGGCACCGCCAGAGATGCAGGAGCTGTCATCGCAGCTGTAGGAACTGCTGGGTAAGCAGTTCATTCAACCTATCAATTCTCCATGGGGAGCACCGATACTTTTCGTTCGGAAGAAAGATGGTTCGCACCAGATGTGTATCGATTACCGGGAGTTGAATAAGTTGACAGTGAAGAACCATTACGCACTCCCGAGGATAGAAGATCTCTTCGACCAGTTACAGGGTGCATCTTGGTTTTCCAAGATTGAGTTGAGGTCTAGGTATCATCAGGTCAGGGTCAGAGAGGAGGACGTGGAGAAGACCGCGTTCCAAACTCGTTATGGACATTACGAGTTCGTGGTGATGCCGTTTGGGCTCACTAACGCGCCCGTGGTGTTCATGGACCTGATGAATCGAGTCTGTAGACTGATGCTTGATCGCTCGGTCATAGTATTTATAGATGATATCTTGGTGTATTCCAAGACCCGAGAGCAGCATGAGGAACATCTGCGAGAGCTGTTGGGGTTTCTGAGACGGGAACGATTGTACGCCAAGTTCTCAAAGTGTGAGTTTTGTTTACGAGAGGTCCAGTTTCTTGGACAACTCGTTAACCAGGAGGGGATTTTGGTCGATCCGGCCAAAATCGAGGCGGTTATGCAGTGGGAGGTTCCGAAATCTCCCTTAGATATTAGGAGCTTTCTGGGGTTGGCAGGGTACTACCGGAGGTTCATGCAGGACTTCTCCAAGATCGCAGTGTCACTCACTTATCTGACAAGGAAGGGAGTGGATTTCCGATGGGGTCCCGAGCAACAGAGGGCGTTTGAGACCCTCTGTCAGCAATTGTGCGAGGTTCTAGTATTGACACTCCCGGAGGGAGTCGAGGATTTTGTGGTGTTCTGTGATGCATCCATCACAGGTTTAGGGGCAGTCCTCATGCAGAGAGGACGAGTGATAGCCTACGCATCGCGGCAGCTGAAGTCGCATGAGATGAGATACCCTACGCATGACTTGGAACTAGGGGCGGTGGTGTTCGCCCTCAAGATATGGAGACATTACCTCTATGGGGTCCGTTGTACCATTTACACGAATCACAAGAGCTTGAGACATATCATGGATCAGCCGAACCTGAACATGAGGCAGCGTAGGTGGCTAGACGTAGTCAAGGATTACGATTGCGAGATCCTTTACCATCCCGGTTAAGCGAATGTAGTGGCGGACGCTTTGAGCCACAAGTCAGCAGGGTCTTCCACCCCAGTGGTATGTATGAGGATAGCAGTGGATTCTCCACTGGTGAGTTTGATCAGAGATGCCCAGGTTGAGGGCATCCACTCGGAAAACTGGAAGCTGGAGAGGATCAAGGGCGAGAACACCCAGTTTGTGTAGGATAGTCGAGGACTATTAACCCGATGCGGTCGGGTTTGGGTTCTGATGACGGGTGGGGTTAGGTAGACGGTTATGGAGGAGGCTCATAAGTCTCATTTCTCTATTCACCCGGGGGCCACCAAAATGTATCGAGATTTGAGGTTGAGCTATTGGTGGCCGTGTATGAAGCGGGAAATAGCTTGGTACGTTGAGAGGTGATTGACCTGTAGGATGGTCAAGTCCTAGCATCAGAGGCCACATGGAAAGCTGCAAACCCTAGAGATTCCCATGTGGAAATGGGAACCGATCACGATGGATTTTATTACCAAATTGCCGAAGACGGCAAAGGGGTTTAATGCTATATGGGTCATCGTGGATCAATTGACCAAGAGCGCTTATTTCTTGGCTATACGAGAGGGCTCATCGGCTGAGAAATTGACCGAATTGTACGTTCGGGAGATCGTGTCTCGCCATGGGGTTCCTCTCTCCATTGTCTCTGATCGGGATGTCAGGTTTACCTCCTGCTTCTAGAAAAAGTTTCATGAGGAGCTGGGCACGCGGTTGCACTTAAGCACAACATTCCACCCACAGACCGACAGCCAGAGCGAGCGGACTATTCAGACCCTCAAGGATATGTTGAGGGCATGTGTCATTGATTTCGGAGGGAGCTGGGACTCTCACCTACCGCTTGCAGATTTCTCCTACAACAACAACTATCATTCTAGCCTTGGCACCCCGCCATTCGAGCTATTGTACGGACGGAGATGTCGCACCCCGGTCTGTTGGGGCGAAGTTGGACACAGGGTGATGGGTAGTACGGAGGTAGTCTTGCAGACTACCGAAAAGATCCATCAAGTTAGACAGTGCTTGCAGACCGCTCAGAGTCGACAGAAGATTTATGCAGACAAACGCCGATCCGAGTTGGAATTTCAGGTGGGGGACATGGTACTACTGAAGGTCTCGCCCTGGAAGGGTGTGATCCACTTCAGGAAGAGGGGAAAATTGGGTCCCTGATATATCGGGCCATTCAGGATCATTGCCAGGGTTGGCAAGGTGGCTTACAGGCTAGAGATGTCGGGGGAGCTTAGTTGGATACACAACACTTTCCACGTTTCGCAGCTGCGAAAGTGTGTCAAGGATCAGGAGGCGGTGGTGTCATTGGATGATATTCAGGTCGATGAGCGCCTGAATTATGTGGAGAGACCCGTGGCCGTACTAGAGAGAAAGATGAAGATACTAAGGAACAAGAAAATACCTTTGGTGAAGGTACAATGGGAGCACTGGAAGGGGTCCGAATGGACGTGGGAGGCAGAGGCAGAAATGCAGGAGCATTATTCGGGACTGTTCACCGCAATAGAGTTCGAGGAAGAAGTCTAGTTCAAGTGGGGGATAATTGTAGCGCCCCGATTCCAGGTATGGATTTAAATAAAGAATAATTGGCCTTATGTCCTACTCAACGAGTTGGTGGCCCTACTCGTTGAGTAGCAACGGGAATAGAACGCGTATCTAGTGACCTACTCGGTGAGTCCACTAAGGGACTCGGCGAGTAGGAGCTGGCAGATGAAACCCTAAATTTTAGGGGTTTTGCACCCTATTTAAAGGATCATTGGCCTCCACCAGCCTCCCCTTACTGCTTCTTGTCCCTCTCAAACCCTAAATTGTGTGTGTGTGTGTGTTCCTTGGTGTGTTCGAGCTTGGAGGAGTAACCTTGGATAAGGAAGCACTTGAGGAAGCAAGGAAAAGCAAGGCCAAGAACTCGTGGGAAGCTAAGGGATTTCCTCAGTTATCACTCTCTGGAAGGTATTAGGCTGTTCCTTAAGCTCATTTCTCTTTTAACCTCTCTTGGATAGGTGTTATGAAGGGCTATCCATGTTTAAACTAAGATCTGAAGTTGTAACTTCAGATCTAGACTTCCCTTGACCTCTAGATCCATAAAGTTCCCAACTTGTACGAGGATGAGACTCTCCTAAGGTGTAAAACTCCATTAAGAGCTTAGATTGATCATCTAGGGCCTTTAGAGCCTTGCATGTGCGTAAAGTTTGCAACTTTACGTGATAAACATGCCTTAGGAGCTTGGATCTGTAATCTGGGACCTTGCCATGGCTTAAAAAGCGTCTACATGGATTAAGAACTGCAAGGACTCGGCGAGTTGAAAGAGAAACTCGGCGAGTCCGTTGAAGATGGCCATGAACTCGGCGAGTTGGATGAACAACTCCGCGAGTTCGTTGAAGATTGCCTTGAACTCGGCAAGTTGTTAGAAGTCTCAGTGAGTTGGCTAGGGTTTCTTCCAAATCTTGGCCACGTATGAACTCGACGAGTTATAAAGGGAAACTCGACGAGCCAATCAAGGATTTCACGACTTCTCGAATTCAGGAAGGACTCGATGAGTCGGTGATCTGCACTCGACGAGTCGAGTCAACATAGACTGTTGACTATGACTGTGGACTTTGACTTGGACCAAGGGTTGACCAGTTGAATTTTGTTGGTTTCTGGTAATTGGGAGATTTATAAAAAAAGGTTGTATGGTACATATAGGTAGTGGAGTTCGTGTTGGACCCGGGAGTTGCGCTTTCTTATTTCCAACGATAGTTGCGAGGTGAGTTATCCTCACTATACTAAGGGTTCTAAGGCACCTAGGCCGGCCCATAGGATATGATATCCTAGTAGTTGTATTATGTTGAGTATGAGTTAGTTATGCATGCTACTTTGATACGCTAGAGGGTAGATCTGTAGGACGACCTGTGATACTGATTGATTGCCTGTATGTGCATTATCTGTTGATATGTTATGTGGGATGGGTTGAGGTTGTACTGCTCTATACGATAGCCAACAAACCCTAGATTATTCCAGATATGAGCTGAGGGCCCGGTAGGCATTCCAGACTCATACTGAGGACTTGGGAGCATTCCAGATACAAGCTGAGGGCCCGGTAGGCATTTCAGACTCGTACTGAGGGCTCGGTGGCAATCCAGATGTGAGCTAAGGGCCCGTTAGGCTTTCCAGACTCACACTGTGGGCCCAAGGGTATTCCAGTCGGTAAAGCTGTGGACCCATTATGTGCTGTTCTGCTCAGTTTGTTATGATATGTTATGGTGTGACATGGTTATGTGGACTGAACGTGTATCGATATTTTGGGGGTAACTCACTAAGCTCTCGGGCTTACAGTTTCAGTTTATTGTTTCAGGTACATTAGGGGATCGCGGCAAGGCGAATGCATGATCGTACAGCTCCTCCTATTATGTTATGTTTCTGGGAAAACTCTGATATAAACGTATTTTGAAAACAAAGTTGTAATATTGTGATGAATTCGACATGTTTTCAAAGTTTAAATTTGGCTTAAATTTTTGGGTGTTACAGTTACGTCGCATGTATGTGGTTAGCCCCTCGACTCTGGCCAAACGCATGGTATGCACCGAGTTGACGCGGTTGACTTGGAATTTGACCAGGAGTTGGGTATTTTAGGTATATTGATTATAAGTTAAGTTTGCTCAGGTTCTAATGAATAAGTGACCGGTAGAGTTGATATTTGTAGCAGTCTCCTGTTCAACGATCTTTCGTATTGGGAGGTGAGTTTCCCTTCACTATACTCGTGGGTCAAGGCACCAATACCGGCCCACTTGATTATGTTGTAGGAAGATAGTTTTCTTTGTGACACTTTATTTTTAATTTGATACAATTCTCGCTATTTGACCGGTGTTGATATGACAAACAATCGTATCGGTTTTGATGATGTCGTAGTCTAATATTGCATGATAAGATGACAATTTTGGTAGTAGTGGAGCCAGTAGGCGACATGCAGGTGCTTGGCCACCCCTAACTTGTCTACCTGTAAAATATTCTTATATATGTATGTTATTCAAACCAAACATTGCATATTCTATTACTGTTAAATAATTTATAATTCTTTCAAACTAAACACATATGCAGACATATCAATAACCATTGTATCCTTAACTCTATTTTTAATAACTTCATGTGTTAGTTTCCTATGATGCAAACATACACACACACACACACACACACACATATATATATATATATATATATATATATATATATATATATATATATATATATATATATATATATATATATATATATATAGATAAGCCCCCCCATTCAAAATTTTTGGCTCTGCCCCTGAATTTCGATAATATTACATTTTGGATGTCATAATTCAAAAAAGAAAAAACTAAAATATAGTGAATTTTATGATAATTTTTCAAGGAAAATCACCAGAAAAATCATAATATATTTTGTTAGTTTACGAAATAATCACATATTAATTTTTTTATTTAAAAAGCCTAAAACTCGCTAAAATGTTGAATTTTGGCCTATTTTTTCTTGTTCAAGCGGTGACATATTTGTAACGTCCCAAAAATACTGATAAATATTTTCATTTTTAAACCATTAATTTCATACATCCATTTTTCAAAAACCAATCAGAGTGAATTTCATTTTCCAAACATCAGAGTAAACAAATATAATCAGTGCGGAAAAGCCATCGATGGATGTTGTGCAATCAAGCCGGGTCATTCCCTTTGAAACTGGAGTACCTAAAAAATGTTAAGCCACAAACCGTAAAGCATGAAACTTAGTGGGTTCCTAAAAATACCATATACCATACAACAGGATCAGTCCGACATACAAATGGACCCAACCCAACATATTCATGGGCCCCACCCAACATGTAAGTAGGCCCACCCCAACGTGCATACCAATTGGCCCAACCTAACTTGCAAATAGGTGCAACTCAACATATATAAAATGGGCTTAGTCCTACCATGCAAATAGGCCTAGCCTAACATATACATGCAAGCGTAACACCTTGTTTCAAGTCGTTTCAAAATTTAGGGTCATGACCCAAAGATCAAGTATCATAAGGCTTCAGGCTTTAGGGAAAGAGAAGTTTAGACCCATTTAGATGTAGGAAATATAGATTATGTGATCCAAGAGTAAAGTTTGTGCTTTGGAGTCAAAGAGTAAAATAAGAAAAGTGGTGTGCAAACTTCTTTTGTGAATTAAGGATTTTAGTTCGATGTGTTTTAAGTCAAAAGTAATTAGATAGGATTGTAGAGCTCCTCCATACCTTACTGTAAATATAAAGATCTTCAATAATGGAGTTCGAACAAAGAAGTTATGACTGTTAGAAGGTTAGGAAGGTTTTGGGCTTAGCTTAGTACAATGGGCGTATTGGGAATCCCTAGTAAGTTGGGCGTACCAGAAGTACGTTGTGTCACACCCCTGAACTAGACAGTGGTAACATCTGGGGGCTCGTCTGACTAACAATTGAATAGTCATCACAATGAATATACATGAAACATAACACATTCATCACCAAAATTACATAATACAACCAACATTATTCACATCAAGTACATTGTTAAAATACATAAATTCTAATTGTTCAAAGTACGATAAGTGACATTACATAAACAAATCCAAACATACTCGCATATCTTCTAGCTTAACGATTACATGAGAATACACGTTATTTTGAAAATGGTCAACATATATAATGTTGGTGAGTTCATAAGTATGTTTGAGTAAAAGTTTTCGTAAAAACCCAAAAAATCCGATATTTTCTGTAAATTGTCTGAAAATGATGTAAAAAACCAATATAAATGCATGTGTGAATTTCTTAGTTATAACTTGTATAAAAGTAGTTTAGATTCATTGTATTTCAAATAACTGATAACTATGCACGAATAATTTCCCTAGAAAATCCGATATTTTCCATTTTATAGCAATGTTTAGATTTTTGTATCCTTAAATAAGAGTTTTGTGTTGACACCCTCAAAGAGTTTATCTTTAAAAGGTTTAACTTTTGGGTATCAAATCCCTAAATGAGCCGTTATAACCATGCTTGATAATGACTAGGTCGCCCGTCTTGGTATTTTTCCAAATACCGGTCTTGATAAGGATGTTGTCGCCCTAGACTGGCCTAGTCTAGCTATAGCGAGCAGCTAAGGCGTGGGGGTCACCCCGTATAGATCTATACACAAACTCCCGCTTTCCCTCTAGGAAACTCTGGTTATAACTACATGCTACGATTATACACTCAGAGGTGCCAACCGACAAGTCTCACTAGATTCTCAACCCCATTTTCATACTATGTTAAATGTTTACGCATATGTTGTATGTTTTCGAATTCAAAAATGGTACATATTTATATAAGTGTATGACGTGAAAATGATTACGCAATGACATAGTTATGATCACAAGCACATGAATTCCATTCCAAGCCTACGTAGCATGTAAATGGGTCCCAAAGGCCCAATAACATGTAAGAAGGTAACTTGGGCCTAATGGACATGTATATGGGCCACAAAAGCCCAATAAGCATATATTTCATAAGTTAGGCTCAAATGAACATGTTTCGTGAATATTAAGCCAAATAATTGATTTTTGACGTATTTCGTTCGTTCGTTTTGTTTCGTAGGTGTTTTAGCTCAAGGTTTACCACATTGACGTTATGAAGCTTTCCTGTTTGCAAAAATGACATTTTTTGTCCAATGATCCTCAAATTTTTGGTTAAGGCCCAAAATTTTGTAAAAATAACATTTTAGTCCATAAGTTATAAAAAGTTGCATTTTTGTTCCAAAATGTCTAAAAACTTACAGTTTTAGCCCAAAAAGTTATATGTTCACATTTAGGGACCTGTTTTGTAGAAAAGTGCATTTCCAGCCCTTTGTTTGTAAAAGTTCACATTTTTGGCCCAATTTTGGAAAGTTTTACATTTTTGGTGCATTTTGAAAATAAATGTTATCTTCACCTCCAAATTTGGTTTATTTACAATTACGACTCCAACTTTGGCCAAATAAGATTTTTAAAACTTAAAACTTCATGTTTTTCGCAAATTGGGCCCTAAGGTCATGAGGCCCAAAAGTTTGGCCCAATAAGCTTAAATTTTCATTTTTGAACCTTGTAAAAGTATGCTTAGCATAAAAATATCTTTTTATACATATAGGGCCTGTTTGGCCCCTATAAAAGTATAAATGTCACTTTTCACCCTTATCTTTTGTTTTCTTGAAAATTTTGACCCTTAACCAAGTTTTTGTTGAAAGTTTTTGTATCTCAAACATGTAATCATTTTTGGTTTGGTAATGTGATGTTTATAATGTAATAGTTCATAGATCTTTGCTAAATAATGCTTAAATTTCGAGATTTGCTAAGATCTAACCCATTATTACCAAATAAACCAAGTATTCGCACAAAACATGCATATAAACATAGATCTACACATTTTACTTGTATTCTCCCCCAAAAATCTTATGAAAACTGAAAACAAGGGGGTATGAACTCACCTTTGTTTGATGTTTCAGTTTTTGGAAGAAGAAGTGGAAAGATGAAGTGATTTTCGGCCCTAACAACTCCCTTGAGTAGATATCGAACTTAAGAAGGTTTCTAGGAGTATGATCACCAAAAACTTTGTTTAAAAGAGTGATCCAATCATGAGAATAGAGTTATGAACATGGATATATAAAGACTTACCAAGAAGTGATGATTGCCTTGTGAAAACCTCCTTGAATCTCAAGCAAATTTCGAGATTTTAGAAGAAGGTGTAGGATGATCTTTGAGAGTGTTTGAGAGAGTTTAGTGTAATGTGTGTATGTTTGTTTGTCTTCGGTCAAGAATAGAAGAGGAAAGGGGAAAGAGATGGTGGAAGGACTAGCATGGATACATGATGGTGTAAAGCTTAGATGCATGTTGGATCTTATGGAAGTGGCACTCCAAAGTCAACGCCATTTCCTTTCTTTTTTTTACTCATGGGCCAAAGGTGTTGGGCTAGGGGAATGGGTAGGGTAGTTTGGTTCAAATTCTAGCCTTGGTTCAAAACTATAAGGCCCAATCATTGTTTTTTGGCCTAATGGGCTCCTTAGATGGGTTACGACCCAAATAGATTAAAAGAGAGGGGCTTATGGTTCAGTAAGGTTAATTGGATTAGTTATGGACCAAATATGGACCATTAGGGTTAGAATTAATCATTCTAGACCCAAGTGGTCCAAAATGTTTTAGATTTATGAATTGGTCCCAATTAGGATCCAATTAGGGCTTCTAAGTTGAATGAGTTTGAATTGGGTACTTATTGGTCCATTAGGCACAATAAGGAACTCCTACTCCACCATGGACTTAAACCATGGATCTTAGGGCTTCAGACTCTTTGATGAACATGAAGTGTGAATCTAAAGGTGCATTAAGTGAGATTTACTTAGAATATAAGTTTTACAATAGTTGAATGGTTACACATGAATAGAATTTCCTAGCTAAAATGCCAGTTGTGACACGTTGGACGTACGCGATCGGAACCCAAACCCTATTTTCATGGTTTGAGCCCTATTTAAGCTCCTTAACTTTCCCAAAACATTCCATTCTCAGCCTCCACCTCTCCAACACACTCTGTGACAACTGTCAATTCAGGTCATTCTTGGACTCATGCATATTTATAATAACCATTCATGCACAACATGCCATGACCTAGTAGTATAAATTAGGTCAAAAATCTTGCATAAACTAGGATCCAACTAAGGTCTAGGACTAATATACTCGATACTTACAATTCTAGTAAGTTGCTTAGCTACAATAGGAAATGCCAATACTATAATTAGAATAAGCTTCAAACTTTGTTATAATTGAAATAGGGTATAAAACTCTAAAAATAAATTAAAACACTCTAATTATACTTCAACATGTTGTTGAATATCAATCAATGTTCCAAAAACTCTAAACAGCCAAAAATCCAAATTTATAAATCTTAAAGCTTAAAAACTTTATAAAATTTGGCTATAAACTTTCTAATATCAAATTTTATTAATCAAATTATGGATTATACCAATGAAATAGAAATATAAATTACAAGTATTAATCATAATTTATTAGTTAAAAACAAGATTTTTAAATAAATCAAAAATTGCTTAAAGAATCACTTTTATAAAAATTAGATTTTTATAAAAATTAGATTTTTATAAAAATTAAGGAGGGATTTTTTATAAAAATTTGAATTTAGGAGAGAGGAGGCTTTAATGCCTCAAAAATCTGGCCATCTCCCCTCTCCCCATGCACTCTCTTCCCAAAACTCATGATTAAACTCAAACCCACACTCCACCTCTTCTCTCTTCACTCTTCTCACTTCACTCTCTTCACACACTTCACCCTCTTCCTCTCTCTCTCTAAACTCACGAAATTTCTCTCATTTCTCTGCCAAATTTCAAGACTTTGAAGACCTTGAAGTGTTCTTACTTCTCTCAAGATCATAACCAAGGTAAACAACATCATCTTCTTCCATAGTTTGATGATTCTACTTCTTTTCCTTCTTAGTTTTCTCTTCTTTTAGGATTCTATGCCTTTCCATGGCTAGAAATCTTTATTCTCCCCTTGTGGTTTGTAGATTCTCACCATAACACAATGCATGTGTTTGAAATGGTGAAAATCCGGGATCAAACCCATGCAAGGAGTGAAAAAGATGCACATATGATCATGTGACATCAAAATCTAATATTTCATGTTCTTCTCCATTTCTTGTGTGTTCATGCATGAACGAAAGCATTAAACCATTTCTAGTACATCTTGGATGCTCATTCATTCCATGCATGTGTTAGAAATCGGGCCTTACCAAGGACATGCATGATGTTCTTATTGAAATACCCTAAAAATGCACACAAGCAAACATGCAATCTGCCAGATTATTTTGTTCGACTTTGAACAGTCATAACTCAGTCATTTTTTAACCAAATCATGATATTCTTTTTGTATTGGTTAGTTCCACGAGTTAACTTTCAAACCCAACTGGTCTTACTGTAAAATATTAAATATCCGATTTTTGGCAGATTTTACAAAAAGGTTGCGCATACAGCTCTTTTTCTGTGATCACTATTTTTATCTTGCTTAAACAATGGTCTTAAACCCAACCATAAATCTTAGGAAAAATACCTTAGAAACTTAACATATCTAGTGAGTTATGGTTGAAATTTCGTGGCTTAAAACCTCACTGAATGGGCTACAAAAATTCATGAACCTCAGCCACATCTACACTTCATGCATTATTGCATGCAACTTTTCTTAAATTGTTTGGAATCATTACCCTCATTTCTCTTCTGAATACATTCTTAACATTTTTACTTTTGAAAGCCCTTGCATGCATGAGATAATCTGGAAAATTTCAAGAGCTTTTGTTATTTATTTGATTTATTAGAATTATTGCTAAAACCAAGGGCATAAATCATATAAAATACTTCCAGAGGTCAATAAATCCTAAATAAATTCATGGATGATACTTATGGGGAATAATGACCCCTCACCAAATTTCAGCAATTTTTGTTACTGTTTCATATGATTTCTAGTTTTCTTTTATTTAGGACATGATAAATTACAAAACCACTTTTTAGGATGTGAAAATTGTATCTAACAATTTTCGCATACCTTACTTGTGATGGGTGACTCAAGAAAATAATTTCAAGATTTTTCATCATGTCTAGCTATTTTTCCCAATTTTTGGTAATTATAATGGCTTAAAAATGGGAAAAATAGTTCTGATTATCCAAAATTCATGAAAATTTGCCAGGATATCATATTATATAGTAGGAGGTTACATAAAAATTTTGAATATTTTTCTCCACTGTAAACTATTTTTCCCTTATTTTCTAAAGTTAATTGCACTAAAATTCACTTAAATATACATAAATACCCAAAACCAGTTTATACATTATGAAAACCACTTTTGATATTTTTCCCAAGATATTTATACTGTAAATGATGTTACAAAAATTTATGGTAATTTATTTTAACTGTTTAATAATATTTCTTTAATTAATGACTATTTAAAGGAATAAAACAAGGAAAAATACAAATAACCACTGAAAAATATATTTTATATTTTTCCCAGCCTATTTATGTATAATAACAATTAAATAAAAAGTTTGGGTAATTTTGGAAACTGTTTACTATTTATTTCAATTTTTATTGAAATAAATGCTCAAAAATTATAAAATATAATTAAACAGCTTGGAAATCCATTTTTATAATTTTCCCAGCTTAGTGTTGTGTATTAACAGTTAAATAAAAAGTTTGAGAATTTTTATCCCTCGAATACTATTTTTCGTGAATTTATGTTGTTATTGAGACTTAAAATTTGGAAAATTAACCTTCCAAGGTTGTAATTAATCGCACGACTTGTAAAATTTCAATACATCAGAAAAAGTGTAACAAAATGATATAAATCCAATACTAAAACATAAATTGGCATTTCCCTATATGTAGAGTTTAGTATATTAGCATTAGATATCAACATGGAAACTCACTAGTGCGTGTGTTTGGTGTCGTAGGATCCCGGTAGTAAGACGTTGGTGCATCCCGAAGTACCGCTTGTGTCTACACAAAACATCGTGAGTATTCACGCACTCCCCTATTTTCAGTTTTATGTTTTGGGGTGGAAAAGCATGTCCAGAAAAACTATTGTTTGCATGTTGTACTTAAATTGAATTGTATCAAACATGATTGCTATTGTATTGCTATGTTTCTTTATGTATGTCTATGCAACACGGAACATGAGAACTTATCGTACTAAGGCCCTTCCCTTATCTCTAACCATTAACTCTTTGAGCCAATGGTCGTTATGGATAGCGCTATTAGGAATTGACAACTCCTCACTCGCCCGAATCGCTGGAGTGCATGATACCATATTCATCTATGGAACGATAAGCATAGATCTCGATAGGGCTTCAGTCATAGGTTTGGTTGAGACTCATTGTTTGCTCATACACATACAAACGCGTTTCTCGTTATAGCAATAAACTTGTATTCATTAATAGCAATCAACTTGTTTATCATTGAAGCAATGTACTTGTATTTACGAAAAGCCTTATTGTACGCTCGATTTTATAAACTTGTGATACTCACCAACTATTTTCATAGTTGACGCTCGTTTTACATGCTTTTTCAGGAAATAATTAGTAAGTGGATGTAAAGATTCATCATCATAGAGCATGCTGCATCGTGTTGAAGCTATTATGAAGCTATATTTTGAACAATGTTATTTTGAAAAACTTGTATTTTGTTCTTTTGAAGCTATGGGTTGTAAACTTTTAAATACTGCTATGGTGATGTATCTTTATCTTTTGCAATGAAACCGTTATCGCTGTCATACCTTGCGTTTCCGCTTTAGCGGGGTGTGACACACTCCCTTGAAAACACTAACCCTAGTTTGAGCCTTTTGAATAGAAGAAGGTGTTCTTGAGTTCTTCAGAGTGTTCTTGGTGCATCGTGGAAAAGAAAGAGCTCTTTGTAGACATGTTGGTTGCATTATAGCTTATAGATCTAGACTTCGTTCACCTTGATCTTTCTTTTAGAGGTATAAAACCTGAATTTTGATGATGTATTTGTTAGATCTAGCTAGTTTTGAATGTTTTGAGATTTTGGTCACTTTAGTGCATTAAGTTTAGATCTTTAAAGTTTTTGCACTTGTTATGGATAAAGTTGGAAAATTTATCCAGGTAAACATCATATTGATTCAGATCTAAAGGTTAGAGGCTTGGACTTAATGGATTAAGTTTAAAAAAATGCACTTTTGGTCCCTTTGAGATTTAAAGACTATATCTTGGTTGTTTTGACCATTCTAATGGATAAAGTTTGAAATTTTATCCATTAAGGAGTTATTAGGAACCATAAAAATGTGATCTTGGGCATTTGTTTACTTCCATGCATGATCTAGCTTTTCTTAATGGGTCAAGAAGCTAGGATTTTGATGTTAAAGTCTTATTACCCATGAAAGACCATACAGTTGGAAACTTTATGGTTAACAACATATTTTGAGGGGTAGATCTGAATTATAGAGAAAAGAGCTTAAGGATTAAGCTCTTAATGGGAGGAAAAGGGTGGCAACCTTGTACGTTTGGTGTACGAAGGGGTTACGTTGCACGTATGTGGTTAGCCCCTCGACTCTAGTCAAACGCATGGTATGCCCCGCGTGTCAGTTGAGTACGCCCGACATAATCACCGAGTTGACCCGGTTGACTTGGTTGACTTTGAATTTGACAAGGAATTTGACCGTGTTTGACCTACGGGTATTTTAGGTATATTGATTTTAAGTTAAGTTTAGTCAAGTTCTAATGAATAAGTCACCGGTATAGTTAATATTTGTACCAGTGTCCTGTTCAACGATGTTTCATATTGAGAGGTGTGTTTTCCTTCACTATACTCGTAGGTCAAAGGCACCAATGCGGCCCACTGGATTATGTTGTAGGAAGATAGTTGTCTTTGTGACACTTACTGTTATGCATGCATGTGCTTATTGTCTTTATGACTCTTGTTGATATGATTGTATGCTTAGTTGTAAGGGATGAAATTGACATGATACGAGTTGAAAGATACTGAAGGTGGTCAAATAGACCCAATACAACTTGAAAGATATCGAAGGGGGTGAAATAGACCCAGTACCGACTGAAAGAGACCGAATGGAGTGAAATATACCCATTACGGGTTGAAATAGACTGAAGGGAGTGAAATAGACCCAGTTATGTTTTGACTATTATGTATGTATGGTATGAGGTATTTTGGGTGAGATCACTAAGCATTGTGCTTATAGGTTTCAGTTTATGTTTTAGGTACTTCTAGCTTGAAATTAAGGGCCCGACCTGATTGCACCGCATCCGTCCATGTTTTCCGCATTAGCAATTTTCAATATTTACACTGATGTTTAAATAATATATTCGCTTTGATCAGTTCTGGAACAACTCATTTGTATGGTTTGTTGTTTTAAAAATAAAAATGTTACTATGAAATTTTGGCACGTTACAAGTTCGTATCAGAGCCTTGGTTTAAGGGATTCAGACACACTCTCGGGTGTGTCTAAGCTTAAAGTGAGGAAATGGTAATCTTGTGAAAGAAAATAAGTTTTCTAAAATGATTTTTATAAAGAAAAAGAGGGTGTGATGCGTGCAATCAGCCAAGCTTAAGTAAAGGATTCCCAGAATACCCATACATGTTTTTTATGATATATGTTATGATAATTGCATGCTACAATTTGGCTTAAGATTTGCTCATGATTTCATGATTAAGAGAGATGCCTTTATATGCTTGTTGTTTGAGCTTTTAAATTTGCATGCTAGTATGGATTACAAATGATTAGGATAGTTTGTCCTGATTAGATGATGTGTTGGTTAGACTTTTTTGATTCATGAATGCTGTGTGCTTTGTGATTTGTAGGACTCATATTAATTTGAGCTAATTATTTCATGAATATGTTAAGTTGCATGCCGCAAAGGTTAGATAATCTCAAAGTGATAAACTTGACCATATTACACAACTCTTGTATGAGTCTGTGACAACCCGAAATTTATTCCATCATTGTAACCCACTTTCCGCTAATAAAATAGTTTTGATTATTATTATTTCAATAAAATTTTGGGGTTAAACAAATAAAATAATGTTTTATTTTATATTTATATTTATTAAAATAAATAAAACACGTGTAGTATCCTTAATTTTGTTACGACCGTTTAGTCGAGTAAAACTTTAAACCTCGTTTAACATAAGTATCGGGTAGTCGTATACCGGGTACAACACTCAAGCCCTATATAAGGGTGATTGGACATTCTTTTGAACCTTTTACCACCCTAAACACTCTCTCTATCTACTCTCTCTCTCTCCTCAAGTCTGATTTCATCCCAAAAACCGCAAGTTTCCGCCTCCAAAACGTAAGTTCTCTCATCCTAGCTTGTTCTAAAGATCCTTGCATATAATTATAGCTTGAAAATCATCCAAAAAGGGCATGAATAAGGATTTTACGGCCCAAGAACACTCTTATGGCCATAAACCCCTAAAAAGATGCGAAACATGCCCTAAATGTCTCCTTTAGGCTTAGAAACTAGTTTAGGATTAAACCTTGAAGTGTTTGAGTCATAAATCATCAAGTTTGGGGGCTTGAAAGACGTTTTATGGCCCAAGAACATTCTTAGGCCGTAAACTCCCTCAATCCATGCAAATCAAACCTTAAACCCCATTTTGGCCTTATACCTTCACTTAGAAATGGTTAGGAATGAGCAAAGGACCTCAAAAACGAAGTTTAAGGGCTTCCCAAGAGTTTACTACCGTAAACTCCAAGGGAGTACCCTCCTTTAACCCTAAACACCCCTTAAGCCTCGGATTAAACCCTAGAACTACCCCTAGTAGTGTATGAACCCTTTAAGAACTCAAACCCACTTCTTCCATGAGTTTACGGCCGTAAACTCATGGAGGAAATGGTCGCCAACCGTAAACTCACTCAAGGTGAGTTTTAGAAGAGTAAACTCCATAGTGAGGTCTCATACTCTTTCATTGCAACCCAATAGCCTCCTAACACTTAACCAAAGCATTTTCCTTCACATTAGGATGTCTATACGTGTTAGATTAGTATTTCATCCACTAATTATATGAAAACATGTGTCTTCATATGTCACTAGGTTTATAAAGTGTGTTCAAGTCCTCACTTGACACCAAACACACAACCGAGACTCTTATCCGATCCACTCGCATCTGGTGAGTTCATACCCCCTTAATTAACCTTTTTAAATGTTTTTACATGTTTTAGGGGGGGGGGGGGGGGATACAAGTAAATGAAAAAGTTCTAATTCCTAATCATATGTGATTTATAACTTACAAACAAAAAGGATCTCTCTATACTTTTATCAAATTGTCAATAAAATTGTGTTATATATTCATCAAAAGCATTTTCCAAAATTAAGTTATTGTTAAATTATAATTCAGGTTGTATTTGAATTACTTTTCCTTTAAATTATATCAACACCCATATATTTATATAAATAAGACTTGAAGGACTTAGGACCGATAGCTCACCTTATTTCCTGTTTTTGTTTGATTGTGGTCCTAGGGTATATTGTTATTCGTCCGACTATTGTTGATTTCTTACTTATATATCACACACACACACACACACACACACATATATATATATATATATATACATATATATATATATATATATATATATATATATATATATATATATATATATATTGTTTTAGATATGAAAGCTTTCATCTTATAAAATACCTTTGTAAATCAAAGGCATGCGACTCTACTATCTACATAACTATAATAGGTATAGTTAACACTACTATGTGACACCTCTATCACTAGGATACCCGTTATAACTACTACTATCACGAATTTAGATAAGTTTAAGAGATCCCTCTCTATACTATAACTAAAAATTACTATACTATACTTCATATTTCAATCGGTCAGAGCACCGCCCTGTTAAGGCGGAAGTTTCGGGTTCGAGCCACGTCCTTTAGCCAGACTTCCCGCATTACTGTGATCAAGAGGAAGCGCTAGATGCGCCCCAGTTTCAAGCAAGCTCACCCTATGGGAGAATACCCTAATCCAAAATATATCATACTATCCCTCTATACGACACTCTACTATGTAAATACCATGTAACCAGGGATTCCCGAAAGGAAAGCAACACTACATGTATAGATCTATACATGACGGACGCTACTACATCCCGACTGTTATTTATAGTCCGAGCCGAATAGGCCCAGGGATGGCACTACATCACTACACTGCAGATGAACGGGAAGGTCATCGGACCCTCTATAATCACTCAGTTTAGTTACATGAGAAATCATATCCATATCCAAATTAACACACTAAGAATTAAAGACTAAACTAAATCCCTGAAGTAATAAACATACATTGAAGTTGCAACACTATTACAGTAAATCAGCAATACTTTTACTCAGCTACGCTACTTGTATGAAACATACTACCTTATTTTAGCACTAATAGTCTCAATGAAAATACTTTTACACACTTAATGGATTTAACTTACACATATCTAAAACTGGAAAATATATCATTTTCTAGGGATTTCTACTACTCTTAACATTTATTTCAGCTTTTATATTACTTGATTGTAAACACTTTTATACAAGAAATGACACTAAAATCTTATGAACTCACCAGCTTTATACTGATACTCATTTTCAAAATAACTTGTATCCTCAGGTCAAAGATAGACAGGTACTGGTGCAACTTTTGAGAAGATAGAGCATATACAAGACTCATCTTTTATTTTTGTTATACTTTTGGTGTCTATCAATTGTACATAACACGTTTGTATCTAAAATCACTATATTAATGAAATGGTTGTTGTCGCTTGTTTTTACTATTATGCAATTGTTATGATACTGTACATGATGTCCTCCACCCCAGAACGTATTCCGCCGTTCTCGGTTTTGGGGTGTGACAGAGTCCAACTGTTGTAGGGATTGAGGATTATCTAAGCTTTGTTGCATGTGATTTTATTCATGAAGTACGTAGCTGACATTAGTAGGAGTTCTTCAACAACTGATGGTAGGGTGAGGTTAGGAACCTAAGAGAGCCTAAGAAGTGCTTTAATGGGTTCAGTTGGGTTGTTTAGCAGGTACTTGGAGTACCAATTTGAGAAGGTGACTTGGAGGATTCAGGATAACTCTTGAGGAAAGTATTTGTAGGTATGGAAGGTAGTATTGGGCCCGTACTACTGGAAGCACATGATCCATACTCGAATTGAGGGAAGTCAGAGAAGATCTAGGAAGCTTGAGAGACGAGTATTATTAGAGTATGCTCTGATTATTTTATGGTTACTTTTGTGTATGGTGGTGAGCAATTGTGGCGAAGGATCTGGTTCAGACTCAAGTGCTAGCACTAAGCCGATTGATGAGTAGATGCGGGAGTTCATTTCACCGGAGATCACCCGCGATATTTTGGATCACACTCTTGTGATCTTTGTTATGATCAAGGAGGGGATCATGGAAAATATGTGGGAGCGGATGGATGTGTACCATTCTGGGAGTATGGAATTGTTGGATGAGCGACTCGGGGCTTTTTGTAACCCCAACAGATTCGGGCAAGTCAATTTAGAGGTAATAAGCGTTAAAATGACTTTTTGATAGAAAGATTATTTAGCATAAATAATCTTAAGAAAAGTTATAGTATATGTTACAAGGATTCAGTACATATAAAGAACACTGAAATCTGACTTATAACGAAGAATTTATGACTCATCGAAGTTTTGCGATTAAACCGGCACGACTCCACGTAACGTAAAAACTGAATTTGTGATGAAATACTTTTTAGTCTTAGAAATCTAAACAAAAGTCATAATAGACACTAAAACGATAGCATGCATATAGAGAACGTCCAAATCTGACTTCATTTGAGGATGTTATTAATTTTCTAAGATTTAGCGTAGTAGTACACAACCCGGAAATCGAATTTTAGATCAATCGATTATTAGCCGACACAACCTAAACGAGAATTGAAGATCTAGTTAATAGGAGTTCAACGATATAAATACAGTCGAAAATGGACGTCGGATGACAAAGTTATGAATTTTTAACGGATTTTAACTGTCTAAGCTTGTTAAAATATAACTTAAAAGGACAAAGTCAAAATTAGCCGATAGAGTCTAAATGAACATTGTAGATCACGTTGCTACCTACGCGTGGATATAAAGAACGTCAAAAATAGAGCTCATATGCAAAAGTTACGGATTTTAGAAGATAATTAGTTTTTGAGTAACCATTAAGTGATACATGGCAACAAACGCTCCATGTTCAGCTCTTAAATGTTCCGTGTTTAGCTCTTGAACAACCCGCGTTTGTCGGCTACTCCAACCTATAAATAGGAAGTGTTTTTCACTCATTTCTTCACACATCTTCTCCAATTTCTCTCTCAAATAACCCCAAACCCTCTTTTCCTTTCCCTAGCACTTCCTAAGTGTTAGAAGTGAGACCCAGAGCACTGAAAAGCCCCAAGAAGACGAGCTTTCGGCTCAGAAGTTCTGTCCGTGTAGAGCCTGATTCCTTGCTAAACCCCTTGTAAGTAAGTTATGGTACCCTACTTTAATAATAACTTATGTTTAATTTCATTATCGTAATTATGAACCTATAAACAAGATTTATTAGTGATTCAAAGTCGTTATACTGATTGATCTACTTACGAGGATGATTTCTAGGCTGTGATTTAGTGAGGTATTTAAAATGGGATTTCCAAACAGTATACTTTGTATACCAAATGGACCCTAACTCCGATATGAGTCTAACTGGTTGTTCCTTACATGATAGATCATGAAAGTAGACTTTGAGTTAATGATGAATCTAGACTAATAATTAGTCGCAATAAATGTTAGACTAAATGTTAGTGATAATAATACTAGGTTTCATCAAAGGAAAAATACAATTGTTAGAAGCGAAGCGTTGGCTGAATTTCGATTTGTCACATTAACAAGTGAGTGCATAGTTACTTTCATCTTACACATGGATATAAAGTATTTAGTATTAATACATGCTATATGTGCTTATTATCTATGTTAGATGAACGATTTATACATGTTTTACGTGATTTAAACTGTATATATATTTTTATACCTATAAATATATTAGGTAAAAGATTGGTAGACAAATGATGAGAGATGAAAGGTGATGTAGATGATGAGAAGTCTTGACTTTAAAGCTGATCTCGTCATCTAGTAGAGTATAGATGACAACCACGTACTATTCTAGACAGTCTAGTGGAACGCTATCAGGCTCGCAACCTGTAGGTGTTTGTGAATGACGTGTTCACCAAATGTACTATAAAAATCCTGAAAGCTGCGTCTAATGGATAATATTGACAGCTATGCCTAACAGGTAACAAAGGCACCTGTGCCTAATAGATAACATCGACACCTATAGACTTAGTGCCTATTGGATAAACCTTGGCAATGATGGACTTCGTGCCTATTCCTTAGGAGAATCCTTAGGAATGAATAAATGAAGAATAGATGATTCTTAGGAAAGATCCTTAAGAATAAAGAAGATAATGGGGATGACAAATTGGGTTAATTGTTTAATGATTAAACATAATAATTATATTATTGTGGGTTGAAAACCCTATATACTTACCACGTTTCCCAATCTAACCCACTCAGTTTATTGTACCGCAAGTGGCTATATGAAAGATACATTGTGTTGAGAGATTCAAGGAGTATTAGGTCACTAGTTTAGTTACAGTAAGGCTTGTAATATTTCATTATGCTTATGTTTCTATATTAACGATGACATCCCAATGCTTTAAATAAAAATACATTTCTCCAGAAATGATTTGATAACATCTTTATCATGTTTTCTGGGAAAAAATTCCGCAAAACTATTTTTCAAAAAGGATACTCTGATTTTTAAATAACCATAAACAAATCAGTCTTTTCTAGCTGTGAAAATAGGGGTGCCACGCTTTTCAGGCCGAGATTGCAGCAGGACAGTTGGGGGCACGAACTCCCTCATTTTGAGAGTTTAAGGTATGTTGAGCATTAGAGTACTCAATGGATAAGGACCCCATTGCTAGTCTCCGATGGATTGCTGACATGGAGAATGCTCATTAGATGAGCTTCTGGCCCTAGGGTTGAAGGTGAATTTTACATATTTTCTTTTGAGGGACCTAGCCCGTGATTAGTGGGAGGAGGTCAGTAGGGCATTGGGATATTCGGTCGTGGTGGCCATGTCTTGAGAGTTCATCACGAGATTCCAATAGAAGTTTGCACCAGCAATTGAGGTGCAACAGCTGGTTAGGGAGTTTTAGGTCCTTCCCCAGTGTCACACCCGAAAACTGGAACGGCGGAAACGTTCTGGGGTGGATGACGTCATGTTAAGTATCACAACATATGCAGTATAGTAATCAAAGTACAACAACCATTGCATTAATAATAATAGTTTTACATAGTGTACATTGTATAGAATCATTAAAGTAATACATAAACTAGTATAGATACAGCTTGGCACAAAACCGTCTTCAAGAGAAGCTCCTGGAATGTACCTGTCTAATGCTGACCTGAGAATACAAGTTATTTGAAAAGCGAGTATCAGCATTTTTACAAATGCTGGTGAGTTCATAAGTATTTAGTGTCATTTTATACAAATAACTTTATCTAAGTAGTAGTTTTCAAGTATACAGTGAAATAGAGTCCTTTCTAGAAAATCCTATATTTTCTGATTAAAAAGCAGTCTTCTACCAAGACTGGTCAGAGTTATGTGGTAAAAAGTAGTTTTCCCTTAAACACTTTCATTATCAAAATACAGGATTTGCTTTTTAAGAAAGTCGGAGAATATCAGGGAAAATAACATATGCCTCAGCAGTGAGGACTGCTGACTAAGGCAAAAGAATCATAGACTCCAGGAGGGTATCGAATGAACAGTACACCTGGATTAGTCTAACAAAAGGGGATATAGACCCCAGACAGTATCAAATGAAAGATACAGTTAGTAAGGTCTAAAACAGAGAATACAGACCCCAGACAATATCAAATGAAAGATACACCTAGCAAGGTCTAAAACAGAGAATACAGACCCCAGATAGTATCAAATGAAAGATACAGCTAGCAAGGTCTAAAACAGAGAATACAGAGCCCAGAAAGTATCAACTGAAAGATATAGCTAGCAAGGTCTAAAATAGAGACAGACCCTAGACAGTATCAAATGAAAGATATAGCTAGTAAGGTCCAATACAGTGAACACAGTGTATACAGTGAAATACTGTGTATAAAACCCGTTACCTTAAAGCCATGAATTATAAGGTAACCCCGAGATACTCATAACCATACTAATCGACACTAGAGACTCTTGACGCCCTGCAAGCGTTGGTATAATTAAGACATTTGTCACCCCTTGGCTTGGTAGGCCGTGGACTGTAGCTAGCAGTCAGGGTGCGGGGGTGTCAATCCCGTATAGATCTATATACACAATGTCCGCTCTCCCTACAAGAGACTCTGGTTACCAACTCGACAACGGAGAAGGCCGTGTACTGAGGATGTATCTCGTATAGTGAGATTTAGTGTAAAATACTGGACAAGCGATAGAGACTCTCAACTGGACTGACTAGTGTAAACCTATATGTCTATGCCTGTATACATAATATATAACTAATGATCAAACAACCTTCGGATGGACATCCGATCCCACCAGACCACATCTCAACGAAGAAAAGGAAATAGGGCGAACAAGCCTTCCTATGTCCTTCAAACATTATTTATGCATCTATACAAGCATAGGCATACATCTAACTCTGTGGAAGTGTCATTAGGTATAAGCGTATCACGAAGTGGAAGCGTTCTCAAGTATAAGTGGATCATGAAGTGGATGCGTTCTCAAGTATAAGTGCATCACGAAGTAAAGTGTCTTACAAGGTATAAGCGTATCACGAAGTAGAGTGTCTTACAAGGTATAAGCGTATCACGAAGTAGAGTGTCTTACAAGGTATAAGCGTAACACCAAGTAGAGTGTCTTACAAGGTATAAGCGTATCACGAAGTAGAGTGTCTTACAAGGTATAAGCGTATCATGAAGTGGAGGCGTTATCAGGTATAAGCATATCACAAAGTAGAGGTATTAACTAAACCGAAATGAAGCAGTGGTATCTTCACCAAGTATGAGTATAAAAACATAGAAAAAAACTTTGAAAAACCTTTATACATTACGAAAATCACGACTTGGTATTCCTTTGTAAAATAAGTTTGAAAATCTTTAAAAATACTTTGAAAACCTTTCATAAACAAGTTTAAAATGAACCTTGGATTAAACATTATAAGTAAAAGCTGAACAAGTAACTACGTTTTTAGAAAACCATTTACAGTGTTATTCTCGGTAAAACAGTTAACAGTGTGGTAAATCCTTGTGCATGCGGGTTATCAATCACACGCGATTGATATGATAACTGGCATTTTAACTTGTATTCCCCCCTATAAAACATGTAAAAACATTTAAAAGGTTCATTCAGGGGTATGAACTCACCTGATGTAAGTGGATCCGACGAAGGTGCCGGTTGGGTGCTTGGTGTCAAGTAAAGACTTGGACACACTTAGTGACCTATTAACATATGATAACATATGTTTACATACAATTAGTACATATAATACCAATTAAACAAGTATACGCATCCTAAAGTGCGGAAAACACTTTGGTTAAGTGTTTGGAGTGTCCCGGATAACATCTAAGGGCTTGAATGGCTTAGAAATGGAGTTTACTCTATATATAGAGTTCATGGCCATGGGACAACCCCGTATGAGTTTACAGCCGTAAACTCATGGTGAGGGTGTTATAGGATGCTTAAAGGCCTTATCTCAATTGTGGAATTTTGCTAGGTCCAAATATAAAAGGTATGAATGGATTTAAGGCACTTAAATGGACCAAATGGGATTTTACGGCCCTAACCAAGGGAATTTACATCCGTAATCTCCCAAGGACATATTTCTTGGGTGTTTTAAGGGCTTAAGTGATTGAGAATAAATCCTATGTATTTTTCCAAGTCAAATGGGGAGTTTAGGGCACCATTTAACCCCTTTATAGGAGTTTACGGCCCAAGTACCCATTCTTGAGGGGTTTACGACCGTAAGCTCCTTATGGAGTTGTTTTAATCATGTTAAAGATCCCTTACTTGTTGGTGGTTGCTTCTTGAATTTATTCTAAGGCCATTGGTGTGTTTAAGTGGCTTTTAAACACTCAAAACATGAGTTTACTCCCCATAATGAGGAGTTCACGGCCCAAGGATATTCTTGGGCAGTAAACTCATTTTTACTCCCCAAAATGATAGTTCAAGGTGTTCTAAGTCCGATTCCATAAGCCTACAAGTCATATCTAAGCCTTAGGGACAATTTGGAGGGGTTTTGGGGCTTAAAAACCCCATTAAATGGTGTTCACGGCCCAAGAGTGTTCTTTGGCCGTAAACACATCATTTTGTCCCTAATTTATGTTTTAAACTCGGATTTGCCGGCTAGATAAGCTATATAACAAGTTAGGATAGTTTACCTACTCGTTTGGGGCTCGAAACGGACGATTTTTGGCTTAGAAAAAGTTGTAGAGAGAGAGTAAAAAGGTAGAAATGGAGTTTACTCTACCTTATATAGGGGTTGGAGTTGGGGCTCAGTGGGAATCTACCCGATACTGCCATTAAACGGGGCTTTTGGTCGCACCCGATCTAGTGGTCGTAATAAAATTAAGTTTTCCCAAATTAACATGGAAATGTAATTTACATGCTTTTACTCTATTTTATTACAACGAATAACGACATAGAATATAAATAAATAAAATATTTATTTATTTTACGACCTTAAATTAACGGAACTTTTATATCGTGGAATATTCTGTTAACGAAAACGGGGTAATGTAATGGAATAACTTTGGGTTGTCACATCATCCCCCCATTAGAGGGAATTTCATCCCGAAATTCAGTTCTAGGCAAGGAAGTAAGTATGAATGGTATAGGCAGGAGGGTACTTCCTATTTGGTTTGTCCTCGCATTCCTAAGTGAATCTTGGCCTGTGTTAGTCATTCCAACAAACCTTCACCTACGGGATGCAGATTCCATCTCGTGCAGTTAGCGATTTCCTACCGGTATATCTACGAGGTTAGGGCTCTCAATGGTTTCTATCAAGATGAGTGGGATACGAAGAGTGACGTTGAGTAAACACATATCATGCCTAAGAAGTGGATCGATCTGGTGTGAAGCTTGTGGAATATCCGAAAGTAGTAGTGGTCCGACGAGGGTTGGACCAAATCTCCGTGAGGATTCTCAGATGGTCCTAAGTTCTCGGAAGGGTAGATCTTTTCAGTACTTAGAACATTGTGTACTTCTATGGCAAGATCACAACTGACGTGATCGCTATTCCGAAGTTCCTAACGTTCTCTCTCACACTAAAATGTAGTCCTTCAGGTTGGTTCTTAGGAAGCTCGGGTTGTCCTTGGTTTCGCGTTTCCTGTCAATTGGCTTTTAGAGGCTTTCTAGATCATCGAATGGGTTGTGTGTCTATGGTTATCTGTTTGCTGTAGAGTGTCTATCTCAAGCTCGTGCAAAATGAACCTGCACTTCTGATGCTTGAGGTATTTCTAACGGAAACCCTCAGGGCCGGGGAGATAGGGTTTCACCAGAAAACCGTTGGACTATCTCTGGGGGTGATTCTACTATCTCTGCATGAGATAGTATTCATGGAACACCTGATAGTCCAATGAATCTTGTGAGACATGCCCAAATTTCCAAGGCATTAGTTTATTCTAGTTCGGAAAGCGGTTGCTCTTGTATAACCCACAGACTAACACCTAGACTAGTGTCAAGTCTATAATTTCTTCGGGATCTAGGTTATAAGACTTGACGCAACTACTTCCACATTTTGACCAAGTATTCTTGGCTGCGGAGGTTATCCTGTGGTTCTCAGTATTCTAGTGTTCACTTCGGAGGATGCAGTCTATCGCCTACAAGGCGGCGGTGACTTCCTCCATGAGAGAGGGCGGAGGATCCTAGGCACTACTCATTGTTAACAGGGTGGACGAAGTGCCTGAGTAGTGCGAGCATCTACTGCGACTACTCTTCCGAAGGTTCTGAGTTTTCCCGGTCTAGGTCAAATCTAGTGAGTATAGGTTCCCATCACTCGGAACTTTAATCTCTTTACTAACTGAGGATGTTAGTTACTATGTGGGCTTAACCGGTATGACAACAAATTTCGGATTTGTGATCATTATAGTAGCTCAACCCGCAATGGTTCTCTTGACTCCAGCTCCTATTTTATAGAATAGGATGAAGGGCTTTACTATGAGGTTCGCGGTAGAGCTCATACTCGGCTTAACCACTAATACTTGGTGTATGCAAGCCGTATGTATTTGAGGTCGGCAGGATGTTCAGTTGTGCGACTCCACCCCAGACCCACAACCCAACAAGGAACAGGGAGCAGGGAGGAAGCACACATCTTAAATCTTTTTGATCTCAACTATATACCACCTTTATGCATATACCTGGTTATAGTGGTCAGTCTCATGAGTTCTGTCCTCTGGGTTCACGAACCAGATGTGCGAGGTGCGAAGGGTCTTTCTGGGGGATCTACGGAGTATGGTTCGGATGGTTATCATCTTCTGGAGTATCTTGCAGTGTCTTTCGCTTCGGTTTCCATATGACTAAGAGGGGTCGGTCAACAGCGCGCGGTACCCTTCTCTTGGGTACATTGGAAGGTTTGAGATAAGAGGGACGACTGACAGATCGTATTAGGTTTTATTATTCTTATTTTGTTTAGGTTTGGAAGAACCTTTATTTGCCGAAATGGCTATGGAGAAAGTTCTTTTTACACAGCACTAAGGATTTACACATGGTCGCATGAAGTCAAACCATGATCGATAGAGGCGTCGAAGTTGGCACACTTCGACAGGATATAAAATGAGGGTAATAGAGTCATGTGCCGAACAGGCACACAAGTTCTAGGCGTCTCGGGTTTCGTCCCGTGTATCACTGTCGCGGATACTTGGACCGATAGAGTTGACGTGGAACTATAGAGGGTCCTGAGTGTTTCTGAGTAGAGTACCTTTTCATGAATGGATTTTTACGAGGCATTTCTATAATCGCCTCACATATACTTGTCATGCATAATTAAGATGGGGACGACTGTTGACTGAGCGACTCCGCCTTAAATCCACAACCAAACGAGGAACAGGAAATGAGGTGGCCTTCACTCACTCTAGGTCTATCCATCTCAATTATACCTGGCCATAACGTATATATTTAGCCAGTATAGTTTTACCTGATGAAATTTTAAATTTTATAACAGTGCTGCAACTTTCACCTTAACTGGGAAATAATTACATTTAGAGTTAGCCTTTTTATGTTCTCGGTTAGTTATCTGAGATCGAGAATGTAACACCGTGATCGTCAAGACAAAATTTTCATTTAAATAATCAATTTAAAATTAAAACACTTGTTTAAAATCTTATTCATATTTGAATTACAAAACATAGTTCCATTTTCACTTGAATAGAAAACCAGGATCCTCCAAAATACAACTCTTTCTTTGGTGTGTACAATCGAGCCGGTGCCATCCCGCGTTACTGAAAGAACCTCAAACAAGTGAGTTCCCCAATATACACCTTACGCACATACGCCTTTCCAGGCCCTGACCTTCCAGTCCACTGCACAATGCCTTCCTGCCCATGAGATAATCGCCTTCCGGCCCATAAACTATTTGCCTTCCGGCCCGTAACATATTTGCCTTCCGGCCCGTAACATAATGCCTTCCGGCCCATAACATATTGCCTTCCGGCCCATAAACATACACAGCAATTTATACATTCATCTTAACACATATAGCACATATATCATATATCATATCCGACCTTTCAGTCACATAACATATTGCCTTCCGGCCCGTATAACATACATAACACACATAGCAAATACCTTACCATTTATAGCACGTATAACACAAATCATATCCGACCTTCCGGTCACACAGTCAAACCCTTCCGGGTACAGTATAGTGAGAAGACTCACCTCGTGGATACTGGAAATTAGCAACTCCTGAAATCACTTGCACTTGATCCGCCGAGCTTCAAACTCCCTGGATAATGGATTCTCTTATTAATACTTTTATCTTTCAAGACAACTGACCCTAAGAAATCACACATAGGTCAACTCTGGTCAACAATCCACGGTCAACTCGACCGGACTCGGCGAGTACTCTGGCGACTCGGCGAGTCTAGTCGTCCTCCAATCCTCTAAGTTTTCCCTTCTACTCGTCGAGTATCCTCCTTGACCCGACGAGTTACTCCTGGGAGAATCGCGGGGCCACCCCGACTCCACTCGTCGAGTCTGATGAACAACTCGACGAGTCCCAGTTATTCTTCAAGCTACTCGCCGAGTCTGCTCATCTGACTCGGCGAGTCCATGCCATGCAGTCGCGCAAACTGCTTCCTAAGGTCATAACTGCTCCGACCATTCATAGGTCTGGCCTTCCTCGACTGGTCCATTACATAAGGTCTTCATTTAGGTGCTCATGCTACACCCCAAAACTTATACTTTACATGTTGACCTAAGGCATAAGGATTTCAATCCAAAACCTTCACCAATTCCCGAAATGCACAGACATGGGATATTCTGGACCTCCAAGGGTCCTAATACAGGGTTACAATCGTTTGGGGAACAAGGGTAACATTCAATCTATCCATAAAAGGGTTCCATAAACCCTAATTCTCTAAATACATCACCATAGCAGAGTATACACGAATCCTTACCTGGATAATGTGCTCTCTGTATCTCCAATCCTCAGAATGTGATTCCCTTGTTGTTCCTTTAGCCAAACCCTTCTCTTCCTTGCACAATAACTTCTTCAAGACCACCAATGGCCTTCAATCCTTGCTCCAGATGCACACAACCGATTAGGGTTCTTCTGAGTAGGCTAAAAGACGGAAAATGCCAGCCTATAAGTTCATTATATACGTCCCAAACCTAAACGGCTAGGGTTTTCGCTAAACAGCGCAGACTCGCCGAGTCCCTATCTGACTCGTCGAGTCCAGTCGCGAACCCGCGACCAGGTCTGCGATCCTACTCGGCGAGTCTGGCTCCAACTCGCCGAGTCCCCCCTTTAAAACACCCCAAAATGTAATTTTAACAATACTTGAGATTTCGGGCTGTTACAATTCTCCCCCACTAAAATCAGACTTCGCCCTCGAAGTCTCACTCTGAAAATAGACCCGGATGCTGCTCCCGCATCTCACGTTCCGGCTCCCCAGTCACTTCCGATCCCTTCCGAGGTTTCCACTGAACCAATACCAGAGATACCTCCTTGTTCCTCAGAACCTTGATCTTCCGATCCCTGATGGCCACTGGCCTCTCAGCATAACTCAGGCTCGCATCCACCTAATTGTTCTCTAGTGGAACCACTGTTGACTCATCGGCTATACACTTCTTCAATTGCGACACATGAAAAGTGTCATGGATCCATCCCAATTCCATTGGCAGCTCCAAACGGTAGGCCACCCGTCCTACCCTCGCATTTTCACGAAAAGACCCAACATACCGGGGCCCCAACTTGCCCCTCTTCCTGAATCGAATCACCCCTTTCCAAGGAAAGACCGTCAGAAGTACGAAGTCGCCGACCTGAAATACATGCTCGTAACGGCGTCTGTCTGCATAACTTTCCTATCAACTATAGGCGATCAATAACCTCTGTTTAACCCGCTGAATCTGCTCTGTCGACTAAAGCACGATCTCTGTACGGCCCACCACTCCCCGTAACCGAGAATTACCCACAATGCAACTCTGCTCCAAATCTCCACGATCACTCGACTCATAAGGGTTAGGAAACCATGAATCACCGGATCCCGATCCAAAGCCCACTTTATCCATTTCGGAACGACTGCAAGATCCATTCTCACTCTCAGAGCAACTCTCACGAGTTCTCCTCTTGCAAACACATACACATGCTGCACTAGCCCCAAGATACCTTTCTCTTCCCTTACCTAGGGAAATCCGCTTGACAACCTTGCCACTACTCCATGTATCACACATGCTCTGGACCTGCTCGCAGGGACTCTCGGGTCCATGCATTACCTTTCCTCAGCGAATGAGGGTCCGACATCACCTTCCATGCAACAGCTCAAAGGGCGGCATACCAATGCACTAATGATGGCTGTTGATATGGGACAACTCAACCAATGATAAATACGTACCGCGGCTTTCTCTGAAATCTAATACACATGCCCGAAGCATGTCTTCGAGCGTCTGAATCGTTCGCCCTCTCTAAAGTGTCCTCAGATGTCATCATGATAAGCTCATTTCCCATGTTCCTCTTCAAGACTGAGTACCAGATCAACTTTTGGCTCCACATCTGAGCCCCCAACGGTCACCCATATCGTGATCCAAATATCCCACTAACTTTTCTCCCCGTGACCACTATCCCGACCCAGTGACACGCAAGTCACCAAATCCTCTTTTCCTCGTGCGAGAAAATATAATCCAACCGAGGATCGTCTCGACTCAAATCTGTGGTTACTGCTGCGCGTATTCCTTGCGTATCTCACCGCATCTCCCGACAGAGACGGAGACCCCCGTCTCACCCCCGACTCAACATCCAAGCTCCAAAAACTCAATACCAGGGCTACCCAAACTCGAAACTCTTCCACCTCATACACTGCTCGAAAATATTCCAACGTCGAAATTCTCTTGCCATCTAGTGAGTACTGCAACTCCACGCAGTATCACAACGCCCTCTGACTAGTGAGTACTGCGACTCGAATATCCATCACATACCCTGGAGGCAATCAACATAACAAATGCCCACCTTTGCGAAAATCCACTCTTTCAAATAATCTCCCTGAATTTCCATACTCGAGGGCTCCTACTGGATTCATAGATACTTGATATACCACAAGTCGATTCAATTCAAGATCCACGAGTAACTCCGAAATAAAGATATCATACCCGGATATCCCAGAATACTGCCACAACCACTGGTCTCCTGCCCCAAACATCATGTAAACACAAAATACATTCCTTCTGAACCCATAATTAAATCTATACTTTTCCCACCTTACAACTTCGGTGCATCTAATTTCTCGATTGGAATACGAGATAACGCCGACGTTACGAAATATGCTGATAATCCTCCGAATCCCTTTTTCCCCGACACTCAAAATCCAAACCAGTATGCGCATACCGACCCAATCATTCTCTATCTACTTGCAACGACACCAAACACCTATCATGGATACATTCGTTCTCCTCCTCGAGTACTTCCCGCATTAACTCACTCTGACCCTTTTTCTCGATCACCGACACCTCATGATTTCTTACAGCATATCTCTATACTTCACTTATAACCACTCTTGACAAATCTTTACTTTCTTACATACTGCACCCGGTTCTCCCCCACTTAGAGTTCGAACCATCACCAATTAACACTCAACCAACCCACGACTATTTTTCACCAGCGAAATCACACCTGCTCCGAGGAAGTGCTATGCAACGCCCGATAATCCCCCCCCCCCCTTAAGGAAGTCAATCAACCCTCTATACCCTGAACCTCTGATTCTCTCCAAGAACTTCTCATCACGACTGCCTCTAATCGTTCCAAATCTCATACCAATCTAACACTAAGCATCTGAACTGCTCGATAACATCTCTGGCTCATAGACTGCACCGCAAAATCATCGTTCCTCTCACCTCAACTCATCAACCAATGTTCCAACCCGGAATTGTCCCAAGGACAGAGACCCGCTCCCAACATAGACGAAAACTCTCTGCACTGCAAAACTCGACTGAACTCCCCACTGCTACCACTATAACACAACCTACTATTCCCAATTAGGTGTGGTGTGGTCCTCGACTACCTCAGTCCTAACTGACTGTCTGCTCACGATAAGTCACTGCCTCGCGGCACACCTGCTACCTGATACTCTGAGAGAAATCATTATCGATAACAACCTGCAGGGTGTATTCCCAATCCAAAACTGAAACATCAGGCCTCTCGTGTCTTGCACACGAACATAATGGCACCACCCACCTAGAAGGTGACCTCTCCTCTATCGACTGATTGCTCGACTCAACCGAAATTTTCCTCTGTCTTTAACTCCTTACCAAAATACTCTGATAGTCACTCGCCTTTCCCCTCGAGGAACGCCTCTCCATACTCAATCATGGTCTACAGGCCTAAAACCCATAGCGTCCGATCTCTACCTCATCGATCATGACCGGATAACAAGATAGTCACAAGCATCATCCACTACGAACCATGGTACTCATCCCATGACATCCCTTCTCAATCTGCTCCGGTGTATGGTACCCGATCCCTAGCATCACTCCTCAATCTGCTCCGATGTATGGTACTCGAACCACAACATCTATCCTCAATCTGTTCTGATGTATGGTACCCAGACCATAACATCACTCCGCAGTCTGCTCCGATGTATGGTACTCGAACCATAACATCACTCTTCATCCCGTTCCTTAGGACCTTCAGAATGCTCCCTGTATCAAGTATGGGTCCTCTGCTTTCAGTAGTACGGGCCCATACTACCTGCCACATCTACCCATACTTTCCACACGGACCATCCCAGAGCTCCTAAGTAGCTGCTTGACCTGCTCTTTCACCAATCCCATCGCACATGCCCGCTCTCCAGCGAAATCCTCTACTTTACCAGCGCACTCATCTGGCTAGGTTTACTCCCTAGTCTCTTCCGTCGTCCTCCCACTTCTTTGCTATCAGCTGCTGAAGAGCTCCTAATGATGTCAGCCATCTACCTCCTGAATATCGTCATACTCACTTAGTAGCTGACTCCCATCATCGAGAGTTCCACAAAGCACAAAGCAAGCAGCATTCGAGCATCGAAGAATACATAGGACTCCCTATCTGTGATAGCTCCACCTTCTCGGCTCATCCTCGGAAGTACCACTGAACTCTGTAGCTCTACCCCTCGTGCGTTCTAACTAGATACCCTCACTCATCACATACACACAAAAGCATAACGCACATATAACAATAAACCCTAGGCTAAGGCATCACAAATCAGGCCACTCTAGTCCTAAGATATGAAATACCTAGCCTGTCTCTAGCATGCAATAATATCTCATAAAGTGCATCATAGATATTTCATAACACAAAAGTAAGGGTATTTTGGGAAATCACCGTTTGGCCCTGGCTGATTGTACACACTGTTCTTTCTTGCTTTCTCTTTGAACTCTTATTCACTTTTAGAAAACTATTTATTTGAAAACTTTTTCTTACTTCCTCAGTTTGAGTCCAGATTTACCCGAAGGTGTATCCGAATCCCTCAAACCAAGGCTCTGATACCAATTTGTAACACCGTGATCGTCAAGACAAAATTTTCATTTAAATAATCAATTTAAAATTAAAACACTTGTTTAAAATCTTATTCATATTTGAATTACAAAACATAGTTCCATTTTCACTTGAATAGAAAACCAGGATCCTCCAAAATACAACTCTTTCTTTGGTGTGTACAATCGAGCCGGTGCCATCCCGCGTTACTGAAAGAACCTGAAACAACATAACATAAAACACCGTAAGCACGAAGCTTAGTGAGTTCCCCAATATACACCTTACGCACATACGCCTTTCCAGGCCCTGACCTTCCAGTCCACTGCACAATGCCTTCCGGCCCATGAGATAATCGCCTTCCGGCCCATAACCTATTTGCCTTCCGGCCCGTAACATATTTGCCTTCCGGCCCGTAACATAATGCCTTCCGGCCCATAACATATTGCCTTCCGGCCCATAAACATACACAGCAATTTATACATTCATCTTAACACATATAGCACATATATCATATATCATATCCGACCTTTCAGTCACATAACATATTGCCTTCCGGCCCGTATAACATACATAACACACATAGCAAATACCTTACCATTTATAGCACGTATAACACAAATCATATCCGACCTTCCGGTCACACAGTCAAACCCTTCCGGGTACAGTATAGTGAGAAGACTCACCTCGTGGATACTGGAAATTAGCAACTCCTGAAATCACTTGCACTTGATCCGCTGAGCTTCAAACTCCCTGGATAATGGATTCTCTTATTAATACTTTTATCTTTCAAGACAACTAACCCTAAGAAATCACACATAGGTCAACTCTGGTCAACAATCCACGATCAACTCGACCGGACTCGTCGAGTACTCTGGCGACTCGGCGAGTCTAGTCGTCCTCCAATCCTCTAAGTTTTCCCTTCTACTCGTCGAGTATCCTCCTTGACCCGACGAGTTACTCCTGGGAGAATCGCGGGGCCACCCCGACTCCACTCATCGAGTCTGATGAACAACTTGACGAGTCCCAGTTATTCTTCAAGCTACTCGCCGAGTCTGCTCATCTGACTCGGCGAGTCCATGCCATGCAGTCGCGCAAACTGCTTCCTAAGGTCATAACTGCTCCGACCATTCATAGGTCTGGCCTTCCTCGACTGTTCCATTATATAAGGTCTTCATTTAGGTGCTCATGCTACACCCCAAAACTTATACTTTACATGTTGACCTAAGGCATAAGGATTTCAATCCAAAACCTTCACCAATTCCCGAAATGCACAGACATGGGATATTCTGGACCTCCAAGGGTCCTAATACAGGGTTACAATCGTTTGGGGAACAAGGGTAACATTCAATCTATCCATAAAAGGGTTCCATAAACCCTAATTCTCTAAATACATCACCATAGCAGAGTATACACGAATCCTTACCTGGATAATGTGCTCTCTGTATCTCCAATCCTCAGAATGTGATTCCCTTGCTGTTCCTTTAGCCAAACCCTTCTCTTCCTTGCACAATAACTTCTTCAAGACCACCAATGGCCTTCAATCCTTGCTCAATATGCACACAACCGATTAGGGTTCTTCTCAGTAGGCTAAAAGACGGAAAATGCCGGCCTATAAGTTCATTATATACGTCCCAAACCTAAACGGCTAGGGTTTTCGCTAAACAGCACAGACTCGCCGAGTCCAGTCGCGAACCCACGACCAGGTCTGCGATCCTACTCAGCGAGTCTGGCTCCAACTCGCCGAGTCCCCCCTTTAAAACACCCCAAAATGTAATTTTAACAATACTTGAGATTTCGGGCTGTTACAGAGAGACGTACCAAAATCTACCAGTCTCCTTGATGCTTCTCCCTAAGAATTAAAGTTAGACTCCTCCTATGTCCTTGTCGTTTCCTTCGATTAGGCAGTCCTTCTTGAAGTGTCCAATCTCACCACATAGACGGCAAACTGGATTGGCCGCCAAATTGGTGATTGATGCAATACACCCCACCGGGGTTCTGCATACACGAGCAGTATGCCCCAACATGTGGCACCTAGCACAATAGAGTTCCCGACATATACCATGATAATGGTAGCTGCACTTGCTGTAGTGGGGAAGGCTTCCTAAGTATGGTCTTGTAGGTGTTGGGATGTAAGGGTTGGCAGGGGTATTGCCTGCCTCAGCTTGTTGCCCTTCGAAAGGTCATTGAGCTGAGGTACTTCCCTCCTCGATCTTGATCTTTCTCTTCAGTGGATTAGAGTGAGGTTCTTGGGTGGTTGGGTATGTAGGGGTTGGCTGCTGCTGTCTATTACTAGTATCGGGATCTCCGATAGGGCTCTTGCTAACATTGGCATTGTTAGCATTCAGTTGAGCCATAACAGCTGCTACAACTGCCGAGACTGCAACTTGGAAAGTAGCTTCATCGAATAGGAGAGTCGGTTTCTTGCCAGCGGATGGGTTTCGCTTCTTCGGAGGCATGGTTTTCCTACACAGAAAGGAATACAAGATAATGAGATGCGATGACTAACCCTGGACATATATGTCCTGACTGTATTAGGCATAAATTTTCCCGTGCCTCGGATGTTGGTTGTCTGATTGTCGACCTACATCCCTATGATGTAGTCCTGGTATTCAAGGTAGGAGTATGAGTATCGGAAAGGCCATAAGATGCGAGTCGTTCCTACTAAGTTACCTTTATACTGGGAAAGGTTTTAGTCTCCGGCCTAGAAAGATTTGAGAACAGTTCGGAACGAAGACCGCGGGAAGAAAAGGCTCATGGATACTTATGGCCAAACAACCTCAATAGAGGTGTAGGTATCCGCTCTAAGTGTATTACTAGCAACGGGAAAAGATGATTTACCCAACACATAGCGTGAGTAGTGTAACCACTAACTCACTAAATTGTATTATTTTATGGGTGTATTAACATGACTAACACAAGGAAAGACACTTCTCGGGTTCCATATACTGGCTCCCTCTGTCTTTCTTGTATCCCCGACCGGGACTAGCGTTGGCTTTCTTTGGGTAGTTACATAGGGTTCTTTTCTCCTAAAGAGACGTTGAATTTCTACTCCGCCTTACTTCCGAATTCAACTATGGGTGTCATCACTACATGATAGATGACTGGAAATCTTGGAAGTTTAGGCGAATTTCTCACCGATGTCCCTAGAAAGATATAGGCACTTGGTGATTTCAATAGTCTCGTCTTGGTTCATTTATTTCCTAACTGGAAATCTTCTCGGTGAACCTCCTCTGGGTCTAACTCAACTCTTTTGCCGAGTACTGAAGTGGGTAGGGTTTTCTACAGGGTTCTTGCAAGAATGGAAATGTCTAAAGAATCCTAAGAGATTATTAACATTTCTCTGAGTGATCCAGATCGAGTCCTGCTACGATTACACAGAGTATACAAATCATACATAACTTAGATCTGATAGGCCTTCGAATATGTGATAGTACTCTAGATCCACATCCCAACGAGGAAAAGGAAATAGGGCGAAACCACACATTCTTATCCTATGGGATCCTTATTATATATAACCTTGGAAGTATACTCTCTGTAATTGTAGGTATATTAATAAGGATCTTTTTAGTTCTTCACACAAGGTTAGTTATGGATCCTAAAATACCCCTATGGTAATTTAAATTTCTTGTTTGTTTCTTATCTTCTAAATATGATTCTCGGATTAGTGTGAGTCTTTTTGTATTCCAAAATACTCCTATAGTGTTTTAAACTTTATGTTTGGTTCTTGCATCCCTAGTTGGTAAGTTTTAGACCTATTGCAACACCACTATCACTCCCAAGCACACGTTCATCGCATCTCAAATAAATGTAGTTGATCAGGTTACATTTATTGCAACTTACGATTACATAACTGCCTAGGTTTGACTGTAGTGCTCAATATCCAAAGAGTTTTATTCTTGTTCATCTTGTGATACTTGTGTTCGAGTGTTTAGATTCTGGATGTTCTTATACTTTGGTAAAATATGGTTATATTTTAAAGTATAATTCTTGGTCAGAGTGTTTTATCCCTTTGTATTTATAGGCTATATATCTTTTATGAATTGATATACTTAGCTCACTATAAACAATGCTCTGATACCAATCTGTCACACCCGAAAACCGGAACAGCGGAAACGTTCTGGGGTGGATGACGTCATGTTAAGTATCACAACATATGCAGTATAGTAATCAAAGTACAACAACCATTGCATTAATAATAATAGTTTTACATAGTGTACATTGTATAGAATCATTAAAGTAATACATAAACTAGTATAGATACAGCTTGGCACAAAACCGTCTTCAACAGAAGCTCCTGGAATGTACCTGTCTAATGCTGACCTGAGAATACAAGTTATTTGAAAAGCGAGTATCAGCATTTTTACAAATGCTAGTGAGTTCATAAGTATTTAGTGTCATTTTATACAAATAACTTTATATAAGTAGTAGTTTTCAAGTATACAGTGAAGTAGAGTCCTTTCCAGAAAATCCTATATTTTCTGATTAAAAAGCAGTCTTCTACCAAGACTGGTCAGAGTTATGTGGTAAAAAGTAGTTTTCCCTTAAAAACTTTCATTATCAAAATACGGGATTTGCTTTTTAAGAAAGTCGGAGAATATCAGGGAAAATAACATATGCCTCAGTAGTGAGGACTGCTGACTAAGGCAAAAGAATCATAGACTCCAGGAGGGTATCGAATGAACAGTACACCTGGCTTAGTCTAACAAAAGGAGACACAGACCCCAGACAGTATCAAATGAAAGATACATTTAGTAAGGTCTAAAATAGAGAATACAGACCCCAGACAGTATCAAATGAAAGATACAGCTAGCAAGGTCTAAAACAGAGAATACAGACCCCAGACAGTATCAAATGAAAGATACAGCTAGCAAGGTCTAAAACAGAGAATACAGACCCCAGACAATATCAAATGAAAGATACAGCTAGCAAGTTCTAAAACAGAGAATACAGAGCCCAGACAGTATCAACTGAAAGATATAGCTAGCAAGGTCTAAAATAGAGATAGACCCTAGACAGTATCAAATGAAAGATACAGTTAGTAAGGTCCAATACAGTGAACACAGTGTATATAGTGAAATACTGTGTATAAAACCCGTTACCTTAAAGCCATGAATTATAAGGTAACCCCGAGATACTCATAACCATACTGATCGACACTAGAGACTCTTGACGCCCTGCAAGCGTCGGTATAATTGTGACATTTGTCACCCGTTGGCTTGGTAGGCCGTGGACTGTAGCTAGCAGTCAGGGTGCGGGGGTGTCAATCCCGTATAGATCTATACATACAATGTCCGCTCTCCCTACAAGAGACTCTGGTTACCAACTCAACAACGGAGAAGGCCGTGTACTGAGGATGTATCACATATAGTGAGATTTAGTGTAAAATACTGGACAAGCGATAGAGACTCTCAACTGGACTGACTAGTGTAAACCTATATGTCTATGCCTGTATACATAATATATAACTAATGATCAAACAACCTTCGGATGGACATCCGATCCCACCAGACCACATCTCAACGAAGAAAAGGAAATAGGGCGAACAAGCCTTCCTATGTCCTTCAAACATTATTTATGCATCTATAAAAGCATAGGCATACATCTAACTCTGTGGAAGTGTCATTAGGTATAAGCGTATCACGAAGTGGAAGCGTTCTCAAGTATAAGTCGATCATGAAGTGGAGGCGTTCTCAAGTATAAGTGTATCACAAAGTAGAATGTCTTACAAGGTATAAGCGTATCACGAAGTAGAGTGTCTTACAAGGTATAAGCGTATCACGAAGTAGAGTGTCTCACAAGGTATAAGCGTATCACGAAGTAGAGTGTCTTACTAGGTATAAGCGTATCACGAAGTGGAGGCGTTATCAGGTATAAGCGTATCACAAAGTAGAGGTATTAACTAAACCGAAATGAAGCAGTGGTATCTTCACCAAGTATGAGTATGAAAACATAGACGAAAACTTTGAAAACCTTTATACATTACGAAAATCACGACTTGGTATTCCTTTGTAAAATAAGTTTGAAAATATTTAAAAATCCTTTGAAAACCTTTCATAAACAAGTTTAAAATGAAACTTGGATTAAACATTATAAGTAAAAGCTAAACAAGTAACTACGTTTTTAGAAAACCATTTACAGTGTCATTCTCGGTAAAACAGTTAACAGTGTGGTAAATCCTTGTACATGTGGGTTATCAATCACACGTGATTGATATGATAACTGGCATGTTTAACTTGTATTCCCCCCCTATAAAACATGTAAAAACGTTTAAAAGGTTCATTCAGGGGTATGAACTCACCTGATGTAAGTGGATCCAACGAAGGTGTCGGTTGGGTGCTCGGTGTCAAGTAAAGACTTGGACACACTTAGTGACCTATTTGTTGGGTTTTGAGAAATCTAACACTTCCTAAGTGTGCATGCAACCCTAATAAACCTTGGATCTATGTTTGTCTAAATACATGCAAAATAATAATTTTCCAAGGTTTATAACCTATCTAACATGGCATGGGGAACATTTCAACATAAAAGAGTTAGAAGAGATTACATACCTTTTGGTGAGTTTGGTTCTAAGGAGTTTGAGGGCCAAGCACCAATAGTGTGAATGCCTCAAATGGAATCACAAACACCACAAACTCTTGGAAAACTTTGAGAGAGTATACACCTTGTATAAAATCGGCCACACACATGCACACACACACTAGTTCACTAGTTTTCTTCTTAGGCTCCATTTCATGCTCCATAAGCATGCTTATATAGTGTTCATGGTTAGGGTGAAACCCTAATAACCCATGTCTTTTCCTTTTCCAAGGATCCATGGGTTAAAAGCTCCATGGATCATCCATGGACTTCCACATAAGCCTAGCCCATTAACAAATGAGTATTAGCCCACACTATATAAAACAAATAGCCCATAATTTAATTAGTATTCCTTTTAATCTCTAAATTAATTCATAATTAATTTAAGACTAAAACTAATTAAATAACGTAACTTCATATTAATATATTATAACTCATAATATATTAATAAACATATGTGTATAACTCTCATAAAATTATCCATAATAGTTTGGATGAGATGCAACCTAAATGGACCATGCCGGTCGGGTCAAGTATATACCAAATAAGTTATGGACTTAGACACCTTATCCAACAGACTCCCACTTGGATAAGTCTAATAACTATATTTGCCTATAACTTCAGGAACCAACCAACAATCGTAGCTCTCGAAAACTCCCTCGAACAATGAAGACTCTATCGAACTATGAAGCGCCATTTTAGATAAGTGATCACATAATCCTCTGTTCTCATGATATCAGCCGGACAAACACATGGAACTATGTCTTGCTTATTGTCTAGCAGTTGTTTCTCGATTTTCCGATTTGTTTGATGAAGAACTTCACTGAACACATCGGTTTAGTTCTGACCAGGCCTGGTACATGGGTCAACACAAAATCATCGAGGGGCCCAGATATCGCTTCTATTTCTAGAAGGAACAGATAAACTTCGACTGATATGCTTGTTCTATTACTTATTGAATTGTACACAAAGGCACGTTTTATAACATCAAGTTACTGATGCGTTTACGTGCAATCAATGCACAACCAACTCATAGGTAACAACTCATATCTCTAGGTTTAAAGATTTATATGATGTTATCGTCTCACGATCACTCGAGATAAATTCCATGAAGTGATACAAGTGAGCGTGGGTTTATACCAATACTCATAACTTATGAGTACTCATGAATGTTGCAGCAACCATTGCCATGTCTAAACACCTTTAAGGCATCTACAAACCCAATTCATGACAATCTTGATTCATACCTACTTCCGACGTATGATCGATTGTGGAGGTTTGAATAAATTAATTATTCTGGAAGTCAAAACATGCAAAACTGAAACAATAGTAAATAATTGACAATGATAGTAACACTTTACTCATAAATAAATCACAAATTTTATTCATCATCAAACGTCGATTACATTTTACAAGTTTCAGGAAAACTATCTAATCTGCAAAACTAATATCGTCCCTCAGCCCGATGCGTCTCGCATGCTGAAAATGCTTAACCCTCGTCAGTCCCTTCGTATGGGGATCTGCAGGATTCTCATCCGACGATATCCTCCTTGTCACAAGGAGTCCTTCTTCAATCTTGTGTCTTATGAAGTGATATTTTCTGTCAATGTGTCGGGATCTGCCATGATCTCTTGGTTCCTTGGCTAAGGTAACCGCACTATTGTTGTCACAGAAAATCTCTATAGGTTCCTTAATAGCTGGTACAACTCCAAGGTCTCCGATGAAGTTCTTTAGCCATATCGCCTCCTTCGCTGCTTCACTCGCTGCTATATACTCTGATTCACAAGTCGAATCAGCCACCGTCTCCTGCTTGGAACTCTTCCAAGAAATTGCCCCTCCATTTAAGGTAAAGATCCAGCCCGACTGAGAGCGGAAATTATCCCTATCAGTCTGAAAACCAACATCACTATACCCTAATATTTTCAAGTCATCACAGCCACCAAGGGTAAGGATCCAATCCTTAGTCCTCCGCAGGTACTTGAGAATGTTCTTTACCGCAGTCCAATGAGCCTTGCCAGGGTTCCCCTGATACCTGCTGACCATGCTCAAAGAAAATGCCACATCAGGACGGGTACAAGTCATAGCATACATGATCGAGCCAACTGCGGAAGCATATGGTAATTGGCTCATCTTAGCTATCTCTACCTTTGTACTCAGACTCTGAGTCTTACTCAGTTTGGTATTGCTTTGGATCGGTAAATCTCCTTTCTTGGAATTCTCCATGTTGAACCTTTTCAACACCTTATCCAAGTAGATACTATGACTAAGTCCAATTAGTCTTCTACTCCTTTCTCTTAATATCCTTATCCCTAGGATATAGGTAGCCTCCCCTAGGTCCTTCATAGCAAAGCACTTCCTAAGCCAGGACTTAACCTCCAGCAAGGTTGGGATGTCATTTCCTATGAGTAGTATGTCATCCACATACAGTACCAAGAAGCTAACTATACTCCCACTAGCTCTGACATACACGCAAGACTCATGTTCGCTTCTCAAGAAGCCAAACTCTTTTACCTTCTCATCAAAACAAAGATTCCAGCTACGAGATGCTTGTTTTAATCCATAAATGGATTTCTCAAGCTTGCATACTCTATTAGGGTACTCTGCATTGACAAAACCCTCTGGCTGATTCATGTACACATCCTCAGCCAACTTTCTATTAAGGAAAGCGGTTTTGACATCCATTTGCCATATTTCATAATCATGAAATGCTGCAATGGCTAACATAACCCTAATAGACTTAATCTTTGCTACCGGCGAAAAGGTTTCATCATAATCAACACCTTGAGTTTGAGTAAAACCCTTCGCAACCAGTCGAGCCTTATAAGTATGCACTTTTCCTTCCATGTCTGTCTTCTTCTTGAAGATCCATTTGCACCCGACTGTTTTATGGCCTGGTACATTGTCAACCAAGTTCCAAACTTGATTGTCATACATGGACTGTATCTTGCTGTCCATAGCCTCCTTCCATTTAGCAGACTCCGGGCCTGCCATGGCTTCCTTAACACTGCTAGGTTCATCCAAATTTACTAGTGTACTATCACTAATAAACGTATCACCTTCCGTAGTAATATGAAAACCATAACAAAACGAAGGTGTGTTCCTAACCCATGTGGAATGCCTCGGAGGTACAGACTCGTCAGCTGGATCAACAGGAGTTTCCTCCTCAAGTTGATTGCTAGTGTCTGAGGTTCCTTCCCCAATTGATTCTTGAATTTCTTCAAGATCAATCTGCCTCCCACTGTCTCCTTGGCTTATAAATTCTTTCTCGCGAAAGATCCCTCTTCGTGCTACAAAGACCACATTCTCACTGGGTCTGTAGAAGAGGTAACTGAAGGATTTCTGTGGGTAGCCGATGAAAATACACCTTTCACTTCGGGGTTCAAGCTTATCATGAGTTTCGCGCCTCACGAAGACTTCGCAACCCCAAATTTTGATGTGGTCCAAATTGGGAACCTTCCCAGTCCACATCTCATGAGGTGTTTTGGTAACCTTCTTTGTAGGGACTAGATTAAGGATATGGGCGGCAGTCTCTAAGACATACCCCCAAAAAGAGATTGGTAACGAAACTCGACTCATCATAGAGCGAACCATGTCCAACAAGGTTCGATTATGCCTCTCAGCTACACCATTCAGCTGTGGTGTCCTGGGAGGAGTCAATTGTGAGACAATCCCACACTCCTTAAGGTAGTCAAGGAACTCGGTACTAAGATACTCACCACCTCGATCGGATCGAAGCATCTTAATGTTCCTGACCAATTGATTTTCTACTTCCTGCTTGAATTCCTTAAACCTTTCAAAGGTTTCGGACTTATTTTTGATTAAGTAGACATACCCATATCTACTAAAATCATCAATAAAAGTCACATAATACCGATTAGCATCCCTTGTGGCGGTTTTGAATGGCCCACATACATCAGTATGTATTAGGTCCAACAAACCTTCACCCCTCTCACAAGTTCCAGTGAAGGGTGATTTTGTCATTTTTCCAAGTAGACAAGATTCACAACTATCATCTGATTTGAGGTCAAATGATTCCAAGACTCCACTCTTTTGGAGTTGGCCTATGCGTTTCTTGTTTACATGTCCAAGACGACAATGCCACAATGATGCTTTATCTAGGCTAGTAGAAGAATCAATATACAACACATTATTTCTTAAGTTTTCCACAATCAACACAGTTTCATACACACCATCACAAGGAAATGCTTTAAAATAAAACACATTATTAAAGAAAGCATTAATACCACCACATTCATTATCAAACGAAAAGGTAAAACCTTGTTTGTACAAAGCATGAAAAGAAATAACATTCCTCGCCATTTCAGACGAGTACACACATTTATTCAAATCTAATTTTAACCCATTATTAAGCAACAAAGTATAAACTCCAATCTTGGAAACAGGTGAAGCCTTCCTATTCCCCATGATTAAGTTTATCTTCCCGTGCTCCACATCCTCACTTCTTCTTAGGCCCTGCAAATCAGAACATATGTGAATACCACATCCTGTATCAAGCACCCAAGAGTTAGAATATGTTGAGTAATTAGACAATATAGTGTAAATACCTGCATAGGTGGGTTTCACTTTCCCATCCTTTAGATCCTGCAAGTACTTAGGGCAGTTTCGCTTCCAGTGTGCCTTTTCATGGCAATAAAAGCATTCAGCATCCTTGGGAATGGCAGAAGGAGTGACAGAACCGTTCTTAGTCTTTGATGAGGAGCCTTTAAGAGACTTTCCCTTGGTACCCTTCGAAGGGTGCTTCCTCTTTTTCCCTTTGCCTTGCCCAATAGCTAAAATAGGGGTAGAAGTTGGAGTAGGAGTAGTAGAGGTAACAACCGCTTTACCCTTAAGACCGGTTTCAGCGGTCTTCAAGAGTCCTTGAAGCTTGCTGAGGGTAACTTCCTCCTTGTTCATATGATATGTCATTCGAAAATGATCATAACAAGAAGGGAAGGAGTGCAAAATGATGTCAATTGCTAACTCCTCGGGATGTTAACATTCAGCTTCAGCAAACGGTCCACATACCTTTGCATCTTCTGCATGTGGCTCGTGACGGATTCACCGTCCTTCATGCGGGTAGTTATTATGGAGGAGATGATTTCATACCGCTCCTGACGAGCACTCTGATGGTACCTTTCCATCAGGTCTTGGTGCATCTCAAAAGGGTAGAAATCTTCATACGAATTTTGGAGCTCGGCTGTCATCGTGGCCATCATGATACATGCCACCTTAGTAGCATCTCTCTCATGAGTCCTGAATTCAGCGATCTCCTCAGGAGTAGCAGTAGACTCATCAAGTTCTTTTAACTCCTTATCGAGGACATATTCCTTGTCCTCGTAACGAGTAACCATCCTGATGTTCCTAATCCAATCCATGAAGTTGGAACCATCAAAGATGACCCTCCTACAAAGATTCATGAGAGAGAAAGAACCAGTTGGGTTAGAGCCTGAAGCATTAGTGTTGGTAGACATCTGAAAGAAGAAAGTAAGTTTAGATTAGATATTTAGGATCCTTAATAAGACACCCAAATGTAATATTAAGGCTAGGATCCAATCACAATATATTACACTTAGAAGAGGGATGCCGTAATCTAAGTAATAATATATTTGAAAGGTAGGTGAATGACGATTCACCAATTTCCACCATGAAAACAAGATGATTTATTAGGTTTAATTGGATTTGAAATTCCTAGATTCTTTTGAGATTCATTGAACTTTTCAATGGCATGTTTCAATCTCGATTGTGCCCTTCAAGTTTTGTGACTGGGATGCCGAGGATCACAAAACAAGGTGTGAATAACCATGCTAATTCACTTGGTACTCTTAATATTATCACCTAATCAATGTGCCGGTTAACCACACACGCTCCATTGATCTATGACAAACATTAAGTCACCCTTCGTGATCCGTACTAGTCCTAGTTAGTGTGCCGGTTAACCACACACGCTCCACCAACGACTTGGTAAGGTACAAAGTGTGAATTCCATGGACTAGCACCATGATCACATTTTTCCTAAAATAACTAAGATTGGGAATTAAAAGAGTTTAGTTATTTTATAATATTCATTATACTTTTAATGAGGATTTAAAGTCATTGTTCTACCCGTTCGGCTAACGACTCTCCACCGATCAAGCAAGCGGTGGGTGAGAGTATACACCCATTAAGTCGCCATTTTATAGGCAACAACCTTATACCCACCTTATAGACCGGCTTCGTGAATGAGGCCTACTAACGGTAAAACGACTTATTCTTATACATATATATAATAATTAACCATTAATGTTATAAATAGTATAAGGGTTGAATTTTAACTATTAAAACTCTAAGGGTTGGAATTAAAGTTTATTAAAGTGTGTGAAACTTTACAAATTCCAAAACTTGAGGGCAAGTTTTGTAACTTTGCAAAACTCTTCATTTCATAACTTATGAATTAAAGGTTCATAAAAATGAAGACTCTTCATTTTCATGTAACTTATGTGTTTTAAGTGTGTGTTAAATGAAAGTGACCTTTGGTAATCCATAACTTGAGGACAAATTATGGACTCCATTAAAAACACATAAATGATAAAGAATTAATCCTAAACAATTCAGCAAATAATTCCTATCATTTTCTAAATTCATAAGAACATGAACATGATCATCAAAAATTCAAGAATTATATGAACACATAAAATCATGGAATTTTGATATATGCTATTGTAAATGGATTAGAACAACCATTACACCAACTAAAATAAGTTTTATAACACCAAAACAATTTAGGGTAATGTTTCTAGTCCATTTCCAGCAGCAAAAGTCGAGAATCTGCACTCTTTTGATCCTACTCGTCGAGTGCATGAACTTACTCGCCGAGTAGGTTGAAGTTTGCCTTGGACTCGTCGAGTCCCCCCAATGGACTCGGCGAGTCCACCATGCTGACAGCAACGATTTCGACTTTTTTCACTATTTTGCATCAAGTATCAAACAAGCAAGCCTAGGCTCTGATACCACTGTTGGGTTTTGAGCAATCTAACACTTCCTAAGTGTGCATGCAACCCTAATAAATCTTGGATCTATGTTTGTCTAAATACATGCAAAATAATAATTTTCCAAGGTTTATAACCTATCTAACATGGCATGGGGAACATTTCAACATAAAAGAGTTAGAAGAGATTACATACCTTTTGGTGAGTTTGGTTCTAAGGAGTTTGAGGGCCAAGCACCAATAGTGTGAATGCCTCAAATGGAATCACAAACACCACAAACTCTTGGAAAACTTTGAGAGAGTATACACCTTGTATAAAATCGGCCACACACATGCACACACACACTAGTTCACTAGTTTTCTTCTTAGGCTCCATTTCATGCTCCATAAGCATGCTTATATAGTGTGCATGGTTAGGGTGAAACCCTAATAACCCATGTCTTTTCCTTTTCCAAGGATCCATGGGTTAAAAGCTCCATGGATCATCCATGGACTTCCACATAAGCCTAGCCCATTAACAAATGAGTATTAGCCCACACTATATAAAACAAATAACCCATAATTTAATTAGTATTCCTTTTAATCTCTAAATTAATTCATAATTAATTTAAGACTAAAACTAATTAAATAACGTAACTTCATATTAATATATTATAACTCATAATATATTAATAAACATATGTGTATAACTCTCATAAAATTATCCATAATAGTTTGGATGAGATGCAACCCAAATGGACCATGCCGGTCGGGTCAAGTATATACCAAATAAGTTATGGACTTAGACACCTTATCCAACACTATTAACATATGATAACATATGTTTACATACCATTAGTACATATAATACCAATTAAAAAAGTATACGCATCCTAAAGTGCGGAAAACGCTTTGGTTAAGTGTTTGGAGTGTCCCGGATAACATCTAAGTGCATGAATGGCTTACGAATGGAGTTTACTCTTCAAGAGTAAACTCTATATATAGAGTTCACAGCCCTGGGACAACTCCCCATGAGTTTACGGCCGTAAACTCATGGTGAGGGTGTTCTAGGATGCTTTGAGGCCTTATCTCAAGTGTGGAATTTTGTTAGGTCCAAATATAAAAGGTATGAATGGATTTAAGGCACTTAAATGGACCAAATGGGAGTTTACGGCCCTAACCAAGGGAGTTTACGGACGTAAGCTCCCAAGGACATCTTTCTTGGGTGTTTTAAGGGCTTAAGTGATTGAGAATAAATCCTATGTATTTTTCCAAGTCAAATGGGGAGTTTAGGGTACCATTTAACCCCTTTATAGGAGTTTACGGCCTAGGTACCCATTCTTGAGGGGTTTACAGTCGTAAGCTCCTTATGGAGTTGTTTTAATCATGTTAAAGGTCCCTTGCTTGTTGGTGGTTGCTTCTTGAATTTATTCTAAGGCCATTGGTGTGTTTAAGTGGCTTTTAAACACTCAAAACATGAGTTTACTCCCCGCAGTAAACTCATGTTTACTCCCCAAAATGATAGTTCAAGGTGTTCTAAGTCCGATTCCATAAGACTACAAGTCATATCTAAGCCTTAGGGACAATTTGGAGGGGTTTTGGGGCTTAAAAACCCCCCATTAAATGGTGTTTATGGTCCAAGAGTGTTCTTGGGCCGCGAACACATCATTTTGTCCTTAATTTATGTTTTAAACTTGAATTTGCAGGCTAGATAAGCTATATAACAAGTTAGGATGGTTTACCTACTCGTATGGTGCTCGAAACGGACAATTTTTGGCTCGGGAAAAAGTTGTAGAGAGAGAGTAAAAAGGTGGAAATTGAGTTTACTCTCCCTTATATAGGGGTTGGAGTTGGGGCTCAGTGGGAATCTACACGATACTGCCGTTAAACGGGGCTTTTGGTCGCACCCGATCTAGTGGTCGTAATAAAATTAACTTTTCCCAAATTAATATGGAAATGTAATTTACATGCTTTTACTTTATTTTATTACGACGAATAACGACATAGAATATAAATAACTAAAACATTTATTTATTTTACGACCTCAAATTAACAGAACTTTTATATCGTAGAATATTCCGTTAATGGAAACGCGGTAATGTAATGGAATAACTTTGGGTTGTCACACCCAGACTATTGATATTCTGGCAGAGATCAGTGCCAAGTTTTGGGAGAGGGCTTTGTTGGCTCCATAGTATGCAGCGGACGAGGAGATGTAGAAGATGAGGTATCATGATATGATGAGGGGTGACATCAGCGAGGTTATGAGCTTGTCAGAGTGTAAGATCCTGAATGATATGATTATTAGAGCCCAATAATGAGAGATTGATTTGGATCCCTTGGGAAGAGGAAGCAAGAATAGGTGCAGACAATTGGGGGTCCTACAAAGAGAGCCAAGACTTCTTATCAGCGAGTCAGAGGCCAACAAGGCTGAGGTCAGTGTACCACATGTGGGAAGCAACATGATGTCGTTTTCCGATCTAGGGTTCGGGTTGCTACACATATGACATGTTTGGTCATGTTAGCAGAGATTGTCCCCAGGGGACAAGTCTGTTTTGTTTCCACTGTAACCAAGTGGGCCACAAGAAGGCTGATTTTCTGTAGTTAATGAGGGGACAAGTAAGGGGACCTGCTCAAACCAATATGAGGATTATTGATGGTCGTGAGGGCGGGGTGGATTTTCCTATGGTGCGGAGTCGAGCATTGCAGTCACAGGCCGAGGAGATCCAAGTTCCACTTGTTGACATCATAAACATTTTATTTTGAGAATCTTCATATGCCATTTTTCATACCAATATCCGTTGTTAAAGGATATTCGAGTGATCCAATTTTGGATTTTGATGTGGGAGGCATTGATCACCGTCAAAGAAAGCTTTAAACGATATAAGACCAATAGTCGGTTCGATCTTTGGTGGTGTCAACAAGAAACTTAAGGAATCCATAAGGTGGACATGTTGGGTTTGAATGCAGGATCTGTAGGGGTCTTTCGGGGATACGAGGAAATGAGGAATTGGTTTGATCATGGGTGTAAGATCGGCAATTGTCAAGTTCATACCTTCGAAGTGTGGTCAGTTGCAGGTTCGCATGGGAATTACTCTAGTGTAAGTAGGTTGTTGAATTGGTTGGGTACTAATTTTGATAGTTGAGACTCTGTTCTTTGTCATCCAATGAAGTCATCGAGGACTTATAGTGGATTCAGTGAAAAGTGCTCGGGAATATTGAGTCGTTGAGATTTCAGGTAGTATTCATTTAATTTTGACAGGTGTGTGTTTGCTAGGATTGGCTAGTTATGGAACGATAGTACTTGTGAGCTTTGGTTGTCGACAAATTCGAGTAGTCAGGTTGCGAGATAGATTAGAAATATATCAATTTTGTGGTTGGAACCGCATACACTAACGAATTGCACAAGGAGTGAGATTTCGGGTCACCTTGCGCATCAGTGGTGGCACATGCCAGGTATGTTATTAGATACAGGTGGAGGTATGTGTTAGAGCCTCTCTTCCTGTTCTTGTCTTATGCATGCTTTAGGGTTCGAAGCATAACCCAAACACCTGATCGGGATACAAGCAGATGCGGGTTCCACTAATTATGATTATGTTTGATATGGTAAATGGACGATAAGACCATGGGTTGGTCCTATAACAGCATGGAAGTGTTGTAAGACTGTGGGGTGCTCATAGCATTCACTAGATTGACAGATAGTGATAGAGGTGTTGTAAGACTATAGGGGTGGCTGTAGAATTCACTAAGTTGGTAGGTGGTGGTAGTGTTGTAAGACTGAGGGGTGAACCGTGGCATTCACCTGGACCATGAGCATTTATGGGAGTATGGTGAGTCAATGAATTGTCTAGTAGTTTCCTCTAATTGGAATTAGACCATGGTAGGATGGGCCGCGAGACTGTGGGAAGGCAAAAACATTCATGGGATTAAGGAAGGTTCCTGGCCATTTGGGGTCGGTTATGATGTAAGGGTATAGCTGGGCGTGTAACATTCATTAGATCAAAGTAAAGCATGTTTCATCGGTGTAATGGTTGGTTATGTTATCCCTACTTGGAACAGCAGGGTTATTGAAGCCTTATATACAAGTAGGTAGGAGTAGCTTTGCCAGACAGGTTCTTGGATAGAATCTCATGGTACAACCGTTTGAAAGGATGTCAGTCTCAGCGAATGGTCGAGAATTTGGCGCTTCAGATAATTGGCAGATCAGCTCAGAGCTCAAAAGATCTTCGATAGATCGAAAAACAGAATGTTTGGTCAGTAGGATAATTTAGGCTTGTAATGATTTTGTTTGTATTAGATTGAGAAGTGGAGCCATATTGGATGTGACTCAAAATGGTTTTGCATTTCGGGAAGTTAGATAAGTTATTGGATTCCTGGATTTGATTTGAGTAGTGATGGTTGTCCTTTATTGTTTAAGGTCAGCGGGTGCAAGGATTCATCTTCGTCAGTGTTAGGGCTAGAATCTAAGAACTACACTAAGATCCTTAAGCCTAAGGATCCTCAAACCTCAGGATCCTCGAACCTCGGGATCCCAAATATACTTCAAGATCTAGATCATTATTATTCTAATATTTATAATGGTTATATATTCTATTATCTTTCTCACATGTGTAGTAATAACCAGTCAAAATTTCAATGAATAGTAACAACCATGCAAAAGACCCGGAGGACCAAGTCATGCAACATCTATAAGTTGATCTCGGAGGACCCCTGAATTTTTGGAGTTCTTGTTATTAAGTTTTAACTATATAAATCACTTGTATTCATCACACTACACACAATACTTAGAAGAACAATACCACTTCTACTCGTATCCATTACATTTTTCTCTGTCATCAATCATTTCAATGAATAAAATCATCAAGGTAGGTGATTATTATCACCTCCCAAGGTTTTATGCTGAATATCCTAGCAAGGATCAAGGAATTTCCTTGTAAATAACTTGTTTTGCTTTGATTTACATTACATACTTGCTTTATTCTAAACATCATAGCCTCTTATACAATTGGATCGATCTTAATTTGTTCATTTTTTTGACCAAAACAATTTGGCACCCACCATGGGGCCGTGGTATTCAAAATCCTTTAGAAAATTATGTTTATACAATCAACCCTCTCCTCTTCATCCACTCCTCCCATTTCCACCAAAAACCTTCTTACTCCTCCAGCTGGACCTCCCACGAAAACCTCAGAAGCACCAAAGAAGAATACCTCTCCGCTCGTTACCTCAGGACTCTAGGATCGTCATCTACTAATTTCCATCAACGAGATCTTCGGCATGATGAAGAGACTGGAATGACAAGTCACCCAGAAATAGGAGCACAATAGGATGATTCTCAAGGAAGTGGAAAAATTAGGATAGAAGTCCACAAGCCACAGGAAGCAGCACCCTCGATCTTACAGCCCAAAATCTTGAAGGTTTTACAACACATGATCCTCAAGCGATTCGCAGCGAGATAGGATCCTCGATACTTTCTTCTGTTCCCACCTGGGGTGCGTCTCCAAGAGAACACACTCATATGACCGAGGATCCCAATGAAACCTTTGTTACTCCCAATAACAAGGATCCTAGTAACCTTGTCAATAACAATATCTTTCCCACTAACTCTATGGATCTTGATTCAGGTTTAAGCCCAATCATGGATAAAGAGTTATAACAATTAAGACAAATGATCTCAAGCGTACCCAGAGTAGTTCAACCTATGTTGCAAGTATCCCCCATGAGCCACATGATCTTCAGAATCATCTCAGTGATAGTTGATACTGAAGTTCCAAAGCGCTTCCAGGCCTCAACATGAAGACTTACGATGGAACTACAAATCTTGAGGAGCATGTGGCACAATATAGGGAGAGGATGGAGATTATTACCATCTCCACTCACTTGAAATAAGATTGCGTGTGCAAGGGTTTTGGTTCCGCCCTCACATGATTAGCTCTAAAATGGCTCATTAACGTTCCTCCTTATTCAATTACATCATTTTCTCATTTAATTAATTTATTTAATAATCGGTTTTCTTGTAGCAGAACATTCAAAAAGATCACTAGTGACCTCTATTGGTTGGTTCAAGTTCTTAAGGAATCCCTTAGAACTTTTGTGAACAGGTTTGGCAGGGAAGCTCTAAGTATCTCCAACATCGACATGTCAAATGCATTTGAAGCCTTTAAATGGGCTTAAAGAAGGATTCTCCCTTCAATGAAGATCTTGTGACGACTCCATGTAAGAGGATGGATGAAGTCAGGAGTAGAGCATTGAGGTTCATCATGCTCAAAGAAGACAAGGAGATCCAAAATAGGAGCAACCCACCAAACTCTTATGATCTCCCTAATTGGAAGGTCGATTCCTCTGCCTAAAGATCTTATAAATCGAAACCTTATTCCAAACCTAATCATCACAGGGTCAATGCCTTGGAGATGAGGGAGAGGAAGAAGATTTCCCTAAGATTACCGACTATTGTTTTTCTATGGATGTTTCAAGTGTAGTATTTACTATGCAGGATCTCATAAACAAAGCGAGATGGCCAAGAAAAGGAGAAAATCCATAGCCTGGAAAGACAAGTCTAAATGGTGTGCATACCATGAAGACTTTGGTCATGTCATAGAGGATTGCATAACTCACAGGAAGGAGATCAGCTATCTCCTAGGCAAAGGATACCTCAAAGAAATCGTAGGAAGAAGAAAGGAGAGATCCAAAGAAAAATACTAGGATCCTTAGAAGATCCTCGAAAGACCTGGATCCCTTACTGCTGATGCCAAGGTAATCAATGTGATCTCTGGAGGATCAGACATTTGTGGTACCTCTTACTCTACAACAAAAAGGGATGCCAGGGTATCCAAAATGGAGAAGGAAAAAGGACCAAAAAAGAACACAACGATCACAAACAAAAAGGAGATCACCTTCGATGAAGTAGATAGACAAGACATCCAGGATCCTCACCATGAAGGACAAGTGATTACTCTCTACATCGCCAACCACTTCGTCAGAAGGATCCTCGTCGATGGAGGATCCTAGGTTAACATCATACTACTAGACACATTAAAAAGAATGAACATCTTGGAGTCTGATATAGCTACAAGATCCTCAGTGCTGATTGGATTCAACGGTGAAACCAAGCAAACCATCGGCGAAATAAAGCTACCAATCTACATAGAGGGGGTAAATTATGTAAAACATTTTTGTATCATTGATACATTATCCTTTCATAATGTCATACTAGGTAGACCATGGATCCACCAAATGAAGGCCATTCCATCAACATATCATTAGGCGTAAAGCTGCCCACCCCATGGGGGACAGTGAAGATCATAGTGATCAACAATAATCCAAGGAATGCTACAAGACTTCGATGAAATCCTCAACGATACCTCAACGAGGATAACAATTAAGGCAGGGGCACGAGACGTGCTAGAAGCAAGAGAGCATGATATAAAAGAAGTGCCCCTGAACCTTGAGGATCCGGAAGCCAAAGTTCTCCTAGGATCCTCAATACTTAAACAAGTTGAACATGATCTCATAGAGTTCCTCAAGTCTAGAAACAAGATGTTTGCATGGAAGAATGAAGACATGACAAGTATTGATAAAAGCATAATAACCCATAAACTTAACATTGATCCATTTTTAGGCCGATACATCAAAAGAGAAGGATGTTTGCACTGGAAAGAAACCAAGTTATACAATAAGAAGTAAAGAAACTTCTCAAAACTAGCATGATCTAGGAGGTGAAATTCCCAAGATGGTTAGCTAATGTGGTGGTGGTACAAAAGAACAATGGTAAATGGAGAGTGTGTATAGATTGCATAGATCTTAACAAGGCTTGTCCCAAGGACCCTTTCCCTCTCCTACACATCGACTCAATGATAGACACAATGATGGGTCATGAATTTCTAACATTTATGGATGCATCGGTAGGATTCCGACAGATTCAGATGGAACCCTCTGACCAAGAATACACAGATTTCATAACCCTAATATGCATCTATTTTTACACTACAATGTCATTTGGTCTTAAAAATGCAAGTGTAACAATGCAAAGACTGGTCAACAAGATGTTCAAAGAGAAACTGGGGGAGACCATGGAAGTCTACATCGATGACATGGTGGTTAAGTCCCAAAAAGCTAAGGATCACCTCAAGGATTTTGAAGAAGCCTTCGACATCCTGGACCAATATAACATGAAGCTGAATCCCTCCAAGTGCCAGTGTGGGATGAAATCAGGGAAGTTCCTTGGATACATGGTAACTAAAAGAGGAATTGAAGCAATCCTGGAGAAAATCAAGGCCATCCTTAATCTAAGATCACCATCCTCGACAAAATATATTCAAAGAATAGCAGGAAGAGTGGCATGCCTAATCAGGTCCATCTCAAGATCCTCAGAAAGATGCAAACCTTTCTATGACATCTTGAAGAAGAACAACATATTTGAGTGGACCCAGGAACATGAAGATGCTTTCCAAGAACATAAAAGATATCTAAGTTCACTACCCCTATTGGTAAAACAATTAGATGGGGAACCACTCCTTCTTTACCTCTTGGTACCCTCAAACGTGGTGAGCGTAATATTAGCTATGAATCTCAATGGGACAAACATCCCATCTACTATGTAAGTAAAATTCTCATGGACCCTGAGACCAAGTATTCACACCTTGAAAAACTTATACTTGCATTAGTATAAGCATCTACTAAATTAAGACATTATTACAAAACACACACTATAACTGTAAGAACTAACTATCCAATTAAGAGTGTTATGAGAAAACCAAAAATGTCAGGAAGAATGGAAAAGTGGTCTATGAAGCGAAGCACATATGACATGAAGTATGAGCCAAGATCCACGATAAAGTCCAAAGCATTGGCAAATTTTGTGGCTGATTTTAGTGATGATCTAAGAGCTAAAGTTGAAATAGAAGCCAAACAACTTCTAGAAAAGGAGATCATGGGAAAATGGATGTTATTCACAGATGGAGCATCAAACCAAAGAGAAACTGGATTGGTGATCATACTAAAATCGCCACAGGGGGATATCCTACCCCAAGCAATCAGCTGCGAGTTCAATGCGACCAACAACAAAGCAGAATATGAGGTGCTAATCATGGGATTACAACTAATCAAAGATCTTCAAGTCAAGGATCTTCAGGTATTCATCGATTCTTTATTATTAACTAACCACTTTAATAGATCCTATTTAGTAAAAGGAGTGAAGCTAGCACCATACCTCTAGATCCTCAAAAATCTGACAAAGGAATTCGAAACATTTACCTAAATCTAGGTTTCTAGAGAAGACAACACTGAAAGAGATACTTTAGCCAATATAGGATCCTATTTAAGGACCCTGCCAGAAACCATGATTCTTATCACCCACGTGTTGATCCTAGTGATTGAGGATCCTGCCAAGAGACTGAAGTATCCCGACTATCACACAAAAACTACTGACATCTCCACAATTAAAGATCCTGATTTTATGACTCCTCATCAAGATCCCAACATCAAGGATCCTTCTCTAACTTCAGGATCCTGGATCCAACCCGTTATTGAATACCTCCAGATTGACAGGATCCCTAAGGAAGAGAAAAGAGAAAGGGCATTCTAAACAAGAATCTCAAGGTTTACAATAATACAAGGTAAGTTATACAAAGAATCTGTAGCAGGTCCATACCTTAGGTGCCTAGAGGATTATAAAGCTACAGAGGTCCTAAATGACATACACGAAGGAGACTGCGGCAACCACACTGGGGGCAGATCCTTATGTTCCAAAGTGTTGAGGACGAGATACTATTAGACAACCATGAAGAAACATTCCTTCCTTCATTCTCAAAAGTGTGATTCTTGTCATAGATATAGGAACTTGTTGTATCAACCAGTAGAACCTCTACATCCCATCATCTCCCATTGGCCATTTATGAAATAGGCAATGGATATAGTGGGTAAACTGCCAGTAGCCCCTGGAGGAAAGGTCTTCATGCTAGTAATGACTGATTATTTCTCAAAGTTGATAGAAGTTGAAGCCTACATCTATTTAAGATACAAATAGGTAGTCTCTGTTAGGTCCAAGATCCTAAAAATATTCAGTATCCTCAGCTACTTCGGGATCCCGGCTATTACCGTTATTATTTTTACTAACTTTTATAATAGTCGTATTTTGTTTATAACCAATGCATGTGAAGAAATAGTCAAGGGAAGAGAAATTCTCAACAAAGAATCATCTCAACTATGCTAGAGACCCGGAATACTTGGTCAAATAACGTTCATGAAACTGGTCACAGAGGATCTCGGAAATATCGGACATCTTGTTGGCTAATTTAGACTATAAATTGATACTTGTATTTTGCACACAACTCACTTCTTTTTACTCTAAGTTTACAGTACGAATTTATCCATTTGTAAGATTCTCTGTCATCACTATTTTATATTAATAAAATCATCAAGGCAGTTAATCATTATCACCTCCCAAGGTTTTATACCGAAGATCCTAGCAAGGATCAAGGGCTTTCCATGTAAACAATCGTGCCATTCACTTTACCTTTTTCTATTTCATAATTTGAGCATCACAGCCTCTCATTCAATTTTGTTGATTTATACTTGTGTAATTTTTAACCAAAACAATTTAGCACCCAACGTGGGCTGTGATGCTTAAAATCCTCAAAAAAAATCATGTTTACACATCTGATCCTTTCTTCGTCCTCCGCTCATTCCATTCCAACTAAAAACTTACCACCTCCTCTGAGTGGGACCCCTAATCAGAGGAAAATACCTGAAACTTCCATGGAAAACACCCCTCTGGTCACTAACTAAGGAAGTTTGGGATCTTCAGGACTCAAGGATTTGACTGCCTCGGTCACTACTGCAGAACTCTTTGCTATGACGAGGAAAATGATGCAATAGGTAATCCAACAACAATAGGAGAATATAACACATGCTCAGAGAAGTGGAAAGGATGAAGGTGGAATTTCAGAAATCCCAGGAGGCAACGCCCACAGTGGTACAACTAAGGATCCTGAAATTTGATAATGTAGGATCCTTAGAAAATCACCAGAAGGACACAGTTCCCACCACTGTGGAGTCACCCTGGGGGACAACTATGAACAACCAATCATCTATGATCAATGAACCTTTCAACACTCCCAGAAACCTTGATTCTAGTAACTTCTTAAACAACAATACTATCAATAGTAACTATACAAATGTTGATGTAGGAATAAAACCAAATATGGTTAGGGAACTTTAGCAGTTGAGACAAATGATATCAAGGATTTTAGTTCAATGTGTTTTAATTTAAAAGTAGCTAGATAGGGTTGTAGATCTCCTCAATACCTTTCTGTGGATATAAAATCGTCGAAATCGGAGTTGGAATGAAGAAGTTATGACAATTAGAAGTTAGGAAGGTTTTGGGCTTAGTTTAGTATGATGGGCGTATTGGGCATCCCTAGTATGTTGGGTATAAGTGATTAGAACCTAAACCCTATTTTTGTGGTTTAAGCGCTACTTATGTTCCTTAACTTCCCTAAACCCATTACATTCTCAGTCTCCACCTCTCCAACACCCTCCCTTGAAAACCCTTACTTTAGCTTGAGCCTTTTGAGTAAAAGTAAGTGTTGTTGAGTTCTTTAGAGTATTCACGGTGCATCTTGGAGAAAAAGGAGCTCTTTGGACAAGTGTTGGTTGCATTGGAGCTTGTAGATCCAGATTTTGTTCACCTTGATCTTTCTTCTAGAGGTATGAAGCTTGAATCTTGATGATGCATATGTTAGATCAAGCTAGTTTTGAATGATATGAGTTTTTTGTCACTTTAGAGCATAAAGTTTAGATCATGAAAGTTTATGACCTTGTTATGAATAAAGTTGGAAACTTTATCCATCTAAACATCATATTGATTCAGATCTAAAGGTTGGAGGCTTGGAATTAATGGATTAAGTTGAAAAGATGCACTTATGGTCCCTTTGAGACTTAAAGACTATATCTTGGTTGTTTGGACCATTCTAATGTATAAAGTAGGAAAATTTATCCATTATGGACTTATTAGGAACCATAAAAATGTTATCTTGGGCATTAGTTTCTTTCCATGCATGATCTAGTTGTCTTAATGGGTCAAGAAGCTAGGATTTTGATGTTAAGTTCTTATTAGCCATGCAAGACCATAAAGCTAGAAACCTTATGGTTAAGAACATATTTTGAGGGCTAGATCCGAATTGTGTATGAAAGAGCTTAAGCATTAAGCTCTTAATGGGAAGATGGGGATGGAATCCGTATATGTTGGGCGTACCACGGGGTACGCTGTACGTATGTGGCTAGTCCCTAGACTCTGTTCAAATGCATTGTATGCCCCACATACCTATTGAGTACACCCAACGTGCTCATTGAGTTGACTAGTTTTATTTTGACTTTGACTTTGACCAGGAGTTTGACAAAGTTTAACTTAGGGGTATTTTAGGTATATTAATTATAAGTTAAGTTTGGTCTGGTTCCAATGAATATGTGACCGGTAGATCTGATTTTTGGAGCAGTGTCCTGTTCAACGATCTTTTAGATTAGAATGTGAATTTTCCTCACTATACTCGTGGGTCAAAGGGACCAGAGCCGACCTACTGGATTATGTTTTGTAGGAAGATAGTTGTCTTTATGACACTTACTATTATGCCTGTATGTGCTTGTTGTCTTTTTGAATCTTGCTAATATGATTATATGATTAGTTGTAGGGGATTAGACTAAATATCGGTTGAAAAATACTGAAGTGGGTGAAATAGGCATAGTACCAGTTGAAAGTTACCGAAGGGGGTTAAATAGACCCAATATTGGTTGAAAGATTCTGAAAGGGGTGAAATATACCCAGTACCGGTTGAAAGAGACCGAAGGGAGTGAAATAGACCCAATTATGTTTTGATTGTTGTGCATGTATGGTATGTGGTATTTTGGGGGAGATCACTAAGCTTTGTTCTTACAGTTTTCAGTTTATGTTTCACGTACTTCCAAATCAAAAGGGAAGGACTCGACCTAATCGCACCACATCCGCTCATGTTTTTCGCATTGGCAATTTTCAATATTTACTCAGATGTTAAAATAATATATTCACTTTGATCGATTTTAGAACAACTAGTTTGTATGGTTTATTGTTTTAATAATGAAAATTTTACTATGAATTTTTGGGTACGTTTCAACAAGAGTCACAAAGGTGTCTTGCATCCTACACAATATAATGAGAAGACTCACCTCAACCCTAAAGACAAGATAAACCACCTTCTCGAGCCAACGATATCAAGTCTCCTCTTACTAAACATATCCATAATAAAACCCTAATTAAAAATTAAGGAAATGACTATCTCACGAAAGTTCTACTCTCAAAACTAAGCATCTTTTAGGCAAAGTACCCTTTTTCCCTTCTAATACTAAGTCCCAAAATGGTTGACCAAAAGTCAAACCGATCAAAAAGTCAACAGTCAACCCTCAGTTGACTTACGCTTAGCGTAGCATAACCTATGCTCAGTGTACTGCTACATCCCATGTATAGAAGTCTACACCCAACATAGAGCTAAGCCCCACATATAGAGGCTATGCCTGGCTCAGAGCCTCGGTGTGACACTCGAGTTGCAGATTGGTTAAGCCTTTTGTCATCAAGGACTAAAGATGGGGTTTTAAAGAAAGCTCTATGCCACGACGTAGTGCAAGGATGCCCACAATGTGTCCATGTCGTAAAGGACCACATGTTTTTTGGAGCCACCACGTCGTGGCGTAAGGCCGCCATGGTATGGCATTTGTTCAGTCCCAAGCCCACGTATTTTTAGGGTTGTTCCCATATTTAAGCATCTTAACACCCATTCTAGTTCATCTTCTTCAACCTCCTTCCATTCATTTAGAAACCTTATCCTATCTTCCATGGAAATGAGCTTCGTGGCTTGATCTTGAGGTTGATGTCTTCTTTTGGTGAAACTTGTAGAAGAAATAAATTCATCTTGGTGCATGGAAGCAAGGAACAAGCTTGGATCCAATATCTTCTCCACATTTTTGAGTTATTGGAAGTATAAAGTTTTATTTTGAACTTTGTGTTTCTTGTTCAATGTTTGAGCCCATTTTTGAATGTTTTGGTTCCATTCTTGGATGCTCTTGGAGTTTGAGGAACTCCAAAGCTTGATATGGTTTTCTCATGGTCTTGAACTTCTGATTTAGTAAGAAAAATGTCTTAGCTCGAATGTCCTTGATTCTATGTATGAGTTTTGGTCATATTAAGTGCTTATTAGACATAGGGCTTATGATTTTACCTTTGGATGAGATCCTAATGGATAAATTTTGAAACATTATCCATTAAGTCATTAAGAAGGAGCAGATCTGAAGTTATGGATTTAGATCTGTAAGGATTAAGTACTCAGTGAATAGATGGCACGTCAGACGGTTTCCTATGGTGTGTCGAAGGTGACCACGACATGGAAAAGTTTGAGACCTCGATTGTATCTTCCTGGCATGGCCACGATGTGACGAAGGAAGGAACAATGTGGCAATGTTCTGCATGATGATTTTTTGACTTTGACACTTGACCGTCGATTTTTTTGAATAGTTTGATGTTTGTTGAAATTGAGTAGAATTGAGCATTAGGATAAGGATTGATTCGGTTTGGCTTTAAGAAGCTTAGGTTGGCTAAACCGTTGCTGAGGTGGAAGTTGAGCTTCTGATGAGTAGTTTAGGTGAGATTCTTTAGTATACTCTTGGGTCGAAGGCACCAATGCTGGCCCATTGGATTATGTTTCTACAATGATAGTTGTCTTTGTGACACTTATTGTTATGCATTTATGTGCTTTTTGTCTTTGTGACTCTTATTGATATGATTGTATGCTCACCTGTAAGGGGTGAAATAGACCCGATGCTGGTTGAAAGAGATCGAAAGGGGTGAAATAGACCCATTGCCGATTAAAAGAGACTGAAAGGGGTGAAATAGACAAGTACCGATTGAAAGAGACCTAAGGGGGTGAAATAGACCCAATACCGGTTGAAAGAGGCCAAAGTGGGTGAAATAGACCTAGTACCAGTTGAAAGAGACAGAAGGGGGTGAAATAGACCCAATTATGTTTTGATTGCTATGCATGTATGGTATGGGGTATTTTGGAGAACTCACTAAGCTTTGTGCTTACAGTTTTGTGGTTTAAACATTTTTAGGTACTTCAAGTTTTTAAAAAAAGAGCCCAGTTTGATCGCGCACATCCACTGAAGATTTATTCCGCTATGATTATTTATGATTTTACTCTGATGTTTTGAGAATACTTTTTCTCCGACCTTCTTTTGAGATAATGTATGAATGGTTTTGACTTATTTAAAATAAAATTTTTAGTTGGTATTTTTGGGATGTTACAAATTGGTATCAGATCCTTGGTTTTAGGGATTTGGGCACACTCCCGGATGTGTCTAAACTCAAACTGAGGAGTTAATAAAATCTTTTAGAATAAAATGATTTTTCCAAAAGGGTTTTAAGAAAAAAAGGGTGTGATGCATGCAATCAACTGAGGTTAAGTAAGTTTTCCCAAAATACCCATACATGTGCTATGCGTATTGTTTTGGTATTAGTATATGAGAATTACATGCTTGATTAGGGATAAGGATCTGATCTGGACTTGCATGATAGAATGCTAGGAGATATCCCTTTATATTACTTTTGATTGAGCTTTTGGAACTGCATGCTAGGATGGCTTTTTGATTTTTTGATAGAATGGCCAGACTTAAGTAAGGCACGTGTTTAGATTACTCAATGCTCGAATGGTGCTTTCCTTGTGCTTTTAGGTACCTTCAATAATATTGGCTAACTATTAAGCAAATGCATCAGGTTAAATGTTGCGGGATTAGATAATTTTAGAAGGTTAGGTTTAACTTTATTGCGCAACTCTTGTTTGAGCCGAACCGTTGTAGTGTGAGACCTTACAGTCGAATAATTTTCTAGTGCCTATATCATGTAATCGTAATTAGTTAAGAAGGTATTAGATGGGGTATCTTCTGCAGCTGATGACGGAGAGAAGTGTGAAGGGAACCCTAGGAAATCCTAGGAAGAATGTTAGAATGTGCTTGTATGAACATTTTCTAAAGAGAGATTCTTGAAGAAGAATCTAGGAAGATTAGCAATGTTGGTAGAAGTTCCTAGCATCACATAAGCAAGTTAGTTAAAGGATAACTTTTTATATGTTGTGGCATATCGAATTTTATTGCCTAAATGTTGCTTGCTATGTGCTTTGTGGCACCCATATTGATGTTGGCTAACTATTAAATGAACATGTTAAGTTACAAGCTGCAAAGGTTAAATAATTATGGAATGATTGATTTGGCCCTATTACGCAATTCTTGTTTGAGTCCAACTCTTGTAAGCTTGGATCTTTCATTCTAAAGATTATTTAAGGTTTGTTGCTTGTAGTTGTATTCATAAATTAGTTAGATGATATTAGTCGGGGTTCTTCAGCAACTAACGGCAGGGTGAGGTGGGGATCCTAGGAGAGCCTAGGAAGTGCCTTAATGCGAGAGCTATGCAATTTAGCGTATTTTAGTAGTAACATTATACGGAAGTAACTTAGAGGATTCAGGGTGATTCTTTATGAAAATATGGATAAGTATGTGTAGAAGGTAGCATTGGGCACGTACTACTAGAAGCACAGGATCCGTACTCGAATCAAGGAAAATTTTGGGGACTCTAAGGAGTTGATTGAGGGAAGATTGTATGGTTTTGCACCGTGGTTCGTTGCAAGTTTTTCCATCTTATTCGGTTTAATAGTCATGGTTGTTTAGGCTGGGGATGTACCTGGTGATTGTTTGGGCCTTTGTGTCATTGTCAGATTCGGAATGAATGGTGTATACCTAGGTGAGTTAGTTGATTTCGAGATCTTGAGGGCCTTTCTTGAGGTAGTGCCAATTGATTCGTAGGACTCAAGAAGGAAGTGATTATGAAGATCCACTCGAGGATTTCAACCAGAGGCTGAGTGGTTGGAAGATGGATTGAGATACCTCTATCTTCGATGGGAATTATGTTCATCCAGCCTTTCGTGTTCGTAGGTAAGAGAGAGCAGACATGAAATTTCTAGATTTGGGACGTAGACTCAACATAGGGCTAGATGATTACGATTTGTTAGCAGCAAGTATAGTAGTATGAGAATACACATGAGGATTCTTGTGGTATGGTTTCCTTGAGATGAGATCAGGGATCTATTTCCTTTGAAATTTGTAGGCTTCAGTGCTATTTGATTATTCGAGGTAATCAGGGAAGGCAAATTGGGAGCGACAACTTCTGTTGTCTCTAATGTATCCTAACTATGAGTACGTTGCCCCTTGTATTTATGAATCATCCTCATGATGAATTGATGGATGGGAATTTACAAGAGGGGAATGTGGTAGTCTATTTTTTCTAGATAGGAAGTCAAAGTTATGAATGGACAGTCAAAATTATTGTTTGTGCATCTGCTTGGGATTCTTGATGTTAGAGGCAGATATGATTGGGAGGTTTCTGAGATCTCCATCTAAGATTCAGAAACTCTTTGAGTTGCTTGGTCTTTATATGGAAGATCATCTTGCATAGTATTATAAATTCCAAGGGCCAGGAATGCTATGTATCTGCTTGAGCCAATTTGTGTTTTGGACGGTTTGCAATGTCAGTTGGTGGTAGTTTGAACCCTAAGTGTGGGAGAACTAGGTATTCACCTTGAGAGATCTTCGATATGTTCAGACAATTCATCTCAAAATAAAGGGTCATATGAATCTGCGGTTTGGGTATGCGAGACTTTGGTTCAAGATTTGGTCAAGTCGGGGGTGCAGAGTAAGTTGCCACAAGATGTATATACTCAGAAATGCTTGAGTTGTCTTCACGACAGGAATTCGTTGGTCAGGGAGCTCATTGTAGCCAATGGTTCCTTTCAGAAATGTTGATATATAAATTGAGAGGTGTTTTGGGTCGCTCAAGTTGAGAATCGGTTGTGGAGGGATTTGTCAACTCGTTGTATAGATTGACATCTATAGTCTAGGTTGGGCAGTTGTTGATTGGAAAGTCAACTTCAGAGTTTGTTATGTTTAGTTCCACATGGTTTTTGTTCAACGGTGAATTGGATCATGGATTAGTTGTCAATGCATTCTTGATTGTTGGTCATTTCGTCCATCGTCAATAGGTGAGGTTTTTCAAAAGTTTCGAGTTTTATCAGTTGAAGTTCAATAGATGTGTCAATCTATCATTAAAATCTGTCCATTGTACATTTTGATTTATGGGTTTGGGTACCCTAAATTTTTGGTTATGGAAGTATTGTTGATAACAGGCTCAGGTTTGGTAGAGGTCCATGGTTATTAGACGTTTGGATGTTGAGGTAGGGTTGTTTAGTTTTTAGGTGTGGTTTTGGATCTACATAGAGCTCAATTTTGGCATGTTGCAACAGAAGGGTTGGTATTTTCAATTAATCTGACTAGAGTGTGGCAACATTTATGTTGGCTTTGGAAGTTTTACCAAGCTATTTGTGCATTGGTAGGATTTATTTGGTTTCAATCTAGGTATGGGATCTTAGTCTTCGACCATTAATGAGGATGTTTCTATTAGTGGTTGAGGTTCGTCATTCGGTTAGATCATTTGGTACCCACACGGGTAAGGGTTGTGAGGAAGAAGGAGTGCAGAAGATCTAGGGTTGGTTATGTGTTTTCTCTTGGGGATATATGTAGGTTAAATCAGATAGCATGAGAACACTTGGATCGACTTATTGGCATGGTTCTTACTTGGTTTTGTAGCCTATACATTAGAACGAGAGTGCAATCGCCTCTCTCATTCTATGGTTGTGTTTAACCATATTTTTGCCTAAAATTTGCATTAGTATCCATTTGTGTTGTGAGAGGAATTGTGCGTGATAGAAGGGTATAACCCGTATTCGTGTTCGGTTGACATTGAGAGGGATGTTGATGGGTTCCTGCAAGTCGGTGGATTGATGGTTAGGTATCTTTAGTCCCCGTGGTGCTGTTCATGAGTCTCAAGGAGATTGATGGAATAACGACAAGATTGACATAGTACTGTGAGCCTATCCTTTTAGCGGCTAGAAGGTGTCCTGATGTATCGTGAACCAGTGGTGACATGATGTTTGCTGCTAAAACAAGTAATAAAGTTTCCATAAATAGAAGTTTGTTGCTAATATGAGAAACAAAATTCATTGCTCAAATGAGTAAACAGGTTCACTACTATAGAGAGCAAACAAGTTTGTTGCTACAAAGAGTAAACAAGTTCATTGCTAAGACAAGTAAATAAGTTTCCAGTAATAAACGTTTGTTGTTATAATGGGAAAAAAGTTTATTGCTATAATGAGAAACAAAGTTCATTGCTATAATTAATAAAAAAGTTTGTATGTATATGAGCAAACAATGAGTTCACAACCAAGCCTATGACTGATGCTCTATGAAGATCTATGCTTATCGCTCCATAGATTAATATGGTATCACGAACTCAAGCAATCAGGCGAGTGAGGAGTTGTCAATTCCTAATAATGCTATCCATAATGACCATTTGCTCAAAGAATTAATGGTTGGAGTAAAGTGTAAGGGAAGGGACTCTAGACGATAAGGCCTCATGTTTCAAGTTGCATTGACATACATTGCAAAATATAGCAATCATGTTTTATACAAATCAATTAAATACAACGAACAATAAATAGTTTTTCGGACATGCTTTTCCACCCAAAACATAAAAACCGAAAATAGGGGGAGTCGTGAATACTCAAAATGCATTGAGATGATGCAAATGATGCCTTGATCTAATACTAGTGAATCTCTAATCGAAATCTAATACTAGTATACTTACTACTACAATAGACTTAAGACAATAATGTGTCAAAATTTTGACATTGATAAGTTATAAACATTTTTCTGTGAAAATTAAATTTCCATGAATCAATAGTTATGTAAAAATTTAAGTGGAAAATTCTCATTATTGAAATGTTAATATTTAACATTTTAAGAGGTGTTTCAATGATTAAATATTCACTAAATCAATTTAGTTCTAAAATTTCCTAAACTTCGAATTTCAGTTTAAACTGAAGTCAAAGACCTTAATTTTTCTTGAATTTTTGATGTATCTAATTATTTTTCCTTTATTTAATTGGTCAAATCAACACAAATTCATGAAAATAGAAACCATTAAATAAATTTCTCCAAATTTTTCTAACACGGATACTCATCATATGTAATCTAGGAAAAATACAGAACTTGGTTTTTAAACATGTTAATGTGATTTTATGATTTTTGTGTATTTATTATAGAATTCTCCAAACTTTTTGTACCACTGGTATTTGACATATGTAATCTGAGAAAAATAATAAAATGTATTTTTAAATAGTCTAACACGTATTTTATGATTTTTGTGTATTTATTATAGCAAAAATCAAAATAAATAGCAATCAGTTTATAAAATTCTCCAAACATTCGTTTCCACTATTATTTAGCATATATACTTTGGGAAAATATCAAAGTTGGTTTTCAACTAATTCAACTATTTTTCTTTGTTTTATTTATTTAAATGATCATTAATTCGTGAAAAATTATTAAACAGTAGGTAAAATCACTAAACTTTTTATTGATGATTTATATTTAATACAAGATATTTTGATGATGTTTCATAATTTTTGGATAAGTGTAGTTATTTTTCATCAATTTAATCCCTTAAACATTCATTAAATCGGGAAAAATACGAAATTAACTTGGAAAAATGGTAAGTTTTTTCATGGAGTATTTATAACGTATAAAAGATGCAAAAATTACTAAATATTGTTTTGTATATTCATAACTGTAATTTTCTATTTATTTCTTTTCAACAAAATTAAATTAGAAATCAACAGAAAACAGTTATAAAAATGCATTAAACTTCATGAAACATCTTTGCACAGTGCAGAGGTGATATCTGAAATTTACTAGAATTTGTTGACCATCAAAAGTATTTTATATGAAATATTGTTCTATTTTCTTGTAAAAATAACAATAAATCGAGAAAAATGATTTATTTTCTGAAAATTTTAAGATCATCTTGTTTTGTTTGTCTAGATTCTAAGAAAAATTGGATTTAATCAGAAAAGAATTTTTAGATATTTATTTGTAAATAAATCTCTTATGACATATTTGAAAGCTTTTAACAACATACTTTGATCATCAAGCATCAAAGCTTGAAGATCTTCACATGCATGTTGGTTTTTTGGTGAAATAATACCACCATCATCATAAAAATCATGGTTATAAACATATGATTCATAATCCATCCATAGAATGGTGTAGAAGTAGAAAATGTGCATGAAATGGGGTAACTTTGAAAGGAGAATAAGGGATTTTCGATTTTACCATGATGAACACTTCAAAATGGAGAACTTTTTTAGTAAAAATGGATGCACTTTGCTGGAATTTTCATGAGTTTGAGAGTGAAGAAGATAGAAAATGAGTGATGGAGTGTGAGAGAGAGAGAAAGAATGTAAGAAGTGAAGATGGTGTATGAGAATGACTCAAATGATCACTAATTTGGAAAGTGTGTTAGTGGTTGAGAGAGAGAGACAACAAAATTGAGGGAATGAGAGAGGGTTTGATTTTCTTCAATTTTTATAAAATTCAACTCTTTTATAAAAATATAATTTTTTTTATAAAATGTGTACCCTAATCAAGTTTTTATTCATAAAACCTTGATTTTTGATTTATAAATTAATGGTAAATGTTAATGAGGTAAATTTTATTTTACTTGGATGCTTTTTCAAAATTTTAATTATTATAATATAATATTATAAGGTTCATAATTATTTTTATTGAATTTTTAAGGTTAAAGTTTATAAATATGAATTTTTAAGGCTTTTAGGGTTTTGATATTATAACTCTTTTATAGTTTTTTTTATTAGCGTTCTATGTAGTGATTCTGAGATTTAAGTGAAACTAAAGAATTAAGTATACTAGTCCTAGATTTAAACTTTGACTTAAGTTCCTACGAGACTCGGACCTAATTTATACCACTAGGTTAAGTGCAAGATTTGTGCACATAAATCATGCAAATATGTTTGAGTCAAAGAAAGGGTCGAACATCGATAGTCACTACAGTTAAAGTAATTGTAGAATTCACATATCAATGTGAAATTAATTTACACTATCCTTTGATTTTACTTGTTTCCAAGTTTCTAGTAGGTTATAACTTAGCTTCTAGTTACCAAGTGTAGTATGTGTCATGCCTATACGTGAAACTAAGTTTAGTCAAATCTAGAACCGACTCAAATTTTGATGGTTGTCATAATATCCTCCGGTTGAAAGAATTTCGTCCCAAAATTCAGTTTGTGATGCATTCTCTTAGAAATCATCCAAATAGAATTGTATAATTGGTGAGATGGTGACTTAAAGAACTCTTTGATTATGTTGGGTTAACTCCTCACGGGAAGAGCCTAATTCTTTAGCTATAATCAAATTAGTTTTCCCCTAATTTGAGTTCTACAGTCTAGATTGTGGGAAATTAGGATCATGGAAATCATGACCCTACCATGGCGACCTAGTCGAAAAAAGATCATCTAGTTAGATATCATTTGAATTATGAGAGCGCTATAAGTTTTGCTGAAGCACCAACTGCATTGAACGTTAAGTCCGCATTGATCCTTAAGTCGCGTTCTAAAACAACACTAAGTGTAAATTTGCCGCCTAACAAAGAAGAGATTAGGAACAATTTGTTCACTTTCGGGTTGGCTACTACATCTGGAAAAGATATATTCTGAAATAAGAATGGGTAGCACGAATGAAAGAGAAGCGATCGAGGGTAAGTTCCTAAAGATACGTACTAAGGGTAGGCAACTAAGCTTTGGTACATCTCAAATTTAAAGGTGATTTAAGTCCTGTCTACCAAATAAATTTCGAAATGATCGACGATTTCCGAAGCTATAATTTCTACCAGTGTTCTAAAAGGCGCACCATGGCGTGAGGCGTGGCTTCGCCGTTACGAAAAGCATCATAACGTTGTTGTTAGGCATGACACGTGGCAAGACGTGATATGGCGCGCTATGGTGTGTTATGGCATGTGTTTTTTCATTTGAGACACATTTTTGGCTCTTTGTTATGTCTTTTCTAATTGGAGATACAAGTATTGGGGTTTCTATTAACCTTTTGTTATTAGTTATTGATCTAACACTTCTAAAAAGTAGTTATATTCAATATTAATTTACATTTATGTGGTAATATAACTTTAAATTAATACAAAATCGTTGCCTTGCATCACGCCTTGAAAAACGCCATGGCTCACCATGGCTCGTTAAGCTTGAGGTTTGGCATTGCCGCCACGCCACACATCATGCCATTTAGAACATTGATTTCTACTACGGGTACTCTTACTATAATAGAATCATAATAGAAGCATATAGTTAGAGATACGTTGTTTCAAATAAAGGCGATGAAAGTTTATGATATTTTAAATCACATTGTGTAGATAGAATTTTGAGTGTTTAGAATGATTATTAAACTCACTGTATCAAAATATGTAATAATTTCAAGAAAATGAAGATACATGTGTGACGATCAAACGGAGTAGTAAAATAGTATAAAAATTAATTAAGATTAAAGGTTTATGTCATCATTAAGGGAAATTGTATAGAAATATTTGTATTACAATTTTTGAAAAATTATCCAGTTGTTTAACTCAGGACAAATTAAAGATTACGAGGAGTTAGAATAATTATGAAAACAAGTTTGAGAGTCTTAGACCTCACTAAAAATTGCAAAGTAGAATACTATTTTTGAGAAAGGTTTAAAAATATCGACCATTGAAATAGTGCATTTTTAATTTAGTGATCCTACAAAAACAATCATTTGAAGGATATATAATCATAACATTTAAAACTTTTTATATTTTTAAAGAAAAGAAGAAACATAAGAAAATGTATTTTCACATATATTTTCTGAATTTAGAAAAAATGATAAGAACAAGGGTATTCAAGTTTTCGAACTCAGGAGGAAAAAGAAATGTAAATAAGGATTACTTGTTTATAGTAGATATCCAAATAAAAACAAAATGTATATGATAAAGACGTAATTAAATATATCAAAGTTGAACAAGTTAAAATTATGCCTCATGATTATACATGTATTAATCAATCAGAACGAAAAGGTAGAATTCTAGTCTGTATGCGTATGAATATGGTACTAAGGGAAGAAAAATAGCAAAAAACAAATTTAGACCATGTATTGTGTTATTACTAGGAGTGTGCAAGATCTCAAATTAGATCGAGAGTAATAATAAAGTGCAGGGGGGGGGGGGGGGGAAGGAATGTAGCACCAACAATGACTTCTATTGTTAAAATTTGAAGGACTATATCTGTAAGTTGAACTTAGTTTGAGATATATTATAAACTTCAATCCTTAATGTATGCTGGTGATTACATAGAAATGCAGAAGTTTTAAAATGTTTGCTAAAAATTCACGAGTTATCTATTAACTTAAACTTCATTTGTGAAAAAGAAGAAGCACTACAAATGGTAATTGAAAATCTGACAATTTTGACTTTTTAGATTGAAGTCCAACAATGGTTAAAATGGACAAGTTAAAGACTCAATATATTTAGAAGAATAATTATTCATTTTTGACGGTGTATCACCGGAAATTTAAAAGTAAACACTACGTTTTCAAATGTTATAAATTTTAGAAACTGTATAGATTATAAAACTATATTGAAGCAAAGTACACAAATAAGGTATGTTTTGAATTACAAGCATTAGAGATGTCTTATAAACATGTTTGAAGTAGAAATTTTCATAAATATCATGTTGGGTATCGAGAAACACATTAAAGTAAATTACAATGCCTAAATGAGAAAGTGGTCAAAAGAGTCGAAACAAAAGTGGTTTGGAAGATCCCATGAAGCTTTTACATATAATATGACTTCAATGTCATATGTTTAAGTTTTATAGCATAGAGTTTAAACGCTTTATAAAAGAAAATGTTTCTAAGTTTTTCGAAAACATGCCAAAATGTTAAGAAAGGTTTAAAATGGTTTATATGCCCTTAAAAGAACATCTATCCATTGAAATGGATTTGAAATGAAATTGAAATAGCAAGGTTAAAACCAATATTGGTTAAATTGAGTTTTGAAGAAAAGTGTTAAGTTAAAGCAAGTTGTTAAAAGTAAAGTTGGTTGTTTTTAGCGAGAATATGGCTTACATTGTTAGGAAAGGTCTAGTAGGTTGTATAAAGTGGTTATAAAGTATTTTATCGATGATAAATAAAACTGAAGAAGCAGAATAACTTTCGATGGAAGATTAAGAAGTAAGGAATAGGTAGAATACTGTAGTTGATTGTACCTAAATACTAAGGCGAGTACAAGGCGAGTACCGATGTCTTTTTCCCAAAGATAAAGGACAAGAAAATGTGTTTGTAAAACATTTATGGTGTCAATGCAGTTTCCGACCTTTTATAGAGTTCAAAGCGATATCCTAAGTTAAGTTTTAAGCTCAAGGTGGAAACAACCTAAAGCTAAATCGTAGCGTTGAAATAAGGTCTCACATATGGGTTAAACCTATATGCCTCATTATGAGTCAAATCAGGAATGCTCTCCAATGGTATCTAAGTGATTACTAGTGGTGACTCATCTACCTACTTACGTAATGCTCCAATTCTCATACGTGTCAGTATCAGAATGCTTTTCCTATTTGTAACTCTAGTACAAAGACGATGAAGAGGTATTGAGGAGTAATTACTATAGGTTTCAACTTAAGATTATTACTAGTGTCTATCTAGCTACTAACCTTACATCTAAAGTCAATAGCTATCAAGGAATACTCATTCTCAGTACTAAGTGGATTGCTCATAGAGTGGCTAGTGATATAACCTAAGTGGTTAACCTAGCACTTGATAAGGGATAAAAATATTTCTAAATAAGACATTGTGGTAAAAGTGCGCTTAGTTTCTAAGTGTACCTAAATAAATGCCTATAATATGCAATACCCATAAGCACACCGGAAAATTTTGTTTTTCAAGTTTTAAGTTTTAGAGATAAACTAATCTAACACACAAAACACAGAATCGATACAACTAATCAATTGACACAAAATTTCCATTTCAATCTGCAGAAAATTTTGAATCGGAAAGAACGATTCAAAAAGATGAAAAATACGAAAAAATTTCAATCAATGATATGAATCCTGCTCTGATACCAATTAAAGTGTGTTAAAATGATAAACGAATCAATCGAGTAAGTAAAATCATCAAAATACACACATATCGAAATAATATCTGATTGGCTCAATTTAACATCTGGAGAGTACAAAGAGAGAGTACAAATGTGATAAGAGAATGTTCGAAATAATACTCTTACCTAAGTACTTATCAAATTTATAGGACACAACAAACGTACAAAAAGTACAAGGACTATACATGACGTATCAAAACTGTTATGCCTTGTAAATAGATAACATATCAAAAGTACCGAACTTTTAATACTCACATACATATTGAGAAAGATACAATTTTTGATTCTCACTATCTACTCTTAACCCTACAATTTGAGGTACCTGAAACATAAACTTAAACCGTAAGTGAAATCTTGGTGAGTTCCCCTAAAGTACCACATACAACCATACAAGTAACATCATGCATACATGAGCCTTCAGCCTGACTAGACTGTCGCGCTGGGCCTACAACAGATCTGGACTGCTCTACGACCCTTCGGCCTGACTGTACCACCTCATAGGGCCTACAGCCTATCCGCACCGCTCTCCGGGCATTCTGCCTAATTGGACCGCCATGCCGAGTCTACAGTCTATCCAGACCTCCCTGGGTGTCTAGGCCTTCAGCAAAAAGTAGGACCACCTCAACCCAACCGACCATAACACATTAACATATATCATAACAATCAATAGCCAACAGATACATCTAGTCCTACAGATCTACCAGTCTAACACTTGCCCAACAATACATTTAATACAGATCTACCAGATACTAAGCATAACATCAATAAGTATACCAGGATATCAAATCCAGTGGGTCGACCTTAATGTCTTCGACCCAAAAGTACAGTGAGGAAAGTTTACCTCTTAGACTAAAAAAATAGCCAAATAGGTCTCTACTCCGAATGTCAGCTCTACCTATCACCTATTCACCAAATAGTGACTAATCTCAAATACAACTCAAAATACCCAAAATACCCTTAGGTCAAACTTGGTCAAATCTAGGTGAAAGTCAAAAAGTCAAAAGTCAAACATGGTCAACACAACTGAGCACATTAGGCCTACTCAGCTGGTACGTGGGGCGTACTCATGCTTTGACCAAAAACTGGTGGTTGACTGTGTACGTGCAACGTACCACTTGGTACACCCAACGTACACTCATAGCCATTTCCCTTCTTATTAAGATCTTAATGCTTAAGTCCTTACGTCTAAATTACAAATCTATACCTTAAATGTTATCCTTAACTATATAGTTTCCAAATTTATGGTTTTGCATGGCCATTAAGTGCTAAATACCAAAAATCCTAAGCTCTTAACCCATTAAGACATCCAAACTCATGCATGGAAGGGAAAATAACAATTAAAACCATATTTTTATGCATCTAAACACTCCAAAATGTCTAAAAGGACATCTTAAATGGATCGGAGTAGCTCATACTCATAATACCAAATTAATGGGACCAAAACAACACAAACTTCATGGCTAAACTAGATCTAAGCATAGATTCATCAAGTTCAGACCTTTTTACCTTCAAATGGTGTCCAAAGATGATCTGATTTTGGATCCAAGATGCTCCACACTTCTATGATGATCTCTCCTTTTTTCTTCCTCCTTCAAGTTCACCAAAACACACACACTAAGCTCACAATGACCTCAAAAGGATTAAGGTTTGCATAGGGGGTCGAAATGGGGCTGGAGGCTGATGGAAGGGATGAGACTTGGGACTTAATGATGGTTAAATAGGGTCCAAACCCTAAAAATTAGGGTTTCGGATCCTGCCACGTATGTTGTGTGTACGCTATGTACGTTAGTGTACATGCCCTTCGCCCAAAAATTAGAAAAATGTCACTATGGACCATTTTACAACAATCTACACACATAAGGGTTGGAAATGTAATTACCTCCAATATGAATGTTACACCTATCAGGCTGTAGGTGTGTATTATGAACATCGTCTTCATTACTATTACTAACGGAATGTAAGTGTTGGTCACGCACATCCTCGGTTCGTTTGGAAAAAGAATCAATGGTTCTTTTCTTGCTCGTAATTTACCATATAAATTTATAATTATAATAAATCAAATTATCAAACAATAATTAAATTATTAATTACAAATAACGGTAAATAAAATATGCAATAAAAAAATAAAATCTATCTTCTTAATTAATCAACTAATCGCTTGATGTAAGAGTGTTTTACCGAAAAACAATTTGTCAGTTGAAATTTAACCTTTTCGATGAATAGCAGTTGCTGCCCACTCTTTTGAACCCCTTGATGAAGCATTATTAACAAACCTTTTTTATAAACAATTGACGATATTTTGCTATGAACCAATTAAATAAAATTGATATGGTGGAGGCGGTGCTTATAAAATAGACATGGGCCTCATAATTCTCATATCTGATTCGTTATATAAAATTGTTTTTTAAAATAATGGCAGCGACTCGAACACAATCAATTAGCCGCGCGATATGGGCTAAGATTTTATCAATTATATAGCTACAAAGGCATCCAAAAACCGGTTTTTATTTTGAACCGGATTGGTTGAGAAAACCAGTTCGGTTCCGGTCAAAGTAGTCAAAACCGGTTCGGTTCCAAACCGGTTCAGCCCCAAAAATATCCGAACATATGTAAACCGGTTCGGTTCAGCAAAAACGGGTTCAAAAACGGTTCAAAACCGGTTCGACGCAAATAAGCTTTCCTATTTCTTTTTTTTTTTGGGCTAATAAGTTCAAAACCGGATCAAAAAATCGGTTCAACACCGGATCAAAAAACCGGTTCTTATTAAACCGGTTCGAAACCGGTCCTAACGATCAAAATAGCGAATTAGTCCGATCCGACAATTCGGTTCATATGGGGTTCGCTTCAAGACTGAACCGATTCGGTGGTAAACCGGTTTCCGGTTCACTGACCGGTTCGGTTTGTGAACCGTTTTTTTGGGCCCGTCTAGCTACAACCGAAAAGAGATTGGGAGGGGGAGGATACCTCCGCCACTGTAAGTTTCCTTTACTATATGAAATATGAAATGCATGGAAATATAAACCTAAATTTAGTTGTTGAGCTTACCTCTGAGTAAGTGGAGTCAAAATACGTTTTTCGCCTCTTCATTATCTTGAACCTGAATTTCCTATCTTTTTGGTGTAGTGAGTTGCATTTTTGGAGCGAATTGACGTGGTTGCACTTTTTTTTTTTTTTTTTTTTTTTTTTTTTTTTTTTTACCATATTACTTCATTTGAGGCACATATTCATTTTAGATTTAACTACGTTTAAGATCCATATATTATATGGGTTAATAAAAAAAAAGTTAAATATAAATATCTAAATACTTAAGAATTTTGGATTTATAAGTAAAAAAAATAATAATGAATTATTAAAATTGATTTTTTCAATAGAATTATAATAGATGATGCTACCAGAAAAAACGATCCTACCCTTCCTATCATTAAAAATGTTTGGATGTTGTAACATAAATAGAACTATGATGTAATTTAATTTCTTTCTGTTGCACCATACGTAGGCACTTAAACAAGCTTATAAATGATGTCAAAATTGTTCATTTTAAAAGTAAAAAGACGTAGAAATCTAGTAAAAGATCATATATATATATATATATATATATATATATATATATATATATATATATATATATATATATATATATATATATATATATATATATATATATATATATATATATATATATATATATATATATATATATATATATATATATATATATATATATTGCATTTTAAAATTATTTTTACAATATGTACAGTGTAATATTCTATTTAGAATATTTCACGTATTTTTCAAAAAAAAATAGGATTTTTTTTAGTTAATTCAAGTTCCGAAAATAATATTTAAAAAAAGAATTTTTTGATTTTTCCATTTATTTTGCATTTTAAAATTATTTTTAGATTTGGTCTCACGGTTTCACAAAATTAGAATGGTCTCAAATGAACCTGAACATATATATATATATATATATATATATATATATATATATATATATATATATATATATATATATATATATACTATCTTATAAAAGAAATCCTACTATTTCTAAAAATAAATTGAATATAATAATAATTTTTTTTAAGACGTTCAAATTATTAAGCTAATAGTACAAGTAGTCATCAATAAAATAATATTAAATTTTAACCTGTGTTTTGAATCCTTATATTTCTCAACAAATTCTATCTCCTTCCCTGAATTTCGGATAATTCAAAATTTGAAACCATCAGAAAATACATGTTGATTCAAATATTCCTCCTGCAGATGACTATTTCTTAATAGGTTTTTATTTTAATCATTACTTGTAATTAATTTCATAATTTTTAACTTTTTGTATTTTTATCTTATGAATATATTAGGTGAGGGCTTTATTATATCAGGTTTGTTCCTAAAAAGGTTTTACTATGTTTCTTTAATGTGTTAGCTTTGTAGGTTCAAAGAACTCAACCAAGAGGACCGGTTAGAGCATTATATTACCATTAGTTTGTATATTTTGGAATCTTACTTTTTCAATGAAGAACGGTTAAACACAAGATTTGATATGATTAAGGTAGTTTGTATATTTTTCATCTTGTTTAGTCTACAAATGAAACCTTTTTTATTATTGGTCCTTATTATATCAAGTTTCATCACATGGACTTCCTGATTACGGTGATTATTGTCCTTATTATAAGGTTTTATATAGATTTTGTTCAATATTTTAAGGTTTCGAGAACCTAAATCAATATGAATCCTTGAATTACATACCATCGTTGAAAATGTTTTAATTTGTGACCAAAATTGGTTTAAAATCACAATAAATAAGTTGACACCTGAGTATTTTGGCCTTCTCAAAGACCTATTTATCGACTTTTGAATCACAACACCTGATATTCTAAAGGTTTATTTTTATAAACTATTATTTATATATTTTAGCATTTTACTTAGTATGACATTAAATTAATAAAGGAATTAAGGAAAACGAAAAAAAAGAGAGGAAGATAAATAGTACAAGTGGTTTGGGTATATATAAATGGAAATAATAACCATTTAGGGGGTGTTTGGTAAAAAAGCTTATTGCTTATTAGTTTATTAGCTTATAAGTTAATAAGTAAATAAGTAAGTGTAGGGTAACTTATGAAAAAATTTCGTATTAGAGGTTCCCCACCGAAATAAATTATTTTAATCCAAACACTTTTTTAACTTATAGTGATGGGAACCTAATAAGTTGTTTTAAAAAAAGTTTAGCCAAACACCCTCTTAATATGGTATGGTAATGCTCTTGAAAAATAGATGTTATTTAATATTCATTTCTCGAAGTGAACGCAAAATGGTTTTAACTCTAAAGAGATCAAATTATTCGCCGCCCGCTACTTTGAGCGGGTAGACGACTGGTATATATATACATACATATATATATATATATATATATATATATATATATATATATATATATATACATATATATATATATATATATATATATATATATATATATATATATATATATATATATATATATATATATATATATAAAAGAGGATGAATAACTTTTTACTAAGAGAGCATGTTTATATACCATATGATTTGCTTGTTTTTGTGTGAAGAAAAACAGTTGAATAGAAAAACTAAAAGACTATTTGGCAGGATCTGAATTTTTAAGAGGGTTTGAAATTTTAAAAACTGAATGTTTAACATATTGTTTGGTTGAGACCTCTAAATTGTTGTGCTAAATTATTAAAATGATTATTTTACCCTTCTGTTTTATATTTTATTGAATTCAATTGTTTGTTTATAAAATAATCTAATCAATTTATTATATATATATATATATATAAACAACATATAAAATCCAAATTTAGCATCAATCAAAGTTAAACACAAATCCAAATCAAACATAAATATTTTTAAATCCACAAAATCATACTAAAATCCAAATAAAATCCTACAAATTTAATTTGATCCAACTTGATTCGCAATCTGGTCGCGCATATTATCCATTTATTCATTGCCTTGTGAACTTTATTCCATATCATGTACGTTTTGGCCATCATTATCTCTCCCGTATGCTTGATCATTGTTCTCCTTGAACGCCATAAATAACTCATCATGAATATTACATTTTCTTATGAAATTATGGATAACAAAACAACCAACATATCTCTTTGCACTGAAAAAGGAAAATGAGCAATTTCCTTTAGAATTGGGAATCTCGCTTTCAAAATACCGTAAACACGTTCAATAACATTTCTGAGTTGCGCATGTGCATGATTGATTTTTTTTTCCTTAGTTAAGGCACGTCGCCGTCGATAATTGGATAATCAATACCTCGTGTTTCGGTAAGGTGTGATAACTCAAATTTAAGATATAAAAATATATATGTAATTAGATTATATCCTTATAATAAAATGATTAATTAAAAGAATAATGAGTTGATTAGTAGGGAGTTATGAGGTTTAATATCCAAAACTATCACCTTCACTGGTGCAGTAAAATTTGAGCAAATTAAAGGATTTCACCGGTTATAAACTTTGACATCATATATAACTTGAGAAATTGTGTGAGAAACCCATTGGAATTGCGAGAAAATATGAGGAATTGAGAGAGAATAGGGTGTGGAAGTTGTTGAAGTTTTTCGGAGTTTTCTTAAAATTAAGGTATGATTATCCGATTTAAGCTTGATGTAGTTGCTTAGATAGATTAATATGGTTGTTAAACGTGTTTTAGTTCAACCTCTTGTTACAATTTCATCCAACTAGTACCAAAATTGACAAGAATTATAAGAAACATTTTTTTTACAATAATTGTTTTATCCATTCTGTTATGAGCGAAATTTAAATAATTGTTTATGGATTATTGATAGACAAAAGTGGCAATAAACATTATTTTATATCAAACTCTAGTATATTTTAAAAATGACAGAAAATAATATTGTTTTTCTTACGAAGAAGAAGGAGTTACAAGTCTTGGTATTATCTATTTAATGAAAGTCACTTATGCTTTATTTAGTGAATAAGATAATATTATTGTTCATATTTCTTAGGATACATTTAGGGACCTGTTATTATTCCTAGTATCCAAGCAACACAATTTTTACCCTTAACTTTCAGTTTTATTTAATTTTTTGGCTATCATCGAAGAAATCAAAAATTACAAATCTAGCCAGTGAAGTTATATAAACTTGCTGATTTAATTGAAGTTATGGAAATTAATACGTCTCGATTCTATCATATGTACTTTTATATTTTATGGTTAAAAATATATTTGGAAGTTACCAACGCGATAAAAATATTTTAGTTTAGTTTGGAGGGTTTTTATGGTTTTTTTTTCTTAGAGTATTATTTCTAAAAGAAAGTATTACAATATATATTACAAAAAAATTTATAATTGTTATTTGGTTGGATGAGATATATGGACGGTTGAACAAAAATGATCGCATAAAGTATTTTCCAAAAGTGAGATTTAGAAAATATGTTGGTTAAATGTATGGTACGTATAACATAACAAACTTTGGTTAAAACATAACGCCAACAATGTAAGTTTCGTGTGAACTTTGTGGTTGCTTGCATGAAAAGTTGATTCTAACTTATTTGCTATTACATGTTACCATTGGTATTGTTATGAATATTTGTGTGAATTTTATGGACTATTTAATGTAAAAGGGTGGGTGAAATATATATACGGAACAAGTGTATTAACTACACGGTCTTATTAATAGTCGTCGTACAGGGTGTCAGTACACGACGAAGAGCTTACGTTCTGATTAATTAGCCGTAAGCATATTTGTTGTGCCTGACAGTGAGACTTGTTCCCTGGAAATGACAATAGTTCCCTAGTGTGTCACCAAGGGTGAAAAGAAAAAAAATATTTGATTTGTTGTTGCATTGTTTTTATTTTATTAACGTCAATATGCATGAAAACCACAAATTCACCAGGACCTAGGCTTACCCATTAGAACCTTTAATCACACAACCCAGGATATAACATAGCAAGTGGCAACGGGAATGGAAAACAAGCTTCGAGGAAGACGTAGCGCACCAAGTATTTATTTGAATTCCTATTTGCTTCCGCTATTATTATTAATAATGACATTAGTATTTGAATTTTCGAATTTTAGAAGTTTTGAGATCATGTTAAGTTAATATTGGTATTTGAAATTTGGGGCGTTACAAGTTGGTATCAGAGCGATGTTTAAGCAGATTAGTCATTGTTTAAATGCCTAAGCTTAAACAGGAGGAGCGATGCATCGCCTAATATGGCCTGCGTATCATTTGTAGGTACTGTGGATCGTGGAAAGGAAATTGTTGACAGTGGGGTGTCAGGTTAAGGTACGAGTAGGTTACTTCCTCACGAGAAGTTGAAAGCCGAGTTAGAGCTCTCTGATTCGGAAGGCAGTCTGGAACTAACGACTCCACTCAACCTCTCTGAGTGGGATGAAGAAGATGGGGATGTGGAATCTGAGGGGGAACCCGATGAAGATCTTGAGGAGGAGCCTAAAGAAGACCTTGACGAGGAACCCAAAGAAGACCCTAAGGAGGAACCCAAGGGAAATCACATGGAGTACCATGTAGAGCAAAGATATGAAATGTTCCATACGCTCTATATGGAGTTCACGCAAACTAGTCCTGGTTTTTATTGGGAGCAACTATATAAGGAAGAAATGCCCCAAGCATAGCTCGAGATTCACAATCTGAAAAGAAAGATTGAAGAGATAGATGAGCATAAGTCAAGGCTCGTACAGGAAAAGAAAATACGTGTTGAGGCTGCTGAGAAAGTAAGCGCAAGATACGAAGGTTAGAACAGGAAGTCTTGAAGCTAAGGAAACCCACTATCACTAAGTTGTGGGAAGGGTTTGTGCCTCGGGCAAAGCGAGCCAAGGCCACGAAATTTGAATTTCTAAATAGGGTGGTTGGAAGACACCCACCTCAGGCCGAGGTGCTGGTCATCTAAAGTGGTCCTAGAGATCGCAAAGCCAAAAAAAAATAAGGAAGTAATTGAAAGAGGGAAAGCAAATCTTGAAATATGATGACATTGTGTTTAAAAAGTAGGAAGTAGGAGTGTAATAAGTTGTTTTTCTTTTCTCTTGGTTGTTGGCTTAAGTTGTTTGATGTGAACAAGACATATGTCTCTTTTTGAAGTTTTGATAATTTGGAATAAAATTTATTTTTATATACTTATTGTGACATAAACATAAATATGTAGTTAATATGTCTTTAAGAAGATCTAGGAGGGTCACTAGGGCCCCCCCTAGAAGAAGAACACATCCTAATCGGAGCTTATGTCAGAGCATTAGGAGATGTACCAGAAACCCTATTGATCCAAAATGCTAATCGTGGACGGGGCCAAGGAAAAGGAGGAGGCAGGGGTAGAGGAAGAGGTTGAGGAGCTATTACAACACCAATACCTGCACAATCGGCCCATGGCAACTCCGAATCACACCGTGGTCGAGGTTGAGGTCACGGAATGTCACACCCCCAAAACCGGAACAACGGAAACGTTCGGGGGTGGAGGACGTCATGTCAAGTATCACGAGATATGTACATTGTAAACACTTTCTTTCTAAATGAAATGGTTGTTCATTACTTGCTTACCATATACATATCTCGTGATACTTGACATGATGTCCTCCACCCCCGAACGTTTCCGCCATTCCGGTTTTCGGGGTGTGACAGATTGGTATCAAAGCATTGTTTATAGTGAACTAAGTATATCAACCGATAAAAGATATGCGTCTATAAATACAATGGGGCTTAATTGCTCTAGATAATGGTATATTTTAGAGTATAGCTTCAAGTTATAAAAATATACCTACTTGCTCATACATGTACATAATAGAACTAGGATCACGAGGAGAACAGAACTAAAAGTATTTAAAGGTTGGGCACTGTCGTCAACCTGAACAGTTATGTAATCATAGCGAGGATCAATATAGCCTAATCAACTATTTTCATTCGAGATGTGACCGACATGAGTTTGGGAATGATGTGGTGTTGCAACAGAGTTAAAACTTACTGAAACACCAGCCAAGAGAACGCCAGAACAAGTACAATTAGAGTTAGGGTACTATGGGAGTATTCTATAATACGATAACGCGATAACAAGTTTAGAACACACCAAGTACATTACGTTAGAATACTATAGGAGTATTTTAGTCCAGATAAATAACTTATGTGATAAGTTAAAAGACCCTTGCGGATTGGTCTATAATCTTACAGGGTATATTCATAAAGTTTTATCTGTGACCGACGCTTCGCTATCCATTCCTTTTAAGGAAGTAGTGTTGAGGTGGGATCAATTATTTGAAGGTCTATTTAACCTTCAAATATATACAATGCAAACTGGTGTACCTAGTACGATTATAGGAGAATTCCGTAAGGATCACCCCATAAAATTACCTTAAAGCTCATAGGTTCTTTAATCACTTTCATTCTCGCACGACAAGCCCTGATAAACGTAACCACTTCCTCATAGTAGACAACAGAAGAGTTCAGGAGGAACAAGAACAAGTTCAGGAGAAGTTTCAAGGAAAGATCAGACGGAGTAATCAAAACGTCTTACGCATCACACTAATAAATATTAACACTACAAGAAAAATACCCTTTTACGACGCGCAAACCACGACACTCATTGATTTATGTCGCGCATTACTGCGTGCCCTTAAATTAGTGTCTAAATAAAAACAAAAAAAAAAAACACGGAGGGCACCTATAATAAAATGTGTGTCGTCTAAGAGTGTCGCTTTATAAATTTTAATACAAGGCGCGTTCCATCCTTTAATAACTAGGGGAAATGAAATCCTAAGAAATTAAAAACCCCGCCTTCCTTTTTTCTTCTTTCCTTCTTGCCCTTATTATCTTCTCCTTCCTTCCCCCTCCCGACATTGACTGCCACCTTCTTCTTCCCTCACACTTTGACCATCGTTAGGTACCATTCCCGGTCATCGACGTCGATCAAGGCAACAGTAGGCATGCCATCTCCGAAGTTATGAGGCAACAGAGATGGTTCCAAAGAAACAAGACGCCATGCCTGTGACTTTAGGGATGGAAGATATCAACAATTGGACATTATGTCTTATAGATGAATTCATGTGACCTTTTCTGAAATTATGCTTGAATTTACTTTGAAAAAGGTTGATATATTACATAGACATATGTTTTTGGCGATCTTTATCGATATGATGTTGATAAAGGAGATTGGAAGCTAGTTTCTAGCCCTAACAGCCCCCTCCACTCAGTCCATTTTCTGGTTATCGAATGGTATGTTCATACCTTTCTGATTTTCCCTATGTCATCCATCTTTTAGGGTTTCTAATTTGAGCCAGCGAATCCTCATTTTCTCTCTCAGATTTGAGACTCCTCTTTCATCAGAAATAGGAGGTAGCAAGGTTAATTTTATGAGATTCGGAACTATGACTCGAATAACAGGTTGAAGATCAGAAATCGAAGGTTGCAAGTCAGATTTGGGATCGAAAGTCAGAGGTTCAAGGTACGATCGGAAGCATCAGAATGCAGAAAACAAAAACGGAGGAGGCATCAGGTTCGAAAGTTGTTATCTTCTTCTTCATGTATGTGCCCTAGATTTCTTTCTGTTATATTCAATTTTTAAAGATTCTTTTATTCCCTAAATCAGTACGAAGACTGTTCTCTTTTTCTCCATCTGTTTTTGGAATGAAAACCTCTCTTGTTAACCTAAAGGGTATTTTCGGATTATTTTTTTTTGCTAATTAATATTTGATGTTGATTTTTTTTGTTTGGTTTGTTGTGTAGGGGATTTAGAAATGTGGTGATTACATAGGCAAATTAAGCAAATGGAACTTGCAGTTGAGCAAGCTACTCAATCACGTTCAAGAAGAAGCAAGTGGCAGTTTATGGGGACAAGTGATGCTGGTGCTAAAGAAGAGTGTCACCGGGTGTATTGTGTGTCTGAAAGAACAGAAGGAAATCCCTCACTAGGTGTATTGTGCTAAAGAAGACCTTCTGCCCATTCCATTATAATTACTGGTGATTCTTCTCGGTTAATGATATCAGGACATAAGAGAATGATATATGTAAGCAATCCTAATGTTCCTCTCAACTGTTGAGTTATGTCAAGATAATGATATATATTTCTTTTCAGGTTGTAGATGTTGGAAGCTAGAATTTAAGTCACTAATTCATCACATGTTGTAAGGATTCAAATTCAGAATTACCACCTGTAGTCAACTATTTTGGAGATGACTATATATTCAATCTAGAGACACAAGTACTCTAGCTAGTATATGTGTATGTATGATGTTTATAGGGCTAATCTGATGTAATTTTGTATGTCTGTTTGAGCAGGAAATGCTAGTTCATTCCAAAAGTCACTTGTTTTCTGCAGTAGGTAGCATTCAAACACAAGTTGGAACCTTTCTTCAAGATAAAGGCAATTTTTTTTTCTATCATAGATCAAAAGAATAGCCTTCATCTTAAATGATCTTCTAAAAGTTTATCTTCCTCAAAAGGTTTATGATTCTATGTTATTTTCTAGAAGAACATGGGAAGGTGGTCAATACAATAGGGATGAAAAGAGTCGATTGGATGATCTGTGTTTAGCAATGGAGCTAGGAGCTGATCACATCGATGTTGAGCTTCAGGTTCCTTTTTCTCTCTAGGTGTAAATGGTGCAGCTGGTCATTGCTTTCTTTGGCTCATATATAGGCATATAAACCATAATTTATTGCAATGCAGTTATTAACTCATTAACATTTAATAAACTTATTTTTTTCTCAAAAACAGAACAATTGAATCAGGGCAAATTTGTAAGAACTAAGAAGTTGGACTTAGTAGGGAAAGCCTCATTTTCCTGACTTTCTGTATTAACTTCTTTATGGATTAAGTTAAAAATAGTTTGTCTTATACTCTTATCCTGTATTATCACTTATGCATTTGTTTTTTCATATATTATGGTATTTTAAACTCATGGGATTATAATGTCTTTTAGATACACAGATAGAATGAAAAGTGTTGATCATCAAATTACAGTGCTTTTGTATGATTTATTTATAAAAAAAGTAATGCTTGTTTTCCAGGGTGAGAAGAAGAAGAAAATAAAAACTGAAAATTATTGGGATTGGGAATTGGCCAATGAGACAAAACCGATATGGGTAATTTAAAAAAGTGATTTTTTTTTTTTAACTTTTTGAGCCATTTGTTTTCTTAACAATTTGTTAATTTATATAATGGAAATGCTGATGAGGAATCCTAAAGAATTGAAAAAGATCCTTACAATGAGTTTTACAAGAAGACATTTGATGAGTTTCTTGATCCTCTTGCACACACTCCTTTCACCACAGACGTACTTGTTCTACATTTTTCTTACATTTTCTGGATTAATTTACTAAATTTAAATCTATATATTTATTTAATGTATTCATTTTTGTAGGGTGAAGTAGAGTTTAGGGGTTATTGTTAATAACCAAACAGTAGTCGGAGGGGGGAAGAAGCATCACGGGAGGTAGGGGTTATTGGTTCCTGATTAATCTATTTTATGTTGCAGATAACATTATTTGCAATATCAGAAGACAATATACAGATACAAGAATAATAAACAAATAAACTAAGGAACTTTGTTATTCTGATTACCTAACTTGTTTTTGCAGTCAACATCTCAAATGAAGAGCAGGCTTCTATTAGTGTAGCTGTTCCTTCTGTACATGAGACTGAAGGTGGTTCTGCTTCTTTAGGTCCCACTTACAGGGATTCCTTCTTTCACTACAAGGGTACTTATGATTCTGTACATCCATGCTTTTGATTTTATGATTTGTAAAAGTAATTTCTTTTCTACTTATTGCTTTCCGATTAATTTCAGTTAATTGCAGGTGGTTGGAGACGTGCACAATCCTTGGAAAATATTCTTCTTCCTCTGAATTCTTACAACTTCTTTCATAGGAAAGGTAGATTAATCACAAATTGATTTTTTGCGGAATCAATTTCCAGTTTCGGCCTTCATCAAAATGTACATATAATTTATAAGTTATAATAAGAAATTTAGATAAGTAAATACTTAATAGATTAATAATACAATTATGTTTGTTATTTTATAACTTTTATAGTTTTATATTTTCTTGAATTTCAACGTGACAACTGTTAACTGTTCCTTATGCAAGGTTGTTAGTTGTCCCTCTTTTAAGGTGTATGTGTGATTGTGATCATTCTGTTAGAAGAAGTGTCACACACAGGTTTGGTGCCCTTGTTCGTCTTTTACCCCTTGCACGTGGTGTCTGATATTGTTGCTTTGAACCAAAAACAGGTTCAATTTTCGAAGTCGCCATCTTTCCAAATAGAATCCAAAGGTTCAATTTCCTGAATTAATCGTCACTCTTGTTCTATTGCTACACGAAATTATAGTTTTTTGCTCTAAAATGTCGTGATGTTGGGGAGGAAACTGTTTCTAGAGTCTGCTGGATGGTATAGAACCTTCTAGAAATATTTTTAAGTATAATTATCATGTGTTATCTTATTCTTTCCTATCAAGCATATATGATAATATACATATTCTTCTTGTTTTTAGGGTTTGTGTCTGGACTGTTGTGATGTTGTGTGTTCTTCCTATACTCGATGCTTACACACTCATCACAAGATTCACAAGGGTTGGTGGTGAACTTTTTGGCATGTTGATTTCAGTGTTCTTTATGCAAGAGGCTATTAAGGTACATGCAGATGCACTTGTTAATGTTTTGACTTTCCTTAATTTTGAGAGATAATTCATTCAGTGTGATCTTATGTTGGATATTTTAGGGAGTTATTAGTGAGTTCCATGTTGGATATTTTAGGGAGTTACTAGAGATGTTCCTCCTGGTGTTCCTAGACGCCTTTTTTGTCCCCTTCCTTGGGAACCTAGATCTTTGTCCCATTGGACAGTCATTAAGGTATTTTTTATAATAACAATGTACTTTGTTTTCTACCCATAGTAGTAACATACTTACATATTGCTATTACAAGTACATTTCTATTATTGGTAAAGAAATGTAAATATTGGTAGTATATCATCATTAAAAAATTGAAGTATGCTACTATTATGGGTGAGGAAATGAAGGTAGATTGTACCTTTATTAGAAGATAAAGATTAATGTTATTTCAAGATATGGTGAAGGTTCCAGCAGTTCATATTTTCACTGCTATAATACCAGCACTGATGATAGCATCCTTGTACTTTTTTGACCATAGTGTAGCTGCACAAATGGCACAACAGAAAGAATTCAATCTTAAAAACCCTTCTGCTTACCATTATGACATATTGTTACTTGGATTCATGGTATTAAATATTAATACCCTTCCTTAATGCCTTTTTCCCTTTTCTCCATTTTATATATTATTATTATTATTTACATTTCAACAACCATTACATGTGTGAAATTAGACTCTGATTTGTGGTCTGGTTGGTATCCCTCCATCAAACGGTGTCCTCCCACAATCACCCATGCACACAAGGAGTCTCGCAACTCTTGAGAGACAGGTTACCCATGCAATTATAAAACAACTTTTTTCAACAAATTATAAGGTTTTTTTCATTAATAATAAAATCTTATACTTCGTGGTTTGGTTTTTTCAGATTATGAAAAAGAAGATGGTAAAGATCGCAAAGGAGGGCAAGAAAATGGAAGCAAGCAGCTTAGAAATCTATGGAAAAATGCATGTTGCTTTTGTTCAAATGGATCCTCATCCACAAGTACTTTAGTTACAATTTTAAAGTAGAATGCAGTTATTTGTATATAAATGAGTTCATTTTTTTTATAACATTTACTCACTATTGGAATAATTATTTGTATTTGACATATTAGTGAAATGAATTATCTTTGTTATTTATGGTATTTTATTTTGTATTATGAGACTTTTAAGGTATTATTTAATTTGAAAATTAGTAAATCTATAAATAATACTTTTTTTAAACATTTAAAATTATGATATGCAAAAATGTGTGTCATCTTCATTTATGACATGGCCTTTCTTGACAGTGGCTTTCTTGATACGCATTGCATTTCATTAACACGCGTCGTAAGGTTACGACACGCGAATGCGTGTCGTCTTCCTTTATGACATGGCCTTCCTTGATACGCATTGTGTGTCGTAAACGCGCGTCGTAATTGAGCGTTGTAAATGAGCGTCGTAAATGCGCGTCATCTATAGGCGACGCGCAAAAGCGCGTCGTCTCTCTTTATGACAGGGCCTTCCTTGACGTGCATTCGCGCGTCGTCTGAGCATTTTACGACGTGCAATGAGCATCATAAAAGGCTGTTTTTCTAGTAGTTTAATTAGGTTAATTTATCGAGCAAGTGGAAACACTGCTCACATTACATGTGTTAGAATTATTTACTTACATGCAGCTGGTAACAGTTATTCAGGAAACAAATATTCATTCGAGGATAGTTATTTCAAATTCATAGAGTTTATTTGGTATAGACTCATTTATGAATTGTTCCTAGAACCCTGTGGAAGTCAGGACCCGATACATCCAAAACTAGGATAACCTTGTCTTTTCAGCTTTCGGCTTGTGTCCGTTGCTATAGACTTATTCTGTCTTATCCTTGTTTTCTTTTAGCAAAGATGCCTCCTCGCAGATCAACCAGACATGCTACTCCGATAACTCCCATACCTTTTCCCCAAATCGATGTAGCAACTCTGAATGCTGCAGTGGCCGAGGCTGTGGCAACAGCCATGGCACAATATCATCCCATCAGTATAGGTCGAGGTGAAACACCTACTGATTCTACACAAGGTGAGGTCCCTGTGCGCTAGGGAGAGTTCTCCTACAAGGACTTCACCAGATGCCAACCATTGTCCTTTAAAGGGACTGAAGGAGTCATTGCTCTCATGCAATTATTCGAGAAAACAGAGTCGGTTTGCGAAATCTATTTATGCCCAGAAGGAAGCAAAGTGAAGTTTGCTGCCTGCACCTTCGATGGCAAGGCGCTAACATGGTGGAACAACCATGTTAAGTCACTAACCCTATCAGTGGCAAACTCAATAGGTTGGGAAAACCTAAAAGAGTTAATGCGGGAAGAATATTGCCCATTAGGAGAGATTCAAAAACTAGAACAATAGCTATGGGATCTCACTATGGTCGGCTCAGACATAGTGACCAACACGGATCGGTTCATCGAACTAGCAGCTCTATGTACCGAGATGATTACCTCGGAGAAAACCAAGATAGAAAGGTACATTTGGGGTCTGACTGCTCCGACCCAAGGAAATGTGCTGTCTTCTAACCCAGCCACGTTCGCTAGTGCTAAACGCTTGGCTTAGCGACTCATCGATCATGGAGTCCGCCATAGCGTGAAAGTCCCTATTCCCAAGTCATCAAGGGAAGAGGACTATAATCAGGAGTCAGAGAACAAGAGAAAGAAGAAGCGAACAACACCAGACACCCTGCAAGAGCAACATGCGAGTACTATGTACGCCGCTACAACGCCTACTGCTTCAGCACCTGCCAGTCGATATGCTGGAAACCTTCTGAAATGTGGAAAGTGCAATTTCCACCTATCACACCCCGAAAACCGAAGGCGGAAACATTTCCGGAGTTGAATCCACGTTGAGTATCAAATCCAATGCACATAGTAAGTAAAGTAAAACAACCATTACATTACATAAGAAAAGTTTTACAGTTGTTTCAAAAGTAAAATTTGTACTGATGTGATACATAGCATATAAATATAAACAAAATGAAACGGGTCTTCTGAGTACTCTGTCTTCAAGCAAAAAGGATCTTCGGGTACCTGTTTTAATGCTGACCTGAGAACACAAGCGGTTTGAAAATCAGCATAACGCTAGTGAGTTCATAAGCGGTTTTGTTTGTGAAATTGTTCAAGTTTCCTTTCTGTTTCTGAAATGTTACGCACACCAATAAAATCTCATGTTTTCTTAATAAAGGTTGGTTATCGTTTGAAAAAAAACATGTTTTCTCTTGTAAAGATGTATAGTTAAGTTATCTGGATTGACATACTATTCTGGTTATGTACCAATGTATTTCCTAGGAAAGTCCCATACTTTCCTGATTTGTATGTTATCAATTGTAAAAGATGTAAAGTAAGGTTATCTGATTTGTTACCCTTTCTGGTTATGTAATGTTTTCCCCAGGAAAGTCCCGTACTTTCCTGAATGTTGGTTACCATATGTAAATGATGTGTTCTTGTTAGACCTGGTTATGTACAAGGTTTCAAAGGAAAGTCCCATACTTTCCTGAATGTTAGTTACTATATGTAAAAGATGTTTTCTAGAGAACTGGTTATCTTGTTAATTGTATGAGGTTGTTCATTATTACCATAAGTAAATCTCTGTTATCCTAATTGTGAGTTCCATAACCATACAATGGACTAAACCTGTGGCAATAAGTAGTCCACATACTTATGACTTTCGTCACCCTTGAACCAATTCGGTTCGGCTGCAGCTAATAGCCAGGTGTGGGGTAGTCAGCCCCGTATAAATCTATACACTCAAGTCACGCTCTCTAAATCCCAGAGATTCTGGTTACGGGTGTAGTCCTCTACTCGCATATCTCTGTGGAGTGTTCGCCGAGGACGTGTCTCCAATCATACAGGATTAACAAATTTACTAGTAATAATATGATAGTCCTCCACTCGCGTATATATGTGGAGTGTTACCGAGGACAAAACAGTGTACAGGTATTATGTTCAAATTTTCTAATGTCATGCTTTTAACTGATAAAATATGGAAAGCCATTTGTGAAATATATGTAAAACATAACAGTTTAAAACCCATTTCACAAATATATGTTACGTGATCTGTATGTTCAAACGGTTATCAGCTGTAATAATCAGTGTTAAAAGCATATAAAATGTGAAATACACATATGAAAACATGTTTTTGAGTACAAGTAATCCCTTCTACTTTGCTTGTGTTCCCCCTGAAAACAGTGAAAACAGTGAAAAAGAGTAGGGGTATGAACTCACCAGACTCGGGAATGCGACGTTTCGTACACAAGATGTTGGTTCGGGGTTTGATTACTCGCGATGTCCATATGTAAAAATGAAATAATGTCCATATATATTCAATTAGGGATACATTCACTAATTATATGGAACATTACACTCCGACGAGGTTAAACACCTCAAAACAAGCGTTTGGAGTGACCCGGGTGACATCTACAGACGTGTATTGGTACTAGGGACTAGGGACTTGAGTTTACTCCCCAAGAGTAAACATTTAAGTGAGTTTACAGCCATAAAACACACACATACATGAGTTTACGGCCGTAAACTCATGTTGGTGTGGTTTTGAGTGTTAAAATGGCTTAAATAGACAAAGGGATGTTGGAATGAACTTCTAAAATGCCTTGGATTAATTTGCTTTAGATTTATACCATTTAAAAGGGAGTTCACGGCTGTAAACTTGGAGTTTACAGCCGTAAAATCTCCTATGGTCAAGGATAATTGATTTGAAGCACTTAAAGCAATCACATGTGATTCTAGTAATTTTTCAAAGCCTTAGGGTGGTTTAAGGGCATCATTTGACACACTTTTATGAGTTTACGGCCTAAGAGTATGTGCTATGGCCGTAAACTCCTAAATGTGGTGTTTTAATATGTTTAAGGCCTCCAAACTATTTTTAGGTGGTTCTATGATTTATTCCAAGGCTATTGGTTAAGTTTCAAGGCATTCTAGCTAACATGATTTAAGGTGTTTAATCCGCATTTTTGAGGAGTTTACGGCCCAAGAAGGAGCCTTGGCCGTAAACTTTCTTTTGTCCCACAAAATTCATGTTTTAAATGTTTCAAGTCCTGATTTCCAAGCCTTAAGGTCGTATCTAAGTCCGAACAATGATTTGGAAGGGTTAAATGGCTCAAAAACCCCTTTATTGTGTGTTTACGGCCCAAGCTTATTCCTTGTCCGTAAACACATGTTCCAGGTCCTAAATCTCATTTTGAACTTGGATTTGAAGGCCTAAGAGGTTGAATAACAAGCTAGGAAGGTTACCTCTATGATTTGTAGCCTTAATTCTTTGATTTTGGACCTTAATTTAGAGTGAGGAGAGAGGTTAGAGAGAGAGTAGTGAGATGAAGCCAAAAGCTTCAAATGAAGGCTTAGAACACTTTATATAGTGTCTAAGTTTTGGACGCGGAGGAATTCTACCCGATACCGGCATTAGGCGAGACTTTTGGTTGTACCCGAGTAAGTTGCCGTAACCCGGTATGGTCGATTCTAGAAATATTCCGATCACTAATATGAGGTGTTAAAATGATTTCTAAATGTATTAAGACACCCATTAAGTCATTTTAGATACGTACAAGTTAATGAATTAATTAAATAAGAAAATCGGAATCGAATTTGAAAACGACGATTGGTTGCTTGAATTGAACTACGAAAGAGTTACAAGAAGTGGTACGGAATTTCGGGTTGTTACACCACCACACCGGAGTATGCCGAGAAATGCAGTGTCTGAACTGCCACAGAAAAGGACACACTGTCCATTACTGCATGGCACCGGCTCAACCGATCTCCCAAGTCCTCAAAGCTAAAGAAAACCAAGCCTGCTATGGCTGTGGTGAAACTAGACACAGTCAGAAGGACTGCCCGATAATCCGGAACTCAGGCATGGATGGACGCATTTGATGGGTTTTAATCATTCTAACACTTCCTAAGTGTACATGCAACCCTAATAACCTTGGATCTATGTTTGTCTAATTATCTTGCAAAGTTGATTTCCAAGGTTATGAACCTATCTAGCATACATGGGGTACAATTTTCTTTGTATAAAAGATAGAACTACATACCTTGTTGTTGAAAGTGTTCCTTGAAACCTTGTGATCCTAGCACCTCAAGTGTGATGCCTCAAATGCTTCACACAACACCAAATTCAAAGAATAAACTTGAGAGAATACTCTAACACATGCAAAATCGGCCAAGCCCTCCTATTTCTTAGTGTAGCCGATTTTGGGGAGAGTTACATTACTTATATAGTGTGTTACATTAGGTAAACCCTAATGTTCCATGACTCTTCATTTCTTGATCCATGGGTTAACTCCATGGAGCATCCCAACTTAACAATCCATGGAGCCTCTAAGCCTACTATATAAGATATGGAAGATTTACTTAATCTACCCATTTATCTAATTAGTTATCTTTTGATCACTTAATTAATTCTAAATTAATTCTTGATCAAAAATAATTAAATAATATTATTAATATATTAGAACTTATAATATATTAATAATCCATATGTGTTATTTCTCTCATTTAGTTTATTCAATTGCATGGTGCCATGCAACCCAAATGGACCGTGCCGGGTCGGGTGAAGTATTTACCAAAAATAGTTATGGACTTAGACACCTTATCCAACAGTCTCCCACTTGGATAAGTCTAATAACTATAACTGCAATACTTTAGGAACCGATCGGAAATCGTAGCTCTTTCAAGGTCTCTCGGAACTGAGAAGATGTTGATACACCATTTAAGATAAGTGATCATATAATCCTCTGTTCTAGATATCAGTCGGACAATTACATAGAACAATGACTGACTTAGTGTCCAACAGTTTGTTTCCCGATTTCCGATTTGTTTGACAAAGAACTTAATTGAACACATCAACTTAGTTCTGACCGGGCCCGGTACATAGGTCAAAACAAAATCATCGAGGGGCCCAGATATCAGCTTCTAATCCAAGAAGGAACAGATAAACTTCGACTCATATGTTTGTTCTACTACTAGTTGAATTATACACAAAAGTACATTTTATAACATCGAGTTACCAATGCGTTTTCGTACAATCAACGCATAATAAATTCATAGGCAACAAATAATATCTCTAGGTTTGAAGACTTATATGATATTACCGTCTCATGATCACTCAAGATAAAATTCCATGAAGTGATTCCAGTGAGCGTGGGTTGATTCCAATACTCAAACCTTATGAGCACTCATGAAGTGTTGTCTTATATCCTGACACCTACAACCAACTTCATGACAATCTTACTTCATATCTACTTCCAACATATGACTGACTGTGGAAAGTTTGAATAATATGTGAAACCTCAACATACTATTCTGGAAGTCAAAACATGCCAAAAGAAATTATAGTAAACAATTGACAAAAGGTAGTAACACTTTACTCATAAATAAAAACAACTTTTATTCATCATCAAATGTCAATTACAGATTACAAATTTCATAATTTATCTAACTACTAAAACTTATATCATCCTTCAGCCCTATCATCCGAGCATGCTGGAGATGCTTAACCCTACTCAGTCCTTTCGTGAGGGGATCTGCTGGGTTCTCATCCGATGATACCCTCTTTGCCACGAGGATTCCTTTTTTTTTTTATGCGGTGTCTGATAAAATGATATTTTCTGTCGATGTGTGTGGATCTCCCGTGTCCCGTGATCCCTTGGTTGATTGGCTAAGGCAACAACACTTTCACTATCACATAAAATTTCCATGGGCTCCTTTATAGCTGGTACAACTACAAGGTCTCCAATGAAGTTCTTTAGCCATATTGCCTCCTTTGCTGCCTTGCTTGCTGCTATATACTCTGATTCACATAGGGATGAGCAAAAGGACCGAACCGGTTGGAACCGGCCCGAACCGGACCGGAACTGGGAACCGGCTTCGGCCAAAATCAAGAACCGAACCGGCCCGGCAGTTCTATCGGTTCCGGTTCTACCGGTTCCCGGTTCCTACCGGTTCTTGTCGTGTCTTCAAATGTTGGAACCGGTCCTTGAAAAATAGCATTATACGGTTCCGGTTTTTGCCGGTTCTACCGGTTCCGGTTATATCGGTTCCCGGTTCTAAAAATCCACAAAAATAATGTCCCGGTCCCGGCCCGACCGGTTCCATCGGGTTCCGGTTCCGGTGCCGGTTCCGGTTCCGGTACCGGTTCCCCGGTCCATTTGCTCATCCCTAGATTCACAAGTGGAATAAGCCACCATCTCCTGCTTGGAACTCTTCCAAGTGATTGCTCCTCCGTTTAAGGTAAAGACCCAGCCCAACTGAGAGCGGAAATTATCCCTATCAGTCTGGAAGCTAGCATCACTATACCCTACAACTCTTAAGTCATCACTCACGCTGAGGGTAAGGACACAGTCCTTAGTCCTCCGTAGGTACTTGAGGATATTCTTTACCGCAGTCTAGTGTGCCTTGCCAGGATTCCCCTGATACCTGCTAACCATGCTCAAGGTAAAGGCTACATCAGGTCGAGTACATGTCATAGCATACATTACCGAGCCTACTGCTAAAGCATAAGGTACTAGACTCATTTCTGCTATCTCAGCCTCGGTACTTGGGCTTTGTGTCTTACTCAATCTGGCGTTACTCTGAATGGGTAACTCTCCATTCTTGGAGTTCTGCATGCTGAACCTCTTCAACACCTTGTCCAAGTAGGTACTTTGACTAAGTCCAATTAGTCTTTTACTACGGTTTCTCAAAATCCTTATCCCAAGAATATAGGCAGCTTCTCTTAGGTCCTTCATAGAGAAACACTTCCCAAGCCAGGACTTAACTTCCTGCAGAGTTGGGATGTCATTTCCTATGAGTAGTATCTCATCCACATACAATACCAAAAAGCTAACTATACTCCCACTAGCCTTGACATACACACAAGATTCATCTTCACTCCTAGAAAATCCAAATTCCTTGACTTTCTCATCAAAGCAAATATTTCATCTGCAAGGTGCTTGCTTTAATCCATAAATGGATTTCTCAAGCTTACACACTCTATTAGGGTACTCGTTGCTGACAAAACCTTCTGGATGACTCATGTAAACATCTTCAGTCAACCTTCCATTAAGGAAAGCAGTTTTGACATCCATTTGCCATATTTCATAGTCATGAAATGCAGCTATGGCTAACATAACCCTAATAGACTTAATCTTGGATACTAGAGAAAAAGTATCATCATAATCCACTCCAGGAGTTTGAGAGAAGCCCTTTGCAACCAGTCGAGCCTTATAAGTGTGTACATTACCATCCATGTCAGTCTTCTTCTTGAAGATCCATTTGCACCCTACATTCTTACGACCTGGTACATTCTCAACCAAGTTCCAAACTTGATTATCATACATGGATTGTATGTCACTATCCATAGCCTCTTTCCATTTAGCAGACTCAGGGCCTGCTATGGCCTCCGCGTAGCTATTAGGTTCATCCAGACCTACTAGTGTCTCATCACTAATAAGTGTCTCACCTTCCGCAGTAATATGGAAACCATAGTAATGCTCAGGTGCATTCCTAACTCTTGTGGAACGCCTCAGAGGTACCGACTCGTCAATTGGCTCAACAGGAGTTTCCTCCTCAAGTTGAGGGCTAGAGTTTGAAGTTCCTTCACCACTTGACTCTTGAAGTTCTTCAAGGTCAATTTGCCTCCCACTGTCTCCTTGGCTTATAAACTCTCTCTCTCTCTCTCTCTCTCTCTCTCAATACTCCTCTTCTTGCTACAAAGACCACATTATCACTAGGTCTGTAGAAGAGGTAACCAAAGGATCTTTGTGGGTAGCCGATGAAGATACACCTCTCGCTTCGGGGTTCTAGCTTATCATGAGTCTCGCACCTCACAAAAGCCTCGCAACCCCAAATATTGATGTGGTCTAGCTTAGGTACTTTACCAGTCCACATCTCGTGAGGCGTTTTGGCAACTTTCTTTGTAGGGACTAGATTAAGAATATGAGCGACAGTCTCTAAGGCATACCCCCATAATGAGATTGATAGCGAAGCTCGACTCATCATGGAACGAACCATATCCAACAAGGTTCGATTACGCCTCTCAGCCACACCATTCAACTGCGGTGTCCTGGTAGGTGTCAATTGTGAGACAATCCCACATTCCCTAAGATAGTCGAGGAACTCTGAACTAAGATACTCACCACCTCGATCGGATCGAAGCATCTTAATGTTCCTGCCCAATTGATTCTTGACTTCCTGTTTAAATTCCTTAAACCTTTCGAAAGTCTCTGAATTATGCTTGATTAAGTAGACATATCCATATCTACTATAATCATCAGTAAAAGTCAAATAATAATGATTAGCATGCCTTGTGGCATGTTTGAATGGTCCACACACATCCGTGCGCACAAGATCCAACAAACCTTCACCCCTCTCACAAGAACCTGTGAAGGGTGACTTTTTTCATTTATCCAAGTAAGCATGATTCGCAACTATCATCAGACTTTAGGTTAAATGACTCCAAGACTCCATCCTTTTGGAGTTGGCCTATGCGTTTCTTTCTTATGTGTCCAAGACGACAATGCCATAGTGATGCTTTATCCAAGTTATTATTATTAACAGAATCAACACACAATACATTATTTCCTAAGTTATCAACCACAAATACAGTTTCATACACGCCATCACAAGGTACTTCTTTAAAATAAAGAACATTATTAAAGAAAGCATTAATCGAACCAACTTCATTATCAAATGAAAAGGTGAAACCTTGTTTATACAATGCATGAACGAAAATAATATTTCTCGCCATTTCTGGCGAATAACAACATTTATTCAAATCTAAAATAAACCCACTACTTAGCGATAAAGTATAAACTCCAACCTTAGTGATAGGTGAAGCTTTCCTGTTTCCCATGATCAAGTTTATTCTTCCTTGCTCCACATTCTCACTTCTTCTTAGTCCCTGCAAATCAGAATAGATATGAATACCACAACCGGTATCAAGGACCCATGAATTAGAATGGGGTGAGTTATTAGATAAGATAGAGTAAATACCTGCATGGTTGGGTTTAACTTTCCCATCCTTCACATCTTGCTGGTACTTTGGGCAGTTCCACTTCCAATGTGCCTTTTCATGGCAATATAAGCATTCATCCTCTTTTGGGTCAGAAGAAGGAGTGCTGAAACCTTTCTTGGTTCCACTTGAAGAAGAGCCATCAAGGGTCCTAACCTTGGTACCCTTCGAAGAACTCTTTCTCTTCTTCCCTCGTCCTTTCCCGATTGCCAAGACAGGGGCGGAGTTGGTAGGAGTAGGAGTAGTAACAACCGCCTTACCCTTAAGGCCACTTTCCGCAGTCTTTAAGAGTCCTTGAAGTTTGCTGAGAGAGACCTCTTCCTTGTTCATGTGGTATGTCATGCAGAATTGATCATAACATGAAGGTAAGGAGTGCAAAATAATATCTATTGCTAGATCCTCGGGGAAGTTCAGATTAAGCTTCAACAAGCGGTCCAAAAATCTTTGCATTTTCTGCATGTGGTCCGTGATGGGTTCTCCATCCTTCATTCGGTTTGTTATCATGGAGGAGATGACTTCATACCTCTCTTTTCGTGAACTTTGATGGTATCTTTCCATAAAATCTTGGTGCATTTCAAAAGGGTAGTAGTCCTTGTAGGACTTTTGGAGGTCGGCTGTCATAGTGGCCATCATGATGCATGCCACCTTGGTGGCATCCCTTTCATGTGCCCTAAAGTCAGCGATCTCTTGAGGGGTAGCAACTGTCTCATCAATCTCCTTAAGCTCCTTATCGAGGATATATTCTTTGTCCTCGTAGCGGGTAATCATTCGGATGTTTCTGATCCATTCATTAAAGTTGGATCCATCAAAAGTGACTTTCCCACACAAGTTCATTAGAGAGAAGGAGCCACTAGGATTAGAGCCAGAAGCAGCAGTGTTTGCAAACATCTGAAAAGAATAAAAGTTTAGTTTAGAAATAAAGATAGTCCTTAATAAAACCCCCAAATGTAGTATTAAGGCTAGGACCCAATCACAATATATTATACTTAGAAGAGGTATGTCGTAATCTAAGTAATAACATATTTGAAAGGTAGGTGAATGATGATTCACCAATTTCCACCAAAGTCGAAATATTAAAAATATTTAATTTGGTTCTTAGAAACTCCTAGATTCTTTTTAAGATTCAATGAACTTTTTCAAAGAGATGTTTCAATCTCGAGTGTGCCCTACAGGTTTTGTGACTGGGATGCCGAGGATCACAAAATGAGGTGTGAAGTAACCATGCAAATTACTTGGTACCCTTAATGTATTACCCCTCAATCGATGTGCCGGTTAACCACACATGCTCCATCGATACTATGATAAACATTAAGTCACCCTTTACCTACCTTGTTAAGTCCAAGTTAGTGTGCCGGTTAACCACACACGCTCCACTAACGACTTAGACAAAGTGTAAAGTGTAATTTCATGGATTAGCACCTTATTCACATTTTTCCTAAAGTAACTAAGATTGGGAATTTAATAAAACATTTAGTTACTTTATAATATTCATCATACTTTTAATGAGAATTTATAAGTCCTTGTCTTACCCATTCGGCTAACGACCCTCCACCAGTCAAGCAAGCGGTGGGTGAGAGTGGACACCCATTAAGTTGCCATTTTATAGGCAACAACCTTATACCCACCTTATAGACTGACTTCGTGAATGAGGCGTACTAGCGGTAAGACGACTTTGATCTTATACATATATATTATTATTAACATATAATATTATAAGTATAAGGGTTGAATTTTAACTTTTAAAATTCTAAGGGTTGGAAGTAAAGTTTTAATCAAGACTTTACTTGTTCAAAAACTTGAGGGAAAGTTTTGTAAACTTTCAAAACTTTTCATTTCTTGTAACTTATGAGTTTATTAGGGTATTAAAAATGAAGACTCTTCATTTTATAACCCGTGTGTTCTTTTGATGGTTTTAGAGCAAAGTGACTTTTGGTTTTCCATAACTTAAGGACAAGCTATGGACTCCATTAAAACACATAATGATCAAGAATTAATCTACCACATAGGTTACAAACAATTCCTATGATCATTTAAACATCTTCAGATCAAGAACATGAACATGAACACTTTCATGAATCAAAACTTACATTTAAAACTTTGCAATTTTGATAACTTGTTGTTGTAAATGGATTAGCAAAGACATTACACCATCTAAAACAAGTTTTCAAGTACCAAACAGTTTAGGGTAATGTTTCTAGTCCATTTCCAGCAACTAAAGTCGAAAATCTGCATTCTGAGGCTCCTACTTGCCGAGTGCACGAACCTACTCGGCGAGTAGGATGAAGATACACATGAACTCGACGAGTCCCCCCATGGACTCGGTGAGTTCATCAGGCAGATTTCAAAAATATCGACTTTTTTCAACAATTTCGCACAAATAACAAACAAACAAGCCCAGTCTCTGATACCACTGATGGGTTTTGAGCATTCTAACACTTCCTAAGTGTACATGCAACCCTAATAACCTTGGATCTATGTTTGTCTAATTATCATGCAAAGTTGATTTCCAAGGTTATGAACCTATCTAGCATACATGGGGTACAATTTTCTTTGTATAAAAGATACAACTACATACCTTGTTGTTGAAAGTGTTCCTTGAAACCTTGTGAGCCTAGCACCTCAAGTGTGATGCCTCAAATGCTTCACACAACACCAAATGCAAAGAATAAACTTGAGAGAATACTCTAACACATGCAAAATTGGCCAAGCCCTCTTATTTCTTAGTGTAGCCGATTTTGGGGAGAGTTACATTGCTTATATAGTGTGTTACATTAGGTAAACCCTAATGTTACATGAATCTTCAGTTCTTGATCCATGGGTTAACTCCATGGAGCATCCTATGGGTGGAACCCAACTTAACAATCCATGGAGCCTCTAAGCCCACTATATAAGATATGGAAGAATTACTTAATCTACCCATATATCTAATTAGTTATCTTTTGATCACTTAATTAATTCTAAATTAATTCTTGATAAAAAATAATTAAAAAATATTATTAATATATTAGAGCTTATAATATATTAACAATCCATATGTGTTATTTCTCTCATTTAGTTTATTCAATTGCATGGTGCCATGGAACCCAAATGGACTATGCTGGGTCGGGTCAAGTATTTACCAGAAATAGTTATGGACTTAGACACCTTATCCAACAACATTCTGATGATCACTGCAGGAGAATCTACCCCGGAGTCGTCAATGAGTAGTGGTACGTTTTCAAAATGGTAGTTACTTTTAAAATTAATTTATATTCATATAAGATTAAAAGTTGGGGATAACACTTAAAAGTAACTATAACAACTCACATGTTGAAATAGGTCGTAATATTCAAGAGAATTAAAAGATCCCTTAGGGAAGCTATTATGACTCACCATATACATCAAGGTTGTGCACAACTAAGATATTGCAGACTTAGAGTGAGTGACTCCGCTTAGGTCCCCTTTTCCTTAATTGGTTGAGGATTTGAGGCAGAGATGCTCAGTCAACTGCCTGGCTCATCTTAAGTATTCACAACTTGTATATGATGGGCGATGGTAGTGGTACCATAGGGGATCATGGTATAAAAGTATCCCTTCAGTAAGTAAAGCACTTTTATTTGTATGTATGCGCACATAGCGGTACGATACATAAGAGTGTTAACTTCAAAATAGAAAACATGAAACTTGAGAACAGTTACAAGGAGTACATTGTTGGACATACTAGGAGTACAGTACCAAGCGTACCAGGGATACATCATCGTTTATCAGATGTTTCTTTCATTTGACCAAAACTTTGTTCAGTATAGAGTCCCTTGCTTTCTTTCGTCATGAGTTGGCGTGGTCCTCACCATACTGAGTTCATATGTTTCTATCGCCTCGATCGGCAAGTTCTCGAAAATTTCATCATTCGTATTGAAAGTCTGAACTAAGTCAAAAATTTTATCTTTCGCATTCTAACCCCCGAAGTACTCGTGCGAAGAGTACTTTGTCCTTTGAAGCCTTATCGTCAGACGTCCGCAGACCGTCATGAAATAGCACTCGGCCAGCAGACCAAGTTCGAGCATAGAGGCTATGGATGAATACAGCATGCCTATTATTTTGAATGTATACGCAAGGATGGTATATGAGTATGATTACGCAGATCTAGTATGTGTGTTTCCTCCCTATCTTCTATTCCCCGTTGGGTTGTGGACCTGGGGTAGAGTCGCACATCCAACAGTCCTACTAATCCTAATTATATACGGCTTGTATACACGAGGTAATGATAGATGGACCAAGTATGAATGCTATCAAGAACACTAGGGCAAGTTGCCAGGTCTATGAGTGAGTATTCTGCAAATCAGATGTGACGACCAAAATTTTAAACTTTTCAAAAACAACCCATTTTAATGTTGTTATTACAAAAAGGTTTTCAATACATTTATTATCAGAGTATTCCCAGAACCATGTCATAAACATAAACACGAGGAGCGGTACGATCACGCCTTCGCCTTGCCACGGTCTCCTGAAGAACCTGAAAAACATTAAACCACAACTGTAAGCCCGAAAGCTTATTGAGATACCCCCAAAATACCAACCACATATACGCCCTTCCAGGCTACGACCTTCCGGTCCAAAACATAATGCCTTCCGGCCCATAACATAGTGCCTTCCGGCCCATATCATACATAGCATATATAACATATTAGAACATAGAACAGTCATGCATATCGGGTCTACTGTGTGACTGGTCCGCCGTGTCGAGCCTTCAGTCCACCGGGTCCACCCTCCGAGTCTAGTCATGTCCCTCGAGTCTGCAGTGTGGTTGGTCCGCCCGCACCAGGCCTTCAACCCACCTGGTCCACTCTCTGAGCCTACAGTATGACTGGTCTGCCCGCATCAGGCCTTCAGTCGGCCTGGTCCACTCTCTGAGCCTTGGCACGTCTGGTCCACCCTCATGGGGCCTACAGCCTATCCGGACCGCTCGCTGGGCCTTCGGAACAACCGGTCCGCCCTGGGTATCTTCACCTACAGCACAAAGCAGGACCCGCCTCAACCCAACTCCAGTCCAAACAACCATGTGCACATAAACATACAATCATATAATAGTTCACAATCTACAAGCCGATCAAACAGATCACATAACATATCATCATCCTAACCAGGATACCGACCTAACCGGTCACTAGCATAGCATCACCCTATATATCAGGAAACCAACGTTAACTAGGTCTCTAACATATACCATCTTAGCTACCAGGATGCAAACATATAAAGCAGTAACATAACAACAAATACCCGGATCTCAATCCAATAAAGGGCCGGCATTGGTGCCTTAGACCCTGTCGATATAGTGAGGATAACTCATCTCGCGATTGCCGATACTTTGAACTGACGAAGCAGATTCTCGAATCACCAACTCACCGCAAATCCCAAACTAACCATCATAACAAAATAAACATTAGGCCAAGCATACATCCACTTATCGGGCCAAGACCAAAATCCAAATCTTATACAAAGTCCAATATTGGCCCAATTTACCAAATTGGGCCCACCTCACCAAATGGGCTTAGATCCAATGTCCATAACAATAATTGGGCCCAAAAATACTCTATCCATAATTTCCAGACTTGGCCCAATAACCAACTACCCACAAACGGCCCAAACTCAAAGGCCCAATATTAAGGTCCAATCAGGGGGGAGTACGCTGGGCGTACCCTCCTTGGTATGCGGGGCGTACACACTGAAACGTAACTGGGGATCGGGGCTCTGGCCCGCTACGCGGGGCGTAACTGCACCACTCATTAAGTCATTATAACTTCTTAATGGCTTAAGCTATTATGCCCAAACTTCAGATCCCTAGGCCAAATATGATTAGAATTCATAAAGTCTCAAACTTTATCACTTGGGACGTCCATAAGCTCTTAATCCAAGGTCTTAATCCATTAAGACCTTTATATCTCACACATGGAACAACTACATCCCTTGGGACCTCATTTTTCTCACTCAAGACCTCTTCAAACGTCTGAAAGGACAGATAATCTCGGCTAACACAAAGCATGAATCAAGATGAGAACTTTGGTACAAGAAAGATGCTAAAAACTTCACAACACTTAGATCTATGCAAAATAAGTGGCAAGCAAGAAGCTTTAAACCTCAAATAAGCTTCAAAGGATGATATATCTTCAGATCTACAAGCTCCAATCGTTCCTTCCCTTCTTTGACAACTTCTCCTTTCTTCTTCTAGCTTTTCTTTTGCCAAAATGAGCTTTCCAAGGCCAAACACACCCAACAATGGAGGGAATATGGGTTTCTAGGGTTTCTGAGGTTAAGGATGAGCTTAAGGAGGCTAGGGTATGAACCAACATGTTCCTTATATAGTGGTGGCCCTTAAATTAGGGTTTGGGGTTTCTGAGAGTATGCTGGGTATACTCACCTGGCCACCCCGCACATTTCCTTTCACTACGTTGGGCGTACGTCCAGCTTACGCTGGGCGTACCCAGCCAAACCCAAAAATTCATGGATGGAACCCCTTTTTCCACTTTTCCATTAAGAGCTATAATTAATTAACATTTTCAAAACGCCGCAACTCCTTTACTCTAAACCCGCTCCCAATGGACTTTACATTCACACGAGGGTGACTAGAAGCCCAATGCTTCTAACAACATACACCGGCCCGAAACCTTCTCAGATGAAACCCATTTCCCGAAAAAGGACCAGAATTACCCTTCCTCTTAAATCTCAGGGACTCATAATTAAACACTTTAAGAACGGGGTGTTACATCAGAAGAGCGCAGCCCCAGTAGTAATGTTGAGAGAGCTATTTTTGGGATGAAATTCATTCTAACGGGGGGATGATGTGACAACCCAAAAATTTCCATTCGGTAAAACCATCTACTATAATTGAAGTCAAAACTGTTTCTGCTAACTTTCAAACTTTTGGGATAAGTTTGAGTGTTTTAAAGCTAGTGCTCCAGAGGATATCAGAAGAGAGGATACACTAGGGTTTAATATGTTGCAATAAGTGGCCAAACCTTCAAGAGTTTGGAATATTACAGTCCAAAAATCATATTTGGATCAAAAAACCCCGAGACTATATAAGGAAAACTTAGCCATTTTGAATTCATTTGTGACATTTCCAACTAGAGAAAACCCGATTTCTCTCTCAAGGATCTTCATCCGATCACCCTCAATTGTGATTACTTCAACCTAAAGTGTATATAAGTGTGTTATATGCCTTAATAACATGAAAAATCAAGCCAAAACAGCAAGGAAATGGTGTTCAAGACCCAAGATCTTCTTGGACCGTGAACACTAAATCTAGGGCCAAAGTGTGCCCAATGTCCCCCTAAACCTTGGAAACCAAACTTGGAACAACCCTTGACATGTCTAGGCCTAAAAAACATTAAGATTCAAGGGATAAAAGTGAGTTACTTTTCTTTCTCGACCTAACCAACAACTTAATATCTGATTAAAATCCAAATTACATAAAAAACCAACAAAGAGTTGATTTTTCAGAAATTATGTAATCTAATTCTAACCTGTATAAATGTTTTTTTTTTGACAAAAATAACCATTATATTTTGGTAAAATGACCAATTGTCCGAAACAGTGTGTTTCAAAGTGAGGTCCATAATCTCGAATGAACATTTTGAATTCCAGAGTAATTTTTTATTTTTCTAAAATTAAATTGACGGTTGGTCCTTTCTAACTTGTTTATTTTTATGTTTAATTATATGTATTATTGACAACGGTAGATCAAAAAACATCTGGATACCTATAGCCCTTAGATTATTGCATCTTTTATATTGAATATAATAACTAGCTATTTACAAGTATTTTATGAGGTATCAAACGATAGGTATGAACTTAGATTAGTAATTACAATTGTCATTAATATCCACCCGTGACATCAAAAGTTGTTGATTTTATTGTTATAGAATTTGTAATAGTTGAACATGCTACTCTATTGAGGTATGACTTTTTCTATTTAACTATTATGTCTATTTTTCTCTTTTCCTTTTTCATGTTGATTGATCTTTATGTCCTTTATAGATTGGGAATAGAAATTGTTAGTTGGTATGATGAAACTAAATAATTAATGGAAACAAGCCTGAAGATGAACTTGAACCAACATAAGAACGACCCAAATCTAAACATCATATTTCACACCTAAATTATGAACAAACCCATCTTGGAAGAACAATATATGGGAAGTTCATTGTCTTTTTTTGTCAATCTTTTTGTGAAACATCTTCTTGTAAAAGATCACACACTTAATCTTGTAGAATTCCAATAAAGTGATATTAGTATCTAGTGTGAATATAAGCGATTTCTTTCAAGGGGATGTGAACATGGTGTCTTCTTAACATCTCCTATCCACTCTTACTCACTTGTTCATCTATCTCAACTTCCCCCTTATATACCTTATACTTGGCATCATCCTTGAATTTACCATGATTATGCCTTCAAGGAGTAACTGAGATATTGGACACCAAATAGAACGATGGTCGATAGATTGGTACTTTAATTGAAGGCTAAGGATGGAGACATTGATGAGATTTGGGAAATAATAATACTCAATTTCAAGAAATAGCATATGTAGAGGAGCAATTAAAAATGAAGTTGAATTCAGATGATAGTGGGTATGTATATGATCTATGGTTCGATTTGCATTGGATATTCTGTTAATATGTGCAAGCTATGCTTAAATCTACGTAACAATCATTACAATTTCTTTACAATTAATTACTAAAATTTAGGTGTTCAGTTTACTCTACAGATACCTTCAATCATTTTAGTTCCATTTATATGTTGTCTCTTCCCTTAGTGACGCTCTAAAATTTAGGTGTTCAGTTTACTCTACAATTTATTTACAATTAATTACTAAAATTTAGGTGGTCAACCAACTTAAACATATGATTATTATTGCCCATTTGACTTTTAGAAGTAACTCATTTGTTTACCTGTTTACCCTTGAATCTCTATCGCAGATGTGGATTGATGAACAATGGAGGCTTGGTTAGATAGCAAGACATGACACAGATGGTATTTAAAAAAACAATATATGTTATTTCATCATGAAACTTTAAGTTAATATAGATATTATAGAGTTTATCTCTCATGTAACCAAAATTTATACTTTGCCCCTGATGCAGCTTTCGAGCACCAAGTCCCCATCAAAAGAGCGCTGAGAAAGTTGTGTAGCAACAAATGGTATCAACCAACAACTTAAGTGGTGCATGAACCACCAATAACAACCTCTTCGAACCAATCACAACTCCAGTCATGAGCACACTAGCATCCCCATTCACATAGGTTTCTCAAGTTTGGGTGCAATTGCTCACTCGGATGAACACCCAATCACCACCACTTATAAGCCCATTCACCGGTGGAACACAAAACGATCAACTCATTAACTACCCCTAACTAAGTAAGGACACCACAGTTCTATCAACTTCCTCATTTCTTTCGATAAGGTCCATATACCATAATAAATCAATAAACCAGACTAGTTATCCTATAATCAGTACCTTCCAGAGGAGACAACCCATTGATTCAACATCACACCTCCATGCCAATAGTTAGAAGCATGTTCTCGCAAATGAATTTTAACCAAAAAACGTCACTTAGTAACAAAAACACCGAACATAAAATACAACACTCCCTCACTAACCCACACATACGTATTCCCAAACATACACCAAAACAACCATGATAGTGACAAACACCTCATCCTTCATACCAGAACTGCACAATTACGACATACATAGCACAACGAGACTACCTAATCTTAAAGTTTACCACAACACAACTTCCCTAGGTAGCCCTATGTACACATATGAATGGAACATAGAATCCCTAAAACTACATGAGCGTTTCTTGTGCAAATATTTCTCAACAACCTTAGATGGAAATGCTGGTGCATGGTGTAATAGTATTGCACCAAATAACATCCATAATTTTTTTCCAACTTAAAGAGTTATTTCCAACAAATTTCATGCAACTAAAAAAATATCGACGAGATGTCCAAGAAATTTTAGGGTGAAAACAGAGAGAATGAGAGACCATAAGAGAATATTTCAAATTATTTAAATAAACAACACTCAAGATACTGGGACAACACTAGAAACTGGTCACATAATGCCACACCCTCGGCCGGTAATAGAAACTCCAAGCCGTGACAGGGGACGTTAGATTATCCAATTCAAAGAGCATACAACGAACACCATAATAGTTTTACTAATAATCCATGATTACATTGAATCTTACATGCTATATTCTAACTAACTCCATGGTTCTTGTCCTTGCAATGATCTTTTCTTCTTGGGACTTCCTCGGAATACATGGGTTCTGAAAACAGTCAAGACAATGTTGGTGAGTTTATAGGTTTTCAATATTTTAAGAATATTCGTTGACATGGGATCTTTGTTTATGAACACATATAGGCTTTTAAAAATTTTCCAATACTATAAGTTACTAGGGAGTATTTCATTTCTCTATTTTAATCGGTAACTTACTATATTTTCTTTTGATGTTTGGTTTGCTTCTTCCATCTTCCCAGAAGAGATTTGATTTATACTCTTGAATAGTTTCGAGTGGTTGTTAGATAAGGTACTTTGGAAAGTATCTATCTTTATTTTTAATGTTATACATTATATTTTATTTTTCCTAGGATATATTACTTCTTTCGTACTTATCCTATAACCTTTTCTTTCATACAACAAAGTTCCTTTTTATTATATTTTCATACTTTAATTATCTCCTAGGTATCTCCTTTAGGTAGTATAATTAATTAATAAAAGGTTGGTGGTTAGTGTTACAATGAGTCCCTATAATTGATCTATATGACTTGAAATTTTTTAGCCACGATGCTTCATCGGACATTGTGAAAAAAGACTATAAAGTTATGCCAACCAAGTTGTAGCTAGCAACCGCAGGTGAGAGTGTCAATCCCTTATGGATCTATACATACCTTTTACATTCAATTAAGATTAACTGTTAAAGGTATGGGATAGCCTAATATCAATCAACTATCGATGAGTAATACATCTCATTTAACACTTCCTTTGTTTAAGCTTTGAAGTATAATTATTTATCTTTGTTCTTCTTTCTTTAGTTTTTCCTTTAATATACTTTTCATTCCATAATTAATCATATATACTTAACGTATATATATATAACAATTATCTTTCCTTTCATAACTTTGATAGGATATTATTGCATCATACAATTAAGTACATTTCCTACCCTTAAATTTCTTTTGATATAGTTTATTCCATAACTATTCTGATACACACACACATATATATATACACACACACACACATACTCACACACACACACACATATATATATATATACACACACACTATACCATATCTATAAAATAATTATTAGGTTCTTGATATTCTTAAGATATTAGGGCAGAGTAACAATTAAGTACAATGTTTATCCAAAAAATTTTGCCAGCATAACGACTAGAAACTAAGTTATTCTAGGGAATATGACAACATAACAACGTATAATCTTTTAGTATAATCATAGGCATTATAACGATTAGGCATAATATAATCTTTAAAACTTAAGTAGAGTAACTACCTGAGATAATATTACACTAATGTTTGTATGCAATTTCAAAAATGTTGATATATTACAAGTAATAATCTTTTGTAAAATCACTGAAATAGTTTTGTAACATGTATTCCCCCACCCCCATAAAACATTTGAATATAGTAACAGTGGGTTCGTGAAACTCACCTTAACGACATGATTTTAAAGACTCGATTTATCGCATCGGGAACTTCCATCCATCTTGAGAGGAGGAGAGGATTCTAGATCGATTCAGAGAGAAAGGGAAAGAGTTTGGGGTGTGTGTTTGGACGAGGTAAAGGCTTCCCATTAGTGAAAGTTCATTGGAATACTAAACAAGGACCTGGAGCCACTTGGGAGCGCGAGAATTAGTCGATTAGGAAGTATCCCCACTTCTTGGCTTGATTATTCATGCTACTCCTTGCCTAAATTCAAATTTCGAGACGAAATTCCCTCTAACGGGGGGATGATGTGACAACCGTCAATTTCCGGTCAAATCAAAGTTAACCAAAGTCAACAAGTCAAACCATTCGACTCATTTTGCACGTGGGTACTAGAGTTTATGTTAGGTAAATACTAAATAACTCGCTATTCTAATGAGAGATCATAAATCAAAAAGTGCGAACATCTAGATCTCATTAACCTAAAACTGTGGTACGTGGCGAGCCAAACCGATAAAACAATGTCGCATACTTATCAGGAGCGTGTAAGATCCTTAAACAAGGCTTAACAGGGTTTATGGACCTTGCATGGCAAAGCCAGACACTCACAAATGCCACACACGAAACCTCTCTCAATCGTTTTCACTCTATCTCTCTCTCTATTTAGAATCTCTCCCAAATCTCTCTAAGTATGTGAAATCTCTCCCGAAGCTCTCTTTGTATGAGAAATCTCTCCAAGAATGTGAAATCTCTCCCAAAACTCTCTTTGTATGAGAAATCTCTCCCAAAACTCTCTTTGTATGAGAAATCTCTCCAAGAATGTGAAATCTCTCCCAAATCTCTCTTTGTATGAGAAATCTCTCCAAGAATGTGAAATCTCTCCCAAATTTCTCTAAGTATGTGAAATCTTTCCCAAAACTCTCTTTGTATGAGAAATCTCTCCAAGAATGTGAAATCTCTCCCAAATCTCTCTTTGTATGAGAAATCTCTCCAAGAATGTGAAATCTCTCCCAAATCTCTCTAAGTATGTGAAATCTCTCCCAAAACTCTCTTTGTATGAGAAATCTCTCCACGAATGTAAAATCTCTCCCAAAACTCTCTTTGTATGAGAAATCTCTCCAAGAATGTGAAATCTCTCCTAAATCTCTCTTTCTATAAGAAATCTCTCCAAGAATGTGAAATTTCTCCCAAATCTCTCTAAGTATGTGAAATCTCTCCTAAAACTTTGTTTGTATGAGAAATCTCTCTAAGAATGTGAAATCTCTCCCAAATCTCTCTTTGTATGAGAAATCTCTCCAAGAATGTGAAATCTCTCCCAAATCTCTCTCAAAGGTTCCTTAAACTTTTTATAGTCTTTCGGGCCATCCCGACCCTTAACCGGGTCAAAAACGGCTTAAAACGGGGTAAAAACGAGAAAAACGAACTTGAGGAGCCGAAACCCCTCTCAAGGAGCCGAAACCTCTCAAGGAGCCGAAACCCTAAGAAGCCGAGATCGAGACCGAGACTAGAAGCAGAAACCAAGAAAGAACCGAAACCCTGGAGCCGAGACCTCCTGCGAGTCGAAACCACCTGAACCGAGTCTCGCTTTCGGCTCCCTTCTCGCCTGCGAAAGTCTTCAGCTGAACCTCACTTTCCGTTCCTTCCTTCTCTACTCTCGGTTCCCTTCCCTCTCTCGGTCCTTCCTTCCCTGCTCTCGGTTCCCTTACCTCTCTCGGTCCTTCCTTCTCTGCTCTCGGTTCCCTTCCCTCTCTCGGTCCTTCTTTCTCTCCTCTCGGTTCTTTTCCCTATATCGGTCCTTCTTTCCTTCTCTCGGTTCCAAACACCAAAGGACCGAACCTCCAGCTAGAACTTCGGATTTTTGACGCTTTTCACCAATTTTTGATATTTTTAGCATTTTGAGCCCGTTTTTCGTGATTTTAACGCAGGATTTTCTCCAAAAATCATATTTTAATATAAAAGACACTAAATATTCATAATTTAAACATGTTTTCATGGAAATCGTTATTTAAATAATAAAATCTAGTTGGTGAATAATTGAGGTGGAGTGTTAACTTTACTTTATCTTATGACACAAGCAACCACTCCCATACCCACTCCATGTCACTATTCACCATTAGCCTTTACCTAGTCACTTCATTGTACTTTTCCCACCTTTTTCCAACCTCACAATTGGTCAAAGGCTAGAAAAGTCTCCTCTCTCCTCACACTTCATTCATTCTCTCACTTTTCCACCAAGAACCACACTCCAAACTCTCTCATGTTTCTCTCTCAAATTCGAGATCTTCAAGGCATACTCCAATACTTTTCTCCTTTATTTAGTAAATATCATCATCTTTCTTATGATTATTACACATCCTCCTACTCAAAATCATAAATTGCTTACACAAACATCATCACATTCTTGTTAGATCTTCGAATCTTCAAGTGATACTTCAAGTGTTCTTGAGTTGAACACTTCTCTTCTTCAACACTCATCTACTGAAATCACTCAAGATGAGTTCATACCCCTACATTTTCATGTTTTCTCAAGTTTTCATGGGGGAAATACAAGTTAAAACACCAAGAACATAACTAAACTTTTCTAACAGCCTTCATCAGAAAAGTTCAACTCCATTCACGGACTGTTTTGGGAAACTTAAACATTTTTTTTTCAAAACTGTACAAGGTGCAAGTAGTTCAATTTCTTAGCTTTAAAATGACTACTTGCACATCTCCATACGATTTTTCTACAATTTATGGTGATTTTTAAAAAACTGCCTATCATTTCAAACACCAATCCGGACCAGCCTGTGATTATGGACTTTTTCACCAAAGTTGGAGGTCATTAAAAATCATGATAAAAATTATGAGTAAACTAGACACATTTTGGGAACTCTCAGAATTTACGGATTTAGTTTTTGACTTTATATGATTTTTCTATGACTTTTTTAAAACAACGCAGAAAGGTTAAATTTAGTTAACAACATATAAATTTCATAACACTTTGTATTATGTTGAGCAAAGCGTATAATCATAAGTTCTAATTATTGAATGTGTTTCCTTGTTAGTTTATCATCATAAACTGAAACTAAGTCAATCATGATAAGATTATTCATTCATTTAGAACATGTATATTAAGCTATAATAAGCATAGTTTAATGGATTCATAACACTAACGCTTTTTCATAAAAGAGTTCTTATATATTACAAACGTTTTGGATAAACTATAATAGGTATAGTTTATGATACATCACATAACACAGTCGTACAAAAAGGGTACATTCATACAGAAAGGTTTTACACTCACGCAGACTACACGTAAACTTGTTAACCTAAATTGTGAGACAATCTCTTTCCGTACGTCCGAGTGCGGGATATAATTCCTGGTAGTTATAATCAGAGTCTCCTGGAGGGAGAACGTGATATTTGTGTATAGATCTATATTGGGTTTGACACCCCACACCTTGCTGCTAGCTACAGTGGGACCTGCAGGTCTACGGGTGACAAATGTCATTTTAGTTTTGCAACGCCTGAGAAACGCCGTGGCAGGTTCATTCAATCATAGTATGATTATAGCGACTCACATAGGTACATAACAACACATAAAGTTTACGGGATTTTTATAAAACCTAAGTGGGTTTTATGTCAATTCAAAATCACTTTTTATGTCAATAAGTACAGATATTATTGTACACTTTCGGTTTTGGTAATTATGACTACACATCATTTGAAACCACATTTATATCTTTAAGTATGGCCAATACTTGTTATTACTCGGCCCTGGGATTTAGGACTACATATACATAAAGTATTAACAAACATAAGAATTTACAGGAATTTCATTTAATTCAAGTGCGTTTATGTCGATTTAAACACATATCATTTTCTATTAGTAAGAGAGGATACTTATACATTTTGGTCTTCGGTTATAAGACTACATTACACAGACTTTAAAGAAAATATCGGATTTTCTGGATACATATTCTAACGCTTTTACAAGGAAAATGGTTTACTTCTCTAAGGAAATCTCTTATGAACTCACCAACCTTTGTGTTGACACTTTTTCAAAACTACTTGTATTCTCAGGAATTCAGTGAAATAGGAAATCAACAACGTTTTGAGGATGGGACGATAATTCGTCAAACAGTTCATTTTGTATCATAATGTAATTGATGTGAATCATGTATACATATACTTTGATGTAACTTTTATAATTATATTTGTGATGGTTGTATTTACTTTGAGCACTATTATACTCGTTGTTGTGATACTCTACATGAAGTCCTCCACCCCCGGACGTTTCCGACATCCTTGGTTTGGAGATGTGACACATATTGTTACATAAAATGCTAATTAGGACTCGGTTTTGCTACGGGACTTCACTCGTGGAAATAACATCCTATATCGATCATTCTAACGAATCACTCACATAAAGTGACTTCATACCCCTATGTTTTTAGTATTTTTCAATGTTTTAGTGTGTGTGTGTGTGTGGGGGGGGGGGGATACAATTAGAAACACAAGGAAATGTTGTGTTATCATTCTAATAACTTCGAAACAGTTTTAAAAACATTTCAACTGATTTCAACTGATTTAATGTACTTTAAAAAGTGTTTTCAAACTACTTAAATTGTTTTATTCTTTTAAAATTCTGAAATACATGTTTATATATATAAAGATATATACTTAAGATTCAACAGACTTAGGATTGATGTTTTCCACCTTATCTCCTGTTCCTTGTCTGGTTGTCGACGAACCATCTGTCCGACTGTCTGTTTGATCTCAATTACATATGTTTTATATATATATATATATATATATATATATATATATATATATATATATATATATATATTGAACATGAAATTTATTTAAATAAAGCTTTTCCCTTTTTGTAAACATGTTGAGTAAAAGGTACCATTCTAAAAAGTATTCCATATGTTACATAAACTGTTAAATTCCTAAGATCCTGCTTTCATAAAGAACATACATGTAAACTATAATAGGTATACTTTAGGGAACACTAATGCAATTTTTCTAAGTCATGAACGTCATACTAATATGATTATTTAAAGTATAATTATTGTACATTACTAGTACAAGGTAATTCATATATTTTCAAGCACAAAAGCATATTTGTATTCTCTTCGTGTCTAGTTATACAAGGTTGTGAGGTATTACTTTGTGTACCATTCAAGTTACATGTTTATAAGTCTTACAAATTATTACCAGAGTCTCCTGGCGGGAGAGCATGTGTTTGTGTATAGATATATAAAAGATTAACACCCCTACACCTCGCTGTTAGCTGCAGTGGGACCGACAGGTCTACGGGTGACAAATGTCATATCTTTTTTTGACGCCTACAAAACGTCGTTTTTAACCGTTCCAATTATGAATGGTTATATAAAACTCACAGTTGTATTAACTAAGGCATTTAGATTACATGATTTCTTAACTTCAAGTGGTTTTACTAAACAATGGAACTACACCACACAACTTTTCTATATATGAATAGGATTCACCTAGTCTACTATATGATTTCCGCTTCATATCCTGTTCCTTGTTTGGTTGTGGGCTTAGAGCAGATTCACCCAGTCTACTATCTATTCGATCTTAGTTATATATAATATGTATACACTAAGAAATCATTGGGGGAAACATGTATGGGTCAGGTCTTAACATACAAATACAACAGTTTTACATTACTTTCTAAGTACAATGTAGACTTTACTCAAAAAGTTCCAACAATGTTAACTCTGTAATTACTTAGTGTATACGCTAGGGTTACATACAATGTAGATCCGACCAACAGTGGAATGTTTGAACTCCGCCTCATTTCATATTCCTTGTTTGGTTGTGAGCTTAGGTCAAAACCACACAATCGACTGTCTGTTCGATCAATATTGTATATAACTTGTATCTACTAAGAGATTGTAAAAGGAAATATAGTGGGCTACGTTTTCTTACAATAGATTACATCAGGAAATATTGGATGTTCTGGAGGAACAAACTAACGTTTTCAAGGATCAAATTCCATGCTTTCTAAAACAAAATACTTATGAACTCACCAACTTAAATGTTAATACACTTCCAAAATCACTTGTATTCTCAGGAAACTAGTAGACAGGTACACATACAGAGATTCAGAAGATGGAGCATAGTAGCTTCATGCCTTTGTTTTGCTATTTACTTTTGGAGTCAACCATATGTGATTCAAATACAGTGTAAACACTTTATTATTAATGCAATGGATGTTGTTGCTTGTTTTAATATTATACATTTGTTGTGATACTGAGCATGACGTCATCTGCCCCCGGACATCTCCATTGTTCTGGTTTGGGGGTGTGACAGTTACCTTGCAATCCTTTTTACACTTTCTTTCCATCTCTTTTTATCTAGTGGTTCAATCTATTTACTCATTCGTCTCCATAGAAGGTTCTTGGTTTGTTATTGAGAATTTCCTGGTAGGTGTGTTATCTTCCTATATTCTTTATTTCCTTAGTCGATATTTCTTTCCATTCTAGTTAAGTCGTAATTTCCTAGAATGTTTGAGACTTGACGCTCAACCATTGACTTGATGGTGGTTGGGTTTACCAATGCAAATGTTGTCGTTTTGTTGTCCTAGAATGAGGTGACTTGTTACTCTTTCGCATAGATTTGACTGGTGACACTTAAAATCAGTATTATTTTCCTACCTATGTTTGTGACACATATTATGGTTTCTGATTAGTTGATTTCTTAGCAAACTTTCTTCATATCATCTCATGATTTTCTTAAAAGGCTTAGCTGTCTTTAAATAAGATTACATATCATTTAATGGAATTACCACATATAATGGTAATTTATTCCTATCGCGTTTCATGATTTTGAAAAATCAAACTTTCTAAGCTTAATGTTCTATTTAATTCTCAGAGCATGTCGTATGCGCATCACACACCTTCATCATATCAATATTTCATGATGCTTTTTGGTTTTACTTGAGATTTATTTCCTTTACCAACTCGTCTCTACTTCGTAGTTGATCCTACACGCAACGAGTGGACCGCATGTTTGTTGTTTTCGAGCTTTGATTATTTGGTTTCTCTTCTTTCTACTTCTAAGGTACTTATTCCAATGATCCTTAACATCTATATTGCCCTCAGATTCTTGGTTTTTAATGTTTTTTATGTTTTTAGGGTTTTATCACTTTTACTGGCCATACTTGAAATTGATTAGCTACATATATAGTTTAACTACCGATTACTAAACCCCAATGCTTAATTTCTAGTTCAATCGGTTAATATAACCTTAATTTGGGGTTTTGACCAAATTGACTGAGTATTTTACTTGTAAAAGCTTGTCTAATATTTCCCAATAGATTCTAGATTGAAATTTAGACGATTTCGAGGCTTTTGGAACTGACTATTTGTCGTGTTCTTGAGGCACATCGGGCATCTTCATTGTATGCGGCGCATCCTGCACGTTTGGTAATTCTTGCATGTGAACTAAATTATATGTTATTTTGTAATCCTTTTATTTACCTTACTTTGTTTCTAACTATTTTGCCCTATTTTTCTTAGGTTATGTATCGAGCGGGTCGCCAGAGGGCTGGTCAGATACCACCTAGCTGGCCATCTCATCCCTTTCAATAGTTAATAGATGATATTCCTTTTAAGGACTGTAATTTTATTCGAAGCTCCACAGTTGCTTTGAGGAATATTCCTATTAATTAGTTTATTATTATGTTTTGTTTTATATTTTTTAGTTCCTAAATAATTTGATTATTCGAAGCTCCACAGTTGCTCATACTTTACGAAGTAAGTAATGAATGAAGATTGTCATGAATTTTATTGTAGATTCTCTAAGGAGTTTAGACATAGAAATTGTGTTGCTGCAACGTTCATTAGTACGTAGGAAATAGAGATTTGAGTATTTGAAAAACCCACGCTCGGAGAATTACTTCATGGATTATATCACGAGAAATTATGAGATGATAATATCTTATATTCTTAAAACTGATATATATATATATATATATGGGTTGTAATTTACTAGTCGATTGTGCATTGGTGTTTTGTAAACACAACAGTAACTTGATGTTATAAAACACAATGTTATGTATGATTTGGTGAGTAAAGGATACATGCATATGAATCAAAGTTTATTCGTTCTTTTTTCCTTAATGGGAAAAGTGATATCTTTTGGCCCCTTGGTGATTTGGTGTTGACTTGTAGTGTTGGGCCCAACCAGGACTAGATTGATGTGTTCAATTAGAAGTCTTATGATGTCATCACAAATTAGGAAACCAGGAAACAAAATTTTTGACAATGAAATTGATTATAATCCATGTCTCATATCCATCAGATATCTTGTAGAATAAAGGAATATTTGATCACATATCTAACGGACAAATATTTGATATGATCTAAGTTCGATGTCCTGTCTTGTAGATCTAGTCATTTCTTCATTAAGGCATTTTTGGTCCCAAATATGGTGATTCTTGAGCATGACATGCTCTTAACCAAATAAGTCATCCTTTCACGCCCTATGAGGGGTCTTGAGTCATAAAAATGTGGTTTTGATGATTAGTTTTGCTCCATGCATGCTATAGAAGGCCTTAAGGCATTAAGATGTTGAGATTTTGTGTATTAAGAACTTAAGGGAAATGCAAAGTCATAACGTTGGAAATTTTATGACTCTTAGTGGTATTTTAACCTTGGATCTGAAAGTTGGATGTGAGTGCTTAATGCAAAAGGCATTATTAAGGAAATATGGTTCTAAACATACGTTGTACACCTTAGTGTACGTCGCGCGTATGTGGTCAATTTCCCGACTTCGATTAAAGCCCGAGTAAGCCCGGTATAGGAGCTAAGTACATCCCGTGGACTCGGCTGAGTGGAATTAAGAGTTACTGGGTATAGTGACTCCAACTTTCAGACAAACAGAAACATCTTCTGGTGTCAATCTGGCTGGGTGTTTGAAAGACCCACAATTTCATATTTGACAATTGTTACTCCAAAACATGCTACATGCATATTCATAAAAACAATATTTTACATTGATTTAGTGATTACAAAAGATTGGATACAAACCGACTATTACAAAGTATTATATATTACATAACCACCCAAGATACTATAGTTTTATACATACATGAGTAAAAAAAATACAATAGTTTCAAACTATTCAAATTCTTCTATCCGTATATAACTATACCGGTTGCTTATTGCCTATAATTGTTAAACATTAAGAGGGGTAAGCAGTGACGCTTAGTGAGTTCAATAATAGATACAATATAACGTTATGCCATATATATACTTCAATATGGCAGAAGAAAAGAGGAACAAGGAACAATAACAACACATGTGAATCATGTGACAAACTTTCTATATCAATCAATGATTTGATTCAAAGATATACAATCAATGAGACATAACAATTTCCATACTTAATATATATCAATAAAGCTTCGGCCTAAATGGCATAGAAGACATACACTTTCTGATTAAACATTTTCGTAGCTTTCAGGCTTTCAGCCCTGTCTAACCTTCTGCTAATGCCATACAATAGAAGTCATTCTCTTACGAGACATGCTCTACATGGCCAGAGGCTACATACTAGTACTACCGTGAATCTAAGTCCTTTCACTGATCACATGGTCAAAGGTATAACTTTGCTATCATAAATAGTAGAAATAATTATAATGGAAAAGTACATAGCACATATAACACATAACATACAATTGTTCCTATATATTGAACTCACCGTGATATAACTAACCGGGGGTTAAAATAGTAATTTGTGCAGCATTTCGTTATAATAAATCGATTTATTCATTGAAAACGGGGAGCTTTATTGAAAACCGAGCCCTACGATGGTTGAGCTTCAAACCGAAAAGATAAATTTCTCTGGCTCTTCGGGCACTTCGAGGCGTGTTTCGGGTGCTGGAAATGATTTCAGGGCTTCGGGGGAAGTTGAAATAGTAAAAATATGAGTTTAGGGATGAAAAGTTACAAATTTCAAACATTACCTGGGAGATCTCGCACCTCCCCTTTTATAGGGTGCGAAACTAAAGATCAGCGGCTGAGAGGGATCCATGCAGCAGCAGATGCGAGGCTAGGATACGGAGGAGAAGGCACGCGACAGCAACATCGAAGGCTAGGTGGCTTGGTTCGCAGGCGGACACGCGTCGGATGCATGTCGGCCTCGGACTGAACCTACGTTTCAGATGCGAGGGGTGGTGACACACGGGTCGGACACGGGGCGAGCTGCGAGGATCTGATGATGTAGCCGCTTCTTAGCCTTACACAAGCGAAAATTCTAGGAAATTGTGCCCGAACTTCTAAAATCTATAACTTTCGCATAACGGCTCCGTTTTTTATGTTCTTTATATGCACGCATAGGTGGGAATATACTCAACATTTTTCGTTTAGACTTTGTTGGCTAATTTTGAGTTATTTTTAATATTATTATTTTTAACAGACTGGGAAAGGAAAATTTGTTGAAAATTCATAACATCTTCATCCGACGTCCGTTTTCGTCAGTCTTTTTACCGTTGTACTACTATTGACGAGACCTTCGATTCTCGTTTAGGTTGTGTCGGCTAAAAATCACTCGATCTTTATTTCGAGTTTTTAGCTATCTACTCCTATTCCGAAACTTAAAAAAATCATAACTTCGTCATACGAAGTCAGATTAGGACGTTCTTTTTATGAAAATTATCGGTTTAGCAAATAATACGACTTTCATTTAGATCACCAAGGCTAAAAAGTAGTTTATCAAAAAATCACTTTTTATGTCTTTCGGTGTCGTGTCGGTTTTGTCGCGAAACTTCAAATAGTCATAACTTCTTTGTTATAACTCGGATTTCAATCAGGTTTTCGCCTAAATGTTTCTAACGAGATTCTTTATAATTTTAAATAATAAAATTTTACTTATTTTAAAATTTATATTTTCTCTAAATTTCAATATTCAACTTTTGATTGGAATCTCATAAGACTTCCAATATTTTCTGAGTGATTCTAAACATAGTTTTACTTCATTTCTAATAAAAACTATCTGTTAGAACTCAATAATCGTAATTATATAATATTTCATAATATTATTCACTTTTAAAATTTACAAAACACAATTTCAAAACGTGTATGTTACAAATACCTCCCCCTTTTGAGGATTTCGTCCTCGAAATTACATCGATTAAAATAAATGGGGATATTTCTCTCTTATTTCATTCTTATTTTCCAAAGTATAATTTGGGCATCGATGGTGTTTCTACTTGACAAACACCAACTCTACTTCTTTATTATGTAGATTAGTCATTCTTTTGTTTACAATCTCTTTAGGCTCTTCAACATAAGTTAACTTATTATCCAGTTTCACCTCGGATAACAGAACTTCTTCATCATATATGCTTAAACATTTTAGCAGATAGCTCACGTGAAACACAACATGAATACCTGCCAAATCTTCCGGTAATTCCAAGGGGTATGCTTATTTACGAATCCTCTGAGTGATTTTGAAAGGACCAACAAATCTAGGACTCAACTTTCCTTTCTTCCCAAATCGCATAATACCTTTCCATGGGGTTACCTTTAGCATTACAAAATCACCCACCTAGAATTCTATGGGTCGTCTCCTCTTTTCTGCATAGGACTTGTGTCGATCCTGGTTTGCTTTCGTTCTTTCTTGTACAATTTGAATCTTTTCAGTGGTGTCTTGAATCATTTCAGGGCCTCCAAGGATCTTCTGTCCTATATCTCGCCAACATAATGGCGTATGACATTTGCGACCATATAAAGCTTCATATGGTGGCAATTTAATTGAAGCGTGGTAACTGTTATTATATGAAAATTCCACAAGAGGTAAGTACTTGTCCCTGTTACCACCAAATTCCAGAACACATGCACAAAACATATCTTCTATAGTTTGGATCATTCTCTCCATCTGATTGTCTGTCTGGGGATGATAAGCTGCGCTAAGAGCAACTCGAGATCCCAATTCACGTTGCATACTCTCCTAAAGATGAGAAGTGAAATGAGTATCATGATCATAAATAATCTTTAGTGGCACACCATGCCTTGCAACAATTTCATCCAAGTATACTTGTGCATATTTCTCCATTGGAGCCGATTCACGCATGGAGAGAAAATGTGAACTCTTAGTCAGGCGGTCGACAATTACCCAAATGCTATCATGCTGTTTAGTAGTCTTTGAAAATTCAGGAACACTAAGACTTTATGGGATTCCGTAAGGCTTTTGGTGCTTTGTTTTGACTTGTAAGCATACTAAGCATTCCTATACATATCTTCCAATGTCTCTCTTTAATCCAGGCCACCAATAATTAGCTCTTACATAGTACATTTTGCTTGTACCATGATGTGTTGACAGTTTAGATTTATGGACCTCATCCAAAATCTTCTATCTTAATCCACCAATCTTCAGAATCCATAGCCGATTCTTAAATACCTTCAATCCTCGTGGATCATCAAGTAAAGAATCAACATAATGTACCATCCCTTCTTTCTTCACATTTTTTGGTTTTAAGGCCTCTTCTTGCCATTTCTCTAGTTCATCAAGAATAGTAAACTTTACTGTGGTGTGAGTAATAGTATAACGCATACTATTACGATAAACTTTCCTGGTAAGTGCATCGGCAACTACATTGGCCTTTCTAGGATGATACAGGATTTCACAGTCATAATCTTTGATCAGCTCCACACCTCTTTGTTGTCTCATATTTAAATTTTGCTGACTAAATATGTACTTGAGACTTTTGTGGTCAGTAATCAATTGGCATTTTATTCCAAAAAGATAATGTCCCCAAAGTTTTAGGACAAATACCACTGCAGCGAGTTCGAGATCATGGGTGGGATAATTCTTTTCATATTCTTTCAGTTGTCTTGAGGCATAGTCTATCACTTTACCATGTTGCATCAACACACAACCGAGTCCCAATCTTGATGCATCAATATATACGGAGAAATCATCATCACCTTTTGGAAGTGATAAGATTGGAGCATGAGTCAAAAGATATTTTAAAGTTGAGAAAGCTTTTTCTTGGGCTTCACCCAATTTGAATTTCACTTCCTTCCGTGTAAGACTCGTGAGAGGTATGGCTATATGAGAAAAGTCTTTAATAAATCTTTGGTAATATCCCGTGAGACTCAAGAAACTGCGAATTTCGGAAGCATTACGGGGCACTTCCCAATTTTAAATGGCTTCAATTTTAGTAGGATCTACGGATACGCCATCACCAGAAATAACATGGCCGAGAAATTGAACTTGGTGAAGCCAAAATTCACATTTCGAGAATTTAGCATATAGTTTCTCCTTTCAAAGAAGTTCTAATATCGCACAAATATGAATGGCATGATCTGCTTCAGACTTGGAGTAGATTAGAATATCATTAATGAATATGATGACAGATTTATCGAGCTTTAGGCGGCATGCCCGATTCATCATATCCATGAATACAGCAATAGCATTTTTCAGAACGAACAGCATGACAAGGAACTCATAATGTCCATATCGAGTACGAAAAGCAGTCTTTCGTACATCATGCTCGTGAACTTTCAACTGATGATATCCAGGTCTCAAATCAATCTTTGAGAAATAACTAACACCTTGAAGTTGATCAAATAAATTGTCAATGCGAGGTAGTGGGTACTTGTTCTTGATAGTCACCTTATTTAGCTCATGATAATCAATGCACATCCGTAGCGATTCAACCTTCTTCTTGAAAAACAATACCAGAGCTTCCCAAGGAGAGGTACTCGGTCGGATAAATCCTTTGTCAAGTAATTCTTGCAGTTGAATCATCATTTCTTTCATCTCAGCTGGCACAAGTTGATAAAGATTTTTTTGCAATCGGAGCAGCACCAGGCACAAGGTCAATTCCGAATTCTACTTGCCTGTACGGAGGAAGTCCAGGCAAGTCTTCGGGAAAAACATCAGGATATTCTTTAACAATGGGAACATCATTTACAGCTTTCCTTTCCTTTTTTGAGATATCAATTGTGCAGGCCAGGTAGATAGAACATCCCTTCGATATGAATTTACGATCTTTGAGGAAATAGATTATTTTTAAGACTCTTTGTTCACCGTAGACATAGATAGGATTCTCCCCTTCAATAGGAATGTGTACTATCTTTTCATAGCACAAGAGTTATGCGTGGTCCTTTGACATTCAATCCATGCCGAGAATAACATCAAAGTTGGGCAAGGAGATAGGGATCAGGTTAGCAAGAAAATTATAGCCTTCAATTTCTATGGCACAATCCCCATAGACTTTATCAGCAAGTAATGATATACTTCCTGCAGTATCTACGTGAAATGGTTGCACAAGTGCATAACAAGGAGTTTGAAAAGAATGCGCAAATTCATAAGACACAAAAGAATTTGAGGCACAAGAATCAAATAACATCTGAGCAGGTCTAGAGTTGACAAGAAATGTACCCGTCACAACATTCGGGTCCTCGTGTGCCTCCTCTGTGGTAATATGGAATGCATGACCCTTAGCTTTTGGCACCTCCCCCTTTTTAGTTGGAGTACCCTTTGATTGTTGAACAGAAGCTTGACTTCTCGCCAATTGTTGAATAGAAGCTTGACTTCCCGTCAACTGATTAGTAAGAGTAAGGCAAAACGCTTCTTGTAGCCAGTAATACCACATGCATAGCAAGTAACATCCTTTGGGTAAGCTGGCTTTATGTGACATGTTTATCCACATCCATAATAGACAACGGATTCCTTGTCTATTTTGCATTGGCCCAGATGATTCCTTCCACAAACGCGACATGAAGGCGATTGAATAGAAAAAGATTGTGATCTACCGCGACCACAAAAAGCACTCTGAGATTGCACTTAGTTGTTAGGTTCAAATCGAACGGATTTAGTTGTTGGAATAAAGGGAACAGGAACAGTTCTTTCAGTACGTGGATGCTTCGGAATAGTAAAAGTGGCACCATGTATTTCTAAATCATGTTCGCGCCTTCGAGCATACTCAACAGCTTTATCAAATGACAGAACATCCTGATTGACAACGAAATCGTGGATTTTGAGCCATAGTCCCTCTATGAATAATTGAATTTTCTCATCTTCAGTTGGAATATACTTTGTAGCAAACCTTGCTCTTTGATTAAACTGAGTTTCATACTCATTCACAGTCATTCCTACCTATTTAAGCTTGAGGAATTCCTTCTCCAATCTCCTCCTCATGTCTAGAGGACAATACTTCTCTTGTAAATGAGTTTTGAAAATCTCACAGGATAAATTCCCCTAGTCATACCCATTGAGATCTTTATATGTTGCTTCCCACCAGACTAAGGCTTCTCCGATGAGCATTGCAGAAGCATAATTAGCTTTGTCTTCATTATCCACATGAGAAATACGAAACACTTTCTCTATGTTCTGGATCCAGGTAAGAACAACAATGGGATTAAGAACACCAAAAAACTTTGTAGCACCACTACTCTTGAAAGTTTTAAATGAAGGATGTCTCGTCTCTCGTTTTGAAGATTCTCTGATGACTTTCTCTTTTCCTTTATCACCACTCTTTTTCTGTTCTTCGAGTGTCTTCCGAATGACACCAGTAAGTTTACCCAAAATCCACTCCTCACGAGGAGATACTTGAGTATTTACTTCCTCAGATTTAGGACCTCCACCCACCTCAGGGGTGTGGCTACTAACCTGTTCATTCATTTATCTACAATATGGAGTAACATTGTATTTTAGAATATTAGGGTTTATCATTACCTAATACTCTACTTAAGTCTTTCCTAAGGTTTGTATCCATATAATTACAATGAATCAGTTCATATATTGAACTTCTAATATTTTAAGTCTAAATACCAATCCGTGGCATTTAGTTCGCTTAAACTACTGTTCTGATACCATCATTGAAAGACCCACACTTTCATATTTGACAATTGTTACTCCAAAACATGCTACACGCATATTCATAAAAACAATATTTTACATTGACAAAGTGATTATAAACGATTAGATACAAACCGACTATTACAAAGTATTATATATTACATAACTACCCAGGATACTATAGTTTTATACATACATGAGTAAAAAATACAATAGTTTCAAACAATTCAAAATCTTCTATCAGTATATAACTATATTGATTGCTTATTTATTGCAATTTTTAAACATTAAGAGGGGTAAGCGGTGATTCTTAGTGAGTTCAATAATAGATACAATATAACGTTATTCCATATATATATATATATATATATATATATATATATATATATATATATATATATATAGCAGAAGCAAAGAGGAACAAGGAAGAATAACAACATATGTGAATCATGTGACAAACTTTCTATATCAGTCATTGATTTTATTCAAAGATATACAATCAATGAGACATAAAAAAATTTATACTTGATATACATCAATAAAGCTTCGGCCTAAATGGCTCAGAAGACATACAATTTTTTATTAAACAATTTGGTAGATTTCAGTCTTTCAGCCCTATCTAACCTTCTGCCAATGCCATATAATAGAAGTCATTCTCTTACGAGACATGCTCTACATGGCCAGAGGCTACATACCAGGATCACCATGAATCTAAATCCTTTCACTGATCACATGGTCAAAGGTATAACTTTGGTATCATAAATAGCAGAAATAATAACAATGGAAAAGCACATAGCACATATAACACATAACATACAATTGTTCCTATATATTGAACTCACCGTGATATAACTGGGGGTTAAAATAGTAATTTGTGTAACACTTCGTTATAATAAATAGCTTTCTACATTGAAAACCGGGAGCTTTATTGAAAACCGGTCCCTACGAGGGTTGAGCTTCAAACTAAAAAGATAAATTTCTCGGGCACTTCGGGGCGTGTTTCGGGTGTTGGAAATGATTCTGGGGCTTCGGTGGAAGTTGAAATAGTAAAATATGAGTTTAGGGGTGAAAAGTGAATATTTTCAAACATTACGTGGGAGATCTTGCACATCCCCTTTTATAGGGTGCGAAACCGAAGATCAGCGGCTGAGAGGGCTCCACAGCAGCAGATGCGAGCCTCGGATCCGAAGGAGAAGGCACGCCGCAGCAGCAGCGAAGGCCAGGCGACTCGGTTCGCAGGTGGACACACGTCGGTCTCGGACTAGACCCGCCCTCTGAATGCGAGGGGTGGCGACATGCGGGTTGGACACAGGGCGAGCTGTGAGGATCCGATAACGTGGCCGCTTCTTAGCCATACAGATGCGAAAATTCTCAGAAATTGTGCCCCGGATTTCTAAAATCCATAACTTACACAGAGGGGATGCCTTTTTGACGTTCTTTATATGCACGCGTAGGCTGGAATATACTCTACAACTTTCGTTTAAACTTCGTTGGCTAAATTTGACTTTATTTTTAATATTATTATTTTTAAAAGACCGGGACAAGAAAATCCGCTAAAAAATCATAACTTCTTCATCCGACGTCCGTTTTCGTCGGTCTTTTTACCGTTGTACTACTATTGACGTGACCTTCGATTCTCGTTTAGGTTGTGTCGGCTAAAAATCACTCGATCTTTACTAATATTCTTAAACTTAGAAAAATCATAACTTCCTTATACGAAGTCAGATTTGTACGTTCTTTTTATGAAAATTCTCAGTTTAATAGATACTACGACTTTCATTTTGATCACCAAGGCTAAAAAGTAGGTTATCAAAAACTCACTTTTTACGTCATTCGGTGTCGTGTTGGTTCTGTCGCAAAACTTCAAATAGTCATAACCTCTTCGTTATAACTCGGATTTCAATGAGGTTTTAGCCTATATATTTCTAACAAGATTCTTTATAATTTTCAAGAATAAAATTATACATATTTCAAATTTTATATTTTCGCTAAATTTCAATATTCAACTTTTGATTGGAATCTCATAAGACTTCCAACATTTTCCACGTGATTCTAAACATAGTTTTACTTCATTTCTAGTAAAAACTATCCGTTAGAACTCAATACTCATAATTAGATAATATTTCATAATATTATTCACTTTCAAAATTTAGAAAATACGATTTCAAAACGTGTATGTTACAATGTTTACCCTTAATGGAGAAGCGGTGACTTGTAAAAGTTCCAAGCAGGAGACTGTGACTGATTCTACATGTGAATCAGAGTATATAGATGCGATCAAAGCATCGAAGGAGGCTATATGGTTGAAGAACTTCATTGGAGACCTTGGAGTTGTGTCGGCCATTAAGGAGCTGATGGTGATTTTCTGCGATAATGAAGGAGCGGTTTCCTTGACAAAGGAACCAACAGATCATGGGAGATATAGACATATCAACAGAAAATACCACTTTATTAGACATCGAGTAGAAGAAGAACACCTCGTCGTAAAGAGGGTATCATCTGAAGAAAATCTAGTAGATCCCCTCACAAAGGGTCTGAATATGGTCAAGCACGTTCAGCATGCAAGGGGCATTTTTCTGAAGTATGATATTAGTTTTGGTGATCAGATAGATATTTAGAAACTTGTAACAAATAAATGTAATTGACATTTGGTGATTAAATAATGGAGATTTATTTATGAGTATCGTTTACTATCTTTTGTCAATTGTTTATCATTGTGCTTCATTTTTGCATGTTTTACTTCCCGAATAATTAGATTATTTAAATATCCACAATTGATCATGTTTTGGAAGAAAGTAATGAATTAAGTCTATCGTGAATTGAGTTGTAGATTGTCTAAGTGTTTAGACATAACAATGGTTTGGTACAACATTCATGAATACTTTTGAAATGGGGATTTAAGTATTGGATTAAACCCACACTCAGTGAATTACTTCATGGAATTTTCACGAGTAATTCTAATACGATAATACCATATAATCTTTAAATGGAGATATATTAGTTGTTGTTTACGATTTGGTTGTGGATTGATAATGTGTAAATGCATCAGTAACTTGGTATTATAAAACGTATTGTTGTGCATGATTTGATGAGTAAATAGTGCATGCATATAATTTGAAGTTTATATGCTCCTTTTCCCTAACGGGAAAAGCGACATGTTGGTCTCCTCGATGATTTGGTGGTGACTTATGTGTCGGGCCCGGTCATGACTGAATTGATGTGTTCAATTAAGTTCTTTGTCACTACAAATCAGAAATCGGGAAAAAACTGTTAGATAACGAGAATGATTCTATCCATGTCATTTATCCTCATGATATCTTGCAGAACGGAGGATTATATGATCCCTTATCTTAGGACATGTTACTGACTAGGTCAGAGTTCAACAACGTCTTTGAGAGCTACAATTTGCTAGTCAACTTTTGAAGTTATACTTGCAATCTAGTTATTAGACTTATCCAAGTGGGAGACTATTGGATTAGGTGTCTAATCCCATAACTATAATTGGTATGTACATGAATTGATAGTAGCATAGTCCTTTTGGGTTACCTTCATACTAGCAACTTGATAGGATGAATTTTGAAGAGAGAGAGAGAGAGAGAGAGAGAAAGAGAGAGAGAGGTTGAATTTATTATTTGGAATAATAAATTAGTATATAAAATGATTTATTAATGTATTATGGAAATAATATATTAATTGGTAATCATGTTATTTAATTAATATTTAATCAGAAATTAATTTGGAATTAATTTTGGGATTAAAGGAATTAATTAAAAGTATAGGGGCTATTCTACAACTATTTAATAGTTGTGATTTTAGGAGGGTCGGCTGAATATTCTAGGGAGGCCCTAGGGATTTTCATCCAAGGCCTTGATATGGGGAGTACATGGGATACTTAGGCCTTAAGCAGGAAATTAGGGTTTCCTCCAGCAAACCCTAGTTTGGCTCTAAGCAACCAACAACTATATAAAGAGCCTCAACCCTATTGAATTCGGCTAGTGCTTCCAAACCCTGAGAAAAGCCAATTTCTAAGAGCTTCCGACTTCTATCTCCACTCATCCTCTTGAATAGTGTGTTTGTGGTGTTACACTTGTGACACTTGCTATGAAGTCAAGATCTTCAAGGATTTCTTTGTTATTACAATATAACAATCAATGTATGTATCTAAACCCTAGTTTGTTGTCAATTTCGAAAATTGCTAGATGCTTCTAGAGTTTCCCAATAGTTTATCAAAGTATTGCATGTTCAATTAGACAAACATATATTAGGAACAATAGGGTTGCATGCACACATAAGATTTTTATGTATTGCTCAAAACCCATCAGTGATGACACATCATCCTCCCCTCGTGATTTCCACACTTTTTAGATAGTTGTACTCCGATATTTGATATTTTTTTGGTGATGTTTTTAGAGATAATTGATGAATTATTGGTTCTTAAAATGAAAAAAAATATATATCACGTTTTTTCGAGATGTTACATTTTTTAGTTGATCACTTAATACCATTGGACCACATAACTTTTTTACTTTTTTTATTTTGACCACTCAGTATATATATATATATATATATATATATATATATATATATATATATATATATATATATATATATATATATATATATATATATATATATATATATATATATATATATATATATATAGTGGTCAATATACTTTCGTAAATTGTACGCTAAACCCCTTCTATTTTAATGATATTCCATTTTACCTCTTTTAACTATAACATAGTCTTTTCAATATTTTTTATTTTAGTTTTACATAATTTTTTTTCGTATTTGATGTATATAAATAAAGAATCATTATAGTTTTATTTATATGTTTGTATAAAAATATAATTTGTGTGTAAAAAATAGCTAACTAAATAAGGAAGTTTTTAAAAAAACATTTTATATAGATAAAGATATATTAGTCAAATTTATAAAAAGGCTATGTAAATAAGCTTTATCTTTGGTATGATTATTTATTTGGATGTCAATTTAATAGAATGATGAGTTGGCATATTATATATATATATATATATATATATATATATATATATATATATATATATATATATATATATTAATAATTGATGGGTTTTTTTATTGTTTTTTCTTTTGTGGGTTTACATTTATTTTTTTGGAAAAGCTCTTCTTTATTGCCTAACTTTCAATGGCACTGACTCTTTAAACCAATGGGGATTAGGCTTGAGGGTGTGGTGCGATTCTAGGGAGTGCGGTTTCGCCACATAAGCAGCGAACACCGCCTCCTGGGTGCGGTTTGGTGCGGTTCAAACCGCAGTGCGGCAAAAATGACCGCGATTTGTGATTGGATGTGAGTAATTTGACTGTTTTGTGATTAGGTGGGGAGAAAATAAAGTTTTTATTAATTTTTTTTTTTTAAATAAAGTGTGACACCACTCCTAAGGTGTGGTAAGGAATGCTTACGTGGCAACGAAGGAAGTGCGGTTTCGGTGGCACGACCCCACCAGCCTAGTTGCTATCCAGAACTTCTTCTTTATCTCTCCTGGTTAGTGTACTAAGTGTCTGCATCTCACCTCTTCGCACCGCCGCCTCTAATTGAGGTTTATTTGATCTTTCTTTAGTGAAGAAGTCATCCAGTTTTTTGATTAATAATCTAGCCCTTTTATGTCTTTCTTCCGATTGATCATTCCTCAACCTTCTTTAACCTTTTGCCGATGGCGGCTGTGTTGAGTGCGTCGACGACATCCAACAAAATCGTCATCGCCATCGCCATCAATAGGAACAGATAAACCACCTTCTACAACAAACTCAATGTCGTTGGTATGCCTTTTCCGTCTAAACCATCTGACCATCTCCCACCTTTAGCGTGAACTGCTAAGAACCCTTAACCATCTGACCAATTCCCATATGCTTGCTGTGATTTTTTTTCTTTGAGTTTTGCTTTTGATGAGTTTCTTTTATGGTTATGTATATGATTTCTACAGATTGGATGACCACAAATCCTTCGAAGATTCATGGGAAGCTGCATACTTTCTCTATCTATTTCTATTTCTCTGATTTTGATGGCAGTCTTGGTGATGGTTCATAGTGTGAAAACTGCTAGCGGTGTTGAGTTGGAGACCTGAATCTAAATTAATTTGTTAAAGGACGACCGATGCCGGAACTCCCTCAATTTCACCTCCTATTTGTTTTGTTATATTCGGTGAAGATGGTTGTACAGAGAAGCCATCTAGGCCAAGCAATCGCCTACTTCGGTGTAATTTGATCAATCACTTTCACAACCCCATAAATGGCATAAATAGCATTAAACACATCCACACCAAACTTCGATCAGTTCATAGGGGACTGACGCTTAATTTAAATCTGAAGGATTTGACTTCATTGACTTAGAATTAGGTGCTTTTACAGTCACAAAGGAATCATCCAACGGAAGGCGATCAGTTACATAATCAACAAGCTTGTCAATCTCAATCGTAGGATCAACCTTCAACGATGAAATCACCTAAATTGTTAATTCGAATAAAATATAATTAGATTATTAGAATAATCCACTTGTGATATTAATGGGACATAATACTAATATCTTTTTTGTATTTCCGGCTTTACGCCTATGAAATTATAATAAAACTATCTGGCTTGTATGGCTATGTCTACCAATGTACGAGTGGTTCTTGATATCTCAACAATCTCATTGACTTGACATTTTTAGTCTTCTGTGGGCACTGTCGTGGGCAAGGTTGTGAGTAGGAAGTTGCCCTGATATGTGTTAATGTTGTCTCAAGCGAAACAAAGCAGAAGAAACCTAAAAAAGGCAAAATAACAACTTACTTTTGGACATTTTATATTAAATAACAATGATATTTGTGAGGGGTGGGTGGAAAGACGATATTGCCCTTGCCTAAGCATTTGCTTCATTTAACTATACAAGAACAGCTACGTATTGCTTTTTAAAAGCATCTAACTCCTGAAGACCAAACTCACCATCAGTTTGGTTTTCAAACACATCATCATTCATTGTTGTTGGACTCTAGGTTCTCTCCATTGTTGGAAGTTGTTACAATTTCTTGACATTGTTCTATATAAGTAATGCACATATCTCTTCTTTATCAATCACATGCTTAGATTCTCATAGCCATGTTAGTTACATCTTTTCCCACTAAATTTTCATCTAAATGAACAAATTGAATTCAAGATTAAAGAAGTTTAATTAGCCAACATATTGCAAACATGTCTTTATATACGGGTGTTTCTATTTTTTCCGAGGTTCCAACTTTTTACAAATTTTCCCTAATTTTGTTTTTACGATACTATAAATCTGTAATAAACAAATGAATGGAAGTACATTGTTGTTTTGTTGAATATTTTTTTAAACTTTTAAATTTTTTTGGGGAAACAATATTAAAAGAAAGATCTTGAGATTTTAGGGTTCTTTGTTGGTTGTTGTATTGTATGTGATTTGTGGTTTATTTTACTGCTGTAAGTAGCCAATGGTGGTTATTTTAATTTCTATTATGGTTGAACATGATTTCATAATGGCAACCTACTTAGCAGATAAGATGATATGTGACTTCAATGAAAAGACGATTTTACCCTCTCAACAAAAATATTACCAAAACTGCAGCGCCTTTCGTAGCAAGAAAGAACACCTGGAATGAAATTAGAAAGATAACTTTGAATTACAACCAGCTGCATGAAACTTCAAAAAGGATGAGTTCACCCTTAGCAGCCTATATATTCATTGCATAACTCGGAAATTGTTGATTAATTGGGTGTCTGCCACTGACCTTGAAGAAGCAAATAAAATATCCTTATGTTTACCAAAATGTCCTACATAGTCACAGTGACTAACAATCCTAATCAACATCATGTTTTACAATGGAATACCCTGCAACCCGTTGCGGGATTCTTTCCTAATTTATTTTAATTCATAAGATATTATTACAACTAGAGATGCTCTAATGATCTCAAAAAATTTAATGATCTTAATGTATCCCTCTCATATATATATATATATATATATATATATATATATATATATATATATATATATATATATATATATATATATATATATATATATATATATTGATTGACTGATTGTCATTTAGAGAGATTTTTGGTTTTAGATTCTAATAACTTTAGTGTCGTTAGAACTACTCATTGTAATCCTTTCTTTCATATATTAAAGAGCATAACATACTATTTACTTCTTGGTGTTCTTAATTTTGCATTAAGTATTTAATTATTCTTGAATCTAACATTCTTCGAGTGGTATCAAAATAGTGTTCTTTCATATCTTTGTGGAAATTCATTCATATTTCATTACAAGTCTAAATTTATTATTAGTTTTGCATTCTGCTTTTGAAATTTCTTTCTTAAAAACTATTTGAAGTTTTTGTACCTTATTTACTTTATGATGATTAACTATGCTAATTTTCTTGGTTATTTTACAAATCTCTATTGTTATTTTATGAACATTATGATGAAAGGGCTTATCGCATGGATGAAGATTTATAAGGAGTAATCAAAGAAGGTCCATTTAATCTATATTATGTTTGTTGTTTTGGTCTTATAAACGATAATGAGGTTGTTCTTGCTACAAATAATAAGAAAATGAAAATGAAAAAAGATGCATGAATGAATTAGGAGGTGGACTTCCTCCAAATGTATATGCTTATATATATGGTTGCAAATAATGGCTCCAAGTGTGAAATTATTTTTACTGATTGTTCTCCTGTGAGTACTCCTATGGATCCCAGTGTGAAATTAATGGCAAATAATAGTGTTCATATTTCACAGTTGGAATACTCTAAGGCTATTGGTATATTGATATATGCCATGACAAGTACCAGACCTGATATTGCTTCTGATGTGGGTAAAATGAGCAGGAGGGGAGGGGAGGGGCGCCATTTCTTGGTCTTCTAAGAAGTAATATTGCATTACAAACTCAACAATGGAATCTGAGTTTGTTATGTTAGCAGCTGGTGGTAAAGAAAACGAGTGGATTAGGAATTTAGTTTATAAGATTCCTTTATGGTCTAAACTGATAGCACCTATTTCTATTTTTTGTGATAGGATAGCCGCTTTGGCAAAGGCATATAGCCAGGTTTATAATGGCAAGTCTAGACACCTAGGTGTTAAACATAGTATGATTAGAGAACTAATCCTAAATTGTGTGATTTTAGTTGAGTTTGTGAAATCGCAACAAAATTTGGCAGATCACTTGGCTAAAGGTCTGATAAGAAACCTAGTACACAAGTCTGTAATCAGGATAGGATTAAAGTCCATTTAGTTCTATAATGATGAGACACCCAATTCGCTTCTAATATAATGTTAGGAGTTAAATTCAGTATGGAAAGCTCATACTTATATATTGGAACACATGAAGTATTCATCCCAAGTATGTGTTCGGTTCTGCAAGTTAGCCAGGTTAAAGTTTAACTTCTTAATAATTCATTTGATAAATGTATGTGCAAATACATGGAAAGGAATTACATACGTGATTGTGAAGTGCAACCTCATTTCAAGAGGTTGTGGACATGAACTTGATACGATCATCAGAGGATTGGGACACACAACTTTATAATAGTGTCAAGTTGTATTTTGCTAGAAATTCAATAAACTAGTATGCATTTTACTTTATGGTATTCAAATGGGTTGATAGGTTCAATTCTTAAAACACTATGATTCTCGAGTATTTTTAAGTGTATGATACTAAGTGGAAATTCAATCGCTTCGATATTTTCATTATGTACTAGCTTGGTTTGTTTTGATAAGGATATGTTTGTTCAAGGGTTACACTAAAATGGGGGAGGATTGTTGTCACAACTAGAAATTTTGTGCCTTGTAACTATAACACTTAAGTCAAATTATGAATCAAAGACATAAGATCATGTATGATGCATACTCTATAACAACAACATTTCAATCAAACACATCATACAAGCACTACAAATAGTCAACAAGCAATTGGAAACCCTAGAAGTCCTTGTTTAAGTCCATTTTGGACTAGGACTTCCTTATTGGGCCCAATCGACCAATAAGCTTCCAATTTGACTATCTTGGGCTTAGAACTCTTGAATGGGCTCTAATTGGACCCACTTTCATTTATTTCAATATTTTGGGCCATATTGGGCCTAGAATGAAATAAATTAATTATATGAACCATTTTGGACCATAATTAACCTAATCTAGCCTAATAAGTCATAAAAATCACATTTATATTTTTTTAGGGCCAAAAATCATCCAACCTAGCTATAACATGGCTTAAGGGCAAAAAGCCCAAGAACCTCCTCTCACCCTCCCCATTCTCGGCCCAAGCCCAAAAGAAGAGGAGAGTTGACTTTGTGAGTGACACCTCACAATTGTTCAAGGGACATCCATGCATGAAGACCCAAACATCCATGCACTCACATACTTCCAAGTCTAGCTACTCTTTTTCTCCCTCTCTCTCTTGCTCTCGGCCTAGTCCAAGCACACACACACACACACATTTCACTCACTTTTCTCTCAAGGAAACACTCTCATAACTCATCCATATTTCGATATCTACGAAGGAATCAAGGGGATTTTTATAGTAAAATCATCATCTAAGGTAAGAAATCTCTTAAATCCTTAAGCTAGCTACTTCATTTCATCCAAAAATCACCTCTTAATTCATTCAAACTCATGATCTAGCACCTACTAAGCATCCAAGCTCGAAATCATCCAAGGAAGGTTGCTAAGGCCGAATTTCTTCTTATTTTCTTCCAAAAAACGAAACCACACCCAAAGGTGAGCTTCATACCCCCTCTTTTTTCGGTTTTTATAAGTTTTGTGGGGGAGAATACAAGCAAATGTGTAGATCTATGATTATATGTATGCCTTGTGTGATTTTTATGCTTATATGTATGATCTTGTGTGATTGTGATGTTTATACTAGCCATAAGAACCTAAAAACCGAGATCTACAATATGAAGAATGAAATAAGTATAACTTATAGCATTTAACACTAATCAAGTCTAGAAAAATAATCTAGTTAGTTAATATGAACATTTTTGGACTTAAAAACCCATTTTTTGGGCTCAAAATGCTAAAAATACAAAACTAAGGGGGCCAAAACAACAAAATATAAATTCTGAAGGTTGAGATGAGTCTAAACAGTTTCTAATATGTATTTTCTGAATATTAACACTTTTGAAGGGTTAAAAATGTGAATTTTAAACATAATGGGCCAAAATGGACTTTTCGGCCCAATGAAGCCCCAAATTGCGAGATTTTTGATTTGGATGGGCTGAAACTGCACATTTCTATAAAACAGAGGATTACTAGTGTACCAAATCTATTTCAAGGGTCAAAAATGATTTTCAAATTAAAAGGGACCAAAGATGCAAAAATTTTCCATTTTGGGTCAAAATTGTAAAAGTTGTGAAAATGGAGGTTTCAACCGAGAAAAATTCATTTTTGAAGGACTTAAGCTATTTATCAAGTAAATTTGTGCTAAAAATGTCTTTCCAATAAGTGTTGATACTAAAGTGTCAAGAAAAATAGTTTATGGACTAAACCAGAAATTCTTTTATACACAAAGGGTTAAAAGTGTAAATTTTATCCGAGAAAGGGCTTAAGAAGATAAACTCACATTCTTAAAACAATAGATCCCTTAAAATAAAAATACGAGTACTACATCTACCGGCTAAACATAATAATAAATACACCTTCAACACCAAAATCGTTACCAAACGAATTGATTCGGTCTCAAATCAATAACGAATCAAAAATCAATAAACAATGATACTTCAATACACACGCGGAAATTTACGAGAAGTCAATACACCATCTTTGGGCTTGAAAGTTTCAAATCGTGCTTGTTGGGCCTAGCTAGCCCAATGACATGATCTTTAGGCCTGAAGGGAACGCGCTTACATGTTATTGGGCCATATATGACCTAATTCCATGTAAAAGGACTTTCAATAGCTTTATTGTGCTGTTGGGCCCCAAGGGTCCTTTGGTACTGCTAGCAAAGTCGAGAAATCAAATGCGAGTCGGGCCAAGTGCCTTTCGCATTCACGATAGCCTTGAACGACTTATGGTAAAAACGGGGGCTTCGCACCCTCTTTTCTCCTCGGTTGTGGGGCTATGAGAAGTCAGGGTGGTTGGATTAAGTGAGTAGTACGGACGACGCCTAAGGGACTGTTTGTATAGTTGTAAACTAGTCATTTTCATTAATGCATGATTATAACGACTCACAACCCATAATTAATCCAATGTCACCTGTAATTATAGAAAACAACGTCGTATCGGAATAATACTAACTAAGACACGTAATTTGATGGATTAGGAAAACATCGGGTTTTCCTAGGGAATTCAACACTTTCACCTATGAGATGCATACAAAGTCTAACAATTATTCACATTTACAGAAATCAACAAGCATACTTACGGATCTTCACACTTTTTCTTATATACAATACTCTTTCAGAAAATATCGGATTTTCTGGTGGTTTTCAAAATAATACAAATCATTACTTTTCAAACATTACTTATGAACTCACCAACATTTCATATGTTGACGTTTTTCCAATATACTTGTATTCTCAGGTAACAGGTAAATCGAAGAAAATGTATCCAGTGATATCATGATGTTTTGTTTAGTTAATATCGAACGGTTTATGTTTTGAGAATGTAATGCTTTAAAACAATGTACTGAATGTTAACAATATCGGTTGTAATATTTCAATGCATGGTGGTGAATGGTGTTATGATTCATGTATATTCATTGTGATGGTATTCAATTAAGTCACAATAGCCGTCAGATGTTTCCGCCGTCTGGTTCGGGGTGTGACAATTGTTGGTGATTTTAGTGTCACCATGTCATTTTTATGTAATTGGAACTAACATGTGAGCTAAGGGGCTTCATAATTTGTACTCTAATATATGTACAGGGTTTGTGAGGAGTGCATACATGTATAAGATCAAATTAGAAGCCGGTTAGATGACAAGTCGACGGTCCGGGGGAAGCGCCCCTGGGTCTGAGGTTTCCAAAGGGGCGGCGTCCTTTTGGTGGGGTCTAGGGGCAGCACCCCTAGCGGAGTCTAAGGGGCAGAGCTCTTGGCTGGGGTCCCGCCTCTTCGAGAAATACATATGGGAACATAGTGGGAAAAACGAATTTTTGAGGGTGATTATGGTAAAACTAACGAAATTCGTCAGTTTTGGAAACCCTAAATCCTCATTAAAATCTGAATTTCCTTGACTTACTTCTGAAGCAACCCATGACGGTCAACTGTAACACTCTAAAATTTCAGCCAATTTTTTTTCATTTTTAAATCACATAAAATCAATATTTATTTTTCTCTAAATCACAATGTATCAAATATCAAAACACAATCACACAAAACAATTGATAAAAATTGCAAAATCCTCAACATATTCTCAAACATGTGTGTATAATCAAGCTGATGCCTTCCCGCGATCCTGAGAAGTACCTGAAACACATAACACACAACACGGTAAGTAGGAAGCTTAGTGAGTTCTCCCATACCACATACACAAATAATAAACCTCTCATGGCTATAGCTCGGCATGGACCCTTCGGTTATGCGTCTTAGTGAGGACCCTTTGGTCTCACAGCTCGGTGTGGACCCTCTGATCATGTGTCTCACTGAGGACTCTCTGGTCTCACAGCTCGGGTTGGAGCCTCTAGTCCTGTATTTTATTAAGGACCCTCCGGTCTCACTGCTCGAGTTGGACCCTCCAGTCATATCTCAGTAAAGCACAAAATAATATAGCATCTATCGTAAAAACAAAATGCATAATGTCACATAACTCAATCTAAGCACATAGGACCCTCCGGTTGATAACTCAAATAAGACTCTTCGGTCACTCGGTATTACCACTCAAGTAAGTATAGTAAGAAGACTCATTTCGTAAGTAAAATGGGTATGTTTTGTACTCGAACCACCGGCTGAGCCTCCACCTAACATATACCATAATTATCTCTAATTAATAAACGACCCCCAAAGATGTTAGGCTAAACCCAGTACTAATTTTCAGAAGTGTAAAAGACCATTTTACCCTTCCATGGCCTCTAAAGTCCATAGTTTGACCAAACCCTGAAAGTTAACAAAAGTCAACAGCAAGCACGTATGTTGGGTGTACAACCCTTTACATTGGACGTAGTACTTCGCCATGCATGCATCAGTGATCTTCATCGCTACATTGCGCGTATCTGGGAGTATGCTCAGCGTATGTCCCAAACTTACTTTTCCCACTATCCTTGTCTTAATTCGTTAAGACCATAGCCATAATCTCATATTTGGACTCACTAAGGGCTAATACTCCATAAAGTTTATGACTTTAAGCCTTTGCATGGCTGAGAAAGTCTAAAACCCATAAACTGTCACTCCTTACTCACAAAAGTGCTCATATATCATGCATGGGGAGATCTTGATGTCCAAGATCCTATTTTTATGAGTATACTCTACTAGAGACACTTAAAGGGATAGGTATTAGGCTTTGGAGTTTAACAAATTCATAAAGTTCAAGCTTTGGGACTTCAACCCTAAAAATGAACCATAATATGCATAAATCAAAACAACGAGAATGCTTTGAGCTTGATACCTTCAAATGATGCACCAACCATAGAGAAACTCGGATCCAAAGGTTGGACTCCAAATCTATTCTCTTCAAAGTTCCTTCTTCACTCTAAGATTCCCACAAGAACACTCAAAAGCTTAAAATGGCCACTCAAGCTAAGAGAATGGAAATTAGGGTTTTGAAGGGAGTTGATGACTGGAAATGGTTGCCATAAATGAGGCCATCATGTTCCTTAAATAGGGATACAACCCACAATTAGGGTTTCCACTCTGAGCCCAGTACGCCCAACGTACCATCTGGGATGCCCAACGTACTAGGTGGCTTCCGCATCCAAAACACGCACATGAGTATGCTGAGCGTACACATGCGTACTCAGTTACCACCTTTTCTCAATAAGGGGCCAAACTTGACAACTACAAAAACAAAAAAAAATAAGGGTTAATGAGATATATCTGGTCTCATTAACTCTAATAGAAACCTTAATCTCGTTTATTATATAAACAACTATTCTCCTTTAGAAGAGACACACGAAATTCTTAAGCTCTTGTTTTCATCAAACAAACATACAATCAGTCTAGTAATTTAGCTTACGACTTTTGTGCCTAGAATCGTAAGTATCCTCCTGGATTATCTTAGACTAGATTGCTTGCAACCTAGACATAGAATAGAAATACCAATTCGAAAAGTGTTCTCACGATCCAAGTGGTAATGGTATCCAGATCTCCACTACAAACCCTACTTTTTCCAACAATATATGCTTAATAAAATCCGTAAGTATTGTTTTATACTCACTAAGCTTTAAGTTTACTCATTGTTTATTAATATTCCAGGACCCTCTGAGGTGAATAAAGGGAAGAACGTAGTTTGATTACAACAACATTCAGATTATATCTAATATGCTTAATATCTTTAATATGTTTTACAAATTTACTTTTAGAGACTACTGCTATTAGTCTAAATGATTATGTTTCATGTAAAGAAATTTAAAAATGATACCTATACAAAAGTTTTTTTTTCCTGTAAAAAGAATAAAGATGTTACATTAAGATAATAGTTAAAACTAACACTAAATTAAAAATCATATTTAATTTTATTCATGTGTAAATTGTATGCGGTATCCATTTTAAAATTTGATTCTAATATAAAATTATATTATCATATTGTTAAAAAAAAAAAAAAAAAAACATGCACAATAATAACTTCCACCTAACATATATATATATATATATATATATATATATATATATATATATATATATATATATATATATATATATGTTCAGGTTCGTTTGAAACAATTCTAATTTTGTTAGACCGTAAGATCAAATCTAAAAATAATTATAAAATGCAAAATAAATTGAAACACACACACACACACACACACACACACACACACACACATATATATATATATATATATATATATATATATATATATATATATATATATATATATATAAGGAAAAGTGAATATACCCTTAAGGGTATATAAGCTTAAGTACCAAAATACATCATACTACGTCGTTTTTTTTATCATATAATACGTTGTAATTGTCCAATGTTCTTATAATTTAACTTCTAACTTGATTTACGTTCATGATTTTTATAAATTACACATTTATCTTCCTCTTACATAATTTGCATTTTCAACTACAATATATATAGCCTAGTAGGTGTTCGGAAAAAAGATGTGATGTAAGAGAAAGATAATCGTGAAATTTCGAAAATCATGAAAGTAACTAAAGTTATAGGTTAAAGTTAAAGAACATCAAAATGAATATATCAAACAAAACAACGTATTATTGTGTCTTCGGGTACCTAAGTTTATATACCCTTAAGGGTATATTTGTAACAACCCGAAATTTTGTTTCCTCGCCGTAACCGTTTCATTAATGATAAGTTTAAAAACAAACTTGAAGATCGATTAGATCTATGAAACAGGTAGAGAAATAACCTGATAAATAATAAGAACAAGCAAATGGATCAAAAGGTGTCGAATGATTAATAAACAATCCTCAGAAGAGCTCGATAAAGAACATGAACTGTAGAGGATTTTAGGGTTTACAAATGATCAATTAGAATGACGACCGCTTCCTTATACGCATACATGCATGCATATATTTATATTAAAACCCTAACGGTTTATCTAAGAAAAAGAAGGCTAATCTAGATAAACATGGATTGACAAGCCCAATCCGGCTGTAAAACAAAAGGGCCCAAGACGCAACACAATAATCTTCAACAATCTCCCCCTTTGCGTCTTTGGCCCAGAGGCTTCATTCCCTTTTAACAGCAGAAGGTTTCTTCACCGTCTCAAAAATCCTCGGTATAATGGCCAGAATGTGATGCCTGAAAGTGATATACCACTGAAGCATATCAGTGAAGTTCTTCTTGTCTGTTGTAGAGTTCTGCTTGCATCGGTGAATGATGTTTATGATATGCTCCAGACAATCTGTTGAAAACAGATGCTTGTCTACCAAAGCAAACAGAAACATGTGCTTATCGCCTCTTGTGAACATGACCGTCAGATTTGAAGAGTCAATTTGCCATAACTTCATTTTGTGCACATCTCCTGTCTTGGAAGTAGGATTGACGGTCGGTTTCTTGTTCATTATTTTTGCTATTTCCTGATCCATAGTGACAAGCTCATGGATATAGGAAGCCAACATTCTTTTGAGATGTTTCAGAATCGGTTCATACTCTCTTTGATTGGAGAGAAGAATGTTGTATTGCAGAATCCAATCATGAGGATTCAGACTGGGAAGATCTGCTAGAGAAATAAAATGTTCTGTGTTGGCCGTTCCTCTGTTGACTTTGAAGTTAACGTTCACAAATTTCCCAGCCTATGTTGGTTTCAGTACCTTGACCTTAATTATCTTCTGTGCACTCCATGTCAAGTACTGTGGTTGACCATACTTCAAATAAAAATCTATTAATTCTCTGTCAACCTTCAAGTTTGGATGAGGGACATCAGCAGTGACATCGAAGCAATGAAATGTAAAAGCCTTTCGTGTGATTGGCATGTCAAACTGCGAGTCTTTGGTATTCTCACACTCAAAAGATGCAATCGGTTCCAACCAATACATGGAGGGAAACTCAATCGCTTGATTAATGAGTGTGTCTCTATCCCATTCTGGGAACAGAGTCTTCTTGGCCTGTAGAGCATCCTCATACTCCTTGATTCTTCTTTCTTTGGCCTCTGCCTCTCGAGCTATTTTCAGTGTCTCGTCCAACTCTTTGTCTCTTTTCTTTCGTTGAAGAGCTTCAACGATAGTTTCATCAGTATCTGACTCGCTCTCAACAAGTAATTGTTTTCCAGAACCCGAAGCTAAATTAACCTTCGGTTCTGTCTTTGGTGTACCCTCCTCTCCCCCTTGTCTCAGAAGAACAAGCTTCTCCGAGACACCCTTGATTTCGCTCAAAATGTTAATCGCAGGAAGGAGTTTAGCTTAGAGATGCTGTCTGATGGTAAGGGTAAGAAAGGGATCATGAGTGTCGAGGACAGTTGTCAACATATTCTTGACATCACCAGCGCAACCTTGAAGAACAGCCCGCTGAGTTTTCAGCAAAGAGATTTCTTGTTGTGCCTGGGCTAGTTGTATCTTCTGAAGGTCAATAGTTGCCTGATGCTTGACAAGATCTTCTTTTAAAGTGCTCTCTGCTGCTAGAGAAGCAAAACGTGAATCTAAAGATTGGAGAAAAGAGGTGGATTCATTTTTGAGGTCAGCACGCAGAGCCTCAAACTTGGAGGTTTCATCCTGAAGGGTAGCCGAAAAGGAGTCCACAGACGTTTGATACTTGGCCGCATTAGCATCAGCATGTTCTTTGAGAGAATCGAGAAAAATCTGAGTTGTGTGAACAACCTCAGAGACTTCCTTTGTAGCTTTGGAGCATGAAGCGGTTGAGTTGTCAATGGCATCGGTGGAACGATCCAGAGCATCAGTAATACGTCTTGATTGCAGACTCAATAAAGGCTTTCAGCACCACACCCCCATTGGCTTTATTATCAGCCAACAAACTATCGAGTTTGTCATGAATTTCTTGAAGCTGCTGACTGGTAATAGGGGTATCTGCATCAGTATCTATGGGAATCCGGTATGGGCTATAATAAAGAGAATCGTACTCTTCATCATCACAGCCCAAAGTAGCACCGGAGGTTGAGGATGGAGAAGGTGATGGTGGGATGTTAATGACAGGGGTTTCAACCACAGTAGTATCCCCTGTATCAGATACATTGACAGTTACTGGTGGTTGGGAAGAGGTGGTAGTAACGGATTCGGTGATGATTGGAGTGGGGATCGAAGATGTAGGAATAGTAACAGAGAAAGGAATGGTTGAAGTTGGTAAAGAGTTTGGTTCTTTTGTAGTGGGAGGGATGATGATAGGAACAGAAAGTGGGACCTTCTGTTTCGGTGATGAGGGTGGGGTAGGAATTTTAGGAGAAGGTGGAGGAGTGGGTGGTTTTGTAATTTTGGGAGATGCTGGTGGAGAGGGAAGATGAGTGTCTGTAGGAGAGGATGGTTGTTGAGGAGACTGAGCAGTAGTTGGCTCTGTTGGGGAAGCATGAGGAGCAGCAGCCTCTGCATCTGATTGGTCATTTGGAGCAGAGCCAGGAGAAGGGGATCCTTTCGCCCTTTTAGCCATCTTCTTAACCTTCTTTGATTTTGACTGAGAAGGTTCATCTGCATCATGTTTTCGCTTGGAGGATCTTGACTTTCTCTCCTCTTTCGGTTCTGATTCTTTCTTCTCTTGTTTTTCCTTTTTACCAGCCCTCTTGCCACGGTTGGCAGGTTGATCTAGGGCTTCCAAGGCGGCTTTCTGTTCGTCAGACAGAACCCTTGGAGGCAAGGGAGTTCTGGTGCTGTAGTCAGCCATGATCTTGCTATGAGGCATGACACACCTGTACATGGATTCAGGAATTAATCCATAATGTAGAAACTTACTCGGATCAGAAACAATAATCTTCTTAGTGTGGAAAGAAGCTATTGAAGCCAGAAGAGCATCCTTCATCACGGGGATTTCTAGGGAATCCATGGCTTTCTTCGTGATGAGCGTCCAGAAACGTCCGCAAGAGATCTCGGAGTACCGGGTTGAGGTGTTTAGACTCTGAATGACTTGAGACCAGATTATGGAGCCATAATCTAAGTTGATGCCGTTGTAAAGATCATAGAGAATGGTGAGAAATCCTTTGCTCGTGGTATCAGAACCACCACAGCATTCCGCTAAACCCTTGATTAACAGGGTAAGCAAGCCATTCCACTAAGAAGGAAGACAAGACTTCTTGACCTTTGCGATTGTCGTAAGAACATCGGTATAACCCATCTCGTACATCATCGAGAAAAGCTGGGTAGTTGAGACAAAATCCGGTGAGATGACGGAAGAATCAACGGCAAGCCCTAGAAGAGAGCAAAACTTGGTTTTGGAGATGGAGGTTTTCTTGTCATGGATGGTGAAGTAGATACGATCTTTGTGTTTGTCATAACTTGCTGATGTGTAGACTTGAGAAAGCAGGGACATCGGAACGGCTTCCACCTGCGTGAGAGCCAACAGCAATGGGGAATATTTCAGACATTCCACCAGATGGAGCATGTACGCATCATATAAGAAAGGGGCCATCTCGATAATCATATTCTGGTTAGGCTTGATGGAAAGCAAAGATGAAGATGCAGTTTGATCGTGCGCAGAAGAAGAAGTCGCCATTGTTGAATCGAAGAAGAAGATGAACAGTGGAAACTTTTTCAGAGAGAGAAGATACGTGTGTGGTAAATGACAAGGAACACGATCACCCCTATTTATACCGTTCACTGGAGAGAGAAAATCGTGATGATTATGGAACGAAAACGTCGCTTGAAAAAGCGCGATTGGATGTTATGGTTTATCCCAGGAAAACATCAGCACACGTGGGTGTGAAACGAATCAACTGCACGCGCCCAAATCATATTTTTGTACCGTTTGAAATTCCTTGTGCCCTTGTTTGGTTACAACTGAAACTTAAAACCACATACCAAACAACAATCAGAATGTTGGAAAAATTAATTTCCGTGCATAAGAGTGTGAAAGATAAAGAAATAAATCAAAGGTGTTGGAGATGTGAGTGATGTCTATGAAGAAGACATAAGGCGGAGGATTCCGGGCAAGAATCACTACCTTCAAAGCCAAGAGAGACTTGAAGTGCTTGTGTGGTTTCCCGAGAAATACGATCAATTGTCTGTCAATAAACAATGAAATGCATCTTTTGATCATAGGTTGTGGGGTGGCTGTCCTCTAACCGAACATCAAGTCTCAACATAAAACTGAGTGTTGGCAGAGGTACCTGTGAGACCGATGTGATCTATTGAACAGGTAGGTGGGAATTATCTTGTGACAAGCATGGGATAAACAGAAATCTCAAAAAAAAAATGGACCTCTTTGGGAAGAAATGTCTTAGGTAAAGACGATTTCATAAAAGATCACGCAAAAAAGAAAATGAGATTTCCAAGTAACATCTTGAGTATATCACGCACCGTCAATTCATTTTAGGTATTGGATGTTGGGTTTCACTTGGAACGTGGTAAGCGAATCCAAGATCATAAACACAGATGTTGTGTAACCATAAGCTTCAGTGGTAAAGACCGAAAGCATCAAGGGTTACTTTAGGGAATCGAAGGTAAATGTAGAATTTGAGGAGGTGGTTAAGAGACCGAATGTACCTTCTGTTACAGTAGTGGGACAAAGCAGAGCAACTCATGTTTCAAATGAGAAGAGTAAGGTAGCTCTAGACCGATTGTTGGAAAATAGCCTGATTGGGAAGAAACGATAGGTATTGATCGAATCATTTAGGCTTACTCAAGGTAATAGAGGCTTGTGACAACATATAGCAGCATGCTTCTAGGGACGTCTAACTAGTCTGAGAGAAAAAATGAAACATACCTGGTTGAACACTATCGAAGGTGATACTTGTATTTACTTGTGCAAAGCTTACACCAACCAGGACTAGCGAGTAGTGAAAATAAGTAAGAAACTGAATAAAAACAGAAAGATAAAGTGTTTTTGTGATTTTGAAATTTTTCTGAAAAAGAAATAAAAACAGATAGATAAAATGTTTTTGTGATTTTGAAATTTTTCTGAAAAAGAAATAAAAACAGAAAGATAAAATGTTTTTGTGATTTTGAAATTTTTCTGAAAAAGAAATAAAAACAGAAAGGTAAAATGTTTTGTGATTTTGAAATTTTTCTGAAAAAGAAAAGATAAAATGTACAACAGAAAAAAAATGATGAAGCAGAGATAGACCGAGCGATCTGTGTATTTCGGTGACATTAAAATTTCAGAACAGAGAGGAAACAAGTGGTCTGTCTATTTCAGTTCCATTAAATCTCCAGAGCAGAGAGACCGAGCGGTCTGACTATTTCGGTTCCATTAAATCTCCAGAGCAGAGAGAGACCGAGCGGTCTGTCTATTTCGGTTCCTGATTCTTAGTAGAGATTTGAGGATTTGGGACCGACTCTCCTACCATCATACCTAAGCCTTGTAGAATTTTGTTGAAAGTCGCTTCAGGAAGAGCTTTGGTAAAGACATCGGCCAACTGATCAGTGGTTTGAACAAAGTGTACTTCAACGTTTCCATCTTCCACGTGATCTTTGATGAAGTGATACCTCAGTGCTATGTGCTTGGTCTTGGAGTGTTGCACTGGGTTATGAAAAATCCTAATTGCACTTTCAGAGTCACAATATAGTGGGATCTTTTTCATATTGAGTCCATAGTCTCGGAGTTGACTCTGGATCCAAATCACTTGAGAGGTACAGGAAGCAGCGGCAATGTATTCTGCTTCAGCAATAGACAAAGTCACGCACGTTTGTTTCTTTGACTGCCAGCTAACCAACTTCCCATCGAGGAATTGGCAGCCGCCAGTGGTGCTTTTCCTATCGAGACCACAACCACCAAGGTCTGCATCTGAGTAGGCTTGAACGAAGAAGCCTGAGTTAGAAGGGTACCACAAACCTAAAGAGGTAGTTCTCTTGAGATAACATAATATGTTCTTCACTGCAAGCATGTGAGGCTCCCGTGGATTTGCCTGAAACCGAGCACAGTAACAAACAGAAAACATTATGTCAGGCCTGCTAGCAGTAAGATACATTAGAGAGCCTATCATTTGACGATAAAATGTAAGATCAACAGCCGGTTTATCCAGGGATGGAGTGAGCTTAGTGCCGAACGCCATTGGGACTTTGACCTTTGAATCTCCCATCATGCCAAATTTTGCTAAGAGAGTCTTTGTGTAAGCTTCCTGGTTGATAAAGATGCCTTCAGGTCCCTGTCTAATATTTCAACCAAGGAAAAAGTTAATGGGACCCATCGAGCTCATTTCAAATTTAGTCTCCATCAGCTTTCTGAATTCAGCTGTTAGGCTAGGATTCGTGGAGCCAAAGATGATATCATCGACATAAATTTGAACGATCATAAGGTGGTTACCTTCCTTTTTGCGAAAGAAGGTTGGGTCAACCGAACCTTGTTTGAATTTGGACATCATTAAAAATTTAGTCAGCGTTTCATACCAGGCTCTCGGTGCTTGTTTCAGACCATACACGGCTTTATCCAAAATGTAACAATGATCAGGATACTTTTCATTCACAAATCCAGGAGGTTGCTCCACATACACAGTTTCTTCGAGTTCGCCATTGAGAAATTCACACTTGATGTCCATTTGAAAGACCTCAAAGTTTTTGTGAGCAGCATAGGCAAGAAATATTCTCACTGATTCCAGCCTAGCTACAGGAGCGAAAGTCTCTTCATAGTCAATGCCTTCCTCCTGACAATATCCTTTTACAACCATACGTGCTTTGTTTCTTATCACGTTCCCTTCCTTGTCAAGTTTGTTCCTAAAGACCCATTTGAGACCAACAACCGAGGCATCTGGAGGAGTTGGAATAAGACGCCAGACTTTGTTCCTTTCAAATTCATTCAGTTCGTCTTGCATAGCTTGAACCCAATCGGAGTGATCAAGAGCAGTGTTAACTGTCTTTGGTTCAACTTTTGATACGAATGAGTTAAACATGCAGAATTCGACTTTTGAGAACAAGGATGCTTGTTTTGCCTTGAGTTGTCATCGAGTCAGAACTGTTTCTGAGATATTACCAACAACTTGAGAGACAGGATGATCTCTGGTCCATTTGGTGAGAGGAGGGAAATTTGGATCAAAAGATGGATCTAATTCAGCATTTATCATTTCTTCTGGTTTGGACAGACTGTCGAAGTCGTATGACATATCAGCATGCTCCTCCTCGACAAATGATCTTACATGAATGTCTTGTGAATCTTGAGCTACAGTGGTTTCTTGTGGTGTTGAGCATTCGGGCGTTGATGCACCTTCGGTTGGTGAGGCACTTTCGGATGGTGAGGTACTTTTGGTTGGCAATGTGCTTTCGGTTGAAGGTTGAGACCTTAGCTCCCCCTCAGCTTGTGAACTTGGCTGGGATGAAGGTGGATCCTCCCCCTCGACTGATGGTGGACACTCCCCCTCGACTGACGCATTGTGTTGGGGAGGGTCTTTTGAACCTGATTCTTCTTCATTCATTCTTCTTGCAGCATCGTCAATAAGTTGCTTCAAGTGATCTACCCTGTTGTCTGCTGCACTGGCTTCAGAAAGAGTGGCCTTCTCTGGTTCATCAAAAAGCTCCATGAAGTTCTCGAATAGATTAGCGATCGAGGCTGTGACTTGGCCAGTTTGAGGAAAGATTTCTCTAGCTGTGTCTTCGTTGGCCTTTAGCTTTTTAACATAGCTATCATCAAAAGTCACGTAGTAAGTTTCTTCTATTTTCCTTGAACGCTTGTTTAACACCCTGTATGCTTTGGAAGTAAGAGAATAACCCATAAATATCCCTTCATCAGCTTTGACATCAAACTTGTTGCGGTGTTCTTTGGAATTGAAAATGAAACACCTGGAACTAAACACATGGAAAAACTTCACATTTGGCTTCCTGTTGTTGATGATCTCATAAGTAGTGAGAGTGAAGCGCTTGTTAAGATACGACCTGTTCTATGTAAAACAAGCAGCAGAAATAGCATCAGCCCAAAAATATAAAGGTAAGGAAGCAAAACTTAGCATTGTTCGAGCAGCTTCACATAAGGATCGGTTTCATCTTTCGACAATCCTGTTCTGTTGAGGTGTGTAGGGAGCTGAGAAGTTGTGACTCATTCCCTTTTCTTCCAGGAATTCTTCAAATTCTTTATTTTTGAACTCCAACCCATTGTCGCTTCTGATATTGCGAACGACCTTCTTCAGCTGTACTTCAATCTGCTTGATGAACACTTTTAGCTTGTGAGTCGCTTCAGATTTAAGCTTCAGAAAGAACACCCATGTAAAACGTGAAAAGTCATCAACAATAACAAGAATATACTTGCTACCACCAATGCTTTCTATAGAAGATGGACCACATAAATCAATATGAAGTAATTCTAATGGTTCAACAACTTTAGTGTTTATTATAGATGGATGACTTTGACGACTCTGCTTCCCCATTTCACATGCAGCACATAGATGATCTCTATCATACTTGAGCAATGGAAGACCTCTAACGTGACCTCCAGTGACAAGTTTGTTGATATCTTTGAAATTGAGATGAGAGAGTCTTCGGTGCCATAGCCAGCTTTCGTCAGATTGTGCTTTGGATAACAGGCAGATGGTTGGGTTTCCTTTGATTGGTTTGAGATTTAGGGGAAACATTTCACCTTTGCGATCTGATTTGAGAATAACTTTGTTCGTCTTCTTCTCAATAATTTCTGAACCTTCATCATCGAACAAGACCTTGAGACCAGTACCTCCAACAAGCTGAGATACACTGATGAGATTATGTTGTAGTCCCTCTACATATGCAACTTTCCTGATTGAGAAATCACTGTTTGTAATCATCCCGTAGCCTTTGATGGTGCCGAAGGAGTTGTTCCCAAATTTGACATTTCCACCATTTGAAAGAGATCTGAATTCTCTTAGCTCTTCCTTCCTTCCGGTCATGTGACGCGAGCAGCCACTATCAATGTACCATTCTTCGTCAAACTGCTCGTCACTGATAAACTGCAAAAATTAAGCAGATTTAGGAACCCAGGGCTTCTTGGGTCCACGTGACCTTTTTACTGGAACTGGAATAGTAAGAGAGATGTCAACTAAATATGTTCTTTTTATTAGTGTTGTTTCATCTTTCCTTTTGATGGTGAAAACTTTGATTTTATTTGGATTTGATGTTTTTGGTATTGATTGTGGTTCAATATCTGAAACCTTCTGTTTTCCTTTTTGGTCAGCTGATGACTGAGATTTTTGAGAAGGAACAGAGTGGAATTTAGGACGAGAAGAGACAAAAGATTTTGAAGAGTTAGAATGAGATAGCTCAGAACGGTATGAATTCTTGGTTGAAGATTCTAGGTGACTCTTTTGCTTTTGATTAACAATAGGACCAACCTTAGAGTTTTGATCTCTTTTGATTTCCGAACCAAACCTGTGCTTTCGGTTGAAATCATTTTCTGAACCGAATCTATGCGTTCGGTTGTTGTTATGCTCTGAGCCGAACCTCTGCTTTCGGTTGTTGTTTTTCTCAGAACCGAGCCTCTGCTTTCGGTTGTCATTGTGCTCTAAACCGAACTTCTGCTTTCGGTTGTTATTACTCTCCGTCGATCCAACACGATTTTTCTCTGGTTTTAAATTCCTGTCTTGATGTGAGAAATAGGCATTTTGCGATTGCCAAAATTGTTTTCTTTCTGAGAGATTCTTCCTGTATCTCTGATTCCTTTCTCGTTTTTGATTTCTCATCTGCTTTGGTTGATGATGGATGTTAGCTTTATGTTTTTGATTTTCGTTGGCTGATCCACTCTGAACTGATGTAGTTTCACTTGGAGATGTGACTTCTTTTGCAGGATTTTCTTTTTCTTGAGGGACATCTTTTGTTCCACTGGTACTTGCCACGTTGAAGCCATCAGGTTTATTTAAAGGTTCTGGAACGTATCTGCCTTTGCTTTTCCATGAAGTACTTTCAGACAGACCTACCGTTTCATCAGCATTGTCAATGGGAGCTGACCAGAAGAACTCGTCATAGCCATCAGCATTGTCTTCGTTCACAATAGCTGTTAGTTCAGCAGTCTGATGTTCGGTTACACCTGTGACTTTGTACACCTGATTCGGAGTGGTTCTAACTTTTTTGTATACGACTGCCTTCTCTACAAGAATCGGGGACTTTTGTTGGGACAACCGAGCGAACTCCACAGAATTTTTTGAAATAAGATTTTTTGTGGTTCTCGGGTTCATTCTTGACAAATTCTGAACAATCAACTGTGTCCTCTACAGAAATTTCACTCATATTATCGTCCTCATTAAGCTCAGATGCATTTTCAACATCAATCTTATTTTCTGAGCTTAAGTTGACATTCAGTGAGTCAAATTTTTGTATGGTTTCGATTCTTAGCTTCAGTTTATCAGTTTCATCCAAAAGATTTTTGAGCATGTTCTTGTGGTCCTTGGATTTTATGAAAGATTCTATTTTGTCCAGTCCATACAAATATGTTGGATTAACATCCTCAGACGAAATAATACTCTCACAATTATATGCATCAGCATCAATTTCATCTTCCTTAAACTCAAGAAAGGGTAAAATCATGCGATGAATCTTTTGCCCTATTTCACAATTCAAATGAAGCTGAGTAATATTAGTATAAAGACGTTTGGCAATCAGACAAAAAACATTTCGCTGTTTCAAAAGCTTTAAATTGTCTCTTTGCAAATAAATGTTTTCATCTTTTATTTTGATTAACTCCGACTCCTTCAGTTCGATCCACATCCGCCGTTCCTCACTCTTCGATGACACCCTGCTTAATTGGTCAGTTAGGTTAGAATTGGTGACCCGAGTTTGAGTTAAACTACTATCTAGATGAGAAATTCTTGAATTAACGCTTTTTAATTCCTTTTCATATGAGCATTGTGGGACTTTAAATGAGACAAAAACTGATTGTACCTTCTTGATCAGTTCATCAAGTTCGCTGAACTGCACACTGAGTGGTTTGGCAGTAAAACACAGATTCTGTTGTTCCTTGTCATCGTTTCCCCCATCAGTGTTGTATCCCCTCATCTGAGACACGTCGGACACCATCAGGCATCTTCCTCCACTGCTCTCTTCTTTCGCTACATAAGCCTTTCCATGGGAAGGATTTCTCACTTCATCATCTTCGAAGTCGGTTGACCATACCTCCACGCCACCGAACTCATCATCAGCTACCGAACCCTGCACAATTAAAGCATTCATAGAAGGGTTAGCAGCAGATTTCTTCTTCCTTAACTCATCAAGCTTTTTCAACAACGTGGCTTCTTCATCATTTTCCTCATCCTTTTCTTCCATCTTTTTGAGGACGTAATCTTTTGCATAGTGGTTCTTTCCTCCACAATAATAGCAGCTTACTCCAGAATCTCCTTCAGCCTTTGGTTCCTTCTTTGATTCTTCAGCTTTCGGTTCATCTTTGACCTTTTCAGAGCTATAGCTTCCTTTCCAGTTTCGGTTCCTATTGGTGGGGAATCTCTTCTTGATGAATCTCTTAGGGTTTGACACCATCATAGCATAGTCCTCAGACGTGAGATCATAATCATCCAAGTTGAGATCTTCGTCCTCTATCACGACTTTGCTTTTCGACAGGAGGGCCAACGAACCTAGACTTGAAACCACGGTTTTCTCCTGTAATATGATCTTTTCTTGAGATTTTAGGATGCCCACCAGTTTCGCCAAAGAATAGGATTTGAATTGCTCGTGCGCTTTAACTGTGGACACGATTGCTCTCCACTCAGACCTGAGTCCGTTAAAAAACGTAACCTTCTGTTCAATAAGCTTCCTTTCGATGTCATGTTTGATCATCTTGCTAAGAAGATGATTGAAGTGATCGAACGTTTGAGTCACCGTTTCTTCTGCTCCTTGCTTGAACTCACCAAACTCAGACAAGAGTAAGGTTTGAATGGAGTGTTCAAGATCTCCGTCTGTAGAGTACAATTCACGTAGCCTGTCCCATATCTCTTTTGCAGTCGTGCATTAACTTACCAGCCTAAAAGTATCGGATTGAAGAGCAAATCTAATCAATCTTAGCGCTTTGATATTGCACTGAAATTTAACTTTTTCGTCTTGCGCTACATCTTTAACATCTTTCAGAAGATCGTTATACTCCTTTTGAGTTTTAATAATCCTTAAAGTTGCTGAATGAGAAAAAGGTCCAGAGATGATTGCTTCCCAGATGAGGTATCCATTATCCTCAGATCCTATGACATAATCTTCAAAGTGATTCACCCAGACTTCATAATCATGGGTGTACAGGATGGGAATCTTCGTTGTTGATCCAATGCTGTTTGAAATATTGATGGGATTGGATTGCGACTCGTCCATAATTGATCGAATAACCTGTTCAAAGATCAGACTTGTAATATATCAAATTAGGGCAAAAACAATAAATATTGAGATACATCAATTATGAGATGACGGCTCAATAAATATCAATGAATGCAGAATAACCCTAATCGAAGCTCTTTCACAGAAAAGAAGTGTATCGATTACACAGCCTCCTACTCTGATACCAATTTATAAGTTTAAAAACAAACTTGAAGATCGATTAGATCTATGAAACAGGTAGAGAAATAACCAGATAAACAATAAGAACAAGCAAATGGATCAAAAGGTGTCGAATGATTACTAAACAATCCTCAGAAGATCTCGATAAAGAACATCAACTGTAGAGGACTTTAGGGTTTACAAATCATCAATGAGAATGACGACCGCTTCCTTATACGCATACATGCATGCATATATTTATATTAAAACCCTAACGGTTTATCTAAGAAAAAGAAGGCTAATCTAGATAAACACGGATTGATAAGCCCAATCCGACTGTAAAACAAAAGGGCCCAAGACGCAACACAATAATCTTCAACAATTAATAAAACTCGTCTTAAGCGAGTTGTTCTGATTTCGTCTTCGAGCTAGGTCAAATAAGTTAAAACTTTTATTTTGACCTTGTAAGTATCCAAACATGTTGGAAACATGTGAAAACGTCCCAAACTAGTAATTTGAAAATTGTTAGTTTCGACCATATCGGGTAACGACTGCTTAATCGGGTGTGACCCAAAGCATCGGTTAATGTCGGTATCGGGTAGAATCCAACCGTGTATCCAATTCAAACCTTATTTAAAGTGAATTAAGACTCATTTGGAACCTTTTCACTCTCTCTAACCTCTCTCCTCAACTCAAGAATTTGGTCCAAAAATCATCCATTTCAAGCCTCAAAACACCAAGGTAATCACCTTAGCTCCTAGTATAACATCCTTAGCCTTCATTTTCGTGTTCAAATCATGAAATAGGACCATAAACATGTGTTTACGGCCCTGGAACAACCTTAGGCCGTGAACACATGTAAATGGGGGGTTTTTGAGCCTTAAAACCCATCCAAATCACCATAGCAGCTTAGATATGGCTTAACGACTTATTGGATTGGACTTAAAACACCTTGAATATCATTTTTGAGGAGTAAACATGAGTTTACTGCCCAAGAACAAGCTTGGGCCGTAAACACCATTTCATGAGGAGTAAACTCCTTTTTGGGTGTTAAAATGCAACTTACACACCTCATAAGCCTTGGAATAAATCCTAGAACCAACCAAAAATTATTTGGGAGCCTTAAACATAACAAAAACCCTTCATTTGAGAGTTTACGGCCATAACACATGCTCCAGGGCCGTAAAATCCTAAATATGGGTCATTTGATGCCTTTAACTCACCCCAAGTCTTGTAAAACTGAGTTGAATCATTTGTGATTAATCATTGACCTTCAAAACAATTATGAATGATGTGGGTGAGAGTTTACAGCCGTAAACTCTTAGTTTACTGCCGTAAACTCACCATTTAGTCCATATAGTTGAGTTAAATCCTTGATTATGCCCTAGAACCAAACCCAACAACACCCCTCATTTGATTTAAGGCCATTTAACACATAAAACACCCCACCATGAGTTTACGGCCGTAAACTCATGGGGATGAGGTGTTTAAGGCCGTGAACACTCCTTAGAGTTTACTCTTGGAGAGTAAAGTCGATATCCTAGCCATTTATGTCCAGAAACATCACCCGGGTCACTCCAAACACTTAGTTTGAAGTTGTTTTCGCGTCTTGGAGTGTATAATCGTATCTAATTAGTGAATTTAAATCTAATTAGATATATTTGTGTATCATTTAACATTACATAGGAACCTCACTTGTATTCAAGCCTCGATTCGACGCCTAACATCCCATTCAACACATTTCCACGTCCGGTGAGTTCATACCCCTATCCTTTTTCAATGGCTTTTCAATGTTTTCAGGGGGGAATACAAGAAAAAGTACAAGAATATATTGTACTTGAATTCATTATTTCATTTAACTGGTTTCATAATTCTTACACTTTTAAGAATTGAAAACAAATTAACAAACTGTTTTAACTTGCAGAGTTGTTTGTTCAAACCGATTTTCAATTCTTGTTATACACTGTTATGTTTTATACATCACAATTGATTGTTCATACTTATATTGATAGAGATTATAAAACATTTGTAACGTCTGTAATAAAATACCTAGGCCCGAGTGTAAAGGACAGACACCATTAGAAAACATATAACAATCGTAATGTCCTTAATAACACACCTAGGTTCGAGTGTAAAGGACAGACACCATTAGAAAACATAAAACATTTGTAATGTCCTTGATAAAACACCTAGGCTTGAGTGTAAAGGACAAGATCCATTAGAACTTAGATAGTCATAGATACTACTTCCCTAGGCATGAGAAGTAAAGCGAAATCTTAAAGATTGGAGACACATCCTTTATAACACTTCCTTGGCACAAGAGAGTGGAGGACTACCCCTGTAACCAGAATCTCTGAACGTAGGAGAGCGTGACTTAAGTGTATAGATCTATACGGGACTGACAATCCCGCACCTGGCTGCTAGCTACAGTCGAACCGAAAGGTTCAAGAGTGACGAAAGTCATAAAAAGGATACTGGCCCTGGCCCGAGTCATATCTAGTCTGAAGTATGGTTAAGGACTCGCAATCAAGATTATTAATCCTTTACACTTATTTATTAGTTTTATGTACGTAATAAAACTAATGTACATTTGAGGATAATCGGAATCAGTAATAGTTCGCACATACAGAATCGGTAACAGTTCACACACACACACATTCAGGAAAACATGGGGTTTTCCTGGGGATAACATTGAACATAATCAGAATTGGTAACAGTTCACACACACACACACAGTCAGGAAAACATGGGGTTTTCCTGGGGATAACATTGAACATAATCAGAATCGGTAACAGTTCACAGACACACACATTCAGGAAAACATGGGGTTTTCCTGGGGATAACATTGAACATAATCGGAATCGGTAAGAATTCACACACTCATACATTCAGGAAAACATGGGGTTTTCCTGGGGATAACGTTGAACATAATCGGAAATTGGTAACAGTTCGCACACACAGAATCGGTAATAGTACACACACACACCTTTAGGAAAATATGGGATTTTCCTTAGTAACAGTACTACGTAACCAGAAAAGTATAACAGGTTAGATAACTAAACTTTACAATTCACAAGAAAAATCATGTTTTCAGTGTACATCTTTTACATTACAATTTGGATTTAGTAACATTACTTTTAAGAAAATATGGGATTTTCTTGGTTAATCGCTTTTTCAGGAAACCAAAGGAACTCGTGCATTTTCATAAAAACAAACCACTTATGAACTCACCAGCTTTATGCTGATTTTCAAACCGCTTGTATTCTCAGGTCCGCATTAGACAGGTACCCGACGATCTCTTTTGTTGTAGACGGTGTGCGAAGAAGACTCGTCTTTCTTTTGCTTAAACTATGTATGTATGAAACTTGTAACACTTTACTTTTCAACTGATGTAATTAAATCAGTGTAATGTAATGTTTTGTATTTTACTTCGCTTACTATGTACATTGGTTATGATATTCACATGAAGGTAGTGTTTTTTTTTTGTCTGCAGATCTGCGAGACGTCTTCTGTCTGCGCTGCGCAGACCACGCGCAGACATTAGTCTTCACAGACTGTTTGTTTTTTTGAAGACTGCAGACCTAAAAATGTCTGCGCGCCCTCTTTTTGGCGCAGATGTGGACCAGAGTCTTCTAACATCTTCAGACATCTTCTAGCTTAAAAAAACATATATATCTTTATTTTTGTTAAGTTTTTTTTTTTTAATTTATATTTTTTCCAACTTTTTTAATGATAAACAATATGAAAAAAAATTATAAAACTTAAAAAAAAACATTTGACGATACAAACATGATATTTTTAACAAATTTATAAATAAAAATTTATTATAATAATAGTCGTTGAAGTTGTTTATATAAATATGAAAAAAAAAATCATAACATATTCTTATATTTTTTTGCCAAAATTTTGTAAAACTTTATTTAATAGAGTATCATCAATTTCTCGAGAAAATATTTATCATACGTTTTTAATAGATTTATTTGAAAAAATCAAAGTTTATTTCCATCTATTTATGTATCAAATTCTTTGATCACTAATTATAATGTTTAGTTATAACTTTGCAATCAAAGTTGTTGGTTTTTATCAAATATGTATATGAATTAATACCATTTTTATTTTTATTTTTTATATAATAATACATAAAAGTTGATCTAGATTCGTTATATATTTATAATAAAGTCATAAAAATATATAAAAAATTCGCTTTGAAGTTTTAAAAAACCAGTTTATTTAGATTTCAGTTTATTTTAATAGCCCGCAGATGTTAAAAAAACAAACAGTCTTCTTTTTTCAGACTGCAGACGTTTGGTCCACCTCTTCTACTGCAGAGGTCTACAGATGTGGTCCGCAGACTGCAGACATTTTGCCTCAGAAAAAACAAACAGCACCGAAGTCACCTCCGCCCCGAGACGTTTCCGCCTTCGGTTTTGGGGTGTGACAGATTGGTATCAGAGCCCTTGTTTACAGTGTACTAAGTATACCAAACTTTACATGGTATAAGACTATAAACACTAAGGGGCCTAAGTGCTCTGAACTAAAAGTATTCTTCAAAATATAAGTATTTTCAAAAACATACAAGTATACTTAACCGCCGAGATACGTAACTACAAGTAGAAAAAAACATAAGTAAATGGGTGTTGTATGCTGCGGTTAAACCTGGGCAGTTATGTGGTCGTGTCTAGGGTCAATATAGCCTGATCAACTATATTCATTCGAGACACGACCAACATGTGCCTGGGAGTGATTATGGTATTCAGCATGCCTAAAACTTACCCAAATACCCCAAACAACGAACCGTCGTCGCAGCAAATCATGAAATACTATGGGAGTATCTCTAGATCCAACTTTGTTGTAGAAAATCCTCATTCAAGCGTTGCCCCTCGATCATTCTTTTAGCGATAATTTATCTGCCTTGATAATTCATTCCTGCTCTTTCGCTAAATAGAAGTATACGTTTGTCTTAAAGAGATATCCCTTGTTTCATATCTCTTGATTTAATGCAAATGTCTTCGAAGAAAGGATCCAGTTCAAGTAACAACAGCCCTCCATCACCACCTCCTCCTCAATTCGATCCAATGATGACCCAGTTAGCTGTGTCTGCCGCAGTGACTGCCATAGTGACATATTTATTCTCTAACAGGTTTAGTGGAACAGGAAGTAACACCAACCCCCAAAACCATGAAAATGTTCAAGAGCATCAAAACAAGCGTAATAAGAGTAAGAAAGTTTTCTGGAAAAAGCGAAAGGGTCAGAGTTTACAAGGACCCTCCAAGAAGCTCAAAACTGTGGCAGTCCAAGTTGCTACCAATCCTACCGTTGTTCCTGTAGTTCAAGCTACCACTGCTCCTGTTGCTGTGTCTACAGTTCAAGCTACCGCTACTCCAGTTGTTGTACCTACAACTCAAGCACCTATCACTGGGTATGCTGGTAATCTCCCTTGGTGCAACAGGTGTAGTTATCATCATCGTATTCCTGGCCCATGCCGTGAGAAGGTTTGCATCAAATGTGGCATGAAGGGCCACCTCGCTCGAAACTGCAAAATACTAATGCGAATAATCGGTCAAGCTTCCGGATCGCGTGCTGTGCAGGCAAGTTATAGTTATGGAGAAATCGGGCATTTCAAGCGAAACTGCCCAAAAGCCGTAATTGCCAGCAACGTCAACAACACCGAAATGGTTTTAGCTATGACGCAAGGGGAGGCAACCACTGATCTTACCAACATCATGGGTATATTTCTTCTTGACAACTCTTGTGCTCGCATCCTTTTCGAACCTAGTACCAAGAAAGTTTTATTAGTCATTCATTCAAATATCTTTGTAAACATAGTCCTCGTCTAGTAACCGAAACATTTGCCGTCAAGATGGTTAACGGTGAGAATGAGTGCACTAACGACTTATTCCCCAAATTGTTTCCTTACCTTGATAATCATTCATCTCTCATTAACCTGATGTCAGTTTCAATGAAGAGCTTTGATGTTATCTTTAGTGTTTATCGATTGAGCCCCGATTGTGTTGATATACCTTGTTATGGAAAGCTATTCGTCTCAATTTTCCTCTCTGATCGGACCCTCATGATTCATGGTGGCAAGTTTAACCTAGATTTTCATATCATTCCCTACATCAAAGCTCGAAACCTTTATGTGAAAGGAGTGTCAGGTATTCCTAGTTCATGTAATTGACGAGAAACAAAGAGATAAAGACCTCGAGAGTGTCTCCGAAGACTGCAATATCCCTCATATCTTTCCTCGAGAATTCCTCCCGAATGCCAAGTTGAGTCTCGTATCAACTTAATCCCTGAAACTAACCCCGTAGCCAAACCTCCGTATCGTTTTGCTCCAGCAGAAATGCAGGAGTTATCCAATCGGCTTGATGAGTTGACCATCAAAAACCGATATCCTCTTTCCCAAATAGACGACTTCTTCGATAACTTCAGGGAGCCAGCTACTCCTCGTAGATATACCTTAGGTCAAGACACCATCAGCTACGAGTTCATGAGAGTGATGCTTCAAAGACAACATTCAAGACTCGATATGATCACTAAGATTTCGTATTGACACCCTTTGGTCAACCCATTTTCCCTTGGTCATGTAGTGAGCAATGAAGACATACACGTGGATCCTCATCAGGTCAAAGCAATAGAGGATGAGTCGGCACCGAGGACACCCAAAGAAAACCTGTCAATTCATGGGTTTCGCCGGCTATTATTGCAGACATATTTAGAAATTTTTTCCAGACTCACCAAAAACCCTTAACCACTCTGACACGGAAAGGTGTACCCTTTTGGTTGTAGTAAAAAGTGCAGATTCCTTTGTGTTAGGTCAAGGTAGAACACACGCAGCTAACCTAGAGTCGATTCCCCGGTAGTGCCCACACTGATTCTCTTAACAACCAAAAATTTCAACATAATTTAAACTTTTCAAAACAATCCATTTTAATAACATTATTGCAAAAAGGTTTTCGATACATTATTTATCATAGTATTCCCACATCCATTTCATAAAACATAAACGCGAGGAACGGTACGATCACGCCTTTGCCTTGCCACAGTCTCCTGAAGAACCTGAAAAACATTAAACCAGAACTGTAAGCCTGAAAGCTTAGTGAGATACCCCCAAAATACCAACCACATATACGACCTTCCAGGCTACGACCTTCCGGTCCAAAATATATTGCCTTCCGGCCCATAACATATTGCCTTCCGGCCCATAGCATAAAAAGCATACATAACATACAGAACATAGAACAATCATGCATATCGGGTTTACTGTGTGATTGGTCCGCCGTATCGGGCCTTCAGTCCACCGGAGCCACCCTCCGAGTCTAGTCATGTCCTTCGAGTCTATAATGTGGTTGGTCCGCCTGCACCGGGCCTTCAACCCACCTGGTCCACTCTCTGAGTCTACAGTATGACTGGTCCGCCCGCATCATGCCCTCAGTCGGTCTGGTCCACTCTCCGAGCCTCGGCACGTCTGGTCCGCCCTCGTGGGGCCTACAACCTATCCGGACCGCTCGTTGGGCCTTCGGAATAACCGGTCCGCCCTGGGTATCTTGGCCTACAGCACAAAGCAGGACCCGCCTCAACCCATCTCTAGTCCAAACAACCATGTGCACATAACATACAATCATATAACAGTCATAGTCAACAAACCGATCAAGCAGATCACATAACATATCATTACCCTAACCAGGTTAGCGACCTAACCTGTCACTAGCATAGCATTACTCTACATATCGGGAAACCGACCTTAATCAGGTCTCTAGCATACCACCCTAGCTACCAGGATGCAGACATATCAAGCAATAACATAACAACCATATCCGAATCACAATCCAATAAAGGGCCGACCTTGGTGCCTTAGACCCTGTCGATATAGTGAGGATAACTCACCTCGAGAATGCCGATACTCTGAACGGAAGAAGCAGACTCTCGAACCACCAACTCACCGCAAATCCCGAACTAACCAACATAACAAGCATAAGCATTAGGTCAACATACTTCCACTTATCGGGCCAAGACCAAAGTCCAAATCTCACACAAAGTCCAACATTGGCCCAATTTACCAAATTGGGCCCACCTCACCAAATGGGCCTAGATCCAATATCCATAATATTAATTGGGCCCAAAATACTCTATTCATAATTTCCAGACTTGGCCCAAACACTAACAACCCACAAATGGCCCAACACAAAAGCCCAAAAGGAAATCCACAAGAGGAGTACGTTGGGTGTACTCTCCTTGGTATGTTGGGCGTACTGCAATGAAACGCGAATGAAAACGGGGCACTGGCCCGCTACGCGGGGCGTAACTGCGAGATCCATTAAGTCCTTTTAACATCTTAATGGCTTACGCTCTTAAGCCCAAACTTCAGATCCATAGGCCAAATATGATTAGAAATCATAAAGTCTCAGACTTTATCACTTGGGACGTCCTTAAGCTCTTAATCCATTAAGACTTATATATCTCATACATGGAACAACTACAGCCCTTGGGACCTCATTTTTATCACTCAAGACCTCTCCAAAGGTCTGAAAGGACAGATACACTTGACCAATTCGAACTATGCAACAAGATGAAGACTTTTGGGACAAGAATGATAACAAAGCTTCAAAAGACATAGATCTATGCAATATGAAGGTCAAGCAAGAAGCTTTATACCTTAAACCAACTCCAAAGGGTGGTATTTCTTCAGATCTACAAGATCCACACGTTCTTCTTCTTCTTTGACAACTTCCCTTTTCTCCTTCAAGCCTTTCTTTTGCCAGCAACAGCTTTCCAATGCCAAACACACCCAAAAATGAGAGAATACAAGATCTAGGGTTTCTCTGAGGTTGAAGATGAGCATAAGGGGGCTGAGGGGTGAACCAACATGTTCCTTATATAGTGGCTGAACCTAAAAATAGGGTTTGGGGTTTCTGAGAGTACGTTGGGCGTACCTCCCTGGTACGTGGGGCGTACTCACCCGACCAACTCGTATCAATCACCCACTTACGCTGGGCGTACGTCCAGCTTACGTTGGGCGTACCCAGCCAGACTTCAAGATCAAAAGCATGCATGCATGCCATGCATGCATGGGTCCATCTCCTTCTTATTCCACAAAGAACTATAAACAATGATCAACTTCGAGGTACCACAACTCCTCTAATCTAAACCCACTCTCATAACTTACATTCATATGAGGGCGACGAGAAGCCCAATACTTCTAACACATATACCCGCCCGAAACCTTCTCGGGTGAAACTCATTTCTCGAAAAGAACCAGAATTACCTTTCCTCTTATATCTCAGGGACTCATAATTAACACTTAAAGAACGGGGTGTTACAATTCTCCCCCACTTAAATTAGGCTTCGCCCTCGAAGCCTGCGACAACTCTATTCCGAAACTATCCCTGCAATGCTCCGCCTGACACTCACCGGACCAGGCTATCCAAGACCCGACCATCCAAGTCCGAAACCCAACTTTACCTTTCTTGCAGACAGGATGAAATGAGCTTCAGCCCTAGAGCAAGTCCCACGAGTTCTCCACCGCAATCTCACAATCGCACCAAACTGGCTCTAGTGTCTTCAGGTTAAGAAAACCCCGATACACTGCTAACACTTCCAAACACCTTTCCGGATACATTTTTACCACATAAACAATTCTATCTGAAATTCCAAAATTCCATCCATGCATTCTTGACAAGCCTCAGCAACTATCCCACCCGGATGTGCTCCATACCACTGCCGAAATCTCGCTGCTCAATTACCATAATTGGACCACTCGCATCGCAACCTGCGCTGCTACTTCCACTTCCGTGGATTCACATTCCCTTAGCATGACCGCTAACCATGCGACTTACGAGTCCTGAACCTGCTCGCAAGGACTCTTAAGTCCATGCACCACCTCTGCTACTCACAATCAATACCCGGGGCCAGACCTTCTAATGCTAACACATCACAACACACCCAACCCATTTCCTCGAACTAATCTGATAATACCTGCAGATTCTTCAGCATGACTGGGCCACCTCACCAGGTCTTCAGTCATTCTGGACCACTCTCAAAACCTTCAGCCAATCTGGGCCATCCTCCAGGGCCTTCAGTCTGGCTGGACCGTCCCCCGAGCCTTCGGCCTGACTGGTATGCCTTCCGGCCTTCAGTCTATCCGGACCGCTCACCTAGCATTCCTCAATCCGAGTTATCTTTCCGGGAAATCCTCCCCTGCATACAGTTCTAGCCCCCTAGGGGTTCCGAACTCTATCTCCACCATACATACTCGATCCCAGCCTGATCCCAGACCCTACACAATTACTGTCATAGGTCAGTAATCCGCTCCGCATGCCTGCTACTCACTCATACCAGCCTGCTCTTAGCTGAAAGAAATACCACTGAAACCCAAGCAACTAAACAACCTCTCAAGTCTATCGATAATCCGAAGAATTTCCAATTCTCCCCCACTTAGGGCACTAACTATCAACCACCTGCCGCTATCACTGACCTCCCAAAAATAACCTTTCACAAAACCCAACGCTTACACGCAGACTGATTCCCACTAGCACTAGCAACCTTCGCAAAAACACATTCCCACACTGATCAATCCGCTCAATAGTACTCAATCCTCAGCTAACCACTCCTCAAACTGCAGATGCTACCCGACATTCAACCAACGCCATATCTCCACTAATAACCCCCACGAATGGTAACCAACGATAGCCTGAAACACCAATCCATAACCATACTAAACCTTCAAGGAACAACGAATACCGAGACGAAAACTCGAAACACTAACCCATAACCATGCCAAACTCTCAAGGAACAACAAATACCAAAACGAAAACCACCCAACGAGACTAGCAGATAAACGATACTCCGCAATAATCATAAATAAACAAGAAAACAAGGAAGAAACATACTCGCAGCTGCATCCGGCACTGCTCTAACCTCCTCCGCTGCAAGTTGATCTGCTCCATTCTGACCTCCAACCGTAATCCTCAACGTGTCCGGTGCTGGAGCCTGCACCGGTCCTGCATCAAGCTGTGGACAGTTGACCCTCAAGTGTCCAACCTGATGACAATGATAACATATCCTCAAATCCCGAACCGGCACTGACTGCCGACAATCCCTCGCATAGTGCCCCTCCTTTCCACACTTGCGACATGCACCACCGGACCGACAAACTCCAACGTGACCCCTCCCACACTTTCCACAGACGTGGCTACCCGATCTCCCATCCTGGAATCAACGGTATTAGACCGTTTCATCGCCTACTGCGACTGAACCGGAGCTTGCCTCAGCTTACGCAACTGCAACTCAATCTCTAACTCACGCCGCCTGGCGGCCTCCTGCAACTCCAACAAGGTCTCGCACCTCTGTGCGGACACAAGCTGTCTGATGTCTCTCTTTAGCATACTCAGATATCGGGACATCTGAGCCTGCTCCGAAGCGAACTCAGGGCAAAACATCGCCCTCTCAGTAAACATACTGGTGATTTCCGTCACCGACTCCGTATCCTGCTTCAGCTCAAGGAACTCCTGAGCCAATTTCTCCCTCTCGACCTGCGGAACATAACGAGTGCTGAACATCTCTCTGAACTGATCCCATGAAATCGCAGCCCTCTGCGCATCCGAGTATGACCCCGTGGTCAATCACCACCAATCCTTTGCCCTGAGCCTTAACAGGTTCATAGCACACCTCACCCTCTGATCAGCAGGGCATGAACACGTGAAGAAACACCCCTCCACGTCTGATAACCATCTCATAGCAACGATCAGATCCTGAACACCATCAAAGGTGGGAGGCTTCGTATTATCGAAGTCCCGATATTGAAAACCTCTACTAGCTCCTCCCCCTGCCGTTGCTACATCCGTTGTAGCTGCCGCGACAGCCGTCTCCGCGAGAGCCGCATAGCGCTCATCAAAATACTCCACCATGGCGGTCTTGATCGACCCAAACAGTTCCGGTAGCTCGGCCCAGAACAATGCAGCAACCTCATCATACAGGATCTCAAGAATCCTCGCATCCAACTCGTGCGTACTCATCTGACCGATAACCTCGGGCGGTATTGACCCGTCCGCAACTCCTTCTCTTGCACCCGATCCTGACCCGGATCCACTCCCAGCATGCCTCGAAATCTCCATACTGAAAATAAACCACCAAACCTCAGACTCTTCCCACTATCCCGGGAACCAACTCTCAACCCAACCCTAGAGGTCATGGTTTCCCTGATACGTGTATGGGTCTTGTGCTTTCAGTAGTACGGGCCCATACTACCTTCCACACCTACCCATATTTGTATGAAGTACTACCACAACACCCTAGCGACATATATACATAGCAAGCGCTCGATCCTCACTCCTAGAGGAACACTGGAAATCTCAATAGAGAAAAACCCTAGGCTAGCAGGCATCATAAAACAGGCAACATTATCATGAAATCCTGAAGATCCCTAGCCTAACACTAGCATGCTGTTCTATCAAAGCTCAATAAAACAAATGTCATGAATGGTAATTTGGGGTTACTTACTGGCTCCGGCTGATCGTACCTTCACGTCCTCCTTTACTTAATTTGAAAACCATTTTAATTTCTCTTTTTAAAACCCTCCTCGATTTGAGACTGGAGTCACATGAGTGTTCCTCCAATTCACTCAAACCAAGGCTCTGATACCAACTTGTAACGACCAAAAATTTCAGCATAATTTAAACTTTTCAAAACAATCCACTTTAATAACATTATTACAAAAAGGTTTTCGATACATTATTTATCAGAGTATTTCCAGGTCTATTTCATAAAACATAAACGCGAGGAACGGTACGATCACGCCTTTGCCTTGCCACAGTCTCCTGAAGAACCTGAAAAACATTAAACCACAACTGTAATCCCGAAAGCTTAGTGAGATACCCCCAAAATACCAACCACATATACGTCCTTCCAGGCTACGACCTTCCGGTCCAAAACATATTGCCTTCCGGTCCATAACATATTGCCTTCTGGCCCATAGCATAAAAAGCATACATAACATACAGAATATAGAACAGTCATGCATATCGGGTTTACTGTGTGACTGGTCCGCCGTATCGGGCCTTCAGTCCACCAGATCCACCCTCCGAGTCTAGTCATGTCCTTCGAGTCTATAGTGTGGTTAGTCCGCCCGCACCGGGCCTTCAACCCACCTGGTCCACTCTCTGAGTCTACAGTATGACTGGTCCGCCCGCATCGGGCCTTCAGTCAGCCTGGTCCACTCTCCGAGCCTCGGCACGTCTGGTCCGCCCTCGTGGGGCCTACAGCCTATCCGGACTGCTCGCTAGGCCTTCGGAATAACTGGTCTGCCCTGGGTATCTTGGCCTACATCACAAAGCAGGACCCGCCTCTACCCATCTCCAGTCCAAACAACCATGTGCACATAACATACAATCATATAACAGTCATAGTCAACAAACCGATCAAGCAGATCACATAACATATCATTACCCTAACCAGGTTAGCGACCTAACCGGTCACTAGCATAGCATTACTCTACATATCAGGAAAACGACCTTAATCAGGTCTCTAGCATACCACCCTAGCTAACAGGATGCAGACATATCAAGCAATAACATAACAACCATATCCGAATCACAATCCAATAAAGGGCCGGCCTTGGTGCCTTAGACCCTATCGATATAGTGAGGATAACTCACCTCGAGAATGCCGATACTCTGAATGGAAGAAGCAGACTCTCGAACCACCAACTCACCGCAAATCCCGAACTAACCAACATAACAAGCATAAGCATTAGGTCAACATACTTCCAATTATCGGGCCAAGACCAAAGTCCAAATCTCACACAAAGTCCAACATTGGCCCAATTTACCAAATTGGGCCCATGATGAGATTAAACTAACCTTTAATCTATAAAGATCGATTAGATCTTGAACAAGTATATAAACATAAACAATATGAATCGTAATAAAAAGAATAAGTCAAGATGGAATCAAACGTGTCGAATGATTTAAACAAAAATCCTCAGAAGAGCTCTATTAAGAACATCAACTGTAGAGGATTGGAAGGTTACAAGTACGATTAAAGAAACCTGTTATCGTCTAGATGTATCGCTATTTTCAGATCTCTAAAAACCTTTACCTAATATGCATGCAAGCGTAAACTTATATACAAAACATAAAAGGTTCACGGTTGGACAGGCCCAAACCGGAATACAAAGTAACATAATCTGTCGAGCCCAAAAGACGCAATCTTCAAAATAATTTTCAGCCCAACAATCTCCCCCTTTGCGTCAATTTGGAGCGAGATGTTCATTCTCTTTTCACAGCAGAGGGCTTCTTTACCATTTCAAAAATCTTCAGTATTAAAGCCAGAATATGATGCCTGAAGGTGATATACCAACGAAGCATGTCAGTGAAGTTCTTCTTGTCTGCTGTTGAGTTCTGTTTGCATCGGTGAATGATATTGATAATATACTCCAGACAATCTGTAGAAAACAGATGTTTGTCTACCAAAGCAAACAGAAACTTATGCTTGTCGCCTCTGGTGAACATAACCGTCAGATTAGAAGAATCAATTTGCCCTATCTTCATTTTATGAACATCTCCGGTCTTGGAAGTGGGCTTGACGGTCGGTTTCTTGTTCATAACTTTTGCTATTTCCTGATCCATAGTGGCGAGCTCATGGACGTAGGAAGCCAACATTCTTTTAAGATGTTTAAGAATTGGTTCATACTCTCTTTGGTTGGAGAGAAGAATGTTGTATAGTAAAATCCAATCATGCGGATTCAGACTAGGAAGATCTGCCAGAGAAATAAGATGTTCTGTGTTGGCCGTTCCTCTGTTGATTTTGAAATTAACATTCACAAATTTCCCAGCCTGTGTCGGTTTCAGTACCTTGACTTTAATGATTTTCTGAGCACTCCATGTCAAGTACTGCGGTTGACCATATTTCAGATAGAAATCTATTAGCTCTCTGTCAACCTTCAGGTTCGGATGAGGGACATCGGCAGTGACATCAAAGCAATGAAATGTGAAAGCTTTGCGCGTGATTGGCATGTCGAACTGCGAGTCTTTTGTATTTTCACACTCAAAGGATGCAATCGGTTCCAACCAATATATGGAAGGAAACTCAATCGCTTGAGTGATGAGTGTGTCTCTGTCCCAATCTGGGAACAGAGTCTTCTTGGCTTGAATCGCCTCCTCATCCTCCCTGATCTTGCTTTCCCTGGCCTCAGCCTCTCGAGCTATCCTTAGAGTTTCATCAAGCTCTTTGTCCCTTTTCTTGCGTTGAAGAGCTTCAGTGATAGTTTCGTCTGAATCTGATTCACTCTCAACTAGGACTTGTTTCCCAGAACCCGAAGCTACATTAACCTTCGGTTCTGTCTTGGACACACCTTCCTCTCCCCCTTGTCGCGGAAGAACAAGCTTCTCCGAGACACCCTTCATTTCACTTAAGATATTAATAGCAACAAGGAGTTTCGCCTAGAGATGCTGTCTAATAGTGAGAGTTAGGAAGGGATCATGGGTGTCAAGAACATTTGTTAGCATATTCTTGACATCACCAGCGCAACTTTGAAGAACTGCCCGCTGAGTCTGTAGCAAAGTAATTTCCTGTTGTGCCTGGGCCAGTTGGATCTTTTGTAGCTCGATGGTTGCCTGGTGCTTGACAAGATCTTCCTTCAGGGTGCTCTCGGCTGCCAGAGAGGCAAAACGTGAATCCAAAGATTTGAGAAATGAAGTGGATTCAGTTTTGAGTTCAGCGCGCAGAGCCTTAAATTTTGTGGTTTCACCCTGAAGGGTAGCCGAAAAAGAGTCTACGGACGCTTGAAATTTGGACGCACTAGAGTCAGCGTGAGCTTTTAGAGAATCAAGAAAGATCTGAGTTGTATGAACAACCTTGGAAACTTCCTTGGTGGCTTTTGAGCATGAAGCGGCTGAGTTATCAATGGCGTCAGTTGAACGATCCAAGGCGTCAGTGTACGTCTTGATCGCAGACTCTATGAAGGCTTTGAGCACAACACCCCCGTAGGCTTTATTGTCAGCCAGCAGACTATCAAGTTTGGCGTGAATTTCCTGAATCTGCTGACTTGAAACAGGGGTATCGGCATCTGTGTCTGTAAGGATCCGGTAGGGGCTATAATAGATAGAGTCGAACTCTTCATCATCGCCCCCCAAGGTAGCACCGGAGTTGGAGGATGGAGACGGAGATGGTGGAAGGTTGATGACCGGGGTTTCAACCACAGTAGCAGCCCCTGTATCAGATACATTGACCGTTACTGGTGGTTGGGAAGAGGTGATGGTAACAGATTCGGTGATAATGGGCGTGGAGATAGAGGATGAAGGTTGAGAAACAGATAAGGGAATGTTAGGTTCTGTTGTGGTTAGGGGGATAGATATAGGAATAGAAAGTGTGACCTTCTGTGTGGGTGATTGGGGTGGGGTTGGAATTTTTGGGGAAGTAGGAGGAGTGGGTGATTTGGTAAGTTGGGGAGATGTAGGTGGAGAGGGTGATTTGGGAATCTGAGGAGATACTGGTGAAGATGGTTGTTGAGGAGACTGAACGGGTGTTGTTTCGGTTTGAGGAGCAGTAGCTTCTATTTCTGATGGTGCATTCGGTTCTGATTCAGAAGAAGGAGACCCTTTGGCTCTTTTAGCCGTCTTCTTTACCTTTTTCGATTTTGACTGAGAAGGTGCCTCTGCCTCAGATTTGCGTTTGGAGGACCTTCTCTTTCTCTCCTTTGGTGCGGTTTCTATCTTCTCCGCTTTCTCCTTTTTGCTCGCCCTCTTGCCACGGTTGGCAGGTTGATCGAGGGCATCAAGAGCAGCACGTTGTTCCTTAGATAGAACCCTAGGAGGCAAGGGTGTTCTGGTGCTGTAGTCAGCCATGATTTTGCTGTGTGGTGTGACGCACCTATACATGGACTCAGGGATCAATCCATAGTGAAGAAACTTACTTGGATCGAAGACTATGATCTTCTTGGTGTGGTAAGTGGTAATTGAAGCCGTAAGAGCATCCTTCATTACCGGGATGTCAAGGGAATCCATGGCCCTTCTGGTAATAAGCGTCCAAAACCTGCCGCACGATATCTCGGAGTACCTGGCAGTTGTGTTGAGACTCTGAACGACTTGAGCCCAGATTATGGACCCATAATCGAGATTAATTCCGTTGTAAAGACCATACATGATGGTCAGAAACCCTTTGCTTGTGGTGTCAGAACCACCACATCTCTCCGCTAAACCCTTAATTAGAAGGGTAAGCAATCCGTTCAATTGAGACGGAAGACAGGATTTCTTGACTTTGGCAATGGAGGTAAGAACATCCGTATACCCCATCTCATACATCATTGAAAAAAGTTGCGCCGTGGAGATGAAGTCCGGTGAGATGAAGGAGGAGTCGACGGCAAGCCCTAGAAGAGAGCAAAACCGTGTTTTGGACACCGAGGTTTTCTTGTCGTGAATGGTGAAGAAGATGCGGTCTTTATGTTTGTCGTAGTTGGCCGTGGTGTAGACTTGGGAGAGCAGGGACATGGGAACGGCCTCCACTTGCGTAAGTGCCAACAACAATGGGGAATATTTGAGGCATTCCACCACGTGTAGCATGTATGAGTCATATAGGAATGGGGTCATCTCTATGATCAAATTCTGATTAGGTTTGATTGAGAGCAGAGAAGAGGATGCAGTTTGATCTTGTGCGGAAGAACAAGTCGCCATTGTTGAGTTGTGGAAGAAGATGAACAGTGGTAACTTTTGCAGAGAGAGAATTCTTGAGAGGTAAATGCCAAAGAACACGATCACGCCTTATTTATACCGCTCACAGGAGAGAGAAAATCGTGATGATGAAGAAACCAAAACGTCGCCTGAAAAAACGCGATTGGAAGTTATGGTGTATCCCAGGAATACGTCAGCACACGTGGGTGTGAAATGAATCATTCGCACGCGCCCAAATCATTTTCGTACCGTTTGAAATTCCTTGTGCCCTTGTTTGGTTACAACTAAAACTTAAAACCACATACCAAACAGCAATCAGGATGTTGGAAAAAAGGAAATTTTCGTGCATAAGAGTGTGAAAGATAAAGAAATAAATCAAAGGTGTTTGGGATGTGAGTGTTGTCTAGTAAAAAGACAGAAAGCGGAAGATTCCGGGCAAGAATCGCTTCCTTCAAGGCCAAGAGTGACCTGAAGTGCTTGTGTGGTTTCCCGAGAAATACGATCAGTTGTCTTTTAACAAACAATGAAAGGCATCTTTTGATAATGGCTGAAAGGTGGCTGAACTCAAACCAAGCATCAAGTCTTAACATAAAACTGAGTGTTGGTAGAGTTACCTGTGAGACCGATGAGATCTGTTGAACAGGTAGGTGGGAAGTATTTCGTGACGTGAATGGTATAGACAGAAATCTTAAGGAAAAATTAAACTGGACCTCTTTGGGAAGAAAATGTCTTAGGTGGAGACAATTTCATAAAAGATCACACAAAAAGAAAAGGAGATTTCCAAGTAATAGCTTGAGTTTATCACTCACCGTCAATTCATTTCAGGTGTTGGATTTTGGGTTTCACTTAGAACGTGGTAAACGAATCTAAGATCATAAACACAGATGTTATGCAACCATAAGCCTCAGTGGTAAAGACCGAAAGCATCAAGGGTTACTTTGGGGAATCGAAGGTAAATGAAGAAGATGAGGAGAGGGTTAAGAGACCGAACGTACCTTCTGCTACAGAACTGGGACAAAGCAGAGCAACTCATGTTTCAAATGAGTAGAGGAAGGTAGCTCTAGACCAAGTGTGAGAGAATAGCCTGATTGGGAAGAAACGATAGGTGTTGATCGAATCATTAAGGCATGCTCGAGATCAGAGAGGCTTGCGACAACATACAGTAGCATGCTTCTAGGGACGTCTAACTAGTCTGATAAAGATAAAACATACCTGGGTAAACACTATAGAAGGAGATGCTTGTATTCACCTGTGCAAAACGTACACCGACTAGAAAGATAAAATGTTTTTGGAATTTTGGAATTTTCTGAAAAATAAATAAAAGCAGAAAGATAAAATGTTTTTGGAATTTTGGAATTTTCTGAAAAATAAATAAAAACAGAAAGATAAAATGTTTTTGTAATTTTGGAATTTTCTGAAAAATAAATAAAAACAGAAAGATAAAATTTGTACAAAAAAAAAAAAAAAATGGAAGCAGAGATAGACCGATCGATCTGTGTATTTCGGTGATAGTTTCAGAATCGAGAAGAACCGAGCGGTCTATCTTGGTCGGTTCCGAAAATCTTTTAGAGCAGAGAGAGACCGAGCGTGCTGTTTGCTTGAGCGCCTTTAAATTACTGGGACAGAGAGGGACCGAGCGGTCTGGTTGTTTCGGTTCCTTTATTTTACCAGAGCAGAGAGTGACCGAGCGGTCTGGTTGTTTCGGTTCCTTTATTTTACCAGAGCAGAGAGAGACCGAGCGGTCTGGTTGCTTCGGTTCCGTTAAAGCGCCAGAGCAGAGAGCAACAGAGCGGTCTGGTTGCTTCGGTTCCTTTAAAGCGCCAGAGCAGAGAGCAACAGAGCGGTCTGTTTCATTATGTTCTTGATTCTTAAATAGAGATTTGAGAATTTGGGACCGACTCTGCAACCATCATACCCAAGCCTTGATCAGTGGTTCTTACGAAGTGAACTTCGACGTTTCCATCTTCCACGTGATCTTTGATGAAGTGATACCTCAGTGCTATGTGTTTGGTTTTGCAGTGTTGCACTGGGTTATGACAGATCTTAATTGCACTTTCAGAGTCACAATATAGTGGGATCTTCTTCATATTGAGTCCATAGTCTCGAAGTTGACTTTGGATCCAAATCACTTGTGATGTGCAGGATGCAGCTGCAATGTATTCCGCTTCGGCAGTAGACAACGACACGCACGTTTGTTTCTTGGATTGCCAGCTGACTAACTTCCTGTCAAGAAATTGACAACCACCAGTTGTGCTTTTACGGTCGAGTCCACATCCTCCAAGGTCAGCATCAGAATAGGCTTGAACAAAGAAGCCTGAGTTGGATGGATACCATAGACCTAAGGAGGTGGTTCGCTTGAGATAGCGTAAGATGTTCTTCACTGCAAGCATGTGAGGTTCGCGTGGGTTTGCCTGAAATCGAGCACAATAACACACAGAAAACATGATATCAGGTCCGCTAGCAGTTAGATACATCAGTGAGCCAAGCATTTGACGATAGAGCGTGATATCGACAGCTGGTTTGTCTAGGGATGGGGTAAGCTTGGTGCTGAATGCCATTGGGACTTTGACTTTTGAGTCTCCCATCATACCAAACTTTGCTAGGAGAGTCTTCGTGTAAGCTTCCTGATTAATAAAGATGCCTTCGGGTCCCTGTCTTATGTTTAAACCAAGGAAAAAGTTAATAGGACCCATTGAGCTCATTTCAAATTTAGTCTCCATCAGCTTTCTGAATTCAGCTGTTAAGTTGGGATTCATGGAACCAAAGATGATGTCATCGACATAAATTTGAACTATCATAAGGTGGTTACCTTCCTTTTTGCGAAAGAAGGTTGGGTCAACCGAACCTTATTTAAATTTAGACATCTTTAAAAATTTTGTAAGCGTTTCATACCAGGCCCTCGGAGCTTGCTTGAGGCCGTACACAGCTTTATCTAGAATATAGCAATGATTTGGATGCTTTTCGTTCACGAACCCAGGAGGTTGCTCCACGTACACAGTTTCTTCGAGTTCTCCATTGAGAAATGCACACTTGACGTCCATTTGGAAAACCTCAAAGTTCTTGTGAGCAGCATAAGCTAGAAATATTCTAACAGATTCTAGCCTAGCTACTGGAGCGAAAGTCTCTTCATAGTCTATCCCTTCCTACTGACAGTATCCCTTTACCACCAGATGAGCCTTGTTCCTTATAACATTACCTTCCTTGTCCATTTTGTTCCTAAAAACCCATTTGAGACCAACAACCGAAGCATTTGGAGGAGTTGGAATGAGGCGCCAGACTTTGTTCCTTTCAAATTCGTTCAGTTCGTCTTGCATTGCTTGAACCCAATCAGAGTGATCTAGGGCAGTATTAACTATCTTTGGTTCAACCTTTGATACGAATGAGTTAAACATACAAAATTCAACCTTTGAAAATAAGGATGTCTGTTTTGCCTTCAGTTGTGATCGGGTCAGAACCTTTTCAGAAACATCACCAACTACTTGAGAGACAGGATGATCTCTGGTCCATTTGATAAGAGGAGGGTAATTCGGATTAAAGGTTGGATCTAGTTCAGCATTGATCATTTCTTCTGGCTCAGATTGGCTATCGTAATCGAGTGTCATATCATCATGTTCGTCCTCAATTGATGAGCTTTGAGAGGCATGAGGTTCAGGTGTTTCTTGTGGTACTGAGCTTCCAGGCGTTGAGGCATCTTCGGTTGGAGAGGTATCTTCTATTAGAGAATCATCTTCGGTTGGTGAAAGACCTTCGGTTGGAGTGGTAGAATTTAGTTTCCCCTGGACTTGTGAGCTTGGCTCCCCCTCGACTTGAGAACTTGGCTCCCCCTCGACTTGAGAGCTTGGCTCCCCCTCGACTTGAGTGTTGTTGGAAGGCGAGTCACTAGTGGTTGATCCTTCTTCATGTATTCTTCTTGCAGCATCTTCGACAATCTGCTTCATAGGATCAACTTTGTTGTCTGCTGCACCTGCTTCGGAGAGTGAAGCTTTCTCTGGTTCGTCAAAGAGCTCCAGAAATGTCTCGTATAAATTGGCGACCGAAACTGTGACCTTGTTAGTTAGAGGAAAGATTTCCCCTGCAGTGTCTTCTTTGGCCTGTAGCTTCTTGACATAGGTATCGTCAAAGGTCACATAGTATGTTTCTTCAATCTTTCTCGAACGCTTGTTTAGGACCCTGTACGCCTTGGATGTGAGAGAGTAACCCAGAAAAATTCCCTCGTCGGCTTTGACATCAAACTTGTTGCGGTGTTCTTTAGAATTAAAGATGAAACACCTTGAGCCGAACACATGGAAAAATTTCACATTGGGCTTTCTGTTGTTCAGTATCTCATATGGAGTGAGCTTGAACCTCTTGTTGAGATAGGACCTGTTCTGTGTAAAACAAGCAGCCGAAATAGCGTCAGCCCAAAAATAAAGAGGTAAGGAAGCGAAACTTAGCATGGTTCGGGCAGCTTCACACAAAGATCGGTTTCATCTTTCGACAATTCCGTTCTGTTGCGGTGTGTAGGGAGCTGAGAAATTGTGACTTATTCCCTTTTCTGCAAGAAACTCTTCAAACTCCCTGTTCTTGAATTCAAGACCATTGTCGCTCCTGATGTTGCGGACAACCTTCTTGAGCTGTATTTCAATTTGCTTGATAAACACTTTCAGCTTTTGCGTTGCTTCAGATTTGAGCTTTAGAAAGAATACCCATGTAAATCGTGAAAAGTCATCAACAATAACAAGAATATACTTGCTACCACCGATGCTTTCGATAGATGAAGGACCACACAAATCGATATGAAGTAATTCGAGTGATTCAACAACTTTTGTGTTGATTATAGAAGGGTGACTTTGACGACTCTGCTTCCCCATTTCGCATGCAGCACACAAATGATCTCTGTCGTACTTGAGCAATGGAAGGCCCCTAACATGACCTCCAGTGACAAGTCGGTTGATATCTTTAAAATTGAGATGAGATAATCTTCGGTGCCACAACCAACTTTCGTCGGATTAAGCTTTTGACAAGAAGCATATAGCGGGGTTTCCTTTGATGGGTTTAAGGTTTAAGGGAAACATTTCACCCTTTCGCTCTGACTTGAGAATCACTTTCTTTGTCTTTTTCTCTATGATTTCAGAACCTTCATCATCGAACGAGACTTTGAGACCTGTACCTCCTACAAGCTGAGATACACTAATGAGGTTGTGTTGGAGTCCTTCCACATAAGCCACCTTCCTTATAGTAAAATCCCCATTTGTTATCATCCCGTATCCCTTTATGGTGCCGAAAGAATTATTTCCAAACTTGACGTTGCCACCATTTGCAAGAGATCTGTATTCCCTAAGCTCCTCTTTCCTCCCTGTCATGTGACGTGAGCAGCCACTATCGATGTACCATTCTTCGTCGAACTGCTCGTCACTTATAACCTGCAAAAATTAGGCAGATTTAGGAACCCAAAGTTTCTTGGGTCCACGTGAGCTTTGCATGGGAACGGGAATAGTAAGTGAGACGTCAACTAGATATGTTCGTTTTATAAGAGTTGTTTCATCTTTCCTTTTAATGGTAAAAACTTTTATTTTGTTAGGATTGGGTGTGTTCGGTTTGGACTCTGGTTTGGATTCATTGACCTTCTGCTTTCCCTTTTGTTCAGCTGACGAGTGAGATTTTTGAGAACAAGAGGAATCAGTTTTAGAATAAGATGGAGATAATTCAGTGGAAGTAGAAGAATTAGAAGAACGAGGAGAAGAATTAGAATGAGAAGGTTTAGATTGAGAGGATTTTCTGGCTGGAGACTCTAGGTGACCCTTTTGCTTTTGATCATTGGAGGGACTGACCTTAGAGTTTTGTTCTCTTTTGACTTCAGAACCGAACCTTTGCGTTCGGTTGGAGCTGTCTTTGGAACCGAACCTTTGGTTTCGGTTGAAGTCTTTTTCAGAACCGAACCTTTGCCTTCGGTTGATATCTTCTTGTGAACCGAACCTTGGCTTTCGGTTTTTGTGACTTTCAAGCTTCCCTACAGGATTGTTTTCATACTTCAGATTCTTGTCTTGGTGTGAGAAATATGCATTCTGGGAATGCCAGAATTGTTTCCTTTCAGAAAGGTTCTTCCTGTATCTATTGTTCGTTTCTCTCTTCCTATTCCTCATCTGTGTAGGTTGATGATGAACATTTGCTTTCGTTTTCGGTGTCTCCTTGACTGGTTCCTTTTGAACTGTAGGAGTTTTACTTTGAGTAGATGTAGCGTGTTCTTTTGTCGAACGATCATCCTTCCGAGGAATATCTTTTGTACCACTGGTATTTGGCTCATCGAAATTGTCCGGCTTATTCAATGGTTCAGGTATGTATCTTCCTTTGCTCTTCCAGGAGGTTCTTTCAGATAAACCAATGGTTTCGTTTGCATTATCTATTGGAGCTTCCCAGAAGTACTCATCGCAGCCATCAGCATTGTCTTCGTTTACAATAGCTGTGAGTTCAGCTGTTTGATGTTCGGTAACTCCTGTCACCTTGTATACTTGATTCGGAGTGGTCCTGACCTTTTGATACACAACCGCTTTCTCAACTAATAATGGGGACTTTTGATGGGACAACCGAGCGAACTCCACTGAATTTTCAGAAATAAGATTCTTGTGGTTTTCAGGTTCGGTTTTAATAAATTCTGAGCAGTCAACCGTGTCCTCTACAGAAATTTCACTCATGTTTTCGTCCTCGTTAAGCTCAGATTCATTTTCAACATCAATTTTGTTTTTTGAGCTTACGTTGGCATTTAAAGAGTCAAATTTTTGCATGGTTTCGGTTCTCAGTTTAAGTCTGTCATTTTCATCCAAAAGATTTTTAAGCATGTCCTTGTGATCTTTGGATTTAATGAAGGACTCAATTTTGTCCAGTCCATACATGTAGGTCGGATTGACATCATCAGACGATATCACACTCTCACAATTGTAGGCTTCGGCATCGATTTCATCTTCCTTAAACTCTAGGAAGGGCAAAATCATGCGGTGGATCTTTTGGCCTATTTCACAATCCAAGTGAAGCTGAGTAATATTAGAGTATAAACGTTTAGCAATTAAACAAAAAACATTCCGCTGTTTTAACAATTTTAAATTGTCTCTTTGCAAATAAATGTTTTCGTCTCTAACTTTAACTAATTCCGACTCCTTTAACTCGATCCACATTCTCCGCTCCTCACTTTTCGATGCCACCCTACTCAATTGATCAGTTAGGTTAGAATTGGTGACTCGAGTCTGAGTTAAGCTACTATCTAGATGAGAAATTCTAGTATTAACATTTTTTAGTTCTTTCTCATATGAGGTTGATGGTACTTTAGATGAAACAAAAATCGATTGTACCTTCTTTATCAGTTCATCGAGCTCACTGAACTGTTGGCTAAGTGGTTTGGCCGCAAAACACATATCCTCCTGTACCTTCGGTCCATCGCTTCCTCCATCGATGTTGTATCCCCTCATTTGAGATACGTCAGTCACCATGAAGCATCTTCCTCCACTGCTTTCCTCCTTAGCCACATAAGTCTTTCCATGGGTAGGCTTCCTCGCTTCATCGTCTTCTGAGTCAGTAGACCAAACTTCCGTACTACCGAACTCATCACCTTTAACCGAACCCTGCACAATAAGAGCATTAATAGAAGGGTTAGCGGTAGACTTCTTCTTTCTCAACTCGTCCAATCTTTTCTGCAACACAGCTTCCTCATCATTTCCATCATCCTTTTCAGCCATCTTCTTAAGAACACAGTCCTTAGCATAGTGGTTTTTCTCACCACAGTATAAACAGCTTACTCCGGAATCGCCATCCACCTTCGGTTCCTTCTTGTGCTCCTCAGCTTTCGGTTCATTGTTCACCTTTTCAGAGCTGTAACTCCCCTGCTAGTTTCGGTTTTTGTTGCTGGGGAATCTCTTCTTTATGAACCTCTTGGGATTGGACACCATCATGGCATAATCCTTAGACGTGAGATCATATTCCTCCAAGTTGAGATCTTCATCTTCCATCACAACTTTACTTTTAGATAGGAGGGCCATCGAACCAAGACTAGAGACGATGTTCTTTTCTTGCAGCACAATCTTCTCTTGGGACTTGAGAATACCCACTAGTTTCGCCAAAGAGTATGATTTAAACTGCTCATGGGCTTTGACTGTGGAAACCACTGCTCTCCATTCAGACCTCAGACCATTCAAGAAAGTAACCTTCTGTTCGATAAGCTTCCTTTCAATATCGTGTTTGATCATCTTGCTGAGTAGATGATTAAAGCGATCAAACGTCTGGGTCACGGTTTCTTCGACCCCTTTCCTGAATTCTCCAAACTCAGATAAAAGCAAAGTTTGAATAGAATGTTCAAGATCCTCGTCTGTAGAATACAGTTCACGAAGTCTATCCCAAACTTCCTTTGCCGTTGTGCATGAGTTGACCAATCTGAATGTGTCGGACTGAAGGGCGAATCTGATCAACCTTAACGCCTTAATATTGCACTGGAATTTGTCCTTTTCATCTTGTGCAATATCCTTCACATCCTTTAGCAGATCATTGTACTCCTTTTGTGTCTTAATGATTCTGGACGATGCAGAATGAGAGAATGGTCCATTGATGATAGCTTCCCATATGAGGTACCCATTATCCTCCGATCCAATCACGTAGTCTTCAAAGTGATGTGCCCATACTTCATAGTCATGGGTGTATAAGATTGGAATCTTTGTCGTCGAACCGATGCTGTTGGAAATATTACTAGGATTTGATTGCGTCGCGTCCATTATGATTGTAACAACCTGTTCAAAGATCAGACTTGTAATAAAGCAGATTAGGGCAAAACAATAAATATCAAGATACGTCAATAAAGAGATGACGGCTCAATAAATATTGATAATTGCGGAAAAACCCTAATGGAAATCTTTTTCACAGAAAAGATGTGTATGGATTACACAGCCTCCCGCTCTGATACCAATTGATGAGATTAAACTAACCTTTAATCTATAAAGATCGATTAGATCTTGAACAAGTATATAAACATAAACAACATGAATCGTAATAAAAAGAATAAGTCAAGATGGAATCAAACGTGTCGAATGATTTAAACAAAAATCCTCAGAAGAGCTCTATTAAGAACATCAACTGTAGAGGATTGGAAGGTTACAAGTACGATTAAAGAAACCTGTTATCGTCTAGATGTATCGCTATTTTCAGATCTCTAAAAACCTTTACCTAATATGCATGCAAGCGTAAACTTATATACAAAACATAAAAGGTTCACGGTTGGACAGGCCCAAACTGGAATACAAAGTAACATAATCTGTCGAGCCCAAAAGACGCAATCTTCAAAATAATTTTCAGCCCAACAGCCCACCTCACCAAATGGGCCTAGATCCAATATCCATAATATTAATTGGGCCCAAAATACTCTATTCATAATTTCCAGACTTGGCCCAAACACTAACAACCCACAAATGGCCCAACACAAAAGCCCAAAAGGAAATCCACAGGAGGAGTACGCTGGGCGTACTCTCCTTGGTACGCTGGGCGTACTGCAATGAAACGCGAATGAAAACGGGCCACTGGCCCGTTACGCGGGGCGTACTCGAAGGTTACGTGGGGCGTAACTGCGAGATCCATTAAGTCCTTTTAACATCTTAATGGCTTAAGCTCTTAAGCCCAAACTTCAGATCCATAGGCCAAATATGATTAGAAATCATAAAGTCTCAGACTTTATCACTTGGGACGTCCTTAAGCTCTTAATCGAAGGTCTTAATCCATTAAGACTTATATATCTCATACATGGAACAACTACAGCCCTTGGGACCTCATTTTTACCATTCAAGACCTCTCCAAAGGTCTGAAAGGACAGATACACTTGACCAATTCGAACTATGCAACAAGATGAAGACTTTTGGGACAAGAATGATAACAAAGCTTCAAAATACATAGATCTATGCGGTATGAAGGTCAAGCAAGAAGCTTTATACCTTAAACCAACTCCAAAGGGTGGTATTTCTTTAGATCTACAAGCTCCACACGTTCTTCTTCTTCTTTGAACTCTCCCCTTTTCTCCTTCAAGCCTTTCTTTTGCCAACAAGAGCTTTCCAAGGCCAAACACACCCAAAAATGAGAGAATACGAGATCTAGGGTTTCTCTGAGGTTGAAGATGAGCATAAGTGGGCTAAAGGGTGAACCAACATGTTCCTTATATAGTGGCTGACCCTAAAAATAGGGTTTGGGGTTTCTGAGAGTACGTTGGGCGTACCTCCCTGGTAGGCGGGGCGTACTCACCCGGCCAACTCGTATCAATCACCCACTTAGGTTGGGCGTACGTCCAGCTTACGCTGGGCGTACCCAGCCAGATTTCAAGATCAAAAGCATGCATGCATGGGACCATCTCCTTTTTATTCCACAAAGAACTATAAACAATGATCAACTTCGAGGTACCGCAACTCCTCTAATCTAAACCCACTCTCATAACTTACATTCATATGAGGGCGACGAGAAGCCCAATACTTCTAACACATATACCTGCCCGAAACCTTCTCGGATGAAACTCATTTCTCGAAAAGAACCAGAATTACCTTTCCTCTTATATCTCAGGGACTCGTAATTAACACTTAAAGAACGGGGTGTTACAATTCTGAAATCATCTACGAACCCATTGAGAAGATCATCCAGACCCGAGAACAATTGAAAACTTCACTAGATCGATAGAAGAATTCTGCCGATGTACAATGAAAACCTCTGGAATCCCAGGTTGGAGATCGTGTCCTGTTAATGGTCTCAACCTGGAAAGACATGACACACTATGGAAAGCACTGAAAGCCTAACTAGTGGTACATTAGACCCCTCGAGATCCTCATAAGGATCCTGTTGGATAAGGTGTCTAAGTCCATAACTATTTCTGGTATGTACTTGACCCGACCCGGCATGGTCCATTTGGGTTGCATGGCACAATGCAATTGGATAGACTAAATGAGAGAAATAACACTTGGAGATTATTAATATATTATAAGTTCTAATATATTAATAATATTATTTGATTAGTTTGATCAAGAATTAATTTAGAATTAATTAAGTGATCAAAAGATAACTAATTAAATATATGGGTTGATTATGTAAATCATCCATATCTTGTATAGTGGGCTAAGAGGCTCCATGGATTATCAAGTTGGGTTCCACCCATAGGATGCTCCATGGATGCTCCATGGGAGTTACAAACCCATGGGTCATGGTTTTGTAACCCTAGATGTGTCAACACTATATAAGGATCTCATTCTCCACCAAAATCGGCTACACTAAGGAAACAAGAGGGCCTGGCCGATTTTAAGAAGTGTGTATTCTCTCATAAGTTTTTCCAAGAGCATTTGGTGTTGTGTGAAGCATTTGCGGCATCACACTTGGGGTGCTAGGCTCATAAGGTTTCAAGGAACACAAGCAACAACAAGGTAAGTTATTCTATCTATCATTCAAGTTAAAATTGTTCCCCATGTATGCTAGATAGGAATATAGCCTTGGAATTCAACTTTGCATGATAATTAGACAAACATAGATCCAAGGTTATTAGGGTTGCATGTACACTTAGGAAGTGTTAGAATGCTCAAAACCCATCAGTGGTATCAGAGCCTAGGCTTGTTTGCTTTTTATTTGTGCTTAAAAGTTGAAAAAAAAAGTCGAAAATCTTGCTGTCTACGAATGGACTCGTCGAGTCCATAGGGGGGACTCGTCGAGTTCACGTGTATCTTCAACCAACTTGGCGAGTAAGTTCATGCACTCGGCGAGTAGGGTTGACAGATTGCAGAATTTCGACTTTAGTTGTTGGAAATGGACTAGAAACATTACCCTAAACTGTTTTGGTACTTGAAAACTTGTTTTGATGGTGTAATGTTCTTTCTAATTCATTTACAACAACTAGTTATCAAAATTACAAAGTTTTAAGTGTAATTTTGATTTATGAATGTGTTCATATTCATGTTCTTGTTCTTATGATGTTTTAGATGATCATAAGAATTATTTGTAACCTATGTGGTAGATTAATTCTTGATCATAATGTGTTTTAATGGAGTCCATAACTTGTCCTCAAGTTATGGAAAACCAACAGTCACACTTGAATTAAAACCATTAAAAGAACACAAGAGTTAGAAAATGAAGATTCTTCATTTTATTACTCTATTAAACTCATAAGTTACAAGAAATGAAAAGTTTTGAAAGTTACAAAACTTGCCCTCAAGTTTTGGAACAAGTAAAGTTAAGTTAAAACTTTAGTTCCAACCCCTAGAATTTTAAAAGTTAAAATTCAACCCTTATACTTATATTATGATGATTTAATAATTATATATATATATATATATATATATATATATATATATATATATATATATATATATATGTATGTATGTATAAGAACAAAGTCGTCTTATCGCTAGTACGCCTTATTCACGAAGCCGGTCTATAAGGTGGGTATAAGGTTGTTGCCTATAAAATGGTGACTTAATGGGTGTCTACTCTCACCCACCGCTTGCTTGACTGGTGGAGGGTCGTTAGCCGAACGGGTAAGACAAGGACTTATAAATTCTCATTCAAAGTATGATGAATATTATAAAGTAACTAAATGTTTTATTAAATTCCCAATCTTAGTTACTTTAGGAAAAATGTGAATAAGGTGCTAATCCATGAAATTACACTTTACACTTTGTCTAAGTCGATGGTGGAGCGTGTGTGGTTAACCGGCACACTAACTTGGACTTAACAAGGTAGGTAAAGGGTGACTTAAGGTTTATTATAGTATCGGTGGAGCGTGTGTGGTTTACTGGCACATCGATTGAGTGATAAACTTTAAGGGTACCAAGTGATTTGCATGGTTACTTCACACCTCGTTTTCTAATCCTCGGTATCCTAGTCACAAAACTTGGAGGGCACACTCGAGATTGAAACATGCCTTTGAAAAGTTCATTGAATCTCAAAGAATCTAGGAATTTCTAAGAACCAATCATAAAACCTAATATCTAATATTTCGGTTTTCGTGGTGGAAATTGGTGAATCGTCATTCACCTACCTTTCAAATATGTTATAGCTTGGATTACGGCATACCTCTTCTAAGTTATAATATATTGTGATTGGATCCTAGCCTTAATATCACATTTGGGTGTTTTATTAAGGACTCTCCTAATATCTAAACTAATCTTGTCCTCTTCCTTCAGATGTCTTCAAACAATGCTGCTTCTGGCTCGAATCTTAATGGCTCCTTTACTCTTATGAGCTTGTGTGGGAAAGTCACTTTTGATGGATCCAACTTCAATGAGTGGATCAGAAACATCAGAATGATTACCCGGTACGAGGACAAAGAATATGTCCTCGACAAGGAGCTTAAGGAGATTGATGAGACCACTGCAACTCCTCAGGAGATCGCTGACTTTCAGGCACATGAAAGGGATGCTACGAAAGTAGCATGCATCATGATGGCCACAATGACAGCAGAACTCCAAAAGTCTTATGAGGATTTGTACCCTTATGAAATGCACCAAGATTTGATGGAAAGATACCATCAAAGTGCACGTCAAGAGAGGTACGAAATCATCTGCTCCATGATAACAACCATGATGAAGGACGGGGATTCCGTCACGAGCCACATGCAGAAAATGCAAAGGTATGTGGATCGATTGCTGAAGCTTAATGTGAACTTCCCTTAGGAGCTTGCAATAGATATAATTTTGCGCTCCTTACCATCGTGCTATGATCAATTCCGCATGACATATCACATGAATAAGGAAGAGGTCACACTCAGCAAACTTCAGGGACTTCTGAAGACCGCAGAATCAGGTCTTAAGGGGAAGTCGGTTGTTAACACTCCTACTCCAAACTCCACTCCGGTTTTGGCAATCGGGAAAAGTCGAGGGAAGAATAGAAAGAGTTCTTCGAAGGGTACCAAGGTTAGGACCCTTGATGGCTCTTCTTCAAGTGGAACCAAGAAAGGTTTTGTCACTCCTTCTTCTGACCCAAAAGAGGCTGAATGCTTCTATTGCCATGAAAAATCACATTGGAAGCGAAACTGCCCAAAATACCAGCAAGATGTGAAGGATGGGAAAGTTAAACCCAACCATGCAGGTATTTACACTATCATTTCTAATAACTCACCCCATTCGAAATCTTGGGTTCTTGATACCGGTTGTGGTATTCACATTTGTTGTGACTTGCAGGGACTAGGAAGAAGTGAGAATGTGGAGCAAGGAAGAATAAACTTAATCATGGGGAATAGGAAAGTTACACCTATCACCAAGATTGGAGTTTATACTTTATCGCTAAGTAGTGGGTTAAATTTAGATTTGAATAAATGTTGTTATTCGCCAGAAATGGCAAGAAATATTATTTCCTTTCATGCATTGTACAAACAAGGTTTCACCTTTTCATTTGATAATGAAGTTGGTTCGATTAATGCTTTCTTTAATAATGTTCTTTATTTTAAAGCATTACCTTGTGATGGTGTGTATGAAGTTGTATCTGTTGTAGATAACTCAGGAAATAATGTTTTGTGTATTGATTCTCCTAATAATAATAACTTGGATAAAGCATCATTATGGCATTGTCGTCTTGGACATATAAGCAAGAAACGCATAGGCCAACTCCAAAAGGATGGAGTCTTGGAGTCGTTTGACCTAAAGTCAGATGATAGTTGCGAATCATGCTTACTTGGAAAAATGACAAAGTCACCCTTCACAGGCTCGTGTGAAAGGGGTGAAGGTTTGTTGGACCTTATACACACGGATGTGTGTGGACCATTCAAACATGCCACAAGGGATGCTAATCGTTATTATTTGACTTTTACTGATGATTACAGTAGATATGGATATGTCTACTTAATCAAGCATAAGTCAGAGACTTTCGAGAAGTTTAAGGAATTTAAACAGGAAGTCGAGAATCAATTGGGCGGGAACATTAAGATGCTTCGATCCGATCGAGGTGGTGTGTATCTTAGTTCAGAGTTCCTCGACTATCTAAGGGAATGTGGGATTGTCTCACAATTGACACCTCCCAGGACTCCGCAGTTGAATGGTGTGGCTGAGAGGCGTAATCGAACCTTCTTGGACATGGTTCGTTCCATGATGAGTCGAGCTTCGCTACCAATCTCATTCTGGGGGTATGCCTTAGAGACTGCCGCCCATATCCTTAATCTAGTCCCTACAAAGAAAGTTGCCAAAACTCCTCACGAGATGTGGACTGGTAAAGTACCTAAACTAGACCATATCAAGATTTGGGGTTGCGAGGCTTTCGTGAGACGCAAGACTCATGATAAGCTCGAACCTCGAAGCGAGAGGTGTATTTTCATCGGCTACCCACAGCAATCCTTTGGTTACCTCTTCTACAAACCTAGTGACAATGTGGTCTTTGTAGCAAGAAGAGGAGTCTTTCGAGAAAGAGAGTTTATAAGCCAAGGAGACAGTGGGAGGCAAATTGATCTTGAAGAAATTCAAGAGTCAAGTGGTGAAGGAACTTCAAACTCTAGCCCTCAACTTGAAGAGGAAACTCCTGTTGAGCCAATTGACGAATCTGTACCTCTGAGACGTTCCACGAGAGTTAGGAGTGCACCTGAGCATTACTATGGATTCCATATTATTGCAGAAGGTGAGACACTTATTAGTGATGGGACACTAGTAAGTCAAGATGACCCTAACAGCTACGAGGAAGCCATGGCAGGCCCCGAGTCTGCTAAATGGAAAGAGGCTATGGATAGCGAGATACAATCCATGTATGACAATCAAGTTTGGAACTTGGTTGAAAATGTACCAGGTCGTAAGACGGTGGGGTGCAAATGGATCTTCAAAAAGAAGAGCGACATGGATGGTAAAGTACACACTTCTAAGGCTAGACTGGTTGCCAAGGGCTTCTCTCAAATTCTTGGAGTGGATTATGATGAGACCTTTTCTCCGGTAGTCAAGATCAAGTCTATTCGGGTTCTGTAAGCCATAGCTGCATTTCATGACTATGAAATATGGCAAATGGATGTCAAAACCGCTTTCCTTAATGGAAAGTTGGCTGAAGATGTTTACATGAGTCAGCTAGAGGGTTTTGTCAGCAACGAGTACCCTAATAGAGTGTGTAAGCTTGAGAAATCCATATATGGATTAAAACAAGCACCTCGCAGATGGAATCTTTGCTTTGATGAAAAGGTCAAGGAATTTGGCTTTTCCAGGAGTGAAGATGAATCTTGTGTGTATGTCAAGGCTAGTGGGAGTATAGTTAGCTTTTTGGTATTGTATGTGGATGACATACTACTCATAGGAAACGACATTCCAACCCTACAAGAAGTAAAGTCCTGGCTTGGAAAGTGTTTCGCTATGAAGGACCTTGATGAAGCTGCCTATATTTTAGGGATAAGGATCTTGAGAGATCGGAGTAAAAGACTAATTGGACTTAGTCAGAGTACCTACTTGGATAAGGTGCTGAAAAGATTCAGCATGCAGGACTCCAATAAAAGAGAGTTACCCATCCAGAGTAACGCCAAATTGAGTAAGACACAAAGCCCTAGCACTGAGGTTGAGATAGCAGAAATGAGTCGAATACCTTATGCTTCAGTTGTAGGTTCGATAATGTATGCTATGACATGTACTCGACCTGATGTAGCCTTTGCCCTGAGCATGGTTAGCAGGTTTCAGGGGAACCCTGGCAAGGCACACTGGACTGCGGTAAAGAATATTCTCAAGTACCTACGAAGGACTAAGGATTGGGTCCTTACCCTCGGTGGGAGTGATGACTTGAGAGTTCTAGGGTATAGTGATGCTAGCTTCCAGACTGATAGGGATAATTTCCGCTCTCAGTCAGGCTGGGTCTTTACCCTAAATGGAGGAGCAATTTCTTGGAAGAGTTCCAAGCAAGAGACAGTGGCAGATTCTACTTGTGAACCAGAGTATATTGCAGCGAGCGAGGTGGCAAAGGAGGCTATATGGCTAAAGAACTTCATCAGAGACCTTGGAGTTGTACTAGCTATTAAAGAGCCAATGGAAATTTTCTGTGATAGTGAAAGCGCTGTTGCCTTAGCCAAGGAACCAAGGGATCACGGGAGATCCAGACACATCGACAGAAAATACCATTTTATTAGACATCGAATAGAAGAAGGACTCCTCGTGGCAAAGATGGTATCATCGGATGAGAACCCAGCAGATCCCCTCACGAAGGGACTGACTCGGGTTAAGCATCTCCAGCATGCTCGGAGCATAGGGCTGAAGGATGATATTAGATTTAGTAGTTAGATAACCTCGAAATTTGCAAAGTGTAATTGACATTAGATGATGAATAAAAGGTGTTTTATTTATGAGTAAAGTGTTGCTATCTCTTGTCAATCGTTTACTATATTTCTTTTGCATGTTTTGACTTCCAGAATAATTTTGTTTGGTATAACATATTATTCAAACCTCCACAGTCGGTCATATGTCGGAAGTAGGTATGAATCAAGACTGTCATGATTGGTTGCAGAGGTCTAAGGTGTTAGACAAGGCTACAACAATCATGAGTGCTCATAAATTCTGAGCATTGGACTCAACCCAAGCTCACTGGAATCACTTCATGGAATTCTATCTCGAGTGATTGTGAGATATGATTTGTTACTTACAAGTTGGTTATGCATTGATTGTACGAAAACGCATTGGTAACTCGATGTTATAAATCGTGCTCTTGTGTGTAATTCAATGAGTGGTAGAACAAACATATGAGTCGAAGTTTATCTGTTCCTTCTTGGATTAGAAGCTGATATCTGGGCCCCTCGATGATTTTGTTTTGACCCATGTACCGGGCCCGATCAGAACTAAGTTGATGTGTTCAATTAAGTTCCTTGTCAAACAAATCGGAAATCGGGAAACAAACCGTTGGACAATAAGTAAGACATTGTTCCATGTATTTGTCCGACTGATATCTAGAACAGAGGATTATATGATCACTTATCTTAAATGGCGTACCATCATCTTCTCAGTTCCGAGAAACCTTGAAAAGAGCTACGATTGCCGATCGGTTCTTGAAGTCATACTTGCAGTAATAGTTATTAGACTTATCCAAGTGGGAGACTGTTGGATAAGGTGTCTAAGTCCATAACTATTTCTGGTATGTACTTGACCCAACCCGGCATGGTCCATTTGGGTTGCATGGCACCATGCAATTGGATAGACTAAATGAGAGAAATAACACTTGGAGATTATTAATATATTATAAGTTCTAATATATTAATAATATTATTTGATTAGTTTGATCAAGAATTAATTTAGAATTAATTAAGTGATCAAAAGACAACTAATTAAATATATGGGTTGATTATGTAAATCATCCATATCTTGTATAGTGGGCTAAGAGGCTCCATGGATTATCAAGTTGGGTTCCACCCATAGGATGCTCCATGGATGCTCCATGGGAGTTACAAACCCATGGGTCATGGAAATGAAGAGTCATGACACATTAGGGTTTACATGGTGTAACCCTAGATGTGTCAACACTATATAAGGATCTCATTCTCCACCAAAATCGGCTACACTAAGGAAACAAGAGGGCTTGGACGATTTTAAGAAGTGTGTATTCTCTCATAAGTTTTTCCAAGAGCATTTGGTGTTGTGTGAGGCATTTGAGGCATCACACTTGGGGTTCTAGGCTCATAAGGTTTCAAGGAACACAAGCAACAACAAGGTAAGTTATTCTATCTATCATTCAAGTTAAAATTGTTCCCCATGTATGCTAGATAGGAATATAGCCTTGGAATTCAACTTTGCATGATAATTAGACAAACATAGATCCAAGGTTATTAGGGTTGCATGTACACTTAGGAAGTGTTAGAATGCTCAAAACCCATCAGATCCACCCCGTAGCCTTCGAACTCCGAATACCTTCAGAACTTAGAAACGTCCATCCTGTCTCCAATGTTCTGAATCTTTAGAAGTACATGTCCGATGAAACCTTAGTAATTCCTCTTGAACAAATCGAGACCATAGACAAAGAGATCAAACGTACGAAACAAATCCATATCCCGTTAGTGAAGGTTCGTTGCACTTCCAAGCGAGAACCTGAATTCACTTGGGAGCGCGAACACCCGATACAGCAGAAACATTTGCATCCTTTCCATAACATGTATCTTAATTCTTGAATTTCGGGACGAAATTCCCTCTAACGGGGGGATAATGTAACAACCCGAAATTTTGTTCCCTCTCCGTAACCGTTTCATTAATAAAACTCGTCTTAAGCGAGTTGTTCCGATTTCGTCTTCGAGCTAGGTCAAATAAGTTAAAACTTTTATATTGACCTTGTAAGTATCCAAACATGTTGGAAACATGTGAAAACGTCCCAAACTAGTAATTTGAAAAATTTTAGTTTCGACCATATCGGGTAACAACTACTTAATCGGGTGTGACCCAAAGCATCAGTTAATGTCGGTATCGGGTAGAATTCCACCGTGTATCCAATTCAAACCATATTTAAAGTGAATTAAGACTCATTCGGAGCCTTTTCACTCTCTCTCTAACCTCTCTCCTCAACTCAAGAATTTGGTCCAAAAATCATCCATTTCAAGCCTCAAAACACCAAGGTAATCACCTTAGCTCCTAGTATAACATCCTTAGCCTTCATTTTTGTGTTCAAATCATGAAATAGGACCATAAACATGTGTTTATGGCCCTGGAACAACCTTAGGCAGTGAACACATGTAAATGGGGGGTTTTTGAGCCTTAAAACCCATCCAAATCACCATAGCAGCTTAGATATGGCTTAAGGACTTATTGGATTGGACTTAAAACACCTTGAATATCATTTTTGAGGAGTAAACATGAGTCTACTGCCCAAGAACAAGCTTGGGCCGTAAACACCATTTCATGGGGAGTAAACTCCTTTTTGGGTGTTAAAATGCAACTTACACACCTCATAAGCCTTGGAATAAATCCTAGAACCAACCAAAAATTATTTGGGAGCCTTAAACATAACAAAAACCCTTCATTTGAGAGTTTACGGCCATAGCACATGCTCCAGGGCCATAAACTCCTAAATATGGGCCAGTTGATGCCTTTAACTCACCCCAAGTCTTGTAAAATTGAGTTGAATCATTTGTGATTAATCATTGACCTTCAAAACAATTATGAATGATGTGGGTGAGAGTTTACGGTCGTAAACTCTTAGTTTACTGCCGTAAACTCATCATTTAGTCCATATGGTTGAGTTAAATCCTTGATAATGCCCTAGAACCAAACCCAGCAACACCCCTCATGGGGATGGGGTGTTTAAGGCCGTGAACACTCCCTAGAGTTTACTCTTGAAGAGTAAAGTCCATATCCTAGCCATTTATATCCAGAAACATCACTCGGGTCACTCCAAACACTTAATTTGAAGTGTTTTCGCGTCTTGGAGTGTATAATTGTATCTAATTAGTGAATTTAAATCTAATTAGATATATTTGTGTATCATTTAACATTACATAGGAACCTCGATCGTATTCAAGCCTCGATTCGATGCCTAGCATCGCATTCGACACATTTCCACGTCCGGTGAGTTCATACCCCTATCCTTTTTCAATGGCTTTTCAATGTTTTTAGGGGGGAATACAAGAAAAAGTACAAGAATATATTGTACTTGAATTCATTATTTCATTTAACTGGTTTCATAATTCTTACACTTTTAAGAATTGAAAACAAATTAACAAACTGTTTTAACTTGCAGAGTTGTTTGTTCAAACCGATTTTTCAATTCTTGTTATATACTATTATGTTTTATACATCCCAATTGATTGTTCATACTTATATTGATAGAGATTCTAAAACATTTGTAATGTCTGTAATAAAACACCTAGGCCCGAGTGTAAAGGACAGACACCATTAGAAAACATATAACAATCGTAATGTCCTTAATAACACACCTAGGTTCGAGTGTAAAGGACAGACACCATTAGAAAACATAAAACATTTGTAATGTCCTTGATAAAACACCTAGGCTCGAGTGTAAAGGACAGGATCCATTAGAACTTAGATAGTCATAAATACTACTTCCCTAGGCACGAGAAGTAAAGGGAAATCTTAAAGATTGGAGACACGTCCTCTGTAACACTTCCTTGGCACGAGAGAGTGGAGGACTACCCCTGTAACCAGAATCTCCGAATGTAGGAGAGCGTGACTTGAGTGTATAGATCTATACGGGACTGACAATCCCGCACCTGGCTGCTAGCTACAGTCGAACCGAAAGGTTCAAGGGTGACGAAAGTTATAAAAAGGATATTGGCCCTGGCCCGAGTCATATCTAGTCTGAAGTATGGTTAAGGACTCGCAATCAAGATTATTAATGCTTTACACTTATTTATTAGTTTTATGTACGTAATAAAACTAATGTAAATTTGAGGATAATCGGAATAGGTAATAGTTCGCACATACAGAATCGGTAACAGTTCACACATACACACATTCAGGAAAGCATGGGGTTTTCCTGGGGATAACATTGAACATAATCAGAATTGGTAACAGTTCACACACACATACACATTTAGGAAAACATGGGGTTTTCCTGGGGATAACATTGAACATAATCAGAATCGGTAACAGTTCACTCACATACACACATTCAGGAAAACATGGGGTTTTCCTGGGGATAACATTGAACATAATCGGAATCGGTAACAATTCACACACACATACATTCAGGAAAACATGGGGTTTTCCTGGGGATAACGTTGAACATAATCAGAAATTGGTAACAGTTCGCACACATAGAATCGGTAATAGTACACACACACACACACCTGTAGGAAAATATGAGATTTTCCTGAGTAACAGTAGTACGTAACCAGAAAAGTATAACAGGTTAGATAACTAAACTTTACAATTCACAAGAAAAATCATGTTTTCAGTGTACATCTTTTACATTACAATTTGGATTTAGTAACATTACTTTTAAGAAAATATGAGATTTTCTTGGTTAACCGTTTTTTCAGGAAACCAAAGGAACTCATGCATTTTCATAAAAACAAACCGCTTATGAACTCACCAGCTTTATGCTGATTTTCAAACCGCTTGTATTCTCAGGTCCGCATTAGACAGGTACCCGACGATCTCTTTTGTTGAAGACGGAGTGCGTAGAAGACTCGTCTTTCTTTTGTTTAAACTATGTATGTATGAAACTTGTAACGCTTTACTTTTCAACTGATGTAGTGAAATCTACGTAATGTAATGTTTTGTGTTTTACTCGCTTACTATGTACATTGGTTATGATATTCACATGAAGTCACCTCCGCCCCGAGACGTTTCCGCCTTCGGTTTCGGGGTGTGACAATATTCACTTTTCTCATATATATATATATATATATATATATATATATATATATATATATATATATATATATATATATATATACACACTAAAGAAAACCCCCGAATTCAAATGGCGCACGAGAGTTTGAAGGATCTTTGTTCTTCTTTCTTAAAGGTAGTTCACCTTATGAAGACACGTTACAAAGATCTTTTTTTTGAAATTAATGAATATGGTGACAACTTCGAGATATAAATTTTGTCAAATACATGATATTCCCTCACATAAATTTCACACCTCCTATATTCTGCTTCACAACCGTTTTTTTTTTTTTTTTTTTTTTTTTTTTTTTTTTTTTTTTTTTTTTAAGTAAATACAAACTAATTCACATAATATTAAACAAATTCACAAACTACTAAAAATCATACAAAAGGATTTCAATATATATCTTTATGAATGAAATACAACTTCGTAAGTTTGAGAGTACAAAGAGAGTCTAAGAGAGAGACACATTGAACGAATTATATAATCGGCTCCTATTCACTTCTACGGTACCTTTGAATAACCAAAAATATTTCACTGACGGTATCACCTCTACCCTACTATAAGCGCCACTACATCTAGCCAAGTTCAGATTCAGAATTTATGTAGTGATGTTATGTTAATTAATGTAAAAACAAATACTAGATCTTGGACTTTAGTAACTAGATATATCTTAAAATCCAAATACCATGACTGCTATCAACTGGTGAATTTATCTTTTTATAGAAAATATATAACTTGTATATAAATAAAATAAATCGACTTCAGATTAAACATCACCGGTCACACTCACTTTTCACGTTACCTCTCTCTCTCTCTCTCTCTCTCTCTCTCTCTCTCTCTCTCTCTCTCTCTCTCTCTCTCTCTCTCTCTCTCTCTCTCTCTCTCTCTCTCTCTCTCGGTGTGTGTGTGTTAAATCTTTCCTGCCTCAGGATAAAAGGTGGTCCAGAGAGAAAGTTCGCTTTCAACAAAAAAATGGCCGAGGGTAGAAGAATCAAACTTCCACCAAAGTCAACCACTATGGTCAAACCGACCTTCAAAAAGGTCCAAGTCGTTTACTATCTTTCAAAGAATGGTCAACTTGAGCACCCTCATATCCTAGAAGTCACACATTTTGTTCATCACCAACTTCGTCTCAAAGGTTCTTCATTTTCTTCATATGTCTTAACCTTCTAATTTTTACCTTTTAGTGTTTGACTTATACGTTTGATACTGTAGATGTGTTGGAGAGACTCAGTGTTCTTAGAGGTAGAGGAATGCCTTCTCTCTACTCTTGGTCTTGCAAAAGGTCGAAGCTTTTTACCCTTTTCACTCAAAATATCCGTTGTGTTTAATTTATAAAGTGTTTATTCGTTTATTGATATAAATGTGGTTGGTTTTTTTAGGATGTACAAGAATGGATATGTGTGGAATGACTTGGGTGAGAATGATGTAATTTGTCCATCAGAAGGAGATGAGTATGTACTCAAGGCTTCTCAACTCGTCCATCACTCGCCAGGTTAAATACAATTTCTCTTTCTTTTTTAATAAATAAATTTTTATATGATGAAATAGGAGAGAAAGTGCAACAGTGTACTCTTATAACTACCATCTATCTATCTTATAATAGATATCCGTGTATGTATTTATGTTTGTTTATACTGATGGTTAATATTTTTTAACTATTCATATAAATTATATGATAGTATAATCTTTATTTTATTTGTTATGGAATACTGTTTACTTTTCAGTCAAATTGACATAAGTTATATATCCTCGCTCTCTCCCATTTTAATACATCATGTTTTTTTGGTTTGTTTCAAACCCATTTTAATAGTTCATTTTTTTTTTGTTTGTTTGAAAATAATAGTCTGCATCTAAAATAAATAAAATTTATAACCAAAATATTCCTCATTAATAGTTAACATTCCATAGAATTAAACACAAAGTATAATTGTCATTTTATTTAATAAAGTTAACGCTAATATATATATATATATATATATATATATATATATATATATATATATATATATATATATATATATATATATATATATATATATATATATATATATATATATATAATCAGCTTAACAAACATGGTTCCATATGTAAAACTATATATATTTATATACTTTTTCTAAAAACAACTTTCTATATAGATTGAAAACGGATGAAGTTTATTGTGTAAATAAATTTTGAACTATTGATATTAAGTTGTATTTATCGTTTCACTCGCTAATTCTTATTATTCAAAGTCAATTGAAATATCTTTTGAGTATTAGGTTTTTGAGAACCACATAAAAATGGTTAGTTTTCAGAAAAATCGTATCGATTTTAATATACTTTTTTAAAAACCACTATATTTTTAATATATGAAAATTTATATTTTTTATGTAAGTCTTATTTTAGGTTTTATGACCTTAGATGAACACAACTTATTTTTTCATAGGACCAATAGAAGAACCACTATATTTTTTTTTTATTGAATCCATTAAAACCTTTATATTTTCAAAAGTTTTGTAATATAATAGATAGTATCCACCACACCTAGAGTGGCGATAACCTAATATTTGTGGCCATCTAGTATTTATTGTTATTAAAGTCTTAGATAATACAATTTAACACCTTAAAAAATAAAAGTGGGTTTTTAGATAATTTGTTGAAATTTTGTTAGGGCTTTTCAGTCTCTTGTTCATTAAAAAATTGTTAAAAAACAAGCAGCGAGGACAAAATGAGATTTACAGGTTAAAAGAATAATAAAAATAGATATGGAAATAAATGCAAGAGAATGACATTCAACTCCTTAGTCCTTTTTCTAATTAAATTCACTTTTACTTTTCACTGTATTGCTTCTTAAAAGACATACAGGCTTTTTTTATGTACGTCTCGGGTTAACACCATCTTCATGCATGTATTAAATTCTGTATTATACTTGTCGTCATGACAAATTTTCCTTATTAAATACATTATTTTAGTGTTGTAAATAGTAAAATGTAAACGTCAATGAAACGGTATCTTTTTTAAGGTATTGCATATCTAAATTTTTACAAATTCATCCGTTAATTTTAAGATTTGTAAAATTTTGTTTTATTTACTTATACAACAGATAAAAATAGATTTTAAGAATCTAACAAATTTATATGTATTACATCAAATATTTAAACATAAAATTCCAATGCTTAAATACTTGTGTATTTTTTTTTTTTTTATTTTTTTTTTTTTATTTTATTTTATAAATTTGGATTAATAACATAATTTAAATCGAAAATTAGTTATGAACTGAAGCATTGATATGTGTTAGGCTGCATACCAGCCGAGCTGAGCCGAAGCCTGGTCAAGCTCGGATCGGGCACATTTAAGTTATATGAGGCTCGAGCTCGAGCTCGGCTAGATTCGAGTTTTCTTGCACTGAGTTCGGTTCGAGCTCGTAAGGAAATATGCAAGTTCGGCTTGGACTCGAGCTCAACTCGTTTTTTGTCTAATGTGCCTGAATAAGCTTAAGCTCGATTTGAGTTCGTTAAGAAGCTCGTTTACTAATACCTTAGTGACATAGACTCGAGCCCGAACTCGTTTAATAAATGAGCTTAATATTAAGCTCTAGTTCGGTTGAGACTCGTTTAAAATTGATTCAAGTCAAGTTTTTAACAAGTTAATCCTGAGTAGCTCACGAGTAGCTTGGTTCGTTTGCACCCCAAATATTAGTATGATAGAAATAATTATTACATTCTTTAATGCTAACTTATTACATCTTTGTATAATGTGTCATTATAATTTCTAGCGCTCCCAAACTTTAGGTACTTATTTAAATTTTGTGTAAGCAATATATTTTGTTTTCTTATAAAAAAACTAATATATTGTGTTGAAGGTAGTTAAATTTCATACTTTTTGTACTAAAACTCAATTCTATTGAAATCTTTTGATGTTTTTTCTTAGATAAACACGAGTCGCAAATGGCAGCCCCAAAACGTAGCCAAATAACACCGAAACGACACACCGAATGCAACGAAGAGGAATTAGATTTTGAAGAAAAGAGAATAAACTACACAACCACTCCTTCAAGATGTTCAAGGGATATCCTTCCAAAACCCACCATCGTCACCACACCATCACCTCCATCTCCATCCAAGCGGTTCGAGGACGGTGATCCTTACCCACCATTGAGTCGTAACTCGGTGCTTCTTCATTTAATGGCATGCGGTAGCTCGATGGGGTTTAAAGGAAAAGCAGCTGATCATCATCATCATCAACAAACACCACCCAACATAGCGGCTAGGAAGAGCAGCTGTAGCTCTAGTAGTTTACATAAAGATGTTCTGTGTAAGGCGGCGGTGGCGGTAGCAGTGGGTGTAAGTGAGGAAGATGAGATATGTTGCATGTCGGAGAATCCACGGTTTGGGAATTTGCAGGCGGAGGAGAGGGAGTATTTCAGTGGGAGCATCGTGGAGACGATGACGACAGAAGACAGAGTTCAAGTGGAACCTATGTTGAGCAAGTCATCATCTTACAAAGAGGAAAGGTTTGTGACGCATGTTTTACAACGGGTTGTGCTATAAGTATCCCCTTAATTAATTTTTACCCCCTCCCCCCTAACATCAATCTAAACAAGATTTTGGATTTGATTTGACATTATTATTTTTTCGTTTTTTCATTTTTTGTTTTTTTTTGTTGTTTTATTTATTATTATTATTATTATTATTATTATTATTATAAATTTCGATAACCATATAAATTTCAGACAACATTTTAAAATTCATAACATTATAAATTCGGACGACATTATAAAATTCGAACGTCTATATAAAATGGAACAAAAGTAAAGTTTATTTTCAATTCGCATAACGCACCATTCAAATGTAATAACGAACCAATTAATATATCCGTAAAAAATAAAGATAAACTTTGTTTTTGTTCTGTTTCATATAATTGTTCGAATTTTATTATGTCGTCCAAATTTATAATGTCGTACAAATTTTAAAATTACATCCAAATTTAAAATGTTGTCCGAATTTTATACAGTTATTAAAATTAATAATAATAATAATAAATAAATAAATAAATAAATAAGAATTAAAAACAAAAAAATCACATCCGGTGGAATTGAAAAAAAAAAAAAAAAAAAAAAAAGAATACTTATAGCATCAGCCTTTATAAAACTACTTTGATATGTTTAGGGATAATCACATTAATTATCAGATCTGTAATGTGGTGCCAGGATTTCCAAGACAACAGTGTCAATGGTTGAAGATGAAGAGGAAGTGAAGAGAGAGAAAGCTGTTGCAGGGAAATGCATTCCAAAGAGATTTTGTTAAAAGCCCACAAAGATTTCACAAAGTCTTCATTGTATGTCGCATTTCCGGACTTTCTTTTTTAACTATTTGTTGTTTTCCTAATGGACAAAAAACCTGAAACAGGGTGGACTTTGAGTTCTAAAAAGCTGGTAAATCGTATTATTTGATCAGCACATGCTTAATCTGGCCTTTCTTGTCAATAGCAATGAGATTTCAATAATAATTAAAAAAAAGAAAAAAAAGAAAGAAGGCTAACTAGCATAGATTACAAAACAATATAAAAAAAATAGGTGTGATCAATTATTTTTATTTATTTTGTTATATGTTATTTTATAGTTATTTAAAATTAAATTTTATTCTATATGTTATTTTATAGTTTTTATTTTAATTTTATTAAATTTCATATAATATTTAAATATAATAGTTACAATAAATATAATAATAAATGTATATTTATATAATGATTTTTTTTTTTTAATTTTAAAATTTTAAAGGCTTGTTAGTTTTTTTTTTTTTTTTTTTTTTTTTTTTTTTTTTATCTAAATTATATGTATAAATTTAAAAGAGAAAAAAAAAACACTTTAGTTTTAATAATTCAATAGAATTTTTACTTTTCTTTTAAATTAAACCCTCATTTGTTTCATTTCTCAAATGTATACAACTTCTTATTTATTTTTTATTTTAAATAAACCAATATAATATATATGTTTTATACCAAATATAAGTATCTTTTACATTTTATTGTGACGTGCCATTTTACTGGAAATTATTTATTTATTTATTTATACTTTTTAAAACGAAGAAAATAATCCATTTCTCTTTTTCACTATTTTTTCACAAAAAAATAATAATTTTAAAAACTATAATTTAAAAACTAAATGTAACTAATTAAAAAATTGATTAATAAACACAAGAGTTAATAGGATAAAAATATTTCATTAGTTAAAAATAAAAATTACATAATAAAACTATTAAAACATAATTAAAAATTGCATAATAAAATCACACTGAATCGCCGTCCCAATCTTCAACGAACATATTTGAACATTCAATTGATTTGTCAAACAAATCATTATGTTAATCATCGACCACTTGTTGTGTATTAGCCATGTAAATATGTTCCATAAAATCCACGCACAATGAGTGATTGATGTTGCGATCATTTACTTCTCTTTTGTTTACCCTATAATCATGCATATCAACAACCACTCCTTCGACGGTTGGCAAAATTTGGTTTTCATCGTACAGACGTATCTTTTTTCCATCATCTTCTAAAATCATATTATGTAATATGATGCACGCACATTATGTTTTCGCAACCTTTTGACTTCCTATGATCGTTCCCCATCTTGCAATACTTGCGAATGGCTCTTAAGTACACTAAAGAATGCATGGCATGCAAAAATATCATGAGACATGATTTTTTCTAAAATAATCGACAACTCTTTATGATCACCTCGCATGTGTTAACTACACCATTTGTTAGGGCACAATGTCCAAGACTAATGTATGCAATCGATGCTATCTAGTATTCTTAGGAACACATATTTATTTGCGCAAAATGTCCTTTGCTGTAAACCAAAATAATAGCTTTAGCGGACGTTTACACATTTTCTTGTATGGTACATTCAGAGATCCTCAAACTACCCATTTCATTTCTCTACTCCTATGTCGTATGCTAACTGAAAATTGCAATTGTTTGTTTTTCGAGAAAAGGCTTTTCTAACTCTCCCGTCCCGTTTCAACTCAATATGGAAATTGATCCTTCAAGTCACCAACAATGCATAGAAATAACTCTTTCCTCAATTTACATATGTTTTTGGATTCGGAAGCTACTGTAATGAGCTTAGGTGCTAGAGAGAAACCTTCTGATGTTTACTCAGAGATTACAAGGTATTATGTGTGCACAACTTGTTTTAATATGTATTTAGATAGCTTAGTTTTTTTTTTTTTTTAATATCATTTGAACTCAAACTTTCTTATTAAATATTCTTTACTAATTGCCTAAAGTTCTATTTACTTGGTGGCTTGAATTCAAAGTGAAATGGCTTATAATGTGACTTAATCACTTAATATTTGCTTGATGAAGATAACCTCAATAAGTTACTTGGTGCTATATGTGTGGATTCTTCATTCATGGGGCAACAATTCTAATCCAACTTTTGGATTCAGTCTGTCATTAAGCTCATACTATTTTTCCCGACTTGGAAGCTTGATTGGTATCCAAATTACAACTGCACCGATGCACCATGTCAACCCTCTCTTACAATAGATATGCGTTACTTAGTTGGATATGAATTCAAATTTATGGGTATTGTTAACATCTAATTAGTTAAAAAGATATAGGTTGTTCTTTTTTTTTTTTTTTTTTTTTTTTTTTTTTTTTTTTAAGTTTTAATATGTAACATCCGGATTCCCAGGTATATTATTTTATTCATTTATTTTGAAGTTTGTTGAGGGACTCACCAAGTTGGTGCTTAGACTCGCCGAGTAGGGTCGCGGATTCTCATACGGGTTCATGACTGGACTCGGCGAGACCATGTTGTTTAATGAAACCCTAATTTCCAGGGTTTGGGACCTATTTAAAGGCCCTTAGGGCTGTCATTTGCGGCTACCAAACCCCATAGAGAAACCCTAAAAGAGTTAGAGCGATTGTGAGAGGAAAGGAGCCATTTCTTGATCTTTGTGGATTGATTCTTGCAAGAAGGAGGTGTTTCCAGCTTAGAGGAGACCAAGTAGCTGGTACATTTGTGGATTTCAAGCTAAACACTTCATCTTTGAGGTATTATATCGCCCCTTTATCTGTTGTGTTGAAGGAATCCATAGATGTAGAGTTTTCATGTCCTTTAATGGAAGAAATTGTGAGAACATGGCCCTTATTCACTTTGAGATTTCGGATCTAGATCCATAGTGGTCTAAAGAGCTTATCTCAGCTTGCTTTATGTTGAGCTATAGAGGTGTTGAGCTTAGGATGTTATTTTTGGGGCTAAATCACCAAGTGAAACCTTCTAGACGTCCCATGAGTGTCAAGATTCGAGCTTTACATGTTTATCAGGCTTGGGAAGATTTGATCTATGGACCAAAGGAACAGATCTGACCTCAGGAGGTCAATTGAGTTTGTGCATAGGAACTCGCCGAGTCCAAGGGCAGACTCGGCGAGTAGGGTTAGGGTTTCCCGTAAATTACTCAGTGAGTAGACCCGCCGAGTTCGGGGAATAACTCAGTGAGTCGGATAGGGATTAGAGGACTGGAGTTCAAGGTGGAACTTGCCGAGTTGATCTTGAGACTCAGCGAGTTGAGTCGGGGTGGCCCCGCGATTCATGCTAGGTGTGACTCGTTGAGCAAGGGGAGGGACTCGACATGCCAAACGAGACTAGGGAGTTAGTGGACACGTGTAGACTCGCCGAGTTTCCCAAGTGCACTCGACGAGTCGGGTCAAAGTTTGACCGTTGACTTTGGTTGACTTTTAGGGTTTGGATAACACTGAGGGACTTTGATCCAAAAGAGGGGTAAAATGGTCTTTTACCCTTCTCAGGGTGCCAAGAGAGGGATGAGTCTAGTCCTGCGAGTTATATTTATGAGAGTATTATTTTATGTGATTAGGCGGAGGCTAGATCGTATTTCTACCGAGTCAGAGATTTACCGAGACATCTAAGGTGAGTCTTCTCACTATACTTTACCTTGAGTGGTAATTAGAGTTATGTGACAGAGTTATTGTATGCTACTTATGTGTTGTGTTGCATTGCATCATTTCTATGTGATTTATGCCATGTGTAAATCAGAGTATATCAGAGATAGAACCGGAAGGTTCACAGAGCTAGGACCAGAGGGTCCACAGAGTTATAGCCTCGAGTGGCTAGTATATGTTATGTATGGTATATTGGGGAGCTCACTAAGCTTTATGATTACAGTGTTATGTGTTATGTGTTTCAGGTACCAGTGATGATTGCGGGAATGTGCCGACATGATTCATACACACGCACGGGATTTTATGTATTTTGATCTTGAGAAATATTTGTGAAACAAAGATATGATACAATGGGATTTTGTTAATAAATGTGTTTTAAAATGCGAAAAATTGTCTTAAATTTTACAGTGTTACAATTTCGTATCAAAGCCTTGGTTTGAGGGATTCGAATGCATCTTCAGGCGTATCTGAACTCAAACTGAGGATTTGAGGAAAATTTTGATAATAAAGTAAAATTTTAAAGAGTAAAAAGATTTTTGAGACAAACAGAGCAGAGCCGTGTGTACGATCAGCCAGCGCCCGTACGGTGATTTCCCAAAATACCCTTACAATAAGTGTTAACAGATACGTTATGCTATGCTATATGATGAATTATTTTATGCATGCCAGAGTAGACTAGGTATTCTTATTAGGACTAGAGTGGCCTGATATATGATGCCTTAGTCTAGGGGTTTTGTTGCTAGAGATGCTTGAGAGTGTTTAGATAGCAACGAGGAGCTTATGAGAGATCTGCTAGTGAGTAGCACATGATTAGAGAGACTAGAGTACTTAGGATTTGGGACTTTGGGAGGAGGACTTGGGATGAATGCTGATGCGGTATGGACGGTAGTATTGGGCCCGTACTACTGAAGATACCGGGTCAGTGCGCAGTCCAAGTAAGAATCCTTAGGATACCAAAGATCAAGTAGGATTGGGATATCGAGTGTGTGTAGACCTGAGCAAATTACTGATATCTTATGTTGTATTTCAGAGAGGCATCATGGTAGGGACACACCACAGACCAGTGACCAGTGGAAGGGGTGTGAGAGACGAGGAGCTCCACCAGATGACACACGATGAGGTGGATGCTGCCATCCGCGATGAGATTCCAGAGATGTTTGGGTCTATCAAGGCCACCATGATAGAGATATTTGACGAGAGACACGCTGTTCTTTCTGAGGCTGCTGTTGTTGTGGCCATTGCAGCTATAGCTGCGACAAGGCCGCAGGGTGGTGATGCGTTGCTGTTATGAGAATTCAGCAACACGAAACCACCAGAGTTCGATGGGACCCGGGACCCGATTGCAGCGATGAGGTGGATATCAGACATAAAGGGGTGTTTCTTTACTTGCTCAGCTCCTGAGCATTTGAGAGTCCGGTTCGTGCTGAACCAACTTTGCTTGGGAGCGAAGGACTGGTGGAAGTTTGTGACGGCGCATTATTCGCTTGTTGAGCTTGCTGTAGTGACTTGGGAGAGGTTCACTGCTATGTTCTGAGATAAGTACGTTCCCCAGGTGGAGAGAGAGCGTTTGGCCTAGGAGTTTCTGACCCTCAAGCAGGGTACTGATTCTGTCACAGTGATTACGAGGAAGTTCCATGAGCGGGTGATGTTTTGCCCAGAGCACGTGTCCTCCGAGCAGGCACGTATGAGGCGCTATTTGAGTGTTTTGAGGTGGGATATGCGGGAGCTCGTGGTGAACTCGACGTACCGGTCATTTGCTGAGCTTCCGGAAAATGCCCGAAAGAGGGAGATAGAGCTAGAAACCCAGGATAGGGAGGAGGCTGAGTCTCAGGGGAGGGATCGACGACCGACACAGTCTCAGCCGCCAGCCAAGCGGGCTAAGCCCGCTGATTCGAGATCTGGGAGCCAGAAGGGCCGCACTTGTGGCAAGTATGGCAAGAGTCACGATGGGGTGTGCAGAGCAGGGTCTTGCTACAAATGTGGAAAGGCGGGGCATATGGCCAAGGATTTCCCTAAGGGGTTTGCAATATGTTTTCAATGCAACCATACCGGACACCGGAAGGTAGAGTATCCACAGTTGCGAGGGACAGCTCAGTGAGCATCTTAGGGGTCTGCCCCTGCTGTGGTGAGAGCTATAGACAGTCGGCCCGTGAAGGCCGAGACACCGAAGGCACGAGGGAGAGCCTTCCAGTTGACTGTGGAGGAGGTCCGCGCAGCACCCGATGTCGTGGCTGGTATGTATTATTTCATATATTTACTTTTTCTTGAGATATTGTTCTTATATTATGATATGCATAGGTACTTTTCTTGTGAGTTCTGTACCTGCCTTGGTGTTATTTGACTCGGGGGCGAGTCGGTCTTTTGTATCTTTGACTTTTAGTCAGCACATCAGTATTAGTTAAGAGGCGTTGAGTCGACCCCTGATAGTTTCCATAGCTGACGAGAGGGAGGTGTATGCCACCGAGGTGATCCGAGGGTGTGTACTCGAGATTTTCGGCATTGAGTTTCCGATTGATCTAGTTCCTATTAGGATGGGCGACGTCTGTGTCATAGTGGGCATGGACTGGTTGAGCAAATTTGGATTAGTTATCGACTGCGAGAGACAGCTGGTGACCATACGAGACCTTAGTAGGGGAGTTCTGACAATATACGGTGAGGGTACGCGTTCTGGGTCGGCATTTTGTTCAGACGCTAGAGCGAGGTAGAGTCTACAGTAGGGCTGTAAGGGATTTGTAGCATATATGATGGATACGAGGGTTGATTTAGAGAGACCGAAGTCAGTAGATGAGGTTCCGATAGTACGTGAGTTCCCGGATGTATTTCCGGAAGAGTTACTGGGTGTGCCTCCCGAGAGGCAGGTTGAGTTCAGTATCGATTGGGTTCCGGGGGCTGCGCCTATCGCCAAGGCGCCTTATCGCCTTGCGCCTCCAGAGATGCAGGAGTTATCCTCATAGATTCAGGAGCTGCTGGGGAAGGGGTTTATTCGGCTGAGCAGTTCGTCGTGGGGAGCACCTATCCTTTTTGTTAAGAAAAAGGATGGCTCACACTGAATGTTCATTGATTACAGGGATTTGAACAAGCTAACGGTCAAGAACCATTACCTGTTACCGAGGATCGACGATTTGTTTGATCAGTTGCTGGGAGCATCATGGTTCTCCAAGATCGATTTGAGGTCGGGATATCATCAGGTGAGGGTGCGAGATGAGGACATCCAGAAGACAACGTTTAGGACTTGTTACGGGCATTACGAGTTCGTGGTGATGCCTTTCGGGCTCACCAATGCACCGACAGTGTTAATGGATCTCATGAACAGAGTGTGTAGGCCGATGTTGGATCGCTCGGTGATCGTGTTCATTGATGACATATTGGTGTATTCGAGATCCAGAGAGCAGCATGAGGAATATTTGAGAGAGATCCTCGGAGTTTTGAGATCGGATAGGCTTTATGCCAAACTCTCCAAGTGTGATTTCTGGTTACGAGAGGTCCAGTTCTTAGGGCATCTCGTTAACCAGAAAGGAATATTGGCCGATCCGGCCAAGATTGAGGCGGTGATGAGTTGGGAGGTGCCGAGGTCACCTACAGAGATCAGGAGTTTCCTAGGATTGGCAGGCTATTACTGCAGATTTATCAGGGATTTCTCCAAGATCGCCGTGCCACTCACCAAGTTGATCCGGAAGGGTGTTGCTTTCTCATGTGTACCAGAGCAACAGGCCACCTTCGAGACACTTCGCCTAAGGCTATGCGAACCCCCGGTGTTAGCCCTTCCGAAGGGAATGGAGGACTTCGTGGTGTAATGTGACACATCGATATTAGGGTTGAGAGCGGTGCTTATGTAGAGGGGGAGCGCGATATCATATGCATCGAGGCAGCTGAAGCCTCATGAGACAAGGTATCCCACCCACAATCTAGAGCTGGGAGCAGTAGTGTTTGCTCTCAAGATCTGGCTTCACTATCTGTATGGGGTCCGGTGTACCATATACATGGATCACAAGAGCCTGAAGTACTTGATGGATCAACCCAACCTGAATATGCGGCAGAGGAGATGGTTGGACGTGGTAAAGGATTATGCTTGCGAGAACCTGTACCACCCGGGTAAGGCTAACGTGGTAGCCGATGCCCTGAGCCGTAGGGCGGAAAGCGCCCCAATGCGGGACGTTTGAATGAGATTAACAGTGATGACTCCGGTGTTGGACACCATTCGAGGGGCCCAAGCTGAGGCTGTGAAACCAGAAAACCAGAAGAGGGAGCAAGTTATCGGGTAGGTATCGGAGTTCGTTACTGATAGCCAGGGGCTTATGATATTTCAGGGTCGGATTTGGGTACCGTTTGTGGGCGGGACGCGTACCATTTTGATGGAAGAGGCACATCGATCGAAGTTCTCGATCCATCCCGGGGCCACTAAGATGTATTTGGACCTGAAGAAGGTGTATTGGTGGCCCTGTATGAAGAGGGACGTTGCGTGGTTCGTTGAGAGGTGCCTAACCTATTGTAGGGTTAACGCCAAGCACTAGAGACCGCATGGTAAGTTGCAACCGTTAGAGGTTCTCGAGTGGAAGTGGGAACAGATTACTATGGATTTTATCACCAAATTGCCGAGGACTGCGAGAGGCATCGATGCAATTTGGGTGATTGTAGACAGGTTGACGAAGGTTCATTGCATCATGATAGCCACAATGAACGCCGAATTCCAAAAGTCCTATGAGGACATGTATCCGTACGAGATGCATCAAGACTTATTGGAGTGATACCATCAAAACGCAAGGCAGGAACGTTACGAGATCTTCACTAACAAGATCTCTGCTAAAATGGGACATGGAGAATCTCTAACCGTACATTTGCAAAAGATGCAAAGGTATGTCGATCGTCTTTGCAAGTTGAATGTCGACTTTGGGGAAGATTTGGCTATTGACATGGTACTTCATTCCTTGCCTCTGTGTTACAACCAATTTAGGATGACCTACCACATGAACAAGGAAGAGGTCACCCTAAGTAAGCTTCAAGGTCTCCTAAGGGTTGCTGAGAGCAACCTCAAGGACAAGTCTGTTGCACCCACTCCCAATCCATCTGTTGCTCCTGTTTTGGCTATTGGGTAGGGAAGGGGTAAGAAGAGGAAGGCTCCGTCTAAGAACCACCGCAAGGGAAAGTCCCGAGATGGTTCCTCTTCTTATGGGACCAAAGTTGATCCAGCTAAACCTAATCCTAACCCAAAGGAGGCAGAGTGCCACCATTGCCACAAAATAGGGCATTGGAAGAGAAACTTCCCAGAATACCTGCAAGCCATCAGTGAAGGAAAGATCAAGCCATCTTTCGCAGGTATTTACACAATTAAATCTAATGATTCATCTCATGCTATTTCTTGGGTCCTCGACACCGGGTGTGGTTACCACATTTGTTCTGAATTGCAGGGACTAAGAAGAAATAGGGATGTGGAGAGTGGAAGAATAAATCTAATCATGGGGAACAGAAGATCGTCACCTATGACTAAGATTGGAGTGTATTCTTTAGTGCTTAGTAATGGATTATGTTTAGATTTGAATAATTGTTGCTACTCGCCAGAAATGACAAGAAACATCATTTTGTTTCATGGTTTGTTTAGACAAGGATTTAGATTTTCTTTTAATAATGAGAATGGTTCAATTGATTCTTATCTAAATGGCGTCTTATATTTTGAAGCAATGCCATATAATAGAATTTATGAAACTGTTATGATTGTAGATAACCTAGGAAATGATGTTTTATACATGGATTCTTCCAATAATATGGATAAAGCATCCTTGTGGCATTGTCATCTTGGACATGTCAACAAGAAGCGGATAGCCCAACTCCAAAAGGATGGAGTGTTGGAGTCATTCGACCTTTGGGAAGATGATACATGCGAATCTTATTTACTTGGAAAGATGACCAAGTCACCCTTCACTAGCACATGTGAAAGGGGTGAGGGTTTATTGGACCTCATACATACCGATGTATGTGGACCCTTTAGATCAACCACAAAGGATGGGAACCGCTTCTATGTGACTTTTACCGATGACTATAGTAGATATGGGTGTATTTACTTAATCAAGCAAAAGTCAGAAACGTTTGAAAAGTTCAAAGAATTCAAAAATGAAGTGGAGAATCAATTGGGCAGGAAAATCAGGATGCTTCGATCTGATCGAGGAGGAGAGTACCTAAGTCTTGAATTCCATGGCTATCTCAAAGAATGCGGAATAGTTTCGCAATTGACGCCACCTAGGACACCGCAGTTAAATGGTGTGGTAGAAAGGCGTAATCGAACCTTGTTAGACATGGTTCGTTCTATGATGAGTCGTGCTTCACTGTCTATCTCATTCTGGGGGTATGCCTTAGAGACTGCCGCCCATATCCTTAACCGAGTCCCTATGAAGAAGGTTGCCAAAACACCTCACGAGATGTGGACAAAGAAAGGTCCCTCGTTAGAACATATCAAGGTTTGGGGTTGCGAGGCTTTCGTAAGACAAGATACTCACGAAAAGCTCGAACCTCATAGTGAGCAATGTATTTTCATCGGCTACCCGCATAAATCCTTTGGATATCTCTTCTATAGATCGAGTGACATTATTGTCTTCGTTGCGAGGGGAGGGGTTTTCCGAGAGCGATAACTATTAAGCCAAGGAGACAGTGGGAGGCAAATCGAGCTTGAAGAGATTCAAGAATCGATTGATGAAGGAAACTCTACCGCTGGCTATCAACCCGAGGAGGAAACTCCGGTTGAACCTATTGACCAGTCCTTACCTCTTAGACGTTCTGAAAGAGTTAGAGTTCAACCCTAGTTTTATGGTTTTCATATTATTACCGAAGGGGACACATATATTAGTGATGGTACATTAATAAATCTAGATGAACCTAATAGCTTTAAGGAAGCCATGGCAGGCCCGGAGTCTGCAAAATGGAAAGAGGCAATAGGCAGCGAGATCCAATCCATGTATGACAACCAAGTTTGGAATTTGGTTGATAATGTGCCCGGACGTAAGACCGTTGGGTGCAAATGGATCTTCAAGAAGAAGACCGACGTGGATGGAAACGTACACACATATAAGGCGCGATTGGTTGCGAAGGGCTTTACTCAAACTCCCGGAGTTGACTATGATGAGGCCTTCTCACCAGTTGTGAAGATAAAGTCTATTAGAGTGATGCTAGCAATTTCCGCATTTCATGATTATGAGATTTGGCAAATGGATGTCAAGACCGCTTTCCTTAATGGGAAGTTGGCTGAGGATGTTTACATGACTCAGCCAGAGGGTTTTGTTGATCCGAAGCATCCAAATAGAGTGTGTAAGCTTGAAAAGTCCATTTATGGACTTAAGTAAGCGTCTTGCAGATGGAATCTTTGCTTCGATGAGAAAGTCAAAGAGTTTGGATTTGTACGAAGCGAGAAAGAATCATGTGTATATGTCAAAGCCAGTGGGAGTATAGTCAGATTTCTCGTTTTGTATGTCGATGACATACTGCTCATAGGAAACGACATTCCAACTCTGCAGGAGGTTAAGTCCTGGCTCGGGAATTTCTTCGCTATGAAGGACCTCGGAGAGGCTTCCTATATTTTGGGAATAAGGATAGTGAGAGAAAGAAGTAAGAGACTAATAGGACTTAGTCAGAACACTTACTTAGATAAGGTACTAAAACATTTTAGTATGGAAAATTCGAAGAAGGGAGAATTACCGATACGAAGTAATGCCAAGTTGAGTAAGACTCAAAGTCCGAGTACCGAAGCCAAGATAGCAAAGATGAGCCGAGTACCTTACGCTTCCGCAGTTGGCTCAATCATGTATGCTATGACTTGTACTCGCCCTGATGTAGCCTTTGCTTTGAGCATGGTTAGTAGATATCAAGGAAACCCTGGCAGAACCCATTGGATTGCGGTCAACAATATCCTTAAGTACCTTCGAAGGACCAAGGAATGGTTTTTCATCTTCGGGGGGAGTGATGACTTGAAGGTGCGAGGGTATAGTGACGCCAGTTTTCAAACCGACAGAGACAACTACCGTTCGCAGTCGGGCTGGGTCTTTACTCTTAATGGAGGAGCAGTAACTTGGAAGACTTCCAAGCAGGAAACCGTAGCTGATTCAACGTGCGAATCAGAGTACATTGCAGCGAGCGAAGCGTCGAAGGAGACAATATGGTTGAAGAACTTCATTGGTGATCTTGGAGTTGTGCCTGCCATAAAGGAACCTATGGAAATTTTCTATGATAAGAAAGAAGCGATTGCCTTGACCAAGGAACTGAGGGATCATGGTAGATCTCGTCATATCGACAGAAAATATCATTTCATTAGACATCGAGTAGAAGAAGGACACCTCGTGGTAAGGAGGATATCATCAGAAGATAACCCAACAGATCCACTTACGAAGGGACTGAGTAGGGTTAAGCATGTGCAGCATGCTAAAAGTATTGGGCTGAAAGATGATATTAGATTGGATTAGATAATTTTAGAAACTTGTAATAGATAAATGTAATATAACATTTGATGAATAAATAAAGGAGTATTATTTATAAGTAAAGTTACTGTCTTATGTTAAATGTTTAACTATTGTTTCACTTTGCATGTTTTGACTTCCAGAATAATTGAGTTTATTTAGAATAATGGAATTATTCAAACAATCCACAATAATTCATATGTTGGAAGTAGGTATGAATGAAGATTATCATGAATTGGTATGTAGATTGTCTAAACGGTATTAGACATAGCAAAAGTTTTCTGCAACGTTCATGAGTGCTTATGAACTAGTTTTGAGCATTGGAACAAACCCGCGCTTGCTGGAATCAACTTATGGAATTTGACGAAAAGGTTGATCGCAAGACGATAATATCATATGGTCTTAAAACCTAGATATATAGTTTGTTATTTGTTAATTGGTTGTACATTGATAACGCGAAACCGCATCAGTAAATTGATGTTATCAAAACACATTGTTGTGTATAATTGATTAATGAATAAGTAAATGCATATAAGTCGAATTTTATCTGTTACTTTTATCCTAAGAGGGTAAAAGCGATATCTCGGCCGCTCGATGATTTGATTTGATTTATGTGTCGGGCTCGGTGAGAAATAAATTGATGTGTTCGATTAAGTTATATGTCGAATAAATCTGAGATCGAGAAACCAACTGCTGGACAACTGGTTCCATAGAATTGTCCGCATGATATCTAAACAGAGGACTGTACTATCCCTTATCTAAAGGTTAGGATTGACAAGATCAGAGTTTGACAGCGTCTTTGGGAGCTACGATTGCTAATCGGATTATGCTTGTATATATAGTTACTAGGCTTATCCAAGTGGGAGACTGTTGGAATAATGTCTAAGGCTGCAACTATATTTGGCAAGTATTTGACCCGGTTATGCATGGTCCTTTTGGGTTGCCTTCACCATAGCAACTTGACAGGATGATTTATAATGAGAGAAGAAATATTATTAATATATTATGAGAATAATATAAGGAATAATAATATTGTTATTTGATTAATATAAGTCATAAATTAATTAGGAATTAATTTGGTGACTTAAAGAGATTAATTGAGTAAAGGGGTATAAACTGTCAATTGTATGATAGTTGTATTTTGAGCAGTGACTCCTTAGGGATAAGGGGTGGACGAATTTAGGGTTTGGAAGAGCCTAGAATTCGTCCAAGGCTTATCAATAAGGAGATTGGATTGCATAGGGCCTAAGTTATCCAATTAGGGTTTAAGGGTGAAACCCTAGGAGGCTCACTAGTATAAATACACACATAGGGTTGAGGAAATCGGCACCCTTTGTATTGGAGAAACCCTGGCCGACTTTTCTCACCCTCCTCTCTCTCTCAAATCATCCTCTTGCTAATTTGGTGTTTGTAAGCCATTAGAGGAGTGACATTTGTGACTCTATGCTCCAAGGACAAGAAGATTCAAGAAAGTAATTCAAGGTAATCTTTCAGATATGATTTCTTATGTTATTATACTAGATCTATCAATCAAAGTCTTGGATACATTGCATGTTCAATTAGAGAAACCTAGATCCAAGCATTAGGGTTTGTATGTGCACATAGGAATGTTCTTATGGCTCAAACCCATCAGTTTTGCTATAATTAATGGAGAAAATATTATACTTCATTTCAAATCTAAAGGCTTAGATTGTGGAATTTTAATCATATTTAGTCATATATATGAATGTTATGTTGGAATGGTTCAACATGAGGAAATTTTATATATGGAAAGGATAATTGCATTCTCAAAATTTAGTTATGATTACAACATCCCTTTTCATGATAAAAATTGTGAGAACATGGCAATTAAAAATATTATAGCAAAAGACTGGTAAAGTATCACGTCTTTATGTAAGACGTTATGAATCATGTCCCATACGCTTCGGGTATAGGATCGATTGCATATGCTATAATGTTTGATCGTTCTAAAATTTTCCAGATGCTTAGCGCATTAAGAGGGAAAAGGGACTAGAACGGTTTTTTACTGTAATTGTTAAACAACTATCAAAGAACGATCTAAGGTTCGCCAAAGATTTGTTGCTTGTGAGTAGTTGGAAGTATAGTGTTGGATGGTCCATATCGACATTATTGTGAATAGATAAGAGTCTGAAAATGAGTTGTCGTATGGAAAATATGGAAATGTTTCCATATTGGGAGTTGGAAATTAAGAATTTATGTCTAGATTAGAAAATTTTTATGCAAAAAGGATGTTCAAAGGAATGTACTTTGAGTGAGACACATCACATCTATAGAATTGTTTTGTAACAATTTATGATGGAGAACCTTGTTATTTCATTGGCCAAGTCATGGTCACTTTTGTGCTATGACTTTACGAAAGGATCGTTGCATAAAATGTTAGAATCTCACATATTCTAGTAGTGGCAAGAACCTTGTATTCTTACACTATCGTTGAGGATTAGGAATTGTGAAATGAGCATCATTGGAAAAGTTTTCAATTGATCTATTTCACCAAGCATGGACCATAGAAAACATAGTGTGCATGCTCAGAGCATGGGACAGCTATTGTTGTAATTCAAGTAATAAGTTGATTTTCTGAAACAGTAAACAATAAATAATAAGTAATCAATATGTTGTTTAAATGAAAGTGTTTTATTTACGCTCAAAAGCTTTGGGGCCATATAGGATTAAATATTATTGTTGTGTTTCACTTTGCATGTTTTGACTTCAAGAATAACTGGGTTATTCGAACCTCCACAGTCGGTCATACGTTGGAAGTAGATATGAAGGAAGACTATCATGAATCTGTCAGTAGATTGTATAGAGTGTTTAGACATAGCACAAGTTTGCTACAGAGTTCATGAGTGCCTTGATAAGATTAGAGTATAGGATTAAACCTAAGCTCACTTCAATCACTTCATGGTTTTTATCACGAGTGATTATGAGACGATAACATTGTATATTCTTGAAACCGAGACGTGTGAGTTGTAATTACAATTTGGTTGCACATTGATAATATGTAAACGCACTAGTAACTTGGTGTTATAAAACATATTGTTGTGTGTGATTTGATGAGTAAGAGCAAGCGAGCATTTGAGTCAAAGTTTATTAATTCCTTTTACCAAAGTGGGATAAAAGTAATATCTGTGGGCCCCTCGATGATTTCGTGATGACACCTGAAGCGCTTGGCCAAGCCGAGACTAAGTTGATGTGTTCAATTGTAGTCTATTGTCAATCGTCATAAATCGGATGTCGGGAAGCAATATGGAGATAATGATTAAAATCCATGACTCGTGTCTATACGATATTTTGAGAATGGAGGAATATATGATCCCTTATCTAAAGGACACACGTATCTGATAAGATCACTGTTGATAGCGGCTTTTGAAAGCCACGATTGCTGATCAGGTTCTGAAGTTATGCAAAATAGTTATTAGACTTATCCAAGTGAGAGACTGTTGGATTAGCGTCTAATTCCATAACTATTTTGGCATGTACTTGACTCGATTATGAGCATGGTCCTTTTGGGTGCCTTCACCATAGTAACTTGTAGGAAGAATTAAGGAGAGAGGAGATTAATTATGATTTATTAATATATTATAAGAATAATATATTAAATGAGAAATCATATTGTTTAATTAATATTAGTCAAGAATTAATTGATAATTAATTTTGTGGCTAAAAGAGATTAATTAAATATAGGGGATTGGACTACAATTATTGGATAATTGAGTTATTAGGCTAAGGAATGCTAAAGGAACAAGGGGTGAACGAAATTATGATGGGAGCCCATCATATTTTCGTCCATGGGCTTATCTAGAAGGTTCCGTGGGCTGCTTAGAGTTTAAGTTGTCTATTAGGGTTTTGACTGAAATCCTAGCAGCCCACACAAGTATATAAATGACCCCTTAGGCCCCAAAAATGTGAGTAACTAATTCCTTAGGGTTTCTATATGTTTTTGGGTGCCTCTTCCATTCTCTTCTTCATCTAGTTATTTAGGTGTTTGTGACTCCATTAGAGGTGCAACACTTGAGGTACTAAGCTTTCTGAAGCCAAGGATTAGATTGTTATTGATATATAACAATCAAAGGTTAGATCTAAACCCTATTTTATGTTAATATGATTAATTGTATGCTAGATCTAGGGTTTATAGCTTTGGATATTCAATTGCATGTTCATTAGACAAACTAGATCCAAAAGCTATTAGGGTTTGCATGTACACCATAGGAATGATGTATTGCTCGAAACCCATCAAGAATGGCACAAAGTTGTCTGTTTTTAGGGGTACTAAAACGTTACTAGACATTCACCACTGTCTATATCAGTTTAATATAAATCTTGCACAAGTAGGGGATTGAAAGATCTTGTATGCTCAAGATTCATATTAAAATGATATTACTAATTAATATATGATCCTAAGGGTCACACTAACAACAACTTGATACAATTGAATATTTATTAGAAATTGATTTTAATAAATATTCAATAAACTATTATAACTAATTGGAAGTTGTTTATTTCTTAGAAATGATAGTTTCCATTAGTAAGTAACATAATATATCATATAGTATGATTTATTAACTCTTGTACATCTTTTTAGAATAAAAAGACTTTTTGTCTTTTTCCCAAAAGTTAAGTTTTATATTCTATAAGAGAGTTTATAAAATTTATAAAACTTTGACTTTCTTTTATAAATCCTCTGACTAATTAGACTACTCATAGTATTTTGACTATTTTAAAGAAATGTAAAGCATGACTTGCAAGCATGGGGAACAAGATTGTCTAATGTCATAAAGTGCTTAATGGGATATGGACTCTTGGATATTGATTCAACATTAAAGACTACACATGAGGCTTTCATTTTTGGTCATTCTTTTAAGCCAAAAACATATCTCTCTCACTCTCTCACTCGCTCACATTCTCTCTCTCTCTCTCTCTCTCTCTCTCTTTATTCTCTTTAGTTTTTGTTCATTTACTTGAAGAACACTTCCATTTTTTGCTCTCTTGAAGTTCATATTTGGATATGAACTTTTAGATTAAGAGTTTAAAGACTAGCATCTTAAATCAAATTAAGTTCTTATTAGTGTCTCAAAGGTTCCACATTCTCCATAAACTTCTAAGCCTCCCTTTGAGGATCCAAAGTGTACAAAGGTTGTTAAAGTCTTCTTCTTCTTTGGTTCTTGTTTCTTTCCAGACTTTTTAAGAAGTTCCTATTGGGTTTTTATTCAAAATTTGTTTCAAAAACATAAACAATGCAACAAAAGGCTTAAGATTTGAACAAAATAAAACTAGTTTTATTCCCACAAAAAGATCATTTTGCAAGAGTTAGAAAGATTAAAACAACCATAGAATAGAAAGCATGAAAACCTTTGAAGACCTTGATGCTCATGGGAGGTTGGAAGTTGATGAAGATGACATGAAACTCTAACACAAGAGCTCTCTAGAAGTATCCACTACGCATGAGTAGAACCATCAAAACATGCTTGTATACACTTGTAATTTGTTGTTCATAAGCCTTTGAAATATATACCAAATATATTTTTCAAAGGTCAACCAGAAAAAGGGACATAAATCTAGCAATTATTTGCAAAAAAATGGAGAAGAAGGAGATGGTTGAACATCGAAATTTGGTAGCCTCTTATGATCACTTTGCTCTTGTTTTTTGTCACACCCCCAAACCGAGACGACGGAAACGTTTAGGGGCGGAGGACGTCATGTACAATATCATCACAATTAAATAATAGTAATCAAAGCAACAACAACCATTGTATTAAATATATATACTGTTTACATTGTATTTGAAACATAGCTTGAATGACTCCAAATGTATATAGTAAAAACTAAGACTAGAAGCTATTACGCTCCGTCTTCTTGATAACCTACGTGTGTACCTGCCTACTGGTTTCCTGAGAATACATGTAATTTTGAAAGAGCATCAACATTTAAGTTGGTGAGTTCAAAAGCATTTTGTTTTATAAAAAAAGTTCTTTGCTCCTTAAAAATGTTCATAGGTTCCTCCAGAAAATCCTATATTTTCTTAGAAAATGAAATGTAGTCTTAGGCCATTCGGACCAAAATGTATAAATGTTATCGTATTTTTAAGTAGTAGTATTACATGGATTTTTAATCTGTATAAAAACCATTTGAATACATGATTTCCGAATGAAAGTTGTTTTGTACTTGAAAACATCGTAATGTAGTTTTATGATGATACAACCCTTATGTATGCATGCTCTCAGGTAACTGTTACTCTAGCTATGTAAGTTTCTGTGTCATAAAAGAGTGTGCTCCTAGAAAATCCTATAGCTTCCATCTAAAATCCCCCAGTGTATGAAGTTATAGAAGAATCGAGATCAATTAACCCATCAAACATAATGGGTCTGCCTGAAACCCACAACCACACAAGGAACAAGATCTAAGGCAGACCCAACCATTTCCAATTCGATCACATATAAATTTTATTTAACCCTGCTGTATACACATAGCAAATATGGATGGAATCCAACTATTCTAAATGATATGTAGTCTTAACTACCCTAAGACCGATGAGAGTGAGTGTTTCTTCCTAGAGATAGTATATATTCCAGTTATACATATATAGAACTTCTTATCTTTGTAAATGTATTGTATGTTCAAGAAAAATCCAATATTTTCCTTATAGAGTGAGTTATAGTATTAGAGCTCATGACCAAATTGTACAAGTATCTTCCATACTTATGATAGTAAGAGCAGTTTTTAAATAAATGGAAACCCTTATAAGTGTAAGAATTCCCGTAAACTATATGTGTCGTTGTTTCCCTATATGAGTTATTATAACCATGTGATTGACATAGTAAGCCTGTTACGACGTTCTCCAGGCGTCGGAATGTTTTGATAGATGTCACCCAAGACCTTCCGGTCTAGCTATTGTATGCCACTTAGGGTGAGGGGTTGTCAGTCCCAATATAGATCTATACACAAGTATCACACTCTGCCTACAAGAGCTTATGGTTATGATATAGGGATTTAAACAACACTCAATGAGTACAATGAAGTAGTGTCTCACAAATTTGATCCAACAAGTTTACGCATGGTGTAAATGAAAACCCTTTTTGAAATGTAAGAATCCCCGTAAAATATATGTGTCGTTGTTTCCCAATGTGAGTTATTATAACCGTGTAGTTGACATAGTAAGCCTGTTACAACATTCTTCAGGTGTCAGAATGTTTTGGCATTTGTCACCCCAGACCTCCCGATCTAGTTATTGTAAGCTACTTAGGGTGCGGGGTTCTCAATCCCAATATATATCTATACAAAAGTATCATGCTCTCCCTACAAGAGATTATGGATATAATACAAGACTTTAAATAGTACTCTATGAGTAAAATGAAGTAGTGTCTCACAACTGGATTTAACGGGTTTACGTGTAGAGTGAGTGAAACCTTCCTTAGTATGTTTGTAGTGCTAATGTACCATAAACTATACTCATTATAGTTTATCATATGTGTATTTTCCTTAGTTTGTTTGTAGTAGTAATGTACTATAAACTATACTTATTATAGTTTGTCTTGTATGTTTGTAATGATGAAGAGCCCTTATGTGAATGTCTATTTCTGTTTCATCTAGATAAACTAGCATGAAAATAAACCCAATGTACAACTTTTTATTATTATACACTTTGCTCAACAAATTACAAAGTGTTAATAAACTTGTAAATTGTTTTTAACTAGTTTTAACTTTTTTGTCCCAGCTTTGTAAAAATCACAGAAAAATCATTGTGAGTCAAAATATGAATCCATAAACTCTAAAAGCTCAGAAAATGTGTCTAATATGCTTACAATTTTTACTATGATTTTTAATGGTCTCTAACCAGTGTGAAAAGGGTCATCTTCACTGACTGGTCTGAAATCATTTCTAAAATGATAGACAGTTTTGTAAAAATCACCATAAATTGTAGAAAAATCGTATGAACATGTGTAACTAGTCATTTGAAAGGTATAAACCTGAAATATTTTCATATTGAGCAGTTTTGAAAGTTATGGAGTTTAAGATGGTCAAAACAATTCGTGATTAAGCCATAGCTTTTCTGTTGAAAGTTGTCATTTGAGTTTAAGCATGTTTTGATGTTGTAACTTGTATTATCCCACATAAAACTAGATGAAAACATGAAAAGAAAGGGGGGTATGAACTCACCTTCTGTGATTTGTTGAAGAATGGAAGGTTAAAGATGAAGTGATTCGAGTCAAGAACACTTGAAAGTTGCTTGAAGATTTGAAGATCCTAGGAACAAATATGTAAATATTTGTGTAAATGATCACGAGTTGTATGGAGATTGTGTATAGGTTTAGAGAATATACTTACCAATCTAGGGGAGGAAAGTTCATGAACTTTATGGGGAAGTTGGCTTCCAGAGAAAGAGACATAGAGAGAGAAATTTTTCTTTGGAGGGAAGAGTGAAATCTTGGAAGAGAAATGAAACAAATCTCTTGGATTTGTTTATAAAAGTTGATTGGATGGGAAGAGTGTTGAAGAAGCTAAATAAATTGACTAGCTAGATGTGAATAGTGACATAAAGTTGATGTGGGGATGGCTTGGTATCATAACTTTATGGGAAAAGTCAAAGAGTAACTTTATGTCCTTTTGATCTTATTCTAAGCACTTGTAAGATTTATATCTGATAAATCTACATGATTTGGTTAAAATATGAGTTTGGAGGGTTTAAAATGATAAGAATATGAATTGGGTGAAATTCCTACGTTAAAATCATCAAATACAGGCTTAAAATGCTAAAGTGGTCAAAAACCGGGAAGAATATGTGAAGTTTCAAGGCCTCCAGTAATCCGAGAGTGCTCGTGGACTAAGAAGGCAGCGACACACGAAGGTAGGTTCGTAGTTGGAGGGCTCGTGGCCTAGCAGGGTATGTAATGGTGCTTCATAGAGTTGTTATATCACTCACCGTGCTTAGGGTTTAGAATTTCTGAACATATGAAACTTCTGAGTGACACGTTGTATTATGATAGAGAGTTGTACATACGAAAACATAGACTATCCCCTATCATACAAACACTAAATGAGCTTATTGGTTTGACCTGTTGACTTTTATTGACTTCATCTTGACCAGAATTTGACGGTTGTCACATCATCCCCCCGTTAGAAGGAATTTCATTCCGAAATTAACATTTCAATTGGGACTTCAAGGGTTGGGGAAAAGTTATGGGCATTTTTGTTTCGCCTAATCTTCTCGATCTCAAGTGAATTTCCGGTCCTCGCTTGACATTCCAGTGGATCTTCACTATTGCATCTGTTGTTTTGATCGACATAGAGTGTGTGGGTTTGGGTTTAGTTGTCTACGTTCGTCCGAAGGGTAGGATGTTCACTTGTAGGCTTGGGCAACTTCGTCCATGAAGTTCATAGTAGGTCTCCCACCCAGTTCTTCCATTATTGCCTCGCATATACAAGTCAAATATAATTAAGATTGATAAGACTGTCGGATGACGGTGTTGGAACTTCTTATTGTAGCGGGTGTTAAGTTGATTAAGAAGGAGTGATTTATTAGGGAGATAGGGCATTCAACGAGTACGTTTTTAGTGCTTTCAGTTTTATCTTTGTTATTACTATTGCGGACATTTAGTACCGCATTGAATGGATATTCGCTATATGAAGATCCCGATAATTGCTCATGAATGTTCATATTATGATCTCTACTAGGTCCTTCCATAATCGCTTGGGGTCTACCATTCACATATAATTAAGGATGATGAGATAGTCGATTGAGTGACTTTGACCTAACTCTACAACTAGGCAAGGAATAGGAGTTAAGGCGGAATTACGCACCCTAAGTCTGTAAAATCTTAATTACATGACCCTAATGTTTATACTAAGCCATCATGGCTTAGCTGGAAGGACCCTTAGTTTTATATTAATGTGGACTTTTGTACGGACGATGAAGTAATTTATGTTTAAGATTTAGTTGCTAGTAGTTTTCGTAAATTATTTTTGTTTTAACATAATTTCATCTGGGAGACATACCACTGCTTGTAGGTGGTTCCGGAAGAGTTTCTCATGTGGGGATCATCAACACTCTTCCATCTTTTTCCGAGTTCCATGTTGTTGGATAGTCCTTCTTGAAGTGTCCAATTTCCCACACCTGTAACAGGCCTAGCTTACACCAATGTCGGGGATCTGGGTGATTGGTTTTGCCGCTGACCTACAGAAACGGACAGTGTGTCCCTTCTTGTTGCATTTTTTATAGTGCATTACTCAGCAAACTCCTTTGTGATGGAAGTTGCACTTGATACACTTTAGAAGGTTTCCAACATATTGATTGGGCTGTGCCGGAGTGGTAGATGTTGTGGCTGTAGGGACTGCCACAAGTTATGGTCTCTTGGGAGGACCTTGAGTCGAACTGCTCCCTTTCTTATTCTAAAATTTTTGTTTCTTGTTCATAGATTTGTGGTCTGAAGTGTCTTTGTCAGTAGACACTAGTCGGTGTCCTTGGTTGCTATTGCGACTAGCATTGTTGGTACAATTTTCGAGGTCGCTTGTGTTGTTAAAGTTGAGTTGTGCCATGACGACTGTCACGGCGGCTGTGATTGCAGCTTGAAAAGTATCGTAGTCTATTTGCAGAATTGCCGTTTTGCCAGTTGGCTGGTTACTTCCTTGTGAAGGCATGATTCTGCTGCATGAAGAGAAATGAGCACGTTAGCAACCACGGCCGTTTCCAGTCGTATTCCATCTATTTATATATATAAATATATAAAATTTTCATCTTGTTGAACTCTTCTCAATGTTCCTACCAACATCCCGGAGATGTACTTATAATTGGGAGTAGAAGTAGGTATTTTACAATTTTTAGGTTTACTAAAATAAACTATGGATGCCCAGGGCTTTATTCATGGTTAGGATGGTTAGCACCATCACCCAACCCATTGGTACCACTTGCGTGGATTTGAGTCATGGTGGTTGTTACAGCGACCTGAAAGACAGTAGTTTTGTACAGTGGAGGATTTGTTGACGTGTTGTTGAGGGCGCATAATAGGTCTATGGGGAGGCACCCTTCTACCATGCGGGGTTTTTTTTTTTTTTTTTTTTTTTTTTTTTTTTTTTTTTTTTAAATTTTTAATTTTTAAGATGAAATGGTGGTAAGTCCTTTGTAGTAATTATAAGTCTAAGTGTCGTTGCACTTAGTTATCTTAGTTTTGTGTGTATCATGTTCCGACTTTTATAGTGTTTTGAAAACAATTCATAACAGAGGTTGATGATAACAGACTTAAGAATTTTTAATAGTAATCACCCTCAAATGAAATATCGTGACTTGATTCACAATTACTAACAGCGATGAAAGAGGCAATAAGCCCAAAACATAGGGTGAGTGGTATAATTACTAACCCACTAGTTATGTTTGTTTATTAATTATTAGTGTGATGCATAAGGAGTTCGACTTCCTAACATGATTGAAGAATGGTCTCTTCTACTCTCTGTCCTAGTTATGGTTTCCCTAGACTAGACCCAAATACCCGCGGGGGGGGGGGGGGGGGGGGGTCTCCGGTTTGTTTCTGATAGGGTAAGGCTAGTGATCTGTCTAGTGCCTTTCTTTTCATTCGATCTTTTCTAAAAAATTCTCCTCGAGAATCCTCTTTTGGTTCTTCCTTGGCTCCTCTGTTGGCTGCGGTAGTAAGTCCTATGTTACATGCCATACGTCATACGTCATAAGCCATATGCCATAAACCACATCCCATGTACCTTAAACCCTAAGACCCAAGCCATATTTCATAATCCATAATCCATAAGCCATATGATATAATCCATAAACCTTCAATCCTAAGTAATAAGCACAAAACATAAATCATAAGATATAACCCATGAGCCATAATCCATAATCATTTGATGAATCAATGTTAATTTTAAACCACAATCCCAAAACCATAAGCCATAAGCCTAGGCCATAACCATAAACCCTAAGCTCTAAGCCATATGTCATACATTAAACATCGTAAGTCATATTCCATAAGACACAAACCATGTACCTTAATCCCTAAGCTCTAAGCCATATGATATAAGCCATATTCCATAATCCACAAACCATATTCCATAAGCCACAAGCAACATTTAATCCACAAGCCCACAATCCTAAGTCTTAACCCATAAACAATAAACTATAAACTAGAAGCTATAATCCATGAACCATAAGGCATAATCCTATACATGACCAACATCGCCCTGCTTTTTTACAATGCCATTTTTTTATAGCGTAAAAAATATATATATAGCTGATTCCCTACGTTTAAACAAGTATCACAACCATTGATCTCATGTATGAATATATAACGATGTGTTTCAACTTTTTGTTTCTTTTTCACTAAAAAAAGCCATTCAATGGCGCACATTTCTAGGGGCACTTAGATTTTGTGCCACTAATTTACATTTTTAGTGAGACTTTTCATATTCGATAAAGGAAGAAGTAAGTTTAATGGCACTTTATATTTTATGCAATAAGTGTATAGGAGTATACAAAATTACCAATATCAAAAATAATATATATCACTAAAAATTTCTTAAATTTATGACATGTCTTGTTATATATATATATATATATATATATATATATATATATATATATATATATATACACACACACACACACACACACACATACACACACACACAAGGTTGTAGAACTCATTACTCGGTATTTGTTCGGCCTACTACCGAGTAACGAGTACTCATATTCAGTAATTCAAGTAGAAATATTTTTAAGGAAATTGTATATGTCAAAATTATAAGTTAAAATCATAAGTTCATTGAAATATATAACAAAATTAGATACATGTGAATACACAAAAACTGAAAAACATATAACGGTCTCGCTTCGTGAATAATTACTAAAATATAAGATATATATGTGGTAATAATCAAATGTATGTGTGTTAAATAACAATTTATTAATTTTATATATATATATATATATATATATATATATATAATTATATATATATGTATGTATATATATATATATATATATATATATATATATATATATATATATATATATATATATATATATATATATCACCAAGTTGACTAATTTTTACAACATTGCACAGTTTAGTAAGAGGCTGATTGGGGAGTACTCGAGATTCTGTAACTCGCATTGGTAAGGGGATAGGTAGCGAGTACAACGAGGAATAATTGACTAACTTAGCAAATTTTACAACACTATATATATATATATATATATATATATATATATATATTTACAGAGAGAGAGAGAGAGAGAGATGGTTCAATTAAGAAAAAAAGTTGAGAAGGAGGGAATTATCTTTAGCCACACATTTTTTGTCGTAAAAAACATAGACGTACTGGCGGAAACGGATATTCATGTGTTTTCAACGAAATATGTCCAAATATGTTTCCTTAAAGTATGCTAATCATTACCTTAACCACCATGGTTAAAAAACTTAGACGTACCTACGGAAACGGATATACAAAGAATATTGGCATGGTGTAGGCTTAACCAATCCATACCGATGATTACATCAAAGCTCTTTATAGTAATCGGCATTAGATCGATTTGAAATGAATGTTCGTTTAGAGTTAGTGTGCATCCTATGTACATATCATTCATGCTTTCTGTTCTACCGTTTGCCAATTCTACTATAAATATCTTATTGAGTGTTTTAGGGTTCTGTTTTAGTATATGCTTGAATTTATGACTCACGAAACTCCTATCCACACCACAATCAAAGAGTATGCATGCATAAGCGTTATTGAGGAGAAACGTACCCGTAACCACCGTGGGATCAACTATTGCTTCGTTCTCCCCTATTGCTAGTACTCTTCCTATGCCGCTAGCATTCCTTGCCTTAGGACAATCCCTCTTGTAGTGTCCAGCCTCACCGCATCCATAACATGTCTAGCCTACACCAGCTCCTTGGACTTGGGTGATCGGTTGTGTTGGTGCTCTACAAAAATGGACAATGTGCCCCTTCTTGTTGCAGTTGTTGCAATTCATCTCTCGACAATTTCCGTTGTGATGGAAATTGCATTTGTTGCATTTCGGCAGGTTTCCAGCATATGGCTTTGCTGGTGTAGTGGTAATTAGTGTAGTAGTGGCGGCAGTAGTGGCATGGACTGCCACGATCTTTTGTTTCTTGGAAGGTTCTTGTGAAGGTTGACCCTTCCTTTTGTTCCAGAACCTCTTGTTGTTGTTGTTGTTGTTGTTGTTGGTATTGTCGTTGTTGTTGTTGCTTCCTCTGGGTTGCTCCGGTGCGGTAGTAGCGAAGTTTTGGCAGACCCCATGGTCTACGAGAGCTTGTGCTAACTGTTTGACGCTATCGAAGGTGATTGGCTTGGAAGCTAGAACACTCCCTCGAATCTGGGATGATAGTCCCTAGATGTACCCTTCGATCTTCTTGCTCTCTAGAGAAACTATTCCTGGGCAAAGGATTGCCAAATCACTGAATCTATTGGTATAGGTCATGACATCTGAGCCTATCATGGTAAGACCCCACAGTTCCTATTCAAGCTTTTGCAATTCGCCCCGCGGACAGTACTCTTGTAGTAAGATTTGTTTTAGGTTCTCCCAGCCCATAGAGTTAGCCACTACTAGCGTTAATGACTTGACATGGCCATTCCACCATGTCAGAGCTCTTTCAAAGAAAGTAGAGGCAGCGAATTTCACTTTGTTCCCTTCCGGACAAGAACATATTTCAAAAACCTCTTCAGTTTTTCTCTATCCACTAGGATTGAGCCATTATTCCTCCGGCCCCATTAAAAGTAATGGGTTTGCTATTCATGAAATCTTTGTATGTACAATCCCCTGGGCGACCTTGACGTTGGCCATTTGTAGAACTGTTTACTCCCCCACGAGAACGATTGTTGCTTATTTAAACCATTATCGCTGTTACTGCAGCTATTACTGCAACCATTAATGTAGCATTTTCCGATGCGGGAGGGGTTGATGATGGAGGTGGTGCGTTGTTGACACGGCATGTAGATCTACGGGGCGGCATTGTGCTGATAAAGAAATAGAATGAAGAACATAAGTTTTTAGTGTGATAATAAATTTGTCATTTTTATCAATATATCAATTCGAATGAACTACGCATGGTTTAGAGTTTGATTCATAATAAGAGTTTGCACAGTTTTAGATAACTTATGAATCCGAGTGGTAGTAAAAGAATTTATACACAACTGAATTTCTTCATATATATTAAACACATGCCGAGTTACATTTGGAGTTAGGAAAATTTTGACCCTTCTAAGGATCTCCGATACGGAAGTTAAAGAAAAGTAAGACTTTTAGCCGAGTTCCTAATCTATAACAAAATTTTGGGTTTTAGCAAGCACTACTTGCGGTGCAGGTTATGCTTGGAGTTTGACTCCGCGTTTGATTGCTTTGCTTACATAAGACGCCTATCAAAGGCGGCTTACTGTTTGCTCATCTCTGCAAGGGCTGCAATCATTTGTGTTTGGAATGCGTCGGCACGGAGATGGGTGTCATCCTACAACCTATCCAGTCGACGGATGTCGGAAGTGTGCACTTGTACTTCCACTTTGACTTCGCGAAGTCGATTTTCTTGGACCTCGGATTGATAGGACTGGTTGGCCAGTTTTCCCACCATTACCGGGAGTGCTTGATCGTCTAAACCTCCTTCCCTGATGTCGTAGAAGTTCTAACACATACCGTAGGGAGAACGTATCCCTTGTTATTGGCTCCAATTGTGGAGGTGACTTCCCCAAACGGGAGTCGGTCCCTGAAAGTTCCTCCTAATGGCTGGAGGGTCGACCATGTAACGACTTGACTATGGTATGTTTTTTCCTTGTTATTTATTTAGAAGTTTTCAAGAGGGACTCGGCAAGTCTATAGCCCGACTCGTCGAGTAGAGATGGGGATTTCGAGCACGTGTAAGTCGGCAACTCGACGAGTCCATATTCGGGACTCGGCGAGTCTGCCTGCCAGGAAGAAACCCTAAATCCCCAGGTTTGCTCACTTTTCAAGCAATGTTTTGTGCCCCCAACTCGCCTCCTTCACCCAGAGAGAGCTTGTGAGAATCCATAAACTATTCCTTGTTTGATTAAAGTGTTTTTGTGTGGATTCTTGAAGGATTGAAGAAGAAGAAGAAGAAGGGACCAAAAAGAGGAAGTGTAGAGCAAAGATCCAAGGCCAAAGTCAGAGTTCATTCAGGTGTGTCTCGAAATTATTCTGTTTTGTGCTTAAAACCTCCATTAGAACACCTATAAGGCTAGTTTAATGTATTTTCCAAGCTTTATAGTTGCATGGATGCTTTGTTGGATCGAGATATTCCTAGATCTCATCATTTTGGAGCTTTAGAGCCCTAATCTATTCCTTTTTTCGAGTTGCCTTGCATGAGAACCCTAGATCTAGCCTTTATTATGCCTTTTGATCCTTTTAATCTTCATGGATGCTTACGAGCACGTAAGGATAGAATCTTTACGTGTTAATCGAGCATAAGAAGCCCAGATCTACAAGTTATATGCGTTGGATTCATGCAAAATCGAGTTTTTAGTAACTGCATGCATGCGAGTCGACCAGTCGTTCTTCGGACTCGGCGAGTCGAGCCGCGAGTCCCCGATTTTTCCCCTTTAAGTGATTCTGAGTGGGGACCAGTGAGTAGTAGAATGGACTCAGTGAGCCGGATGTCAAACTCAGTAATGGAGGGACTCGATGAGTTGTTCATACAACTCGGCGAGTCTAAGGCAATCTTCATAGATTCAAGAACAACTCGTCGAGTTGTTCATAAAAGTCGGCGAGTCGGATGCAGATAGCCTGAGTTCTAGAATCGAAAGGGAACTTGTCGAGTTGATGCCATACTCGACGAGTAGCAGCGAACAGGGTTGCGAAGTGAGAGTAGGGACTCAGCGAGTTGGCGGCCCAACTCGGCGAGTCAGGTCAACTGTAAGTTGACTTTGACCGGGAGAGTTGACTTTAGCCAGGGGTAAAAGAGTCATTTTACTCCAATGCAGTTATTAGTATTTGATTGAGTGTGTTTTTGGAATTGTAGACGGGGAGATACCGGAGCAGCAACAAATAGCTTCCAGAGCCATACACTCAGCAGCTAGTTCACGAGGTGAGTTTCCTTCCAGTAGGAACGGGTCTAAGGCCATAATGTCGGCCCATTTAGCTAGCAGTAGTTTCCGGACCTCGGTCCGATGCAGTAGTTAGTAAGTTTGATTCCTTCGTGGCTCAGAAAAGTTCGCGTGTTATGTGTTGTTTTGTTAGTTAATATGTTTATGCTATGCTATGTTCAGTAGTTCCGGACTTCTGTCCAATGCAGTCAGTTCCGGACCTCGGTCCGATGCAGTCTGTTCCGGACTTCGGTCCGATGCAGTTAGTTCTGGATTTCGGTCCGATGTAGGAGGCAAGGCCTCAGTAGTTCCAGACTTCGGTCTGATGCAGAGGGCAAGGCCGTGGTTAGTTCTGGACTTCGGTCCGATGCAGTTTCTGGACTTCGGTCCGATGCCGTGGGCAAGGCCCAGTAGTTGTTTTATGTTTTTATGGTATGTGGTAATTTGGGGGAGCTCACTAAGCTTCGTGCTTACAGTTTCAGTTTTGGTTTCAGGTACTTCCGAAAGCAAAGGGAAGAGCTCAGGCTGATGGCATTGCACACACCACAGCTTCAGTTTTTGTCCTGGGAGATTGTTTTGATACTTAGTTTGATTCGATACAATTGTATGACGACATTTTATTATGGTTTGAGATATTTGACGTATGGATTTATGGTATGACGTTCAGCATATGATTTTATTATAATTTTTTTTTGAGTTGTATTTTGGGATGTTGGAAGTAGGTATCAGAGCCTTGGTTTGAAGGATTCGGGTACACTTCCGGGTGTATCTGAACTCAAACTAAGGGAAAGATAAAAAGATTTTCAATATATATATATATATATATATATATATATATATATATATATATATATATATATATATTTTCGGAGGAGATTTTGAAAAGTACTTAGAAAGAAAAGAATTTTTTTAAACGAGATAAGGGTGTGGTGCATGCGATCAGCCGAGCTCAAGTAAGTACTCCTAAATTACCCATACAAGTTATGTTATGATTGTTAGTTTTAGCTTCAGTAGAACAACATGCTAGAATAGGACTAAGGATCTAGGAGGATGCCTTATGTGCCTGCCATATGTGTTTCAGCTTTACAAGATTTGCATGCTAGTATTAAGTAGACAATAGTAGGATAGCCTCTTTTGGTTATGCCTGATAGTATGAGCTTAGCATTGTATACTAGTACAGTTCCTCGTTATGAGAATAGATTTTTTTGAGTAGTTTCTTATGTCCGAATGCTTCTTGCTTTGTGCTTTGTAGAACTCTTGGTGATGAGAGTAAGCCATTAGGAGAATACATCACGTCACACGTGATCAGAGTTGAATAATCTCAGAGTGTTGGATTTGGCCCTATTGCGCAGCTCTTATTTGAGTCTAACCGTTGTAGGGATGAGTCTTTTACTCAAAGGATTATTTGAGCCTCATCACATGTGATGGTATTCAGGTGATGGCTAATTAGCATTACAAGGAGGCCTTCAGCAGCTGAGGACTGGTTTGAGTGGAGTTAGAGATTTCCCTAGGGCAAGCCTAGGATGAGAGTAGCAGAGATCAGTAGTAGTAGAAGTGACTTGGAGGAGTCAAGGCAGTTCTTGAGGAAAGTACAGATAGATGTGGAAGGTAGTATGGGCCCGTACTACTGAAAGCAGAGGATTCGTACTCGAATCAAGGAAGGCTGAGACAAGACCAGGAAGCTAGTATTGGTATCAATGATCCCTCGAGATATATCAATGTTCCTGACATTTATTATGTTGTGTTTCAGAATGGTGGAATTATGCCCTAGACCAGCAGTCGACAGTTTAGGTGCCGGAGGGGGATCAGGATCAGGCTCGGAGGCCGGGCAATTGGATGAGCAGACCAGGGAGTTTCTCTCTTTAGAGATTACTCGCACCATACTTGAGCAGACTCCTGTGGTCTTCGGTTCGATCAAGGAGGGTATCTTAGAGATGATGGACGAGATGCTGAGTACTTTCCGTGCTAAGGTAGCGGCCATGATGTGGTCGCGCATGCTTACGTTCAGGGAGTTCAGGGCATGTGGAGCTCCAGATTACCACGGGTCGCGGGACCCCATAGCAAGTACTAGATGGTTGGCGGATGTGGCCAATGCTTTCCGCACGAGCATGTGTCCCGAGGGGGATAAGGTTAGATTGGCGTCCTGTATTCTGAAGGATAGGGCATGGGATTGGTGGGAAGAGGTCGGACATACCATTGGAGATGATGCGGCGCTAGATGCCATGAACTGGGATGATTTCTCTACCAGGTTCAGGGCGGAGTTTGCACCGGTTATTGAGGTGCAACAGTTAGCCAGAGAGTTTCAGGACCTCACACAGACTATAGAGACCGTGGCGGAGATCACCACCAAATTCAGGGAGAGGGCTCTTCTCGTTCCTCAGTATGCAGCCGATGAGGAAATCAAGAAGGCCCGTTATCATGAGATGTTACGGAGCGATATCTGCCAGTTTGTGAGCCGGTCCAGCTGTAAAACGCTGGATGACATGATTGCTAGGGTTCGGGAGAGGGAGATTGACCTTGAGATGGAGAAGAAGAGGAAACTAGAGGCGGTTTCAGGTACAGGTAGCTCGGGCAAAAAGCCCTAGGTTTCAGATCACAGATCCAGGAGTCAGCAGAGCCACTGTCGATGTGGCAAGTGTGAGAGATTGCACAATGGGGTGTGCAAGGCAGGGAGTTCCAGCTGCTACAAGTGCGGTCGGACTGGGCATTTGATCTGGGATTGTACGGCCCTTGCTACCGCCATTGCAACATCAGACCTGATTTGCTTTCAGTGCAATCAGAGGGGACATAAAAAGTCCCAGTGTCTGAGTTTAGTTGCAGCAGGGAAGGTGGTTGCACCTGCCCCTGCTACTTTGAGGATTACAGATGGCCGGCACTGCTGAGCCGAGGCGCCAGTGGCAAAGAGTAGAACTTTTCAGATGACGGCAGAGGAGGCACGAGCGACTCCTGATGTGGTGACAAGTATGTATTTTCCCTTCATCCCTATATTATTATTGATTATTGCTTATGGTTATATGTTTTGTATAGGGTCGTTCTCTGTGAACGACATTCCTTCTACAATATTATTTGATTTGGGGGCTACCCGATCGTTTGTATCGCTAGCGCTTAGCAAGAGATTTAGTAGAGCTCCAGGGGAGCTGGATTGTCCACTAGAGGTCGAGATAGTAGATGACAGGATCGTGAGGGTCGCCAAAGTGCATAAAGGATGTTCTCTTCAGTTGTTCGACGAGCAGTTTCCGGTGGACTTGGTCCCTATTCCCCTGTGAGGGAATAAGGTTATAGTGGGCATGGATTGGTTGAGTCCCAACGGGGAGGTGATTAATTGCGAGCTGCAGCTAGTGAGGGTTCGTACTCCCACTAGGGGAGAGTTAGTGATTCAGGGTGAGGGGCCACAGCGCGGACCAGTACTTTGTTTAGCCATGAGAGCGAGGCGCTATTTTCAGCACGGTTGTGCCGGTTATGTAGCTTATGTCTTGGATGCCCGGGAGAAGGGCAAGACGACAGTTGATGATGTTCCGGTGGTGCGAGACTTCCCGGATGTATTTCCAGAGGATTTACCGGGAATACCTCCGGAGAGGCAGGTCGAGTTTGGGATCGACCTAATTCCTGATGCGGCTCCGATAGCTAAGGCACCGTACCGGCAAGCTCCCCCTGAGATGCAGGAGTTGTCTACTGTCACACCCCGCTAAAGCGGAAACGCAAGATATGATAGCGATAACGGTTTCATTGCAAAAGATAAAGATACATCACCATAGCAGTATTTAAAAGTTTACAACCCATAGCTTAAAAAGAAACAAAGTACAAGTTTTTCCAAAATAACATTGTTAAAAATATAACTTCATAATAGCTTCAACACGATGCAGCATGCTCTATGATGATGAATCTTTACATCCGCTTACTAATTATTTCCTAAAAGAGCATGTCAAACGAGCGTCAACTATGAAAATACAAGTTTATAAAATCGAGCGTAAAATAAGGCTTTCCGTAAATACAAGTACATTGCTTCAATGATAAACAAGATGATTGCTATTAATGAATACAAGTTTATTGCTATAACGAGAAACGAGTTTGTATGTGTATGAGCAAACAATGAGTCTCAACCAAACATATGACTGAAGCCCTATCGAGATCTATGCTTATCGTTCCATAGATGAATATGGTATCATGCACTCCAGCGATTCGGGCGAGTGAGGAGTTGTCAATTCCTAATAGCGCTATCCATAATGACCATTGGCTCAAAGAAATAATGGTTAGAGATAAGGGAAGGGCCTTAGTACGATAAGTTCTCATGTTCCGTGTTGCATAGACATACATAAAGAAACATAGCAATACAATAGCAATCATGTTTGATAATAATCAATTTAAATACAACATGCAAACAATAGTTTTTCTGGACATGCTTTTCCACCCCAAAACATAAAAACCGAAAATAGGGGAGTGCGTGAATACTCACGATGTTTCGTGTAGGCACAAGCGGTACTTCGGGATGCACCAACGTTTTACTACCGGGATCCTACGACATCAAACACACACTAGTGAGTTTCCATGTCGATATCAAATGCTAATATACTAAACTCTACATATAGGGAAATGCCAATTTATGTTTTAGTATTGGATTTTATATCAATTGGTTACACTTTTGCTGAAATATTGAAATTTTACAAGTCGTGCGATTAATTACAACCTTGGAAGATTAATTTTTCCAAATTTTAAGTCTCTATAACAACATAAATTCACGAAAAATAGCATTCGAGGGATACAAATTCTCAAACTTTTTATTTAACTGTTATTACACAATACTAAACTGGGAAAAATATAAAAATGGATTTCCAAGCTGTTTAATTATATTTTATGATTTATGGGCATTTATTCCAATAAAATTTGAAATAAATAGAAAACAGTTTCCAAAAAATTATCAAAACTTTTTATTAATTGTTATTATATATAAATAGGCTGGGAAAAATATAAACGATATTTTTCAGTGGGTATTTCTATTTTCCTTGGTTTATTCCTTTAAATAGTCATAAATTAAAGAAATAATATTAAATAGTTAAAATAAATCACCATAAATTTTTGGAACATCATTTACAGTATAAATAACCTGCGAAAAATATCAAAAGTGGTTTTCATAATGTATAAACTGGTTTTGGGTTTTTATGTGTATTTAAGTGTATTTTAGTGCAATTAATTTTAGAAAATAAGAGAAAAATAGTTTACAGTAGAGAGAAATCCTCAAAATTTTTATGTAATCTCCTACTGTACAATATGATATCCTGGTAATTTTTCATGAATTTTGGATAACCAGAACTATTTTTCCCATTTTTAGACCATTATAATTACCAAAAATAGGGAAAAATAGTTAGACATGATGAGAAATCTTGAAATTATTTTTTGGAGTCACCATTCACAGGTAAGGTATGCGAAAATTGTTAGATGCAATTTTCACATGCTCTAAAGTGGTTTTGTGATTTATTATTCCCTAAACAAAAGAAAATCGGATTTCGTATCAAACAGTAACAAAAATTGATGAAATTTGGTGAGGGATCATGATTCACCATAAGGATCATCCATGAATTTATTTATGATTTATTGACCTATGGAAGTATTTTATGTGATTTATGCCCTTGGTTTTAGCAATAATTTGAATAAATCAAGGAAATAATAAAAGCTTTTGAAATTTTCCGGATTATCTCATGCATGTGAGGGCTTTCAAAAGAAAAAATGTTAAAAATGTATTCAGAAGAGAAATGAGGGTTATGAATCTAAACAAATTAAGAAAGGTTGCATGCAATGCTGCATGAAATGTAGATGTGGCTGAAGTTCATGAATTTGTGTAGCCCATTCATTGAGGTTTTAAGTGTAACACCGTAAATTTCAAAACAAATTTTTCGATTTTCTTATAAAACATAATTCGATTAATATTCATCAAACAACCATATTAATTATCCAATATAGGTTAATACAAAATCCCAAGATCACAATGTAAAAACTCCGAGTGTGTGTGTGTACGGATCAAGACGGCGCCTTCCCACGGTCGTCACTAGTACCTGAAACAATAACATTTAACACTATAAGCACAAGGCTTAGTGAGTTCCCCAAATACCACATATAACACATATTAGCCACTCGAGGCTATAACTCTGTGGGTCCGTGCACCCAAACTCTGTGAACCCTCAGGTTCTAGCTCTGATAACCATGCACTACATAAATCACATAGAAAATAATGCAGTACAATACATAACATACATAGCATACAAATACTCTATCACATAACTCTGGTTACCTACTCAAGGTAATATAGTATAGTGAGAAGACTCACCTCGCGTATCTCGGTATCTCACGAATCATGGAAATCCCTCGTGCTCGATCCTCCGAGCTCTAATCCTCCTATAACATTATATGTTTCTAATTAACACTTTATATCTCCAAGGTTGACTATCTATAAGAAGTCAACACAGGTCAACTCTAGTCAACGGTCAACTCTGACCGGACTCGGCGAGTACCATGGCGACTCGGCGAGTCTAGACGTTTTCACCAACCCTCTGAAAGCCTCTTACTACACGTCGAGTATCCCTCCCCTTAACTTGACGAGTTTCACCTGAATGAATCGCGGGGCCACCCCGACTCAACTCGCCGAGTCTCAAGGACAACTCGGCGAGTCCAAGTTTGACTCAATCCACTCGTCATCCTTCTCCAACTCACCCTGACTCACTGAGTCTACTCATGACTCGATTGGACCACTCGCTGAGCAATCCCAAGGAAATCTTCAAGCTACTCGCCGAGTCGGATGAACAGACTTGGCGAGTCCATGCCATGCAATCACTCCAACTTGCTTCTAAGGTCAGATCTGCTTCCAAAAACTATAGATTTGGCTTCCCTCGACTGATTCATCACGTAAAGCTCCTATCTTGGTGCTCATAACACACCCTATAGCTCAATAATGGAGTTTTTGACCTAAGGCATGAGGATTCCAATCCAAAGCCTCCATTGATTCCCAAAAAGCTTGGGTAAAGGGACACTCTGGACCTCTAAGGGTCCAGATCTATTGTTCCAACCTCATAAGGGACCAAAAGGACACTAAATCTTTCCATAAAAGGGTTCAACAAACCCTAAATCTAGATAAACAACAACAAACAAGAAGGTAACTCGGATTTATTACCACAAAAGTGATGCTCTGGACTCCAAACCCACAGAAGTGGCTCCTTCTTGCTTTCCCTTGGCTAGCTCTTCTCCTTCCTTGCAACAATGGCACCTCCAAGGTCAATAATGGCCTCCTACTTAGCTCCAAATGCTCACACTCGATTAGGGTTTCACTCAAGGGGCTGGTGAGCACAAATGACGGCCATTAGGCCCTTTAAATAAGTCTCAAACCTGAGAAATTAGGGTTTCATTACACAGCGCTGACTCGCCGAGTCCATATCCTGGACTCGTCGAGTCCATGCGCGATCCCGCGTCCAAATCCGCGTCCCTACTCGGCGAGTCTGAGCTCCAACTCGCCGAGTCCCCCTCACAAATCAACAAAATACAATAAACAAGATACCTGATAAAAATCCGGCTGTTACAACTCTCCCCCACTAGGACTAGACTTCGCCCTCGAAGTCTCGCTCTAAAAATAGTTCCGGATGCTGCTCCTGCATCATACGCTCTGGCTCCCAGGTCATCTCTGATCCCCTCCGATGTTACCACTGAACCAACACCAGAGGTACCTCCTTGTTTCTCAAAACCTTGATCTTCCGATCCCTGATGGCCACTGGTCTCTCGGTATAATTCAGGCTTGCATCTACCTGAATATCCTCTAACGGAACCACTGCCGATTCATCGGCTATACACTTCCTCAACTGCGACACATGAAAAGTGTCGTGAATCTGTCCCAACTCTGCTGGCAACTCCAACCGATAGGCTACCTGGCCTACCCTCGCAATCACACGAAATGGACCTATAAACCGGGGCCCCAACTTGCCCCTCTTCCTGAACCGAATCACCCCTTTCCAAGGAGAAACCTTCAGGAGAACGAAGTCGCCGACCTGAAATTCAAGCTCGGACCGGCGCCTGTCCGCATAACTCTTTTGTCGGCTCTGGGCGGTCAATAACCTCTGTCTGACCCGCTGTATCTGCTCTGTTGTCTGAATCATGATCTCTGTACTGCCCATCACTCTCTGCCCAACCTCACCCCAACAAATGGGAGTCCGACACCTCCTACCATACAACAACTCAAAGGGCGGCATACCGATGCTCGAATGATGGCTGTTATTGTAGGAAAACTCTGCCAAGGGTAAATACGTATCCCAGCTACCCCCAAAATCCAATACACATGCTCGAAGCATGTCCTTAAGTGTCTGAATCATCCGCTCACTCTGGCCGTCTGTCTGGGGGTGATATGCGGTACTAAAATGCAGCTTAGTACCCAACTCCTCATGAAATTTTTTCCAGAATCGGGAAGTGAAGCACACATCACGGTCCGAAACAATCGAGATCGGCACCCCATGCCGAGATACTACTTCTCTCACATAAACCTCCGCCAACTTTTCCGCCGAAGAACTCTCACTGATGGCAAGAAAGTGAGCGCTCTTCGTCAACCTATCCACAATCACCCAAATTGCATCAACTCCTCTGGCAGTCCTCGGCAATTTGGTGATGAAATCCATAGTGATCTGTTCCCACTTCCACTCGGGAACCTCTAATGGCTGCAACTTGCCATGCGGTCTCTGGTGCTCGACCTTCACCCTTCGACAGGTCAAACACCTCTCGACAAACCATGCGACGTCCCTCTTCATACAAGGCCACCAATACTCTTTCCTCAAATCCAGATACATTTTTGTAGCCCCGGGATGGATCGAAAATTTCGATCTATGAGCTTCCTCCATCAATGTAGTACGCGTACCGCCCACAAACGGTACCCAAATCCAGCCCTGAAAAGTCATAAGCCCTCGACTATCCGACACAAACTCAGAAACCAAACCAACGACCCGTTCTCTCTTCTGCATCTCCGGATGCACAGCCTCGGCCTGTGCCCCACGAATGGCGTCCAGAACCGGAGCTATCACGGTCAATCTCAAACATACATTTCGCAGTGGAGTACTCTCCGCCCTGCGACTCAATGCGTCGGCTACCACATTAGCCTTTCCCGGGTGGTACAAGATCTCGCAATCATAATCCTTGACTACATCTAACCACCTCCTCTGCCGCATATTTAGGTTAGGCTGATCCATCAAGTACTTCAAGCTCTTATTGTCCGTGTATATTGTACAACGAACCCCATACAAGTAGTGCCGCCAAATCTTGAGAGCGAACACCACAGCCCCCAACTCTAAATCATGTGTGGGATATCTCGTCTCATGAGGCTTCAACTGCCTCGATGCATATGCTATCACATGTCCCTTCTGCATCAGCACCGCTCCCTGCCCTTAAATCGATGCATCACAGAATACCACAAAATCTTCCATCCCTTCCAGAAGAGCTAATACCGGAGCTTCGCACAACCTTTCGCGAAGCGTCTCAAAGGAGGTCTACTGCTCGGGACCCCATAAAAATGTAACACCCTTCCGGGTCAATCTGGTGAGTGGCACTGCGATCTTGGAGAAATCCTTGATAAACCTCGGATAGTACCCTGCCAACCCAAGGAAATTTCTGATCTCAGAGGGTGACTTTGGCACCTCCCATCTCATCACCGCGTCAACCTTGGCCGGATCGACCAATATCCCTTTCTGATTAACGAGGTGCCCCAGAAACTGGACCTCCCGCAACCAGAAATCGCACTTGGAAAACTTTGCATAAAGTTTCTCCGATCTCAAAACGCCAAGAACTTCCCTCAAATGCTCCTCATGCTTCTCTCTAGATCTCGAATATACCAGAATATCATCGATAAACACAATCACCGACCAATCCAACATCGGCCTGCATACCCTGTTCATGAGGTCCATGAACACAGCCGGGGCATTGGTGAGCCCAAAAGGCATCACCACAAACTCATAATGCCCATAACGCGTCCTGAATGCTGTCTTCTGGACGTCCTCGTCCCGCACTCTCACCTGATGATAGCCCGACCTCAAATCGATCTTGGAGAACCAAGATGCTCCCTGCAACTGATCGAATAAATCGTCGATCCTCGGAAACGGGTAACGGTTCTTGACCGTCAGCTTATTCAATTCTCGGTAATCAATACACATTCGATGCGAGCCGTCCTTCTTCTTCACAAACAGAATGGGTGCTCCCCACGGCGAGCTACTCGGCCGAATAAACCCCTTCCCCAGCAGTTCCTGAAGCTGCGAGGATAACTCTTGCATCTCTGGAGGTGCAAGACGATAAGGCACCTTAGCGATAGGCGTGGCTCCCGGAACCAAATCGATACCGAACTCCACTTGCCTCACGGGAGGCACACCTGGTAATTCTTCGGGAAAAACATCTGGAAACTCACGCACCACCGGAACTTCATCCACTGAACTCGGTCTCTCGGAGATCACTCGTGTATCCATCACATACGCCACAAAACCCTTACAGCCCTGCTGTAAACACTGCCTCGCCCTAGCGGCGGAACAAAAGGCTGATCCAGAACGTGTACCCTCGCTATATACCGAAAGAACTCCCCCACTAGGATCTCGTATGGTCACCAGCTGACACTCGCAGTCGATAACCGCGCCGAATCGGCTCAACCAGTCCATGCCTACTATGACACAGACATCACCCATCGCAATAGGAACCAGATCGATCGGAAACTCAACCCCAAAAATCTCTAACACACATTCCCGGAGGACCTCCGTGGCACAAATCACTCTGTCGGCGGCTATGGAAACCCGCAGAGGCCAACTCAATGCCTCACGACTAACACTGATATGCTGACTAAAGGCCAAAGATACAAACGACCGACTCGCACCCGAGTCAAATAACACTAAAGCAGGCACAGAGTTCACAAGGAAGGTACCTATGCATAGCATAATTTAAGCATGATATCTAAACACCAAAAATAAATATATAAAAGGAAACGTACCAGCCACAACGTCGGGTGCAGCGCGGACCTCTTCCGCAGTCAGCTGAAAGGCTCTCCCTCAAGCTCTCGGTGCCTCAGCCTTCACGGGCCGACTCTCTGTAGCTCTGATGGCGGCGGGAGCAGATCCCTGAGATGCTCCACGCAGCAGCGGACACTCTGCCTTCCGGTGTCCGGTCTGGTTGCAGTGAAAACACACTGCAAACCCCTTGGGGCAATCCTTGGCCATATGCCCCTCCTTGCCACATTTGTAGCAAGATCCTGCTCGACAGACTCCATCGTGACCATTGCCGCACTTCCCGCAAGTGCGGCCCTTCTGGCTCCTGGGTTTGGGATCAGCGGGCTTGGCCCGCTTGGTTGCCGGCTGGAGCTGTGTCGGCTGCCGATCCCTCCCTAGAGACTCCGCCTCCTCCCTGGCCTGAGTCTCAAGCTCAATCTCCCTCTTCCGGGCATTTGCCTGAAGCTCAACAAATGTCCGATACGAGGAGTTCGCGGCGAACTCCCAAATATCCCGTCTCAAAATGCTCAGGTAGCGACTCATACGTGCCTGCTCAGTGGACACGTGCTCAGGGCAGAACATCGCCCTCTCATGAAACATTCTCGTGATCGCTGTAACTGACTCAGTACCCTGCTTGAGGGTCAGAAACTCCTGTGCCAAACGCTCCCTCTCCACCTGGGGAACGTACTCATCTCGGAACATGGTAGTGAACCTCTCCCAGGTCACTGCCGAAAGCTCAGCAGGCGTGAAATGCGTCGTCACAAACTTCCACCAGTCCTTCGCTCCCAAGCGAAGTTGGTTCAGTGCGAATCGAACCTTCAGATGCTCATGGGATGAGCAAGTGAAGAAGCACCCCTCCATATCAGATATCCACCTCATAGCTGCCACCGGATCCTGTGTACCATCAAACTCTGGTGGTTTGGTGTTGCTGAACTCCCGAAACAGTGACGCATCACCTCCCTGGGGTCTCGCTGCAGCGATCGCTGCGGTAGCTGCTGCAACAGCAGCCTCAGAAAGAGCAGCATAACGCTCGTCAAATGTCACAATCAGCACGGTCTTAATAGACCCGAACATCTCTGGTATCTCAGCTCTGATGACCGCAGCCACCTCCTCATGAATGATCTGTCGAATCTCCTCATCACTAGCTCCGGCACCCTCCGACATATGACGTGTCCTCACCATGATCAACCTCTGAAATACAACATGCGATAAATTAGAATTCACTCGAACATTCTTACACTCCATAATCCACCCCTCCTTGATTCTTGGTATCCCAAGATTCTTATTTCGACTGTGTACTGCCCCGGTGCTTTCAGTAGTACGGGCCCAATACTACTGTCCACACCGTCTCAGTACACACTCCAAACCTTCCTCTTCGGATCCCAATTCCCAAGTACTCTATCATGCGTAGACCACTCTCTAATAGATCTCTCATAAACCCCTTGCTGCTACCTACTCACTCTCAGCATCTCATAGCAGCTCACCCCTCCCTAGGCTAAGGCATCACAAATCAGGCCACTCTAGTCCTATTAGCAATACCTAGCCTACTCTAGCATGCAGATAGTTTTGAGCCACCGGAATTTCCTTGAGTTGCTTAACTTCAGGTTCTCTCTCTAGCACGTGAGCCATGAATGCAATACAATTCTTCTTCAAGTATTTGTGACTCTTCATGCTTGATACTATGTTTAAACTTCTTCCTGGCTTCTTACCGTGTATGATAAGGGTTTCTCCATTAGGGAGAGGCACTCTAATGACTTTCTCGTAACAACCAATGTCCGCTCTATTTTTGGATAACCAATCCATTCCCACTACACATCAAAACTACCTAGCTCTATGGGAATTAGGTCAATGCTAAAGAGTTTATCAGCTAAATTTAGAGTACAACCATAAATTATATCACTAGCCCTAAATTCATACCCATCAGCAAGTTCAATAGCATAAGCATTCCTCATCTTTACCAAATTCAAGCCAATTAATGGTCTAAATGCTAAAGAAACAAAACTCATATCTGCTCCCGCATCGAATATTACTCATGCAAAATGGTTGTTCAAGAGAAACGTACCTGTTATCACTTCAGGGTTCTGACGAGCTTCTTCTTCACCAATCACAAAGGCTACACCTCTTGGCCGTCCAACTTGATTTCCTTATAAGTTTTGCCTGACTTGGCCTTATCCATTGTTACCAGGTCTATTGTTCAGTTTAGGACATGCTCTACGGAGATGATCAGTACTCCCGCACTCGTAACATGCCGTTTTTCCCTCCTTATTCACCTTACAATACTTCGAGTAATGGCCTGTTTGCTTACAGTTTTCGCACACTGGGCAAGCTCCCTTGTGATGGAAGTTACACTTATTGCACTTCGGAAGCGGCCCTGAGTACTGCTTTCGCTCCTGCACTTCCCGTTCTTGAGTTTTCACTGGTTCTTGCTCCTGGGCTCTTATCATGAAGTTTCTGAGACTTTTTGGTTCCTCCCTGACTTGCCTCCTTGCTTCTTCTCTCCCTGATCTGCTGGCTTCCTCTTGCTACTAGAGCTTTCCTTTGTCGATGCTCCCATCCTTATCACATCATTGGTTAGTCGATTTGCTAGACTTACTGCACTCTAAATAGTAGTTGGATTTTTTGAGGTAACCATTCCCCGAATCTCTGGTGCTAGACCCCAGATGTATCGATCTATCCGTTTCTCCTCAGGAGTAACCATGTGACGTACCAGCTTTGCTAGTTCATGAAACCGGACTGTGTACTTCTCTATTTGTGTTCCAACCATAGAGTGGTTCTAGAATTCAGATTCAAGCTTCTGAAGTTCATCCTTGGGACAATACTCCTCTATCAGCAGCTTCTTTAGGTCTTCCCAAGTTAGTTGATATGACGCTGTACAGCCTCGGGTTTGCACTAGGGTATTCCAACAGGTTAATGCCCTATCTTGGAGTAGGCAAGTTGCATACTCAACTTTGTTGCGCTCGAGGCATTTGCTAATGTGAAGGATCGACTCCATGCTGTCAATCCTTTTCAGCAACCCGACCGCACCTTCCTTTCCATGGAACTCCTTAGGTTTACAGGCCATAAAGGACTTGTAGTTGCATTCTCTTTCATTGTTTCCCCAATTTCCTCCACTACTTCCTTTGTTAGCATTAAGTCCTGCAGTTACTTGAGTAACAATGTTTGGGATTGCTTGCATGAGTTGTTGTGCTACAACTTGAGCAACATCGGGTGTTTCGTTTTGTGGGCGCCCGCGACTAGGCCTTCCTGACATGGTTCTATTACACAGGAGAAGAAATACGTATAAATACATAAAATAATGTATAATATGTAGTTCACTACTATTTTGAAAACTGTAAGTGTTGTCAAATCATTGGTTTGCATTAATACTAGGCATATAGATTTTTGAAAGAAAAGAAAAGAAAAATCTCTTTTATTCAACCATTTACCAAATAAAGTTTAGGGTTTGACCTCATAGTAAAAGTTTTCAAACATAAAATAAAATTCTTCATTACCATTTGAGATAATCTTAAAACCAAACCAATACATCAATCCCAAAATAAAGTTTTAAATGTTTTTCCGAAAAGACACCCAACATGGGTTTTCATTTCATAACAAAATAAAATAAAATACTGAAATCAGAACCAAAAGCCAATCGCTATCCTAACAAGAAGCATCAACACCACAATCAAGAACAGTCCACCAAACACATAATATGCTGTCATCGCATGACCTGCCTCTCATCTAGCAGCACTAGCAGTGTTAGCAGTCTCCATCGAATGCTAGTACATGATTTCCATCCCTGTCATTACTTCGTTCAATACCCCATGTTGCCCGGCTATTACAGCGAGGCTGTGGCGCATATCTGCTGCCATCGAATGCATCCTCCGGGACTCCTCCGGGGTCATACCTGGCTGCTTGACAGGTATTCCTATGACTCGCTGTGGTGGCGATGCTCTCGGTCCTGCAACGCTTGGTCCTACCTTGCTAGGTCCTGCCGTGCCATGTCCTGCTGTGCTGGTGGGTATCCTTCCTGGAATGGGAACACTCTTCCTCCCCGTCCTCCGAATGTGAAGTCCATAAAGCGGTGGCTATGGCAACACCGATGTAGGTGATGCGTCGCGTCGTTGACTCGGGGTGTTGTCATTGCTGATCTCCACCGAGTTCCCAGTATCTTCCGTATCCTCTGATGGGTCTTCTTCTACCCAGGCGGGGGGATGACGTCGAGGGATAATAGTGACGTAGCCGGACTCATCGGCTGAGGCGGTAGCGCGGGAAGATGACGATATTGACATAGTGGACTGTGACATAGTTTCAATGAGATATGAAATAAATGACAATGTATGCCTATAATATGCAATGCTTACACACACCAAAATTAACCTTTTGAATTTTTTTGAAATAAAGTTTTCGAAAATATTTTTGTTGAACATATTCTCATTATAATTAGCTCAGGCTTTGTATAAATCTTTCCTTAATTAAACATAAGTGATCAGGCTATGTTTAATCAAGATCCAATAATACAACTGCCAACCTAATTATACTAGTAATATGTTTGATGTAAAAAGAATTTCTTTGTAAGTTTTAGTTATAGGTTGTGTTTTCTTAAAGAAAAACCGATGTTCTCTATAACTTTAGCTCTGATACCACTTCTGTCACACCGCACTAAAGCGGAAACACAAGATATGACAACGATAATGGTTTCATTGCAAAAGATAAAGATACATCACCATAGCAGTATTTAAAAGTTTACAACCCATAGCTTAAAAAGAAACAAAATACAAGTTTTTCCAAAATAACATTGTTAAAAATATAACTTCATAATAGCTTCAACACGATGCAACATGCTCTATGATGATGAATCTTTACATTCACTTACTAATTATTTCCTGAAAAAGCATGTAAAACGAGCGTCAACTATGAAAATAGTTGGTGAGTTCACAAGTTTATAAAATCGAGCGTAAAATAAGGCTTTCCGTAAATACAAGTACATTGCTTCAATGATAGACAAGTTGATTGCAATTAATGAATACAAGTTTATTGTTATAATGAGAAACGAGTTTGTATGTGTATGAGCAAACAATGAGTCTCAACCAAACCTATGACTGAAGCCCTATTGAGATCTATGCTCATCGTTCCATAGATGCATATGGTATCATGCACTCCAGCGATTCGGGCGAGTGATGAGTTGTCAATTCCTAATAGCGCTATCCATAATGACGATTGGCTCAAAGAAATAATGGTTAGAGATAAGGGAAGGGCCTTAGTACGATAAGTTCTCATGTTCCATATTGCATAGACATACATAAAGAAACATAGCAATACAATAGCAATCATGTTTGATAATAATCAATTTAAATACAACATGCAAACAATAGTTTTTCTGGACATGCTTTTCCACCACAAAACATAAAAACCGAAAATAGGGGAGTGCATGAATACTCACGATGTTTCGTGTAGGCACAAGCGGTACTTCGGGATGCACCAACGTTTTACTACCGGGATCCTACGACATCAAACGCACACACTAGTGAGTTTCCATGTCGATATCTAATGATAATATACTAAACTCTACATAAAGGAAAATGCCAATTTATGTTTTAATATTGGATTTTATATCAATTGGTTACACTTTTGCTGAAATATTGAAATTTTACAAGTCGTGCGATTAATTACAACCTTGGAAGATTAATTTTTCCAAATTTTAAGTCTCTATAACAACATAAATTCTCGAAAAACAGCATTCGAGGGATAAAAATTCTCAAACTTTTTATTTAACTGTTATTACACAATACTAAACTGGGAAAAATATAAAAATGGATTTCCAAGCTGTTTAATTATATTTTATGATTTATGGGCATTTATTCCAATAAAAATTGAAATAAATAGAAAACGGTTTCCAAAAAATTACCGAAACTTTTTATTTAATTGTTATTATACATAAATAGGCTGGGAAAAATATAAACGATATTTTTCAGTAGGTATTTCTATTTTTCCTTAGTTTATTCCTTTAAATAGTCATAAATTAAGGAAATAATATTAAACAGTTAAAATAAATCACCATAAATTTTTGTAACATCATTTACAGTATAAATAACCTGGGAAAAATATCAAAAGTTGTTTTCATAATTTATAAACTGGTTTTGGGGTTTTATGTGTATTTAAGTGTATTTTAGTGCAGTTAACTTTAGAAAATAAGAGAAAAATCGTTTACAGTAGAGAAAAATCCTCAAAACTTTTTATGTAATCTCCTACTGTACAATATGATATCCTGGTAATTTTTCATGAATTTTGGATAATCAGAACTATTTTTCCCATTTTTAGACCATTATAATTACCAAAAATTGGGAAAAATAGTTAGACATGCTGAGAAATCTTGAAATTATTTTCTGGAGTCACCATTCACAGATAAGGTATGCGAAAATTGTTAGATGCAATTTTCATATTCTCTAAAGTGGTTTTGTGATTTATTATTTCCTAAACAAAAGAAAATCGGAAATCGTATTAAACAGTAACAAAAATTGATGAAATTTCGTGAGGGATCATTATTCACCATAAGGATCATCCATGATTTATTCAGGATTTATTGACCTCTGGAAGTATTTTATATGATTTATGCCCTTGGTTTTAGCAATAATTTTAATAAATCAAGGAAATAATAAAAGCTTTTGAAATTTTCCAGATTATCTGATGCATGTGAGGGCTTTCAAAAGGAAAAATGTTAAAAATGTATTCAGAAGAGAAATGAGGGTAATGAATCTAAACAAATTAAGAAAGGTTGCATGCAATGATGCATGAAATGTAGATGTGGCTGAAGTTCATGAATTTGTGTAGCCCATTCAGTGAGGTTTTAAGCCACGAAATTTCAGACATCATTCACTAGATACGTTAAGTTTCTAAGGTATTTTTCCTCATATTTATGGTTGGGTTTAACGCCATTGATCATGCAAGACAAAAATAGTGATCACAGAATAAGAGCTGTATGCGCAACCATTTTGTAAAAATTGCCAAAACTCGTATATTTAATATTTTACAGTGAGACCAGTTGGGCTTTGAAAGTTAACTCGTGGAACTATCCAATACAAAAAGAATATCATGATTTAGTTTAGAAATGATAGAGTTATGGCCGTTCAAATTTGAACAAAGTAATCTGGCAGATTGCATGTTTGTTTTTGTGCATTATTAGGGTATTTTCACAAGAACATCATGCATGCCTTTGGTAAGATCCGATTTCTAACACATGCATGGAGTGAATGAGCATCCAAGATGTACTCGAAATGGTTTAAATGCTTCTGGTCATGCAAGAACACAAAAGAATTGGAGAAGAAGATGAAACATTCGGTTTTGATGTCACATGATCATATGTGCATCTTTTCACTCCTTGCATGGGTTTGATCCCGGATTTTCACCATCTCAAACACATGCATTGTGGTATGGTGAGAATCTACAAACCACAAGGGAAGAATAAAGATTTCTAGCCATGGAAAGGCATAGAATCTGAAAAGTAGAGAAAACTATGAAGAAGAAGAAGTTTAACCATGAAACTATGGGAGAATATGTTGTTGTTTACCTTGGTTTTGACCTTCAGAGAAGTAAGAACACTTCAAAGTCTTCAAAATCTCGAAATTTGGCAGAGGAATGGGGAGAATTTCGTGAGTTAGAGAGAGAGAAAGGAGAAGAGTTTGTGTGAGAAGAGTGGAGTGTAAGAGAGGGAATAGGGAAGAGGTAGTGTGAGGGTTTTAGCTTAATGATAGTGTTTTGGGAAGAGAGAGGGTGTAGGGAGAGGAGATGGCCAGTTTTTGCATGCATGAAGCCTCCTCTCTCTAAATTTTCAAATTTTATAAAATTCCCTCCTATATTTTATAAAAACACTAATTTTATAATAGTGTTTATTAAGCAAATTTGGATTTATTTAAAAACCTTGTTTTTAACTAATAAATTATGATTAATGCTTGATAATTTAATTTCTATTTCATTGATTATAATTCACAATTTGATTAATAAAAATTTGATATTAGAAAGTTTATAGCCAAATTTTATAAAGTTTTTAAGCTTTATAATTTATAACTTTGGATTTTTGGCTCTTTAGGGTTTTTGGAATATTGTTTGATACTCAACAACATGTTGAAGTATAATTAGAATGTTTTAATTTATTTTTAGGGTTTTATACCCTATTTCAATTATAACAAAGCTTGAAGCTTTATTCTAATTATAGTATTGACATTTCCTATTGTAGCTAAGCAACTTACTAGAACTGTAAGTATCAAGTATATTAGTCCTAGATCTTAGTTGGATCCTAGTTTATGCAAGATTTTTGACCTAATTTATACTACTAGGTCATGGCATGTTGTGCATGAATGGTTTTCATAAAGATGCATGAGTCCTAGAATGACCTGAATTGATAGTTGTCACATCTACGCAACTGAAGGAGCTACTAGACAAGGGTTTTATTCGGCCGAGTAGTTCACCTTGGGGATCGCCGATCCTGTTTGTGAAGAAGAAGGATGGGTCGCACCGTATGTGTATAGACTACCGGGAGTTGAATAAGGTAACGGTGAAGAACCGTTACCCCCTCTCGAAGATAGACGATTTTTTTGATCAGCTTCAGGGGGCATCTTGGTTCTTCAAGATCGATTTACGCTCCGGATATCACCAGATGCAGGTCAGAGGCGAAGATGTGCAGAAGACTGCTTTCAGGACCCGCTATAGTCATTTCGAGTTTGTAGTGATGCCTTTTGGGCTCACTAATGTTCCATCCGCGTTCATGGATCTCATGAATCGCGTATGCAGACCGATGCTGGATCAGTCTGTGATAGTATTCATAGATGATATCTTGGTATATTCCAAGACTCACGAGCAACATGAGGAGCACCTGAGGGAGGTGCTAGAAGTTTTGAGAAGGGAGAGACTTTTCGCAAAGTTCTCCAAGTGCGAGTTCTGGTTGCGTGAGGTGCAGTTCCTTGGTCACCTCGTCAACCAGAAGGGTATTTTGGTAGATCCGGCCAAGATAGAGGCCGTGATGCAGTGGGAGGTCCCGAAGTCTCCATCCGAGATTCGGAGCTTCCTAGGCTTGGCAAGGTATTAAAAAAGATTCATTCAGGATTTCTCCAAGATAGCAGTACCGCTCACCCGACTGACCAAGAAGTCGGTGGTGTTTCGTTGGGGGCCTGAGCAGCAGGCGGCGTTTGCGACCCTCAGGTAGAGATTGTGCGAGGCTCCGATCCTTACCCTGCTAGAGGGAATAGAGGATTTTGTAGTCTACTGTGATGCCTCAATCACAGGTATGGTAGCAGTATTAATGCAGCGAGGGCATGTGATAGCTTACGCCTCGAGACAGTTAAAGCCTTACGAGGCTAACTATCCTACCCACAATTTAGAGCTGGGGGCAGTGGTGTTTTCCCTAAAGATTTGGAGACATTACCTTTATGGGGTCCGTTGTACCATCTACACGCATCACAAGAGTTTGAGGTACCTTATGGATCAGCCGAGTCTAAACATGAGACAGAGGAGGTGGTTGGATGTGCTGAAGGATTATGATTGTGAAATACTTTACCATCCAGGGAAGGCCAACGTAGTGGCCGACACCCTAAGCCGCAAGGTGACAGCAGCCCCTATCAGAGACTTATGTCTGAGGATGACAGTGATTACTCCGTTGTTGGAACGGATCAGGGAGGCTCAGGTTGAGGGCCTCAAGGATGAGAGGCAGAAGCGTGAGAGGATAGTGGGCCGAGTAGCTTCGTTTGATTATGATAGTCGGGGGTTGTTGACCCTTCATGGGAGAGTGTGGGTACCGTACAGGGGCGGAGTATGGTAGGTGTAAATGGACGAGGCTCATAAGTCTAGATTTTCTATCCACCCAGGGGCGATGAAGATGTATAGAGATCTTCGACCCAATTACTGGTGGCCCTGCATGAAGCGGGATGTCGCTTGGTAAGAGGTGCCTGACCTGCAGGAAGGTCAAGGCAGAGCACTAGAGGCCTCACGGAAAGATGCAGCCGTTAGACATTTCCGTATGGAAATGGGAGGACATCACCATGGATTTTATCACCAAGCTTCCCAGGACCGCACGTGGGGTGGATTCGATTTGGGTAATAGTGGATCGGTTGACGAAGAGTGCTAATTTCATACTGATCCAGGAGAGCATATCAGTGGAAAAGTTAGCCGATATCTATGTGCGGGAGGTATTGGCACGTCATGGAGTGCCGGTATCGGTGGTGTCAGACTGAGACGTCCGTTTTACATCCAAGTTCTGGAAGCGGTTTCACGACGAGATGGGTACTCGTCTCCATTTCAGCACCGCTTTCCACCCTCGGACGGACGGGCAGAGCGAGAGGACGATTCAGACTCTCGAGGACATGCTCCGGGCATGTGTCCTAGACTTCGGTGGCAGTTGGGATACGTATCTTCTGTTAGTTGAATTCTCGTATAACAACAGTTATTATGCGAGCATTGATCGACCTCCCTTTGAGATGGTTTATCGGAGGAAGTTGTGACGACTCGATATTTCGAGGCAATATGATGGAACGCAAGTCAAATTTATGTCAAAATTTAACTTTCCTAAAACCTTATTTGGGTTATATCATGGTTTTCATACATATAAAGAACCCAAAAATCCGAGTTATAACGTGAAGTTATGACCAATCGAAGATTCTCGGCAAAACCGACAATACTGATAGACGTAAAATGCGAAGTTTCAATACAATAGTTTTTGGCCTTAGGTATCTAAATGAAAGTTTTAGATATCATCAAACCGTAAATGTGCATAAAAAGAACAGCCAAATCTGACTTCGTATGAGGAAGTTGTGATTTTTCTAAGTTACAAATATAACAGTAGACAGCTAAAAACTTGAAATAGAGATCGAGAGACTTTTGGCCGACACAATCTAAATGAGAATCAAAGGGCTCAACAATACTAGCGCAACGGTAAAAAGTCTGATGAAAACGGACGTCGGATGAAGAAGTTATGGAATTTTAATGGACTTATCCTGTCCCGGCCTATTAAAAATATAATATTAAAAATAAATTCAAAACTAGCCGACAGAGTCTAAACGAAAGTTGTAGATCGTAGTCTTACCTTCGCGTGGATATAAAGAACGTCGAAAACGGAGTTCATATGAGAAACATATGAATTTTTGAAGTTTGCTAATTAATTAAAATATAAATTTAATTAAAACTCGGTATTATTTGCAGAACGAGTCAGCGGTCCGATCCTTCGTACGCCTAGCGTACCGTAGTACGCCCCACGTACTTGGATGCTAGGCTCCGATTCGTCCACATCGTCCCGAAGCTTCGACCGAGGATGCGGTCACCAGTGATGTCTCGTACGTGCCGCGTACAAGAGTACGCCCCGCGTACCGAGGTCCTCCAGCCCCTATATAAAGGGTGCGAGGGTGCCGGCTAAATTTGCTAATTTCCTTCCTTTCGTGCATCAAAGCTCTGCGTTTCAACCTTCGGAGTCATCCCAAAGGCCAGGTTTTCATATCCAAGGTGGGAAGAAAGTTTTACACTCCTGAAACTCCCGAGATTTCCCGAGAATCTCGAGAGATCCGCTTTCTCGAGTAGAAGTCCTGCTCGGTTTTCGTCACGCTTTCTTCAATCAATCAAGTGAGTTCATACCCCTATAAACTACACTTTTAAATGTTTTATAAATACTTTTATATGCTTTTAAGGGGGGGGGGGGAATACAAGTTAAATACTCGATTATTGTCATGTGTTATATAATAAAGTTCATTATACGTTTTTCATCAACGTAATCATATGTGATTTATAACAATTATAGGGAAACTTTCGTATGAAAAATATATCACGATAACATCATAACTTTTGAAATGAAAAGTGTTGTTACATATATAAATCAAACACTCTGCTTATACTGTATGTATATGTGTCCATCTTTGGTACTACAAACATACGATTATTTTGGCATGAAAAACATCAATATTTTGGGATACTTGATGTTAATAAATCAATCATATGGGATTTATAACTAGTATACAAATGGATTTATTTCAAGTTTAGCAGTTTTACTAAACATATTACTTCAAATGACTTTCTTAAACGTTTTTACATGATTAAAGCTCTTTATCAAACAGTCTTACACACTGTAAGCTTCCTTTAAAACTCGGTTACTAAGGTGTTTTCAAACAGTGGTTTTATGTGTACTTAAACTATCTTATCAAGCAAAATACTTTCAATCGTTTTATAAACTGACATCAAGTCACAAATTCTTTATTAGACTTTTCAACGGTTTTACAAAACTTTTGTATGCTTTTATATTGTAAATTGCATGCCTCTATATGTATAGTTATATAAGAAATGTTTAAAAGACTTAAGAAGGCTATCCACCCTATTTCCTTTTCCTCAATTTGGATGTGGTCTGGTGGGATATCGGGTACCCGTCTGAAGGTCGTTTAAATCTTAGTTATATATCATGTGTACATATATAGTCATAAATGTTCCATCAGTTAATTCTGTTCTGACGCTCTTGGGTAGCAAGGGTGTATAAATCTACTTGGACACTCATCAATTACATTCTAGTAAACTATTATAGGAATAGTTTAGGGGATACAAAACATTATTCCTATTACAAGAAATTAGACCAGAGTCAGTTCATTCATGAGTCTAGACTACATGCTATATGAAGGGATACTCTTACAGAGATTCCTCTTACATGGATATATTTATAGGGATACTCTTACATAGATACGCTTACATGAGTATGTTTACATGAACAATCTTACATGAACACTTATACATGAACACTTTTACATAGGCATTATATGGCAAATTACTATTACATATTATATATCTAGATACTGTTATATAGTACTCCTTTCTATCTTTACCTTGTGATACAAACACATCATCAACGAGATAGATTGGACTTTATATCCTAGTACCAAAGGATAGTTTACGGGTTTAACCATTCCTAGAATCTCTATTAGCTACAGAGGTAAATGTACATCCACGAATGTCTTCGGTTGATACCACTACAGGTATACTTTAAGGGATTAACTATTCCTACACCCAGCTGTTAGCAACAGAGGTAAATGTACATCTATGGATGTCTAAAGTTAACACTGTATAAAGGGATACTACGTAAGTTAGTTATATTATTACCATTATCTTGTGACTCATCCACATAACCAATAAGGTGAATCGTATTTGAGTATCCTAGTACCAAAGGATACAATTTCCTATATTAATAATAATTGTCAAACAGTCGGGTCTTGGTAGAAGACTACTTTCAAAACAACTAGGTCTTGGTAGAAGATTTCATTTATACTAATAGGAATCATAGGGATTTCTAGGGTTTACCAAACGGTTTCGATTACTTAGAAACATTTCCACACTTATACGAACTTTCTTTCAGAACAATATCAAGTCTTTCATTACAAGTTTTACAAATAAAAACACATTAATACTTATGAATTCACCAGCTTTTTGGTTGATACTCGCTTTCAAAATAACTTGTATTCTCAGGTCGCAAATGGACAGGCACGACGACCAGGTTTTGTGAAGACGGAGCAATCCAGACTCGTCTTATTTTCTGATTATTCAGTTTATTATTGTATATTATGAAAGAACACACATGTACTTGAAACTTATACTATTAATGTAATGGATGACGTTGTTGCTTGTTTACTACTTTACATTGTTGTGATACATTACATGAAGTCCTCCGCCCTAGAATGTTTCCGCCGTTCTTGGTTTTGGGGTGTGACAAATTCGTATCAAAGCATTGTTTATAGTGAATTGAGTATATCAACCTATAAAAGATATACTAACTATAAATACAATGGGATTAAAAATACTCTGACTTAGAGTTTATACTTTTAAATAATAAAATATTTAATTAAGTATACGTGCCTGCATTCATACTAAAATCAGTATCACAATGACAAGAACAAAAGTATTATGATTGTTGAATATCACAAGTAAGCTTGGGGATATATGGTCAGTCCTGGGAATGGCATAGCCTGATCAACTATGCTGGTCCAAGGAGTGATTAGCATATGCCCAAGAATGGTTGTGATGTGGCAACAAGTCTAAAAACTTACCAAACACTACCACAATGAGAACATTATAACAGAACCTAAGTCTAAAAATACTATAGGAGTAATTACTTATGGGAGAACTAAAAAGGATCTTCATTACTAAGTTGATAGTTGCTAAGTGGATATACTAAGGTTATATGTAACTAGGATGTCATAGACTTAGAATCTGTGAAATTATGCTTTACCCCGGTTCCTTGTGAATTTGGAGTTGAGTTCACTTATTCGAAAGCCTATCCTTTTTTGATTACATATAACAGGTATGCACTTTACAAATAATGATGTAACTAATGGAGGTTATTTAATAATTATCTAGATAGTTCTTCTAATAATTATTTCTTTACCTAAATTCTCGTATAGATAACATGGCTGGACTCCATCCCGTACTTCCCGATCAAAAGCAGTGCTGGATGGTTCAGAGAAGAACCAGAGAATGATCATCCACTCCCTTTTGAATGATCACCATGCTGAAGACCTTTCAGATGATGATAACTCCGAACTCGAGGATGAGAACCTACCCCCAGTAGATCCCAATTCACACCCTAACCCTCGTCTAACTCTTCACGGCCCGATGCCTCCTTGGGTAGAATGCTTGGAAACATGGAGCAAAGAGCGAGATCAACCTATGTCATTTAATGGATACCGAAGCTTCTACCACTCAGGTGAAGGAATCTCAGTAGATAGAGTTCTACAAATCATAATCCGTAGAGTTTCCCAAAACAAAATTCAGAGCAGGACGACTTTTCAACGTATCGAAGAGGTTAATGCCAATGCAAGAATGCATACCATTCACACCAATCACCTTGATCACCAATGAGAGATTTGAGAGAAACCATGAGACCCTGCTGCAAGCACTAGCTGAAACTCGAGCCGAAGTCATAGAGCTCCAAGTACGCCATAGGGTGTATGAGAGATACCTGCTTGATATGAAATGTCAACTAACCGAACTAAGGGTTCACCATAGGGGTGACCATCGCCAGTAGGAGATACCTTACTTCCTTCTTTGTTTTAAAGAACCGTGTTCTTGTCTATGTTCTGTGTAGTACTTTTTATGTGACTACCTTGTACTATAAGTACTTTTAGTTAAGACTTTATGCTGTCAAAGACTTTTCTACTCCGAATATGATGTATGACCTACAACAAGCTCAATTTCCGCAAACCTATTACATCTTAAACATCAATGATATCAAAAGTCGGCTAACTTCCGTGTTACTCTCTATTCAAATACCTTCATTTTACTACCGTTGGAGTCTATCTGAAACCCCATCTAGTCAAGTTATTGGACTATGGTGATTTAACTCCAAAACCATTTTCAAGCCTCTTTTAAAGGTTAGATCATATTATCCACCAACCTATAATACCTCGGCTTGAATGAAAAATGTTTAAAGACCATTCTACAAACATACTTCTACTCTGAACTAGGACTGCATCATAGGGATGTAGGTCAAACTATCATGAACATACTTCCAATCCGTACTAGGACTGCATCATAAGGATGTAGGTTGAACTTTCGAGAACACAGTCTTACTCTTTACTTGATCAATCGAAGTACATCTAGAGTCAACCAGAATCGCTCACAAAATGTTTATCTTTCGTGTTACAGAATCATGTCGTCATCCGGAAACAATCAGCCGAGCAACGAAACCCCTATCCTCCATATTGACGCCGCTACATTACAAGCTGCAGTAGCAGCTGCTGTAACAACTTTCCTTACACACATCAACTCAGGAAACACAAGCAAGACCGAAAAAGGAGTCGAGAGGAAGAGACGATATCGTCAAGCCCTAAAGGAGCGCAAGAGATCCCAAAGACTTTCCATGCCACAGCAACACGTGGTAACCCCTGCAGAACGCTTTAGGAAGCAATTTCCAAGGTGGTGTAATGAGGAAGGAACTCGTGTCCACATAACATTGACTAAACACCGCACTCCCTCCACTAAGGCTAGTACTAGCCAGTCATGTCACCAATGCGGGGAGATAGGGCACCTCAAGAAGGATTGCCCTATAACAAAGAACTCTGGCGTAGACGGTAGGATTCTCAGGATCACAGCTGCAGGAGAACCTACTCTGAACCCACGTTAAGGTAATTTAGGCATTTCGTTGTAACACACTTATAAACCATCCAAAACTAGTGCAAACAGAGTCTTATCTTTTGTGGGATCCCGTCGGTATAGGGATGCTCGTGCTGCGTATACTTGCCTTTTGTAGTATACCTTATACGCAACAATAGTCATGTAGTAGTCTAAAGTATTGTAACTCTGTTGATGGTTGCACGGTTGTGTTTTGTCTGTAAACATCTTATGTTCAAACCTAATGTCTTTAAGTTTCCTTATGATTCCAACATTATCATACGACTTGATTCAATTTGATCCTCACAAAAACAACTTCATACGTATATCTCTACCTCCGAAATCGTCTTTCCAGCGAAGCCGTCATTCCAGAACACCAAGGTACTCGTGTATAGAGCTCCTCATGTTTCTCATCCTTTTCGAAGAAAAACTCAGCAAACTGCCCCGAAGTACCACTCGTGCAGTACGTCAAGTTCAATCCAAAGACCCACAGTTTCAAGCTTATTTATATACGACTCGTATACCCAAGATTGTGATTGATGAACCTGGTATGGGTTCTACTATGAACTTCAGGATGGAGACTGCCCAAGACTATGAGTGATCGTGCTTCCATGCGAATAAACTTAGAAGCCCAACACATACCCTTTCTGTCGATTGGGACAAGAAAGACAGATAGAACAAAAGTACCTATCCTTTTCCCTTAATTCACGAGTAAGCATACTTTATTTTGGATCTTCACGACATTTAATCAACCACCAGGTTCTGACTTCATAATTAGTATGAATTAGTTTTGTTCTTATGCAAGAGGAAAGGTCACTACCTATACCTCAAGACAACTTAAGACGCAGAAAGTTAACTATACAACACATGATCTTGAGTCAGGGGTAGCGGTAATTGCTTTGAAGATCTAGAGACAATACTCGTAAGGTACAAGATGTACTATTATCACAGTCCACAAAACATTCAACATACGTTCGACCAAGAAGAGTTATCATGCCAGTAAAGTCAAACGAAAGAAGCAAAGTTGTGTGCCGATATTGAAAGGTTCGCTGGAATGCCAATTGAGGAACCGAGTTCACTTAAGAAACACAAGAAGCAAATAAAACTCTATCTGTAGCATGTTTATCAATTCTGTTTAAACTCTAATTTCGGGACGAAATTCCCTCTAACAGGGGGATGATGTGACAACCCGATATTTCGAGGCAATATGATGGAACGCAAGTCAAATTTATGTCAAAATTTAACTTTCCTAAAACCTTATTTGGGTTAAATAAAGTAGTAGGAATCGTATCAAGGTTTTCATACGTATAAAGAACCCAAAAATACGAGTTATAACGAAGAAGTTATGACCAACCGAAGATTCTCGGCAAAACCGGAAATACTGATAGACGTAAAATGCGAAGTTTCAATACAATAGTTTTTGGCCTTAGGTTTTACAAAACTTCTTTATGCTTTTATAGTGTAAATTGCATGCCTCTATATGTATAGTTATAAAAGAAATGTTTAAAAGACTTAGGAAGGCTATCCACCCTATTTCCTTTTCCTCAATTTGGATGTGGTCTGGTGGGATATCGGGTACCCGTCCGAAGGTCGTTTAAATCTTAGTTATATATCATGTGTTCATATATAGTCATAAATGTTCCATCAATTAATTATGTTCTGACGCTCTTGGGTAGCAAGGGTGTATAAATCTACTTGGACACTCTTCAATTACATTCTAGTAAACTATTATAGGAATAGTTTAGGGGATACAAAACATTATTCCTATTACAAGAAATTAGACCAGAGTCAGTTCATTCATGAGTCTAGACTACATGCTATATGAAGGGATACTCTTACAGAGATTCCTCTTACATGGATATATTTATAGGGATACTCTTACATAGATACGCTTACATGAGTACGTTTACATGAACAATCTTACATGAATACTTTTACATAGACATTATATGGAAAATTACTATTACATATTATATGTCTCGATACTGTTATATAGTACTCCTTTCTATTTTTACCTTGTGATACAAACACATCATCGACGAGATAGATTGGACTTTATATCCTAGTACCAAAGGATACTTTATGGGATTAACCATTCCTAGAATCTCTATTAGCTACAGAGGTAAATGCACATCCACGGATGTCTTCGGTTGATACCATTACATGTATACTTTAAGGGATTAACTATTCCTACACCCAACTGTTAGCAATAGAGGTAAATGTACATCTACGGATGTCTAAAGTTAACACTGTATAAAGGGATACTACGTAAGTTAGTTATATTATTACCATTATCTTGTGACTCATCCACATAACCAATAAGGTGAATCGTATTTGAGTATCCTAGTACCAAAGGATACAATTTCCTATATTAATAATAATTGTCAAATAGTCGGGTCTTGGTAGAAGACTACTTTCAAAACAACTAGGTCTTGGTAGAAGATTTCATTTATACTAATAGGAATTATAGGGATTTCTAGGGTTTACCAAACGGTTTCGATTACTTAGAAACATTTCCACACTTATACGAACTTTCTTTCAGAACAATATCAAGTCTTTCATTACAAGTTTTACAAATAAAAACACATTAATACTTATGAATTCACCAGCTTTTTGGTTGATACTCGCTTTCAAAATAACTTGTATTCTCAGGTCGCAAATGGACAGGCACGACGACCAGGTTTTGTGAAGACGGAGCAATCCAGACTCGTCTTATTTTCTGATTATTCAGTTTATTGTTGTATATTATGAAAGAACACACATGTACTTGAAACTTATACTATTATTGCAATGGATGATGTTGTTTCTTGTTTACCACTTTACATTGTTGTGATACATTACATGACGTCCTCCGCCCCAGAATGTTTATGCCGTTCTCGGTTTTGGGGTGTGATAGAAGTGCAGGACCCCGATTTGTTGGGGCGAGGTCGGTCAGCGAGTCATTCGGAGCACGGTGGTGGTGCTCAAGACGACCGAGTTGATTCAACAGGTTCGTAGTAGACTGCAGACTGCGCAGAGTCGGCAGAAGAGCTACACCGATAGGAGGCGTTCAGACTTGGAGTTCCGGGTAGGCGATATGGTCCTTCTGAAGGTTTCACCTTGGAAGGGTGTCATCAGGTTTCGGAAGAGGGGCAAGCTGGGCCGCGGGTTCATTGGTCCTTTCAGGGTTTTGGCCCGAGTGGGTCGGGTTGCTTATCGGTTGGATCTTCTGGAAGAGCTTAGCCAGATCCACAACACTTTCCATGTGTCTCAGTTGAGGAAGTGTTTGGTGAATGAGTCAGCAGTTGTTCCCTTAGAAGATATTCAGGTCGATAGTAGCCTGAATTATATTGAGAAGCCGGTCGTGATTCTGGACCGGAAGACAAAGACCTTGAGGAACAAGGTAATTCAGCTAGTGAAGGTGCAGTGGCAGCACCGGAAGGGGTTTGAGTGGACGTGGGAGGCTGAGGATGAGATGAGAGAGCACTACCCGGAGTTATTTGCAGATTCAGCCATAGTCGACTTTGAGGATGAAGTCTGAGTCAAGTGGGGGAGAATTGTAACGACCCGTCTCTGGTATGTTGTTTCCTTGTTATTTATTTAGAAGTTTTCAAGAGGGACTCGACGAGTCTATAGCCCGACTCGTCGAGTAGAGACGGGGATTTCGAGCACGTGTAAGTCGGCGACTCGATGAGTCCATATTCGGGACTTGGCGAGTCCGCCTGCCAGGAAGAAACCCTAAATCCCCGAGTTTGCTCACTATTTAAGCAATGTTTTGTGCCCCCAACTCGCCTCATTCACCCTGAGAGAGCTTGTGAGAAACCCTAAACCATTCCTTGTTTGATTAAAGTGTTTTTGTGTGGATTCTTGATGGATTGAAGAAGAAGAAGAAGAAGGGACCAAAAAGAGGAAGTGTAGAGCAAAGATCCAAGGCCAAAGTCAGAGTCATTCAGGTGTGTCTCGAAATTATTCGGTTTTGTGCTTAAAAACTCCATTAGAACACCTCTAAGGCTAGTTTAATGTATTTTCCAAGCTTTATAGTTGCATGGATGCCTTGTTGGATCGAGATATCCCTAGATCTGTTCATTTAGGAGCTTTAGAGCCCTGATCTATTCCTTTTTTCGAGTTGCCTTGCATGAGAACCCTAGATCTAGCCTTTATTATGCCTTTTGAGCCTTTTAATCTTCATGGATGCTTATGGGCACGTAAAGATAGCATCTTTACATGTTAATCGAGCATAAGAAGCCCAAATCTACAAGTTATATGCGCTGGATTCAAGCAGAATCGAGTTTTTAGTAATTGCATGCATGCGACTCGGTAAGTCGTTCTTCGGACTCGGCGAGTCGACCCGCGAATCCCTAATTTTTCCCCTTTGAGTGATTCCGAGTGGGGACCAGTGAGTAGTAGAATGGACTTAGTGAGCCGGAGGTCAGACTCAGTAATGGAGGGACTCGACGAGTTGTTCATACAACTCGGCGAGTCTAAGGCAATCTTCATAGATTCTAGAACAACTCGTCGAGTTGTTCATACAACTCGGCGAGTCGGATGCAGATAGCCTGAGTTCTAGAATCGAAAGGAAACTCTTTGAGTTGATGCCATACTCGACGAGTAGCAGCAAACAGGGTTGAGAAGTGAGAGTAGGGACTCGGCGAGTTGGCGGCCCAACTCGGCGAGTTAGGTCAACTATAAGTTAACTTTGACCGAGAGAGTTGACTTTAGCCAGGGGTAAAAGAGTCATTTTACCCCAATGCAATTATTAGTATTTGATTGACTGTGTTTGTGGAATTGTAGCCGGGGAGATACCGGAGCAGCAGCAGATAGCTTCCAGAGCCATACACTCAACAGGCAGTTCACGAGGTGAGTTTCCTCCATTGTGTTGGTTCGGGTAGTAGGGGTACCCTGGTGGGTGGAATCCAACCATTTTGACTATACGAGAATAGGGTTATAAGAATTGAACAAAATTTGAAAATACGTAACACTAAACATGTCGATTAAACTATTGTATGCCCCAAATACTCCTATAGTATTTAAATTTGTATGTTTGATACTAGTGTCTATTTTGGTAAGTTTTGATTTGTTGCTTACTACGACCATTCCTCGACATACGTTAGTCGAATCTCGGATAAATATAGTTGATCAGGCTATATTCGTCCCATATTGGATTACATATATCGAGAGCTAATCGTAGCGTACAAATCGTCTTAATACTTCTTGTATAGTTCTAATCATGAAAATATATTGTTGTATGCATGTATTTTGTACTTTTACGACCCAAAATAATCTATTTGAATGAAACAAGGTTTTAGGTGTAAAAATGTTTTGTCAGAGTCTTTGACTCCCTAAGCATTTATTGTTTGTATATATTATGTGGTTCGATATACTTAGTTCACTATAAACAATACTTTGATACCAATATGTCACACCCCAAAACCAGAACGGCGGAATCGTTAGAGGGTGGATGACTTCATGTAGTATCGTAACAATTGAATACATAGTAAAAAAAGCAATACAACCATCACATATATAATTTAAAATTTTACATTGTTGAAAGGTACTTGTTTCAAAAGAAATTACAACATGATGTTTAAAATGAAATTAAACTAACGCCGCAGCGTCTGTTCTTCAAAAGCTGCAGTTTACCTGTATTACTGAATCCCTGAGAAATATAAGTGGTTTTGAAAGAGTAGGTCAACATTTAAGCTGGTGAGTTCATAAGTATTTATTGACAATGTTTATATGAAAAAGATTGAAAATGTTTTGTTCACGTTAAATGTTCCAAGAAAATCCCATATTTTCTACATAGTAGATGATTGTTTGATTTGTTCCAAAACTGTTATGCAATAGTGCTTTTCATTCCTAAAATAGTTTTTTTATGTGTAAATCGTTAAGGCATTTGAAAAATCCCATAAATAAATGTGTTTTTAATACCCCATGTGAGTCTTATAACCATGCTATTTAACCAGGATGCCTATATCAACGTTCTTCAAGCATTAGAAAGTTATAATGTTTGTCACCCCAGGCCTGCCGGCCTAGCTGTAGCTAACAACCTAGGTGTGGGATTGTCAATCCCATATAGATCTATACACAAGTATCACGCTCCCCCTAAAAGGGATTATAGTATATAATACAAGACTTAAAATGCATACTTAAAAGCACGTGACATGTCTCATAAAATTTAGTATAAAACAGATTTACGGATGAAAATGTTCATTTGTTCTTGTATATGAAAATATCTTCTTTGATGTAGTGTACCTAGTATGCAATGTTCGTGATTTCCTCGTGAACTATACATATTATGGTTTTTCATAGTGTGTTTCGTTCCTCTAGTAAATCCTTGTGTAATGCTCACTCATTATGTAAAGTATAACACGTAAAGTGACTTAACTGATCACATGTACCTAATGTAAAATGGAGCTTTTGAATTGTATATATATGTGTGTGTGTATATATATATATATATATATATATATATATATATATATATATATATATATATATATATATATATATATATATATATATATATAAACACGTTTTATTTCCACAAAACAAGGTTTTATTGAAAATATTTATTTCATATAAGGATACTCATGTAGTAGTTTATGAATCACATATGATTATTTAAATAAAAAGTTTATATAGTGAATCGTTAAGTTACACACGATAATAACCGTGTGTTTTACTTGCATCCCCCCCCCCCCCCCCCCCCTTAATATTGTATAGAAAGCATTTATAAAGCATTTACAAACGTAGTTTATAGGGGTATGAACTCACTTGAAAGATCGAAGAAAGCGAGATGAAAACCGAGCAAAACTTTGACTCGAGAAAGCAGATTTTCTCGGGATTCTCGGGAGCACAAACGACCTTCGGGGCTTGAGTATGGACACCGGAGCTTCGGGATATCACCTGCACGGAAAACGAGGAAAAAAAGCAAGAAATATGAGAGAAAATGTGTAATTCCCCTGGAACCCTCGCATCCCTTTCATAGGGGCCGGGAACCCCTCAGTACGCTGGGCGTACGGGGTTACGCGACGCGTACTCCTACGTCACTGCTTACCGCATCCTCGGATGAAGGGTCTGATGGGAGGGCATAGAGTCGTAGGGGCGACGTGGATGTTCTGAGGCCTAGTCCTCGTGTACGTTGGGCGTACGATGTTACGCCAGGAGTAACCAGGATTGGGCCGGTGACTCCCCCTTTGACAAATACCGAATTTTGATTAAATTTTATATTTTTATTACTTAATAAACTTCAAAAATTTATATCTTCTTCATACGAACTCCATTTTCGACGTTCTTTATATCCATGCATAGGTGAGTCTAGGCTCTACAACATTCATTTAGACTCTGTTGGCAAATTTTGAAATTATTTTTATTATTTATTTTTAAAAGGTCGGAGTAAGAAAAGTTCGTTAGAAATCCATAACTCCTTTATCCGATGTCTGTTTTTGCTAGAATTTTTACCGTTGAAATACCATTGTTGAGACCTTCGATTCTCATTTAGGTCATTCCGACCAAAAGTCGTTCGATCTCTGTTTCGAGTTTTTAGCTGTCTACTGCTATACCGAACTTGGAAAATCATAAGTTCCTCATACGAAGTTAGATTTGGACGTTCTTTTTATGTACGGTCACGGTTTAATGACATCTAACATGGTAGGTAGCCAAAATAGAGACTTTTTGTACAATTTATTCTCAAAGATAATTTTATTATTTTCGAAAGTGGTTACAATACTTGGCTTTTTAAGTCATTACTAGAATCGAAATATCGGGTTGTCACACTAAGGTAATCTCTAACACTGATAATATGATAAAGATTGATTTAATGGAAAACCATTATGACTTTTATGCCGATTGATAAGAAAAGATATCACATATATAAGACAAGGAATAATAAACTACACATTGAGTTAACAACAATAATAAAGGTACTTCAAGAGTTCCAGTTAAGTCTAGAGTAAATCTAATGAGGCCTTGAATAATAAACATAAGAGTACATATGAATAATACTTAGTAAAATAAATGTAAGAACAATTCGAATGTATAAAAAGGTTTGTTGAATAACTTTTCACCTCAAGAAGAAGTGTACAAATAAAGGTGTTTTAAAGGTGTAGTTAAATAAATTATTGACTTGCCTTTATATAGGCGAAGCCAATATATTAGGAAACAAGAAATTACAATTGAAACCATCTATACTTTTAGGTATTAGAAAGGCAAGACGATTGGATGACAAGGTATTTCAGATGGTAGACTTATCGTAAAAAAAAACTTGTGCGAATTATCTTTATGCTTAGATAGCCTAAGATCACTTTTCTTACACAATCATCTCAACATTCAACATGACGTGCGACACAACATTCCAAAGTGTGTGTCATGAGCTAGGGTTTTCCCATAACCCTTCTTCTCAATTTCCTTGAATTCAACAATAAGAACTTCCAAAAAATGGGTGTTACAGTAGGAGAAATGTTAAAGTTGAGCTATGACACTCAAGTTAAGGAAATAGTGATTTTATTAAAATTTAATCTATGTCTTAATGAATTAAGACACATGGACAACTAATTGACGGAATATAATTAGTTGTACATAAGTGGGTGTATAAACTTCATGAAAGCATTTAGTCAAAAGTTAAGGAAAATGAGTTATGATTTGAGTTATAATACTAAATAGTTACATGCTTCTTTAACTGATTGTAAAATCGGAGATGTGGATGAGGCTTTAATAGTTAAATACTAGCATACATAAATTATGATGATGTGAGTAATGATATATCCTTTTATCTTCATAGTCAATATTTAACTATCTACCCATGTGAGTATGAATATTTTGTGTAGGAGAACATCAACAAATAGGGGATAATTACACTTACTAGACTTTGTGGTCATGTTACTATGGTTTTTGGAAATGTTAATTTCAAGGGTAGCATTTGTGGTTTTAGTATCATGAAGAAAAACTAGCGGAGTATAGTGGTAATATTTGTAGCTATAATACTACCGTTAGGGATTAACAAGTTAATGGTAGCCTTTGTGCTTGTAATACCATGTTGACATCGAAATACATGTATATGTGTTATTTAGAAGACACAATGTGAATAGTTTTTGTTACTGTTTTCTTAATTATGATTGTTGTTGTGATTTTACTATATAAGCATAATGTTACTCAGTAAACTTTAGTAGCTTACGTGATATTTGTTGATGTGCATTTTAGGACCAAGTGACCCTGATCAAAGTAAGCCCATGGTAAAGAGATAGTTGAATAGGAGTTGATTGTATATTTTTGCATTTTTTTAGTATAAACATTGTAATACCTAACTCGATTTTTGGTGTGTTTTGTATTGTAAACAATTTTGTGATAACTACTTGTAGCATGCAAGTTCTAATATGAATGTACACCCGATTATTTTGTAAAATGTGAAATGAAATTTTTTGGGTGCAATTTGTGTTAAGTTGAGATCTTACATCATCTCATAGTAAACCAACTTCATTGTTCTTATACGTATGCTGGGAACCTACTTTCATCCATCCATGTGAAAATCAATATCTTTTTCTTTAATAAAAAACATCTTTGTCTTCTTATACTTGATCAAAATGAAGAAGAGAAAATCAAAATCTGACAATGACCTAAATGGTGTTTGATATAAAATATAAATGTTATATTAAACTCAACAAAACGCCATCTTGGCAAAACTTATAAAATGAATCACATATAAATGGTGTTTTAATCAAATGTCTAGGTATTGTTTTCTTATAGTCAAGTCACTTTGAACAAATTTGATATTTTATTGTTCTTTTGACCCTCAAATTTGTACATTGTTATTCCTTGACCTGATTTTGGATTGTGTTCTTTAAATCTATGAATTTGTACATTACCTTTTGTTTTACCCTTCTTCTTTAATCTATAACATAATTAGTAACTCTTTTATTTTGTTTTACTTAATTTAGCTCAATTTCACATCTGGATCATTATACATATACTACGCGCTATAAGTTTGTTATACAATATAAACTAAAACTTGATACAAAGAAAAGAGAAAAGAGAGAAGAAAGAAGAAAGAAGAAAAAAGATGAATGTATTAGCTCTTCATATTTCTCTATATATAAAATATTGTTTGGTACATGATCTGTTTTTGACCAGATGGAATGAGTTCTATTCTACTAATATGTTGGAAATTATAGAGGAAAACATGCGAGTTGGCAAGTTTTGCTGCACATTGGTGGGGGAAGAAACATTTGTTGATAGGCTATTAAAGGCTTTTAGTGGATCAAGGGATTAGCCAAGCCTATACGTGCGCACCTAGCCTAACCTAACACTAGCCAACGCCGCGAGTGCGCGAAATGAAAAGATTTAGGTGTAATTGGCACTATGGTTCGGGTCAAGCTAGTATGATCGTTCTGGCCAAACAGTTTACTAGCATTGACTTTGTGGATAAGATGACAAAATCCTCTGGAAGACCTAAAAAACGGCTTGCTTGGAGAGCAAGGCGTTGCCATAGGGTTTCTAGGGTCCGGCCTATGATGGCCCTTTATTTCCTTCTAGAGTTTAGATAACTATAAATATATCTCCCTAGGAGTCGTATTCCGCACACAAAATTTGGAGTTCTCTCCCTCCCTTGGTGATTTCTTACATCTTTCTGAGTATTCACTTTGCATTTATCATTTTCCATTGTTGTTGGATCACCGTTAAGTATGTATTAAATCATGGAGTTTCACTCTATTACCTACAGCCCATAGAAGCGAAGTAAAACCTTTAAGGACAGGAGTCTGATCCGTGCAGTTTTCTAAGATCCAGATCAACCGTTAAGAGGTTGGTTTTACATTACCGTCTTGCGTGTACTTTCGTCCAATAACAGGACACTCTTCTTTTACCTTTCTTATAACCAAATCTAATCCAAAAGGATTGATCTATTTTTTGGACGAAAATTGGTAATCATATTAATAATAATCGAATTTATTATTTGCAACTAATCGACATATAAGTCTCAATTTTAATTTTTTGGTTTCCTTACGCGTCTATTGGTTCATATATACAACAAGCTTAAAGGTTTTTATTGTGTTTACAAATAAACATACTAATGGACACCCAACTACCAACAACTATTCTCCACTACATGAACCAAGAGTTTGTTAAGCTTGACAAATTCGATGGTTAGAACTACACCCGTTTGGCCGACATGGACAAGTTCATGCTTCATGTGCAGAAGATCGCCTATGTTTTGGACCCAAAACTGACTCCGATTCATGCTAATCCAATTCTGAATGTTGGTAAAGCTATGTATCCAACAGTCATCTCTAATATGGAAAAGCAAAGGGCTCTTTGTAGAGAGTCTAAGGAACTATGTGTGGGTCATATCAAGAACTCACTATCTGATCAACTCTATGATCTTTATGCATCGGTCAAAGATGAGGAAGGTAGTAACAAGTACCTTGTTTCTAATGTCACACCCCGAAAACCGAAGGCGGAAACATTTCCGCGGCGGACTCCACGTTAAGTATCAAATCCAGTGCACATAGTAAGTAAAGTAAACAACCATTACATCACATATAGAATTTACGTTTGTTTCAAAAGTAAAGTTATACATATGCATCATATTAACAAAAGTAAAGACGAGGGCTTCAGTATGATCCGTCTTCTCCAAAAGGATTGCTGGGTACCTGTCTATCGCTGACCTGAGAATACAAGCGGTTTGAAAATCAGCATAAAGCTGGTGAGTTCATAAGATGTTTGTTTTCTGAAAATGTACTAGTTTCCTTTAGTTTACCAAAGAGGTTGTTATCCAAGAAAATCCCATATTTTCTTATGTAAAGTTGGTTTACCAAAGAGGTTGTTATCCAAGAAAATCCCATATTTTCTTATGTAAAGTTGGTTTAGTTATCACTTGTTACCAATTCGTTTATGTGTTGTATTTTACCCCAGGAAAATCCCATATTTTCCTAAATGTAAGACCGGTTGAATATTACAGAGTATAGTTTAATACATAAAACTATATATATTGAGGATCATGGGATTTCTATCCCGAACTAGATATGAATTAGTTTGAGATATACGGTCTATAGATAGAGAATAGTTTGAAAACCATGGGACTCACATCTCGTACTAAGTACAAGACAGTTTGATATACATGAAAATATAATTTGTAAACCATGGGACTACCGTCCCGTACTAGATACGGTATAGTTTGATATTCATGGAAACATGGATTGAAAACCATGGGACTACCATCCCGTATTAGATACAGTATAGTTTCATATTCATGGAAATATAGATTTAGAAACCATGGGACTACCGTCCCGTACTAGATATAGGCTCAAAACCATGGGATTATCATCCCGTATTAGATATAGTTTCAAAACCATGGGACTACCATCCCGTACAAGATATAGGTTGAAATCATAGGATTACTATCCTGTACTAGATATAAGTTAAAGACCATGGGACTACCATCCCGCAGAATATATATATAATTGATAGACTGGAAACCATGGGACTATCATCCCTTACCGGACATGGAAACTATAGATAGAAAGTAGATATGGAATTGAATCAAAGTCAATTCAAACCCAAAGCGATACCGTGAATAAACTTATATTAATACGTATTGTGAGTCGGGTAACCATGCTGATACAACAACGAGACCTCCTTGACGCTTGTCAGACATCAAATGATATCTAAAATTTGTCACCCCAGGAGTGCCCGCCTAACTGTAGCTAGCAGTTAAGGTGTGGGATTGTCAGTCCCGAATAGATCTATTCACAAATTCCACGTTTTCCCTCCAGGAGACTCTGGTTACACTTCTGGGGAGGATTTACTGATCATCCATAAAGGGTAGTGACGAACTCACAAGCTGGTACTAAATTATTCACAGGGTTCTCATACGATATCAAACAATTAAAAGATTATGAAACATAATACAATGAATACAGATACATACAATGAAACTATCTGGCAATACATTCAAATGGTACGGAGATAAACTGAATCATATATAGTTTATCTAATAACTTTATATACATATCAGTACATGATAAAACGAGAACTAAAGAACCCCAAATTATTCCCATAATAATTTGATTAGTTTGGTTATTTCCTTAACAAAAATTCATTTAGTTGTAGTTGATAAATCATCCCTTATGCTCAGCATAATACATAAGGGGTAAAGGTATTTATAAATTTGCCAGATATTATTTGAAACACATCAATGTTATGTTTTGAAAACAATTATAGTTTGCTTGTATTCACCCCTGAAAACATTGAAAAACACGGAAAAAGCGTAGGGGTATGAACTCACCGGTCGAGAAACGTGACGATTTAAGATGTTAAACGTTGGTTTGGGGCTTGCAAATGCACGAGGTTCCTATGTATAATGAAAAGATACACATTTGTATCTAATTAGGACTTGAATTATCTATTAGTTAGGGATAAACACTTATAGTTGCGGAAACACTCCATTACAAGTGTTTGGAAGGACCCGGGTGGCATTTAAGTACATGTGAAGCTTGGATATGGAGTTTACTCCCCAAGAGTAAGCTTACAAGAGGGTATACGGCCCTAATGACCATACCCCATGAGTTTATGGCCGTAAACTCATGGGTGGGGTGTTCCATGATGCTAAATGGCCTTACCTTACTTGGGAAGATTAGCTAGGATCAAAACTAGGGTATCGGAATGGATTAAACTCACATATGGACCATATAATGGAGTTTACGGCCTAAGAAGATGTTCTTGGGAGGTTTATGGTCGTAAACATCCAAGGGGGGTAGTGTTGGCATGATTTAAGGTCCTTTACTTGATTGAGGTTGTTTCTAGACTCATTTCTAAGGCTCATGGTGTGTTTAAGTAGCATCTTAAGACACCAAAGTGAGTTTAAGGTCTAAGGAGGTGAGTTCACGATCCAAGATTGTTCTTGGGCCATAAACTTAAGCTTGCCCCCTTGAAAAAAGTTTTGATGCATTTCTTGAAGGATTTTAGGGTTCTATACACTCATGGAAGCTTGTTGGGGTGTTTAGGGACAAACTAACACCAAAAACTAAGTTTACTCCCTAAGAATAGGTGTTTACGGTCGAAGCGTGTGCTTGGGCCATAAGCTCGTGTTCATGCCCTAAATCATGAGTTTAAGGTATTATAATTCCATGCATGCAAGTCCTTTAGGCATATCTAGGCTCCAAATGGAGTTTGAAAGGGTTTTAAGGCCAAAAACCCCTCATTTTATGTGTTTACGGCCTAAGGAGGTCGTAGGTCCGTGAACACATGTTCATGGTTCCAAATCCTCATATATTTCATGAATTTGAATGCCAAAAATGCTAAACTAAAAGGTAGGGTAGTTACCTTAGAGTTTTGGAGCTTGATTTGGATGTTTTGGATTGATTTCGAGTTCTAGAGAGAGAGTACAGAGAGAGTGGAAAAGATTCAAATGAGGCTCTCTCAACTTTATATATGCTCAAAGTTTAGGACACGGAAGAATTCTACCCGATACCGACGCTATATGATGCTTTTGGTCGCACCCGACAAAGTTGTCGCATTTATGATTTAAATGAAACTAAATATTTTATAAATGAAAATAGAAAATATTTTAATGAATTTAAAATATATCCCTAAACTTATTTAATTTAATATAAGTCAAAATAAAATAAATTAAATTAAATCAAAGTTAACGGAAAAATTTGGGACGACACGGCTTAACTAACGGAATCCGGTTAAAAGCGATGGAATAAATTTACGGGGTGTTACATCTAACTACCTAGAGTTCCAAATGGATGATGAAAAACCTGTAATGGATCAAGTACATGAACTCGAGTTCATAGTCAACAAGCTGAACACACTCTCTATCTCTATACCAGAACTCTTTTAGGTTGGTGTGATCATCGCAAAATTGTCACCCTCGTGGAAAGACTTCTCTAAGAGAATGATGCGAAAATCTGATGACTACTCCTTGGAGAGTTTGATGAAACACCTTCTTATTAAGGTGGAGACTCGCATCAGGGAAAATTATGGTAAAGTCGAATCGAGTGTGCACCATGTATCATTTGAGGGTTCTAGTCATAAGACCAAGTTTGGGGGACAAAACAAAAGGAACTTTGGACCCAAGAAACAAAGATTCAAGAAACCTGGTCATTAGAATCCTAACTTATAGCCTATGAGGGCCTAACATTTCCACGTCTATAGAGAGATTGGGTATTATGCAAAAGAATGCAAATATTGCAAATTAAGACTGGTAGCACATGCAGTCGAGCAAGTGACTCATTTGATGGAAAGTGTGAACTTTGGTGAGATTTTCATGATCCATTCCCTCACCCAAGCAATGTATGTTCGAGGATAGTACGTAGACACTAAAGCTATTGTACATGTCAATGAGAGAGCTTTCGGACTTATTGTCCAATGCCACCAAAAATTGTAATCGTTAGTGTTGATGGCCACAGAGTTGGAGTTCAAGGAAGATGTGATGTTATTTTGATGTTCACACGTGGTGAATGGGTTAACTTTTGAGATGTCCTTCCTATTCCTAATCTCTCGAAGGGGTTGGGATGTCTGGACATGTTTGACAATGGTGGGTTCAAGATGGAGCTTGAGAAAGGCATGATTATGATCACTATGGACAGAAGGTATGTTGGGAGGGCGAACAATTGTTTAGGAATGTATTGTCTTTACCTTAATGATAAGGGTGGTACGAGTAGGGAAAGTGTTGAGAGTGATGGTTTTAGTGTTGAAAGTGTGTCTTCTATTGATAGGAATGATGTAACTGATGGAATGATTGCATGTCTAAATGAAATGAACTTTTCTACTTATTTTGCTTGTTCAATTTCTTCATTGCATAAACGTTTAGCACATAATAATGTTAAAAACATTTAAAATAAAATGCAATCTAAAGGAATGTTAAAATCTGACACAAAAGATTTTGAAAAATGTGAAACTTGTGTGAAATCAAAGTTTATAAAGAAACCATTTGCATCAATTAAGAGAAGTACATAATTTCTTTAGTCGAATCATTCTGATATATGTGAATTAAAACGAATACTTACTCAAGGAGGAAAAAGGTATTCATCACATTCTGTAATAAATCCATTTGATATTTACATGTTTATTTGCTGAGATCAAAATATTAAGATTTTGATGCATTTAAACTGTATGAGGCTGAAGTCGAAAATCAACTTGAATGACACATTAAAATTCTTCGCTCGGACAGAGAGGGATAATATTTCAACCAAGATTTTGACACATTCTACGAAGTGAATGGAATAAAAAATGAGAGATCTTCACCATATACTCCCCAACATAATGGTTTGGCTCAGAGAAAAAATAGCACCCTTTGTGAGATGGTCAACTAAATGTTGCACCAATCTGGTCAACCAAACAATCTGTAAGGGAAGCAATATTGAATCCTTGTTATATCCATAATAGAATCACTGGTCATGTGATTCCTACAAGACCTTATGAGTTGTGGAATGGTAGAAAGCCTAAAGTAGACTATTTGAAAGTGTGGGTGTGTCCCTTATTATCAGATGCCTCATCCTAAGAGATCCATATTGGGAGCTTGAGTTATGAAGAGTGTGTTCACTGGATATGTTCAGAACAACAAGGATTACCGATTATTGAATGATGAATATGGTGTTGTCGTAGAATCCAGAGATGTGGAATTCTTCGAAGATAAGTTTTCTAAATATGATGAAAACTCCAATAACACAAAATCTATAAGTACTTCTCGTGAAACACTCCCACCTCATCCAATTAAGGAGGAACCTAGAAGAAGTACAAGAGTGAGAATAGAGAAAAGTTTTGAGACAATTTTTATTCTTATTTGGTCGAAGGAAACAAAAGAAAGTGACAACAGAGGTCATTTTTTCCGTTAACTTGGATGATGATCCTAAGACCTTTATTGAAGCCATGATGTATAGAGATGCTTCTTTGTGGAAGAAAGCCATAAATGATGAAATGGATCAATTATGGGTGATGGAACTTGAGTGTTAGCTGATCTACCTATGAGGAAGAGACCCATAGGATTTAAATGGATATTCAAGAGAAAATATCATCCATATGGATCCATATCTACATATAAAGCGAGATTATTTACTAAATACAATAAGAAGCGAGAATGGATTGATTATTTTGATACCTATGCCCCAGTTTATAGGATTAGTTCGATCCGAAATCTCATAGTAATATCAGCTTTGAAAGGATTGCACATTCATCAAATCAATGTGAAGACAACCTTTCTGAATGATTATCATACAGTGGAGATTTAATTGGAGCAAACTAAAGGTTTCATGATACCTACACAGGAAAAAAAGTTTGTAGACTTATTAAATCCTCGTACGGGTTGAAGAAAGGTCCCAAATAGTGGCATGTTAAATTTTATACCACTGTGACTGTTTTCAGATTTCAGCACAACAGAGCTGACATGTGTATTTGTTCCAAATACACATCCGAGTACATAGTTGTTATATGTCTTTATGTTGATGGTATGTTGAATAGTGGCACTCACCTAGAAGGTATTATTGATATGAAGAAATACCTATCCTTCAACTTTAAGATGAATGATCATGTAGAAGTTGATTCGATTCTTGGTATCAAGGTGAAAAAGACAAGGAATCAAATTTCTCTGAGTCAATCTCATTATATAGAGAAAATTCTGACAAAGTTTCTACAGTTGAATATTAAGGAATTCAACACTCCTTTTGATTCAAGTGTGAAACTAAATGTGAATTATGGCTGAGTAGTGGCTCAACTAGAATATGCATGTGCAATTGAAAGCATGATGTATGCAACACAATGCACATGACCTAACATCGCATTCGTTGTAAGCAAATTGAGTCAGTATACAGTCAATCTAGTGACCGAGCATTGGAAGGCAGTGTGTAGAGTATTGGGATACCTAAGAAGGACAAGTATTTTTGAGTTGATGTATTAGTCAAATAATGGAATACTAGAAGGGTATTTTGATGCTAGCTGGATAGATTATATCACTGACTCAAAATCCACAAGTGGTTGGATTTATAATCTAGTTGGCGGTACTAATTCTTGGGCGAGCACGAAAGAGACATGCATAGCTCATTCAACGATGAAAGCATAATGGATTTGAGATCTATATATGGATATCCGTTTGTGGGATATTCCAATGACTTCAATACCCATGTATTATAATGGTGAGACCACACTATCTAAAGTATACAATGTAGTATTGTAACATCCCAAAAATCAAGGTGAAATTTTAATTTTTAAAATCCAATCAAAAACCATAATTGTTTACAAACCATAGTTCCCAAAAATAATAATCACGAATCAAGGTATCCCAAAATCAAATATCATAAAATCAGAAGTATGCGCACGATCATGCCTTTGCTTTATCTCGATCATCTGAAATACCTGAAACATAAAACTAGAACTATAAGCCAAAAGCTAAAATCCAAACATATTAATCCATTAAGACATCATAACCTCTGCGTGGAAGGAAAAAAGGTCAAATATCCCATTATTATAACTCTAGACACTCCAAAATGTCTAAAAGGACAAGTCATTTGGTCTATAGTAGTCCATACTCACCTAGACCACGAATATGGGACTAAAAGCACTTAATTTCTAAAACTAGCAAGATCTAATGATGTAATCAATAGGTTTAGAACTTTATAACTTCTAAATGTTGCTCAAGGGTTTTAAAACTTAGATATATAAATCTTGGATCTCCTTCCTTGCTTTTCAATGGATTCTTTCCTTCCACAATGGACACCAAACACCAAAATGAGCTCAAAACACCACAAATGGAGATTAGGGTTTGTTAGGGACGAAAACAGGTTTGGAAGCTGATGAATAAAGGGGTCTTATTGAGCTAAGGATGATAAATAGGTTCCATATCCTAAAAATTAGGGTTTAGGCATCATCCACATACGCCAAGCATACATAAGTGTATGCCCAACGTACCCACACAAGTCAAGTTTTCCATTCAAGTGACCAAGGGTCTGATTTTTCAACAAATTTAATATATAAGGATCAAAATGTAAATTACCTGAATAATGAATGTTACAATTCTCCCCTACTTGAATCAGACTTCGTCCTCTAAGTATTCTGCCGTGAATAACTCAAAGTAGTGCTCTCACATCTCTGCCTCGGGTTCCTAAGTCCCACCGGAACCTTTTCGATGCTACTATTGGACCTTGACCAAAGATACCACCTTCTTGAGCAAGGCCCTCATTTTCCTATCCAAAATTATCACTGGTCTCTCAACATAGTTCAGGAGATCATCAACTTGAACATCATCTAAAGAAACCATTGTTGAATCATCAGTTACACACTTTCGTAGCTTAAAGACCTAAAAGGTATTGTGAATGTGACTGAGCCCCTTAGGTAGATCCAGTCGATAGGCTACCTTGCTAAACCATGAAATCACTCGAAACGGCCCAATATACTAGGGTTCAACTTACCCTTCTTCTTGAATCATATTACACCCTTATAAGGTGATACCTTCAGTAAAACCGTATCACCAACCTCGAACTCCAAATCAGGTCGACGTCTGTCGGCATAACTCTTCTGCCAAATCTGAGTTGTTTGCAACAACTATCTGATCTGCTGAATGAGCTTATTCATCTGAAGGACTACCTTAGTCCTTTCCATAACCCTGTGACTGACCTCTCCCCAACAAGTTGGGGTACAACATCTCCACCTATAAATAAGTTTAAAATGTGGTGCATTGATACTGGAGTGATAGCTATTGTTGTAAGAAAACTCAACAAAGGAAGGTAGGAGTCCTAACTCCCACCAATACCTATGATACAAGCTCTCAACATATCCTTAAGTGTTTGAATGCTCCTCTCTCTCTAACCGTCAGTCTGTGGATGCTAAATAGTGCTAAAATGCAACCTTGTACCCAATTCCTTGTGGAACCTCTACCAAAATCGAGAAGTGAACCGAACAACTTGATTCGATACAATAGAAATAGGAACATCATGCCATGTAACGATCTCGTGCACATAAACATCAGCCAATTTTCAGCCAGGAGCTCTCCCATACTTTATTATTTCAAAAAAATAAGGATGTGGATTCTTCTTCATTTTTAATAAAGTTACCAAACTAATAGTTAGAAAGTAGGCACTCTTGGTTAGACGATCCATTATAACCCAAATCACATCAAATCCCTTAGCTGTAAGAGGTGGCCTGGTGATGAAATCCATGGTGATATGTTCTCATTTCCTCATGGGAACCTCCAATGGATGAAGCTTGATATGCGGCCTCTGGTACTCGGCCTTGACTATTCGACAGGTCAATCACTTTTCAACGTAACAGGCTATCTCCCGCTTCGTACACAGCCACCAATGGCTAAGTCTCAAATCTCGATACATTAGCTATCTCCCTCTTCATATACAACCAAAAATAGCTATGTCTCAAATCTCGATACATTTTGGTGGCTCCAGGACATATCAAAAATATGGACTTATGTGCCTCCTTTAATATAGTATGCCTGATCCCGCCAAAAATCCAGTACCCAAAGCTGACCGTACTGGGTCAACAATCCATGGCCATCGGTAGAAAACCTATCAAATTTCCCCCTGATCCTCCTTGTTTCCAATTTTCCTTCTTGACTCTCTCAATTTGAGCCTCCCTGATCAAGTCCAAAAGTGGTGAATTGATAGACATGCACATACACAAGCTCCTAATAGAAGAACCAACTGACTTGCATCTCAACCCATCAGCAACCACAATCGCTTTCCCCGAGTAGTATAGAATATTGTAGTCATAATCCTTAAACACATAAAACCATCAACGTTATCTAATGTTCAGATTTGTCTGATCCGTGCAGATGGCATACCAGACCCCATTCAAATAATGTTTCCAAATCTTGAGGGAAAATACCACCACCCAAAATCCAGATCATGCATGGGATTCCAAACCTCATGCATCTTCAATTACTTGGAAGCATAAGCAATCACCGTCCTTCTCTGCATGAGTATTGCCCCTAAACCAGTGATTGACGTATCACAATATACAACGAAATCCTCAACTCCCTAAGGGAGAGTTAATAGTGGGGCCTTATATAACTTCTATCTTAGTGTCTCGAATGCAGCCTATTACTCGAGCCCCTAGTAGAAATCCATGCCTTTCTTTGTCAGACGAGTTAGGAGTACCATAACCTTGGAGAAATCTTGAATGAATCTCCAATAATACCCTGCTAATCCCAAGAAACTCCTGATCTCCAAAGAAGACTTTGGAACCCACCACTATATAACAACATCAATCATGGCCGGGTCAACTAGAATCTGATTTTTGTTAACAAGGTGTACTTAGAAGTGGACCTATCTTAAGCAAAACTCACCCTTTGAGAACTTGGCATATAGCCGTTCTTCACCTTATAACTCTCAGAAGCTCTCGAAGGTGTTCCTCATGCTGCTCTCTGGTCTTGGAAAAAAAACAGAATATCGTTGATGAAAACAATAACTAAACGATCGATCATCAGATTGCATACCCAATTCATCAAATCCATAAATTCCGTAGGCGCATTGGTGATCGCAAACGGCAACACCACGAACTTGTAATGATCATAACGAGTCTGAAACACTGTGTTCTCCTCTCTAAACCTCATCTGATGATACCCTAACCTCAAATCGATCTTTTAGTACCAAGATGCACCCTGTAGTTGATCGAAGAGATCATCAATCCATGGAAGTCGGTAAGGGTTTTTTACCGTCAACTTGTTTAACTCTTAATAATTAATACACATGTGGTAAGACCCATCCTTCTTCTTCAAAAATGAGTATTCGGTATGATAAACTACCTGCCCAATAGCTCCTGAATATGAGAGGAAAATTCTTGCATCTCTGGTGGTGCAAATCGGTACAACGCCTTAGCAATCAGAGCCGCACTGGGGACCAGATCAACCCTAATCTCAACCTGCCTCTTAGGATGCACACCATGTAATTCCTCCAGAAACACATTTGGGAACTCTTAGACTACATGCACATCTTACAATGAAACCTCTTCCCTAACATGAGTGTCAACCACATACGCGAGACAAGTCATACACCTATGTTGTAGATATTGTCGATCCCTAGCAGCAAAACAAAAGGCTGATGTCACCCCAGTACCCTCTCCATAAATAGTCAGTTCTCCTCCACTTGGGGTTCGAACAACCACTGACTGACCCTCACAATCAATTATCGCACCAAATCTGCTCAACTAGGCTATTCCTACTATCACACACACATCCCCCATGGGAATAAGTATCAAATTAATTGGGTAAGACACCCTAAAAATCTTTGAAATGTAACCCCACAAAACGCTCGACGTAGAAACCCCATGCTCGTTGGTGACAGAAACTCACAATGTGCACTCTAACTATCCAAAGGACCTATCAAAACTCCTACTGAAGGACTGAGACACAAAAAACTGACTCACACCCGAGTCAAAAAACACAAGAGCAGGCATAGAAAACATTAAGAAGGTACCAAGAACAATCATAAACATAAGAATACCATAAAATAATTCGATAAATAATAAATGAAAATGTAACAACGTAATTTTTCAAAACAATGTTTTCATTTCTTTAAAACAATATTTCATTCAAAACAACCATAAAAATCCAATGTCACGTAGTCATAATACAAAACATGTCAAATCCCAAGATCAACTATATCCAAATCCGCCTGTGGGTGTGTGTACAAGTCATGTCGGCGCCTTACCACGGTCCAAGCTAGTACCTGAAACACATAATACAACAATTGTAAGCATAAATGCTTAGTGAGTTCCCCAATATACCACTTACACACATACGCCCTTCCAGGCCATGAACTTCCGGTCCATGTGTCTTAGGGGACTTCCGTCCCAACCCGGTAAACCTTCCGGTCCTACCCGTGTCGACCTTCCGGTCCATAACTCCCTGACCTTTCGGTCTACATCATAATGCCTTCCGGCCCATAACATAATGCCTTCCCGCCCATATCAAGCATAGCATACATAACGCATACAAAACATGCAACTAATAACATACAATGCATATATCTTATAGCATGCCAGACCCTCCGGTCACACAAAGGTACCCTTCCAGGTACAGTATAGTGAGAAGACTCACTTCGTATGATTTCTAGTGTCTCACGTGCTCAATATCTCTGAATCTCGCAACAACGACCTAACCTCGCCTAATCATATCAAGTAATTATTCCAAATCATTTACGGCTCTCAAGGCTATACTATATTCCTTTATAAAATTCCACAGAAGGGTAAAAGACCATTTTACCCCTTCCTGACCCAAAAGTCCACATGTTGACTAAAACCCTAAAAGTCAACAAAAGTCAACAGCAAGCAGTACGCGGGGCGTACTGTTGCACTCCAGAAACGGGGTATGCGACCCCTATGCGGCGCGTACTGGGATTACGCCCAGCATAATGCCCAGTTTCTTTATCCAACACATTCAGGTCTTAATCGGTTAAGACTTGCATCCAAACTTCAGATCTGACTCATCTAATATGACTTAATTCATAAAGTTGAAACCTTTAAGCCTTTGCATGGCTGTAAAGGTCACTTTTTGCTCAAAACACCTTTCCTCTTTCCATAATGAGACTATAACTCATGCATGACAAAAGATTCACATCCAAGACTAGATTTTTATGACCCCTCAACACATTATACACTAGAAAAGGTTAGATCTAAGCTTATGGAGACTCTTTGCACATAAAGTCTCCAACTTTGAACCAAAAACCCTAAAAAATGGTCCACAAAGCAAAACTTATGAAGAATAAGGAATGCTTTGAGCTTTTTACCTCAAAAAGGATCTCCAACCACTATAGAACTCGGATCTACACTTGTTCTTCAACTTCTAGCTCCAACAATGGCTCCTTCTTCTCCTTCTTCACGTTGAAAAGATAACTTCAAGCTCAAAAACACACACAAGCTAAAGCATGAATCTCAACTCTCCAAGGACGCACTCAAGGGGATATGGTAGCTAAGGTAAAGGACTAAATGTTCCTTTTATAGTGCAAAGCCAGGAATTAGGGTTTTACATCTGGGCTGGTTACACCTGGCGTAACCTTGAGTACGCCCAGCTTACCCGGATGAACCCGCGTACAAATTAAGCGTGTGAGTACGCACGACGTACACTTCAGTACGCCCAGCGTACTCACTAATTCGTCTAACAACTTTGAGGGACTAATATGCCAACTCTCCAAAATAAAAGGGTCATAAACCTAACCTGGATTTCGGGCTGTTATAATTCTCCCCCACTAAAACCAGACTTCGCCCTCGAAGTCTCATGTTGTGAACAACTACGGATGCTGCTCCCACATCTCCGACTCTGGCTCCTAGGTCAGCTTGGACCCTCTCCGATGTTGCCACTGGACCTGAACCAGGGGCACTTCCTTGTTCCTCAGAACCTTGATCCTCCGATCCAAGATTGCGATTGGCTTCTCAGCATAATTTAGACTTGCGTCCACCTGGATATCCTCTAATGGTACCACTACCGACTCATCAGCAATACACTTCCTCAGCTGCGACACGTGGAAGGTATCATGAATCTGGTCCAACTTCGCAGGTAGCTTCAAGCGATACACTACCTTGCCCACCCTACCGATCACCTTAAACGACCCAATATACCGGGGTCCCAGCTTGCCCCGCTTTCTGAATCGGATCACTCCTTTCCAAGGAGATACCTTTAGGAGCACGAAATCACCTAACTGGAACTCCTGTTAGGATCGTCGCCTATCTGCATAACTTTTCTGGCGACTCTGAGCAGTCGACAACCTCTATCTAACCTGTTGTATCTGCTCTGTCATCTGAAGCACTATCTCTGTACTACCCATCACACGCTGCCCTACCTCGCCCCAGCAAATGGGGGTATGACACCTCCTTCCATACAACAGCTCAAAAGGTGGCATACCAATGCTCGAGTGATGGTTGTTGTTATAGGAAAACTCAGCTAAGGGCAAATATGTGTCCCAGCTCCCGCCGAAATCTAGTACACATGCCCGGAGCATGTCCTCGAGCATCTGAATCATCCGGTCACTCTATCCGTCCGTCTGTGGGTGGTATGCGGTACTGAAATGCAGCCTCGTACCCACTCCTCGTGAAACTTCTTCCAAAATCTAGAAGTAAAACGCACATCTCGGTCTGAAACAATCGAGATCGGAACTCCATGCCACGATGCCACCTCCCTCACGTACAACTCTGCCAACCTCTCAGTAGAAGATCTCTCACTGATAGCAAGAAAGTGATCGCACTTCGTCAACCTGTCCATGATCACCCAGATCGCATCGACACCCCTAGCAGGCCTTGGTAATTTGTTGATAAAATCCATGGAAATATGTTCCCACTTCCACTCAGGAATCTCTAACGGCTGTAACTTACCATGCAGGCATTGGTGCTCGGCCTTGACCTTATGATAGGTCAAGCACCTCTCTACGAACCATGCAACATCCCTTTTCATACAGGGCCACCAATACTCCTTCTTTAGGTCCAAATACATCTTAGTGTCCTTGGGGTGGATCGAGAACATCGATCTATGCGCCTCCTCCATCAAGACGGTATGCATCCCGCCCACAAACGGTACCCAAAACCGACCCTGGAAGGTCACAAGTCCTCAACTATCAGTCACAAACTCCGATACCTACCCGATCACTCGCTCTCTCTTGCGGTTCTCTGGTCTCATAGTTTTTGCTTGGGCCCCTCGAAAGGTGTCCCATACCAGAGTCATCACTGTGAATCTCATGCAAATATCTCAAATCGGGGTGCCCTTCACCCTACGGCTCAGGGCATCGGCTACCACATTAGCCTTGCCCGGGTGGTACAGGATCTCACAATCATAATCCCTTACTACATCCAACCATCTCCTCTGGCGCATATTCAGGTTGGGCTGATCCATCAAATAATTTAAGCTCTTGTGGTCCGTGTATATCGTACACCGAACCCCATACAAATAGTGATGCCAGATCTTGAGGTTGAACACTACAACCCCCGATTCCAGATCATGAGTGGCGTACCTCGACTCATGAGGCTTAAGCTGCCTCGATGCATATGCTATCACATGCCCCCTCTGCATAAGCACCGCTCCCAACCCGGATATCGATGCATCACCATATACCACGAAATCCTCCATCCCTTCCGGAAGGGCTAACACCGGGGCTTTGCATAATCTCTGGCAAAGTGACTCGAAAAAGGTCTGCTGCTCTGGACCCAAAGAAAATGCAACACCCTTCCGGGTCAACTTGGTGAGTGGCATTCGATCTTGGAGAAATCCCTGATAAATCTCCGATAATAGCCTACCTATCCTAAAAAACTCCTGATCTCAGTAGGTGACCTCGGCACTTCCCAACTCATGACAACCTCAATCTTGGCCGGATCGACCAATATCGCCTACTGGTAAACGAGATGCCCTAGGAACTGGACCTCCTGTAACCAAAAATCACACTTGGAGAATTTGGCGTAGAGCCTCTCCGATCTTAGAACTCCGAGGATTTCCCTCAAATGCTCCTCATGCTGCTCTCTGGATTTCGAATATACGAATATATCATCAATGAAAACAATCACCGATCGATCCAACATCGGTCTGCACACCCTGTTCATGAGATCCACGAACACGGATGGTGCATTAGTGAGCCCAAAAGGCATCACCACCAACTCGTAATGCCCATAACGAGTTCTGAACGCTGTCTTCTGATATCTTCATCCTGAACCCTCATTTGATAATAACCCTGTTGGGTTATGAGCATTCTAACACTCCTAAGTGTACATGCAACCCTAAATACCTTGGATCTATGTTTTCTCTATTATACATGCAAATATGAACATCCAAGGTATTATCCTAATCTAGCATACAAAAACTATCAATATAACAAGATAGAATACGTACCTCTTTGATGTAGAATGTCTTCATGAAGCTTGAGTGCCTAGTGCCCCAAGTGTGACACCTCAAATGGTTCACACAACACCAAATACACTTGGAATAACTTAGAGAGAATTCTACACTTCATTAAATCGGCTAGCCCTTTCTTACTCTCTCTAGTGGCCGATTTTGTCAAGAATAAGATCTTTATATAGTGTTACAATTAGGGTAAACCCTAATTGTCATGACTTTCCATTTCCTTGGATCCATGGGTTCAAATACACCATGGAGCATCCATGGACCATCATATGGGTTTTAGCCCAACTTGATTATCCATGGAGCATTAGCCCGCTATATAAGTATGGATGATTTAGACAATCAACCCATATATTTAATTAGTCTTCTTTTGATCACTTAATTAATACTAGATTAATTCTTGATCAATACTAATTAAATAATCTCATTATTCTTATTATTAATATACTAGAACTTATAATATATTAATAACCATAAGTGTCTTATTTCTCTCATTATAGTCTATCCAAGTGCATGATGCCATGCAACCCAAATGGACCATTCCGGGTCGGGTCAAGTCTTACCAATTATAGTTATGGACTTAGACATTAATCCAACAGTCTCCCACTTGGATAAGTCTAAAACTATTATTGCGTATGACTTCAGGAACCGACTGGCAATCGTAGTTCTCAAAAGCTTCTGTCGAACTTTAACCTTGTAGATGAACTCTGACCTTTGTCAATGACTTGTCCATTAGATAAGGGATCATATATTCCTCCATTCTATATATCATATGGACTGAGACATGGATTATAATCATTCTCTCTGTCCATTTGTTGTTTCCCGATTTCCGATTTATGACGACTGACTAATTGAACAAATCAAATCAGTCCTGGCCCGGCCGAGCACTTCCATTTGTCATCATCAAATCATCGAGGGGCCCACAAATATCACTTTTATCCCTAAGGTAAAAGGAATGGATAAACTTTGACTCATATGGCTTGTTCTACTACTTGTTGAGTCATACACAAAGGCACGTTTTATAGCACCGAGTTACCAAATGCGGTTTCGTGTAATCAATGTACTTTCAAATCATAGTAACAACTCATATCTATAGGTTTGAAGAATATAAGATATTATCATCTCATGATCACTCGTGATAAAACCCATGAAGTGATTCCAATGAGCACGGGTTGAATCCAATACTCAGAACTTATGAGCACTAATGAGTGTTGTAGCCCTTTGTCCAACACCTTAGACATCTACAAGCCAACCCATGACAGTCTTAATTCATATCTACTTCCAACATATGACCGACTGTGGATGGTTTGAATAACTTAGTCATTCCGGAAGAATAACCTAGTTTATTCGGGAAGTCAAAACATGCAAAGTGAAACACAATAATAATTGAATCCAATATGGTATCAAAACCTATGAACATAAATAATACACCTTTTATTTATCACCATATGATTACACATTATTCATTGTATACTGTTTCAGCTATCAACTTTATTCTTGAATTTAAAACAATAGTTGTCCCATGCTCCAAGCATATACACTATGTTTTCTAAACACTAGTCATGCCACACACCAAGTATGCATACTATATTTGTCTATGATCTTTACTTTGTGAACTAGATCTATTGAACATAACTTCAATGATTCTCTTTTCACAGTCCCAAATCCTTACTGCAAATGCAAGAATTCCAAATTCATGCCATTTACTGAAATCTGTTAGATTCTAAACTTATATGCGTTGATCCTCTTGTAATGATTATGCACAAAGTCATAAAGACTTGACAACAAACATTACAGAGCTTTCCATAGGAGATCAACTCCTTGGAAACAACCTTCTTGCATTAAGTTTCCTAATCTTAGACAGATTGAAAATTCTAACTTTGAAACATTTTCAGATTCCATTTTGACTATCACTTCTGAACAAGAGTTGCCTCCTTACATATTATGTCAATATGGTCCTTCCAGAATTATCACTATACTTCCAACTGTCCTTGAGCAACCAATCTTTGGTAAACCTTAGATTGTCCTCGACAATTGTTTAATCCTTTTAGTCATATCCAGTTCTAAACCTTTTCCCTTCTTAATGCCCCAGGCATTTGGAAATCTTTAGAAAGGATGAATATAGAACATGTAATCGATCCTATATCTGAAGCATATGGGACACGATTCATGATGTCTCGCATAAAGCCTAAACCAGTCTTTTGCTATAACATTTCCATTTCTATTTGCCAAGTTCTCATAAATCAGATTATGAAAAGGGATGCCGTAATCATAATTGAATTTAAGAACGCAAATAATGGACCCATATATAGAATTTACTTATGTTGAGCCATTCCAACATGAAATTCATATATATTTCCTTGACTAAATGATTAAAACCTCACGATCTAAACTTATAGATTTGAGATGAAGTATAATTTCCTCTCCCTTAATTATAGCAAAACAACATTTTCCCAATTGAGAACTTTGTTTTCTATAATTAACATTGATAAATTGCAATTCTTATCATAATTATCATGCTCCCACTAACATGATGATTATTAGCATAACACTTATGCTCCCACTAGCTTTGACAAGTACTCAGAAATCAGCTGGACTTCTAGAAATCAATACTTCATTGACTTTCTTACCAAAGTTCAGATTTCTGATACTAGATTGTTTTGATAAAACTTTATCAAAAATCATACACCTTCTCTTAGATAGCTCATGGGTGTGTCAAAAAAATTTTAGGAACTATGAAAAGGGATGCCGTAATCATAGTCTTGATTGTTTTGACCTTTGCCATTTCTCACAAGTCCAAGTTAGTGTGCCGGTAAACCACACACGCTCCACTAACGACTTTGAGAATGCAAACATTACAATTGCTATCTAGCTAAAATCTACTTAGTGAAAGTGTTTCCTCACCATCATTTTTATGAATCGGAGAGAAACCTTATGACACTTAGATTTAATGGTGTATGTGTTCTTATCCATGTGAATTGTCAAAATCATAGTCACAAGACAAGGATAATGACAAATCCATACTCATATGGACTGAACTCAATCTTAATTTCTTGCCACCTGGCAGCTCAAGGGCCTGCCATTGCTTCCAAGTTGTTGTGCAACCAATTGAGAACTCTAATAACTCATATGCAAAGTCAACTTTAATTGGAATGGGCACAGAATATGTCAACACGATAGGTTATAAACCTTAAGTCGTGTGCTAGAGAAGAACTCTAGGTTCTATTCTTGATTAGTTCTTTAGATTTTCAAGACCTTTAAGACTCCCACTGTCCTCTTGACCTATAAGATTCCCTTGTCAAACATCCAAGAGATAGTGTGGATTCTAACCAAGACAAACACTTCACACAATTGGCCTAAGTTGGTCTTTGTTTTATCCAAAACATCACAATTTACCAATTTCAAATGTACAAGAGTAGAACACTTTTACTCTTACATTTGACACGTGTTTTAAACCTTCTTAAAGTCATGTCACTCAAATTACAATCTTGGAGTATGACTCTAAGACTTGTATTGGAACGAAGTATGACTCATCTTCTTGATTTAACCACTTCAACAATTCAAGTTCCTCTTCTTTCCTTAGAGAACTAATTTTGATATGGTTTCTTAATCATTAAGATGATCACAAAACTGATACTAAAGTACTCTCCCATCTTTTCAGATTTGAGAAACTTTTATCTTTCTGCCAAAGTTGATTCTTCTTATTCGATCTGCCTTACATTGGAACCTTTTTCCAATGTCTCAGAATTACACTTAATCTTGTAAGTATAACCACATTTACTGAACTTTAGTAAATTATGACGAATAATCTTATTGATCTTTTGTGGTGGACTTGACCAGTGCACAAGAATGTGGACTTGATCCCTTAGTCCTTTACTTGACTCACACATCCATGTAAACAAGAAATTAGTCTTAATTTTCCAATACTTGAAAGTTCTCATTCATCATGCTATACAACTTGCATGATTCCAAGTCCCGGTCCAATTAAGACTTTGGATGATGAGAATCTTTCCTTATTTGGTAAATTTAGACATTACCACAAATGAAGGAATCAATTTCATATTTCCACTCTTGCTATTAATGGAATCATATAAGCAACAATTTTTCCTCAAATGCCATTGTAAGGATACTTTAAAATAACTAAAATCAAAAATTTTCTTTTATTTTAAAACTATGCAGAAAAACTTATCCTTACAATCCATATGAAAACTTGTTGTTATCTATTCCTAAGCAATATCTCATAACTCCTAAGAAGTAGCTCAAGAATTCGATTTTCAAACTACGCGATAGAAATCCATCTATGCGATCAGATTCAACATATTCTTTCTTTGAGTTCCTTTACTTTTCTTTGATTCTTAAAACATTACCATGTGACCCAGTCACATCATGTATCAAGAATCTCATAATAGAAACTTAACAGAGTTAGATAGTGGACTTTACCTGAAGTAGAGTCAAACTTATTGACTTTAACATCCTTAGGTAAATTTGGCAGCTTCGCAACTAATGACTCTTCCTTTGGCAATATAAACATATGGACCCTTTGATAATGGTACACGGGACTATCACAAACTTAACTTTTCTCTTTACCATTTGGTCAACCTAGTTGACTATGGTCAATCCCTTTCCTTGGGAAGAGAATGATTTTTCTGTATTTCCTGTGTCACTATTGTTAATGTCCATCAAGTTTTGAGGAAGTTGATCTTAACAAATAAATAAGATCATTAAGGGTCTTGTCATAGTCTGTTTCATAGGTGTTCCAAAAGAACTCACTATGTGACTTAGAAAGTAGTTGAACCACCAACTTTCTCAAGACTTTGACACCCTTCTCTCCCGTCTTGTCAATATGTGACTACATCTCCAAGATGTGACCACACCAAGAGCTTTACTTGCCAATAGGGCTCGAGTGACCTTAAACTTTTCAAGAACTTGTGGGGTAGGGAGAATAATTGGAGAAGGTAAAAGAAGTATGATTTCCATTGGAACATCATCTTCATTTAGGAAAGCTAGTTTCAAGAGATCTGGGAAGATCATAAATGTCTAAACCAAACATCTTTTGGGAGATATTCAAGATAGTTGATTTTAAAGTCCTTAATATGACACCCAATATAAGTTACCCTTTGCCTACCTTGTTAAATACGAGTTAGTGTGCCGGTTAACCACACACGCTTCACTAACCGACTTAAACAAAGTGCAAAGTGTAATTTCATGGATTAGCACCTTATTCAAATTTTCCTAAGTAACTAAGATTGGGTATTATTAAGAGTTTAGTTACTTAGTATTTATCATTAATACTTTTAATGAAGGGAGAATTATAGTCCTGTCAAACCCGTTCGGCTAACGACCCTCCACCGGTCAAGCAAGCGGTGGGTGAGAGTGGACACCCATTAAGTTGTCATTTTATAGGCAACAACCTTATACCCACCTTATAGACCGGCTTTGTGAATGAGGCGTACTAGCGGTAAGACTGACTTTACTCTTATACACACACACACATATATATATATATATATTATTAACTTATAAGATTATAAAGTATAAGCGGTTGAATTTTATCTTTTAAAATTCTAAGGGCTAACTTGGAATTAAAGTATTCATAAGAGAAAACTTTACCAATTCCAAAACTTGAGGGCAAGTTTTGAACTATTCAAAACTAATTAATTCCATAACTTATGTGTTTAAAGTAGTTTTAATCCAAAAACTCTTCATGTTCCATAACTTGAGGACAAGTTATGGAAGACTTTAAACTAATAAAAGAATTAACTTTTCTTTATTTTATAACTTAAGGAATTAATTAAGGTTACACTTTTTTTTATTTTTTTTATTTTTTTTTTATTTAATGAATAGACTCTTGGTCCTCCATAACTTGAGGACAAATTATGGAGTCATAACTCCAATTAATTAGAACTAGACTCTTCATTTTGTAACCTTTGCCAACTTTTATGAGTTTTATGAAACTTAAATGCGACTTTTCATATAACTTGAGGACAAGTTACAAAAACACATTTTAGAATCAACTCTTAGATTAATTTGGATTGAAAACAACTATTTCACTCAACTTTTGTATTAATCTAAGCAACTCATAAGAACAAGATAATTCAAATCAAACTTTTTCATGTAATTAGTCTAAACCTTAAACTAATACAAAACATGAATCTATTGACAATTATCTTTGAAATTGGATTAGCATGAACATTACCACATCAAAAACAAGTTTATAAGTTCAAAAACAACTTAGGGTAATGTTCCTAGTCCATTTCTAGCCAAAAACCTCGAAAATATGCTGTTTGGGGGTCCAACTCGTCGAGTGCATGAACCGACTCGGCGAGTTGGATCGTTTTGATCAATTTTTAGGCATGGACTCGCCGAGTCCCTTGATGGACTTGCCGAGTCTGATGATCAGACAACAACAATTTCGATTTTTTAAGCAGTTTTGCAAGTATAAGAAGAAAACAAGCCTAGGCTCTGATACCACTGTTGGGTTATGAGCATTCTAACACTCCTAAGTGTACATGCAACCCTAAATACCTTGGATCTATGTTTTCTCTATTATACATGCAAATATGAACATCCAAGTTATTATCCTAATCTAGCATACAGGAACTATCAATATAACAAGATAGAATACGTACCTCTTTGACGTAGAATGTCTTCATGATGCTTGAGTGCCTAGTGCCCCAAGTGTGACACCTCAAATGGTTCACACAACACCAAATACACTTGGAATAACTTAGAGAGAATTCTACACTTTATGAAATCGGCTAGCCCTTTCTTACTCTCTCTAGTGGCCGATTTTGTCAAGAATAAGATCTTTATATAATTTTCAATTAGGGTAAACCCTAATTGTCATGAATTTCCATTTCCTTGGATCCATGGGTTCAAATACACCATAGAGCATCCATGGACCATCCTATGGGTTTTAGCCCAACTTGATTATCCATGGAGCATTAGCCCACTATACAAGTATGGATGATTTACACAATCAACCCATATATTTAATTAGTCTTTTGATCACTTAATTAATCCTAGATTAATTCTTGATCAATTCTAATTAAATAATCTCATTATTCTTATTATTAATATACTAGAACTTATAATATATTAATAACCATAAGTGTCTTATTTCTCTCATTATAGTCTATCCAAGTGCATGATGCCATGCAACCCAAATGGACCATTCCGGGTCAGGTCAAGTCTTACCAATTATAGTTATGGACTTAGACATTAATCCAACAAACCCGACCTCAAGTCTATCTTGGAGAACCAAGATGCTCCCTGCAACTGATCGAACAAATCATCGATCCTCGGTAACGGATAACAGTTCTTGATCGTCAGCTTGTTCAACTCCCGGTAATCAATACACATCCGGTGTGAACCATCCTTTTTATTAACAAAAAGGATCGGCACCTCCAAGGTGAGCTACTTGGTCTATTAAAACCCTTTCCCAACAGCTCCTAAAGCTGCAAGGATAACTCCTGCATCTCGAACGGCGCAAGGCGATAAGGTGCCTTGGCAATAGGTGCTGCCCCTAGCACCAGGTTGATACGAAACTCCACCTGCCTCTCAGGAGGCACACCCGACAACTCCTATGGGAAAACTTCAGGGAACTCCCGCACAATTGGGACCTCATTGATCGAACTTGGCTTCCCAGGGGCCACTGGTGTCTCCATCACATGGGTCACAAACCCTATGCAGCCCAGTTGTAAACTCTATCTCACCCTCGCAGCCGAACAAAATGCTGACTCAGGACGGGTACCCTCACCGTACATCGTAAGTACTCCCCCCCTAGGGTCTCATATCATCACTAACTGACGCTCACAGCCTATAACAGCTCCAAATCGGCTCAACCAATCCATGCCCACTATAACACAGCCGTCCCCCATAACAATCGCGACCAGATCTATCGGGAATTCCACACCGAAGATCTTAAGGATTCATCCTCGAATCACATCCGTGGCATACCCTGCTCGCTCGTTAGCTATAGAAATTCGCAGTGGTTGACTCAAGGCCTCTCGAAAAATACTAATATGACGAATGAAGGTGAACAACACAAATGATCGACTCGCTCCCGAGTCAACTAACACTAAGGCCGGTACAAATTTCACAAGAAATGTACCTACGTATAACATAATATAAGAATAATATCCCAGACATAAATAAATAGACAGAAGAATACATACCGGCCACAACGTCGGGTGCTGCGTAGACCTCCTCCACTGTCAACTGGAAAGCTCTCCCATGAGCCTTTGGAGCCTCGGCCTTCACTGATCGAACCTCGATAACCCTAGCAGCAGGTGCAGATCCCTGTGCTAATCGCTGATGCAACTGTGGACACTCGGCCTTCCGATGGCTAGTCTAGTTGCAATGAAATCAAACCATAAATCCCTTAGGGAAATCCTTGGCGATATGCCCCTCCTTCCTACATTTGTAACAAGCACCCGATCGACAAGCTCCCTCATGACCCTTACCGCACTTCCCGCAAGTGCGACCCTTTTGGCCTCCAGTCCTCGAATCAGCGGGCTTGGCTTGCTTGGCTACCGGCTGAGACTGAGCCGGCTGCCGATCCATCCTCTCAGACTCGGCATCATCCCTAGTCTGAGTCTCCAACTCAATCTCCCGCTTCCGGGCATTTGCCTGAAGCTCAGCAAATGTACGGTACGTCGAGTTCGACATGAACTCTCGAATTTCCCTCCTCAAAATGCCCAAATACCAGCTCATCCGTGCCTGCTCAGTAGACACCTGCTTAGGGTAGAATATCGCCCTCACATGAAACTTCTGGGTAACCACAGTAACCAAATCATTACCCTACTTGAGGGTCAAGAACTCCTGAACCAACCGTTCCGTCTCCACCGGGGGAACATACTTATCCCTGAACATGGTGGTGAACCTCTCCTAGGTCACCTCAGAAATCTTTGCCAGAGTGAAGCTCGTCGTCACGAACTTCCACCAATCCATCGCTCCCAAGAGAAGCTGGTTCAAAGCGAACCGCACCCTCAAGTGTTCTCGACAAGAACACGTATAGAAGCATCCCTCAATGTCATAGATCCACGTCATCGCCGCAATCGGGTCCTGCATCCCATCGAACTCTGGTGGCTTCGTGTTGCTGAACTCCCGAAATAACAACGAGTCACCTCCCTGAGGTCTGGTAGCAGCAATAGCTGCAGTAGCTGCAGCAACTGCAGCCTCGGTCACCATTGCATACCGCTAATCAAAGGTCTCAATCAGTGTGGTCTTGATGTCCCCAAACATCTCTGGAATCTCATCCCGGATGGCAGCAGCCACCTCCTCATGAATCAATCGACGGATCTCCTCGTCACTAACCCCACTGCTCTCAAGTGTGTCGTGTCCCAACCATGATGCCTCTGAAATACAACATAAAAATATCAGAGACTCTATCGAGCATACTCGTACTCGATAACGCAACCCTACTCGTCCTTCACTACCCAAAGGATTCATACTTTGGCTGCTCACTGATCCGGTGTCTTCAGTAGTATGGGCCCTATACTACTGACCACACCGTATCAGCATTCACCCAAGTCCTCCTCATTGGATCCCGGATCGCAAGTACTCTATTCTCGCTATGCATTTGCTACCTACTTGCTCTCAAGGAATCTCATAGCAGCAGGATTCTCCAAGGCTAAGGCATCACAAATCAGGCCACTGTAGTCCTAATATGAATACCTAGTCTACTCTAGCATGCATAAGATAACATAACATATCTCATAACACATAATGTAAGGGTATTCTGGGGATTCACCGTTCGGGTGCTGGCTGACCGTACACACTGCTCTGCTCTGTTTGTTTCAAAACTCCTTGCTCTTTTAGAGAATATAGTTTTTACTATTGAAAATTTCTCAAATCCTCAGTTTGAGTTCAGATACGCCCAAAGGTGCATCCGAAAACCTCAAACCAAGGCTCTAATACCAACTTGTAACAATGTAATTTTTCAAAACAATTTTTTCATTTCTTTAAAACATAATTTCAATTAAAACAACCATAAAAATCCAATATCACATAGTCATAATACAAAATATTTCAAATCCCAAGATCTACTATATCCAAATCCGCCTGCGGGTGTGTGTACGAGTCATGTCGGCACCTTCCCATGGTCATCGCTAGTACCTGAAACACATAACACAACAACTATAAGCAGAAATGCTTAGTGAGTTCCCCAATATACCACTTACAAACATACTCATGGGTTTAGAGCATTCTAACACTTCCTAAGTGTACATGCAACCCGAATAACCTTGGATCTATGTTTGTCTAATAATCATGCAAAGTTGCTTTCCAAGGTTATGAACCTATCTAGCATACGTGGGGTACAATTTTCTTTGTATAAAAGATAGAATTACATAGCTTGTTGTTGAAAGTGCTCCTTGAAACCTTGTGAACCTAGCACCTCAAGTGTGATTCCTCAAATGCTTCACATAACACCAAATGCAAAGAATAAACTTGAGAGAATACTCTAACACTTGCAAAATCGGCCAAGCCCTCTTCTTTCTTAGTGTAGCCGATTTTGGGGAGAGTTACATTGCTTATATAGTGGGTTGCATTAGGTAAACCCTAATGTTCCATGACTCTTCATTTATTGATCCATGGGTTAACTCCATGGAGCATCCTATGGGTGGAACCCAACTTAACAATCCATGGAGCCTCTTAGCCCACTATATAAGATATGGAATATTTACTTAATCTACCCATATATCTAATTAGTTGTATTTTGATCACTTAATTAATTCTAAATTAATTCTTGATCAAAACTAATTAAATAATATTATTAATATATTAGAACTTATAATATATTAATAACCATAAGTGTTATTCTCTCATTTAGTTTATTCAATTGCATGATGCCATGCAACCCAAATGGACCATGCCGGGTCGGGTCAAGTATTTACCTGAAATAGTTATGGACTTAGATACCTTATCGAATATTCTCCCACTTGGATAAGTCTAATAACTATCACTGCAATACTTCAGGAACCGATCGACAATCGTATCTCTTTCAAGGTTTCTCGAAACTGAGAAGATGTTGATACGCCATTTAAGATAAGTGATCATATAATCCTCTGTTCTAGATATCAGCCGGACAATTACATGGAACAATATCTAACTTATTGTCCAGCAGTTTGTTTCCCGATTCCTGATTTGTTTGACAAAGAACTTAATTGAACACATCAACTTAGTTCTGACCGAGCTTGGTACATAGGTCAAAAGAAAATCATCGAGGGGCCCACATATCAGCTTCTAATCCAAGAAGGAATAGATAAACTTTGACTAATATGTTTGTTCTACTACTAGTTGAATTATACGCAAAAGCACGTTTTATAACATCGAGTTACCAATTCGTTTTCGTACAATCAATGCATAATCATTTCACAGGCAACAAATCATATCTCTAGGTTTGAAGACTTATATGATATTACCATCTCACAATCACTCGAGATAAAATTCCATGAACTGATTCCAGTGAGCATGGGTTGATTCCAATACTCAAAACTTACGAGCACTGAAGTGTTGTCTTATATCTTGACACCTACAACCAACTTCATGGTAGTCTTACTTCATATCTACTTCCAACATATGACTGACTGTGGAAAGTTTGAATAATATGTGAAACCACAACATACTATTCTGGAAGTGAAAACATGCAAAAGAAATTATAGTAAACGATTGACAAAAGATAGTAACACTTTACTCATAAATAATCACAACTTTTATTCATCATCAAATGTCAATTACACTTTACAAATTTCATAATTTATCTAACTACTAAAATTTATATCATCCTTCATCCCTATGCTCCGAGCATGCTGGAGATGCTTAACCCTACTCAGTCCCTTCATGAGGGGATCTGCTGGGTTCTCATCCGATGATACCCTCTTCACCACGAGGATTCCTTCTTCTATGCGATGTATCATAAAATGATATTTTATGTCGACGTGTTCGGATCTCCCGTGATCCCATGTTCCTTAGCTAAGGCAACAACACTTTCACTATCATAGAAAGTTTCCATGGGCTCCTTTATAGCTGGTACTACTCTAAGGTCTCCTATGAAGGTCTTCAACCATATAGCCTCCTTTGTTGCCTCGCTTGCTGCTATATACTCTGATTCACAAGTGGAATCAGCCAATGTCTCCTGCTTGGAACTCTTCCAAGTGATTGCTCCTCCGTTTAGGGCGAGGACCCAACCCGACTGAGAGCGTAAATTATCCCTATCAGTCTAGAAACCAGCATCACAATACCCTACAACTCTTAAGTCATCACTCCCACCGAGGGTAAGGACCCATTTTTTGTCCTCCGTAGGTACTTCAGGATATTCTTTACCGCAGTCCAGTGTGCCTTACCAAGGTTCCCCTGATACCTGCTAACCATGCTCAAGGCAAAGGCTACAGCAGGTTGAGTACACATCATAGCATACATGATCGATCCTACATCCGAAGCATAAGTTACTTGACTCATTTCTGCTATCTCAACTTCAGTACTTGGGCTCTGAGCTTTACTCAATCTGGTATTACTCTGGATAGGTAACTCTCCTTTCATGGAGTTCTGCATGTTGAATCTCTTCAACACCTTGTCCAAGTAGGTACTTTGACTAAGTCCAATTAGTCTTTTACTCCGTTTCTCAAAATCCTTATCCCTAGAGTATAGGCAGCTTCTCGTAGGTCCTTCATAGAGAAACACTTCCCAAGCCAGGACTTAACTTCCTGCAGAGTTGGGATGTCATTTCCTATGAGTAGTATGTCATCCACATACAATACCAAAAATCTAACTATGCTCCCACTAGCCTAGACATACACACAAGATTCATCTTCACTCCTAGAAAAGCCAAATTCCTTGACTTTCTCATCAAAGCAAAGATTCCATCTGCGAGGTGCTTGCTTTAATCCATAAATGGATTTCTCAAGCTTACACACTCTATTAGGGTACTCGTTACTGACAAATCCTTCTGGATGACTCATGTAAACATCTTCAGTCAACTTTCCATTAAGGAAAGCAGTTTTGACAACCATTTGCCATATTTCATAGTCATGAAATGCAGCTATGGCTAACATAACCCTAATAGACTTAATCTTGGCTACTGGAGAAAGGGTCTCATCATAATACAATCCTGGAGTTTGAGAGAAGCCCTTTGCAACCAGTCGAGCCTTATACGTGTGTACATTACCATCCATGTCGGTCTTCTTCTTGAAGATCCATTTGCACCCTACAGACTTACGACCTGGTACATTCTCAACCAAGTTTCCAAACTTGATTGTCATATATGGATTGTATCTCGCTATCCATAGCCTCTTTCCATTTAGCAGACTCAGGGCCTGCCATGGCTTCTACGTAGCTGTTAGGTTCATCCACACCTACTAGTGTCTCATCAGTAATAAGTGTCTCACCTTCCACAGTAATATGGAAACCATAATAATGCTCAGGTGCATTCCTAACTCTCGTGGAACGCCTCAGAGGTACAGACTCATAAATTGGGTAAACAGGAGTTTCCTCCTCTAGTTGAGGGCTAGGGTTTGAAGTTCCATCACCACTTGACTCTTGAAGTTCTTTAAGGTTAATTTGCCTCCCACTGTCTCCTTGGCTTATAAACTCTCCTTCGCTCGAAAGACTCCTCTTCTTGCTACAAAGACCACATTATCACTAGGTCTGTAGAAGACGTAACAAAAGGATCTTTGTGGGTAGCTGATGAAAATACACCTCTCACTTTGGGGTTCTAGCTTATCATGAGACTCGCGCCTCATAAAAGCCTCGCAACCCCAAATCCTGATGTGGTCTAGTTTGGGTACTTTACCAGTCCACATCTCATGAGGAGTTTTGGCAACTTTCTTTGTATGGACTAGATTAAGAATATGGGCGGCAGTCTCTAAGGCATACCCCCAGAATGAGATTGGTAGCAAAGCTCAACTCATCATGGAACGAACCACGTACAACAAGGTCCGATTACGCCTCTCAGCTAGACCATTCAACTGCGGTGTCCTGGGTGGTGTCAATTATGAGTCAATCCCACATTCCCTAAGAAATTCAAGGAACTCTGAACTAAGATACTCACCACCTCAATCAGATCGAAGCATCTTAATGTTCCTGCCCAATTGATTCTCGACTTCCTGTTTAAATTCCTTAAACCTCTCGAAAGTCTCTGACTTATGCTTGATTAAGTAGACATATCCATATCTACTGTAATCATCAGTAAAAGTCTAATAATGACGATTTGCATCCCTTGTGGCATGTTTGAATGGTCCACACACATCCATGTGTACAAGATCCAACAAACCTTCACCCCTATCACAAAAACCTATGAAGGGTGACTTTGTCATTTTTTCAAGTAAGAATGATTCGCAACTATCATCTGACTTTAGGTCAAATGACTCCAAAACTCCATCCTTTTGGAGCGGGCCTATGCGTTTCTTGCTTATATGTCCAAGACAAAAATGCCATAATGATGCTTTATCCAAGTTATTATTATTAAGAGAATCAATACACAAAACATTATTTCCTAAGTTATCAACCACATATATATACAGTTTCATACACACCATCACAAAGTAATGCTTTAAAATAAAGAATATTATTAAAGAAAGCATTAATCGAACCAACTTCATTATCAAATGAAAAGGTAAAACCTTGTTTATACGTTGTATGAAAGGAAATAATATTTCTTGCCATTTCTGGCGAATAACAACATTTATTCAAATCTAAACTAAACCCACTACTTAGCGATAAAGTATAAACTCCAATCTTGGTGACAAGTGAAGCTTTCCTGTTTCCCATGAGCAAGTTTATTCTTCCTTGCTCCACATTCTCAGTTCTTCTTAGTCCCTGCAGATCAGAACAAATATGAATACCACAACCGGTATCAATGACCCAAGAGTTAGAATGAGGTGAGTTAGTAGATAAGATAGTGTAAATACCTACATGGTTGGGTTTGACTTTCCCATCATTCACATCTTGCTGGTACTTTGGGCAGTTCTGCTTCCAATGTACCTTTTCATGGCAATAGAAGCATTTAGCCTCTTTTGGGTCAGAAGAAGGAGTGACGAAACCTTTAATGGTTCCACTTGAAGAAGATCCTGTTGGATAAGGTGTCTAAGTCCATAACTATTTCTGGTATGTACTTGACCCGACCCGGCATGGTCCATTTGGGTTGCATGGCATCATGCAATTGGATAGACTAAATGAGAGAAATAACACTTGGAGATTATTAATATATTATAAGTTCTAATATATTAATAATATTATTTGATTAGTTTGATCAAGAATTAATTTAGAATTAATTATGTGATCAAAAGATAACTAATTAAATATATGGGTTGATTATGTAAATCATCCATATCTTGTATAGTGGGCTAAAAGGCTCCATGGACTATCAAGTTGGGTTCCACCCATAGGATGCTCCATGGATGCTCCATGGGAGTTACAAACCCATGGGTCATGGAAATGAAGAGTCATGACACATTAGGGTTTAACCCTAGATGTGTCAACACTATATAAGTAACATGTTCTCCACCTAAAAGTCGGCTACACTAAGAAACAAGAGGGCTTGGCCGATTTTGAGAAGTGTGTGTTCTCTCATAAGTTCTTCCAAGAGCATTTGGTGTTGTGTGAAGCATTTGAGGCATCACACTTGGGGTGCTAGGCTCACAAGGTTTCAAGGAACACAAACAACAACAAGGTAAGTTATTCTATCTATACTTTATGTTAAAATTGTTCCCCATGTATGCTAGATAGGGATATAACCTTGGAATTCAACTTTGCATGATAATTAGACAAACATAGATCCAAGGTTATTAGGGTTGCATGTACACTTAGGAAGTGTTAGAATGCTCAAAACCCATCAGTGGTATCAGAGCCTAGGCTTGTTTGCTCTTATTTGTGCTTAAAAGTTGAAAAAAGAATCGGAAATCTTGCTGTCTGCGAATGGACTCGTCGAGTATATAGGGGGGACTCATCGAGTTCATGAGTATCTTCAACCAACTCGGCGAGTGAGTTCATGCACTCGGCGAGTAGGGTCGACTGATTGCAGAATTTCGATTTAGTTGCTGGAAATGAATTAGAAACATTACCCTAAACTGTTTTGGTAATTGAAAACTTGTTTTTGGTGGTGTAATGGCTTTGCTAATTCATTTACAAACAACTAGTTATCAAAATTACAAAGTTTTAAATGTAATTTTTGATTGTGTTCATATTCATGTTCTTGTTCTTATGATGTTTTAGATGATCATAGGAATTATTTGTAACCTATGTGGTAGATTAATTCTTGATCATAATGTGTTTTAATGGAGTCCATAACTTATCCTTAAATTATGGAAAACCAAGAGTCACACTTGAGTTAAAACCATTAAAACAAATACAAGAGTTAGAAAAATGAAGAGTCTTCATTTTATTACTCTATTAAACTCATAATTTACAAGAAATGAAAAGTTTTGAAAGTTACAAAACTTGCCCTCAAGTTTTGGAACAAGTAAAGTTAAGTTAAAACTTTAAGTTCCAACCCCTAGAATTTTAAAAGTTAAAATTCAACCCTTATACTTATATTATGATGATTTAATAATTATATATATATATATATATATATATATATATATATATATATATATGTATAAGAATAAAGTCGTCTTACCGCTAGTACGCCTCATTCACGAAGCCGGTCTATAAGGTGGGTATAAGGTTGTTGCCTATAAAATGGTGACTTAATGGGTGTTTACTCTCACCCACCGCTTGCTTGACTGGTGGAGGGTCGTTAGCCGAACGGGTAAGACAAGGACTTATAAATTCTCATTCAAAGTATGATGAATATAATAAAGCAACTAAATGTTTTATTAAATTCCCAATCTTAGTTACTTTAGGAAAATGTGAATAAGGTGCTAATCCATGAAATTACACTTTACACTTTGTCTAAGTCGTTGGTGGAGCGTGTGTGGTTAACCGGCACACTAACTTGGACTTAACAAGGTAGGTAAAGGGTGACTTAAGGTTTATTATAGTATCAGTGGAGCGTGTGTGGTTTACCGGCACATCGATTGAGTGATAAACTTTAAGGGTACCAAGTGATTTGCATGGTTACTTCACACCTTGTTTTGTGATCCTCGGTATCCCAGTCACAAAACTTGGAGGGCACTCTTGAGATTGAAACATGCCTTTGAAAAGTTCATTGGATCTCAAAGAATCTAGGAATTTCTAAAAACCAATAAAAACTAAATACTTAATATTTCGGTTTTCGTGGTGGAAATTGGTGAATCGTCATTCACCTACCTTTCAAATATGGTATAGCTTAGATTATGGCATACCTCTTCTAAGTTATATTATATTGTGATTGGATCCTAGCCTTAATATTACATTTGGGTGTTTTATTAAGGACTTCCTTAAATCTATACTAAACTTGTTCTTCTCTTTCAGATGTCTTCAAATAATGCTTCTGGCTCGAATCCTAATGGCTCCTTTACTCTTATGAGTTTGTGTGGGAAAGTCACCTTTGATGGATCCAACTTCAATAAATGGATCAGAAACATCAGGATGATTACCCGCTACGAGGACAAAGAATATGTCCTTGACAAGGAACTTAAGGAAATTGATGAGTCCACTGCAACTCCCCAGGAGATCGCTGACTTTCATACCCATGAAAGAGATGCAACCAAGGTGGCTTGCATCATGTTGGCCGCAATGACAGCTGAACTCCAAAAGTCTTATGAAGATTTCTACCCTTATGAAATGCACCAAGATTTGATGGAAAGATACCATCAAAGTGCACGACAAGAGAGGTATGAAGTCATCTGCTCCATGATAACAACCATGATGAAGGACGGAGATTCCGTCACGAGCCACATGCAGAAAATGCAAAGGTATGTGGATCGCTTGCTGAAGCTTAATGTGAACTTCCCTGAGGAGCTTGCAATAGATATCATTTTGCACTCCTTACCATCGTGCTATGATCAATTCCGCATGACATATCACATGAACAAGGAAGAGGTCACCCTCAGCAAACTTCAAGGACTTCTCAAGACCGTAGAAACAGGTCTTAAGGGGAAGTCGGTTGCTATCACTCCTACTCCAGACTCAACTCCGGTCTTGGCAATCGGGCAAAGTCGAGGGAGGAAGAGAAAGAGATCTTTGAAGGGTACCGAGGCTCGGACCCTTGATGGCACTTCTTCAAGTGGAACCAAGAAAGGTTTCATTACTCCTTCTTCTGACCCAAAAGAGGCTGAATGCTTCTATTGCCATGAAAAAGCTCATTGGAAGCGGAACTGCCCAAAGTACCAGCAGGATGTGAAGGATGGGAAAGTCAAACCCAACCATGCAGGTATTTACACTATCATTTCTAATAACTCACCCCATTCGAAATCTTGGGTCCTTGATACCGGTTGCGGTATTCATATTTGTTGTGAATTCCAGGGACTAGGAAGAAGTGAGAATGTGGAGCAAGGAAGAATAAACTTAATCATCGGGAATAGGAAAGTTACACCTATCACCAAGATTGAAGTTTATACTTTATCGCTAAGTAGTGGGTTAAATTTAGATTTGAATAAATGTTGTTATTCGCCAGAAATGGCAAGAAATATTATTTCCTTTCATGCATTGTACAAACAAGGTTTCACCTTTTCGTTTGATAATGAAGTTGGTTCGACTAATGCTTTCTTTAATAATGTACTTTATTTTAAAGCATTACCTTGTGATGGTGTGTATGAAGCTGTATCTGTTGTAGATAACTTAGGAAATAATGTTTTGTGTATTGATTCTACTAATAACAATAACTTGGATAAAGCATCATTATGGCATTATCGTCTTGGACATATAAGCAAGAAACGCATAGGCCAACTCCAAAAGGATGGAGTCTTGGAGTCGTTTGACCTAAAGTCAAATGATAGTTGCGAATCATGCTTACTTGGAAAAATGACAAAGTCACCCTTCACAGGCTTGTGTGAAAGGGGTGAAGGTTTGTTGGACCTTATACACACGGATGTGTGTGGACCATTCAAACATGCCACAAGGGATGCTAATCGTTATTATTTGACTTTTACTGATGATTACAGTAGATATGGATATGTCTACTTAATCAAGCATAAGTCAAAGACTTTTGAGAAGTTTAAGGAATTTAAACAGGAAGTCGAGAATCAATTGGGCAGGAACATTAAGATGCTTCGATCCGATCGGGGTGGTGAGTATCTTAGTTCAGAGTTCCTCGACTATCTAAGGGAATGTGGTATTGTCTCACAATTGACACCTCCCAGGACACCGCAGTTGAATGGTGTGGCTGAGAGGCGTAATCGAACCTTGTTAGACATGGTTCGTTCCATGATGAGTCGAGCTTCGCTACCAATCTCATTCTGGGGGTATGCCTTAGAGACTGCCGCCCATATCCTTAATCTAGTCACTACAAAGAAAGTTGCCAAAACTCCTCACGAGATGTGGACTGGTAAAGTACCTAAACTAGACCACATCAAGATTTGGGGTTGCGAGGCTTTCGTGAGACGCGAGATTGGATAAAGACCTAGTGACAATGTGGTCTTTGTAGCAAGAAGAGGAGTCTTTCGAGAAAGAGAGTTTATAAGCCAAGGAGACAGTGGGAGGCAAGATGATCTTGAAGAAATTCAAGAGTCAAGTGGTGAAGGAACTTCAAACTCTAGCCCTCAACTTGAGGAGGAAACTCCTGTTGAGCCAATTGACGAATCTGTACCTCTGAGGCGTTCCACGAGAGTTAGGAGTGCACCTGAGCATTACTATGGATTCCATATTACTGCAGAAGGTGAGACACTTATTAGTGATGAGACACTAGTAAGTCAAGATGACCCTAACAGCTACGAGGAAGCCATGGCAGGCCCCGAGTCTGCTAAATGGAAAGAGGCTATGGATAGCGAGATACAATCCATGTATGACAATCAAGTTTGGAACTTGGTTGAGAATGTACCAGGTCGAAAGACTGTAGGGTGCAAATGGGTCTTGAAGAAGAAGACCGACATGGATGGTAAAGTACACACTTATAAGGCTAGACTGGTTGCAAAGGGCTTCTCTCAAATTCCTGGAGTGGATTATGATGAAACCTTTTCTCCGGTAGCCAAGATTAAGTCTTTTTGGGTACTATTAGCCATAGCCGCATTTCATGACTATGAAATTTGGCAAATGGATGTCAAAACCGCTTTCCTTAATGGGAAGTTGGCTGAAGATGTTTACATGAGTCAGCCAGAAGGTTTTGTCAGCAACAAGTACCCTAATAGAGTGTGTAAGCTTGATAAATCCATTTAAGGATTAAAGCAAGCACCTCGCAGATGGAATCTTTGCTTTGATGAAAAGGTCAAGGAATTTGGCTTTTCTAGGAGTGAAGATGAATCTTGTGTATATGTCAAGGCTAGTGGGAGTATAGTTAGCTTTTTGGTATTGTATGTGGATGACATACTACTCATAGGAAACGACATTCCAACCCTGCAGGAAGTAAAGTCCTGGCTTGGAAAGTGTTTCGCTATGAAGGACCTTGGTGAAGCTGCCTATATTTTGGGGATAAGGATCTTGAGAGATCGGAGTAAAAGACTAATTGGACTTAGTCAAAGTACCTACTTGGATAAGGTGCTGAAGAGATTCATAATGCAAGACTCCAAGAAAGGAGAGTTGCCCATCCAGAGTAACGCCAAACTGAGTAAGACACAAAGCCCTAGCACTGAGGCTGAGATAGCACAAATGAGTCGAGTACCTTATGCTTCGGCTGTAGGATCGATCATGTATGCTATGACGTGTACTCGACCTGATGTAACTTTTGCCCTGAGCATGGTTAGTAGGTTTCAAGGGAACCCTGGCAAGGCACACTGGACTGCGGTAAAGAATATTCTCAAGTACCTACGAAGGACTAAGGACTGGGTCCTTACCCTCGGTGGGAGTGATGACTTGAGAGTTGTAGGGTATAGTGATGCTAGCTTCCAGACTGATAGGGATAACTTCCGCTCTCAGTCGGGCTGGGTCTTTACCCTAAATGGAGGAGCAATTTCTTGGAAGAGTTCCAAGCAAGAGACAGTGGCAGATTCTACTTGTGAATCAGAGTATATTGCAGCTAGCGAGGCGGCAAAGGAGGCGTTATGGCTGAGGAACTTCATTGGAGACCTTGGAGTTGTACCAGCTATTAAAGAGCCAATGGAAATTTTCTGTGATAGTGAAAGTGTTGTTTCCTTAGCCAAGGAACCAAGGGATCACGGGAGATCCAGACACATCGATAGAAAATACCATTTCATCAGACATCGGATCGAAGAAGGACTCCTCGTGGCAAAGAGGGTATCATCAGATGAGAATCCGGCAGATCCCCTCACGAAGGGACTAACTCGGGTTAAGCATCTCCAGCATGCTCGGAGCATAGGGCTGAAGGATGATATTAGATTTAGTAGTTAGATAACCTCGAAATTTGTAAAGTGTAATTGACATTTGATGATGAATAAAAGTATTTTATTTATGAGTAAAGTGTTGCTATCTCTTGTCGATCGTTTACTATATTTCTTTTGCATGTTTTGACTTCCAGAATAATTTTGTTTGGTATAACATATTATTCAAACCTCCACAGTCGGTCATATGTCGGAAGTAGGTATGAATCAAGACTGTCATGTTTGGTTGTAGAGGTCTTGGACAAGGCTACAACAATCATGAGTGCTCATAAGTTCTGAGCATTGGACTCAACCCACGCTCACTGGAATCACTTCATGGAATTCTATCTCGAGTGATCGTGAGACGGTAATATCATATAAGTCTTTAAACCTAGAGATATGATTTGTTACTTACAAGTTGGTTATGCATTGATTGTACGAAAAATGCATTGGTAACTCGATGTTATAAATCGCGCTCTTGTGTGTAATTCAATGAGTAGTAGAACAAACATATGAGTCGAAGTTTATCTGTTCCTTCTTGGATTAGAAGCTGATATCTGGGCCCCTCGATGATTTTGTTTTGACCTATGTACCGGGCCCGGTCAGAACTAAAATTGATGTGTTCAATGAAGTTCTTTGTCAAACAAATCGGAAATCAAGAAACAAAGTGTTGGACAATAAGTAAGACATTGTTCCATGTATTTGTCCGACTGATATCTAGAACAGAGGACTATATGATCACTTATCTTAAATGGCGTACCATCATCTTCTCAGTTTCGAGAAACCTTGTAAAGAGCTACGATTGCCGATCGGTTCCTGAAGTCATATTTGCAGTAATAGTTATTAGACTTATCCAAGTGGGAGACTGTTGGATAAGGTGTCTAAGTCCATAACTATTTCTGGTATGTACTTGACCCGACCCGGCATGGTCCATTTGGGTTGCATGGCATCATGCAATTGGATAGACTAAATGAGAGAAATAACACTTGGAGATTATTAATATATTATAAGTTCTAATATATTAATAATATTATTTGATTAGTTTGATCAAGAATTAATTTAGAATTAATTATGTGATCAAAAGATAACTAATTATATATATGGGTTGATTATGTAAATCATCCATATCTTGTATAGTGGGCTAAAAGGCTCCATGGACTATCAAGTTGGGTTCCACCCATAGGATGCTCCATGGATGCTCCATGGGAGTTACAAACCCATGGGTCATGGAAATGAAGAGTCATGACACATTAGGGTTTAACCCTAGATGTGTCAACACTATATAAGTAACATGTTCTCCACCTAAAAGTCAGCTACACTAAGAAACAAGAGGGCTTGGCCGATTTTGAGAAGTGTGTGTTCTCTCATAAGTTCTTCCAAGAGCATTTGGTGTTGTGTGAAGCATTTGAGGCATCACACTTGGGGTGCTAGGCTCACAAGGTTTCAAGGAACACAAACAACAACAAGGTAAGTTATTCTATCTATACTTTATGTTAAAATTGTTCCCCATGTATGCTAGATAGGGATATAACCTTGGAATTCAACTTTACATGATAATTAGACAAACATAGATCCAAGGTTATTAGGGTTGCATGTACACTTAGGAAGTGTTAGAATGCTCAAAACCCATCAGATCCATCAAGGGTCCTAGCCTTGGTACCCTTCGAAGAACTCTTTCTCTTCTTCCTTCGTCATTTCCCGATTGCCAAGACAAGGGCGCAGTTGATAGGAGTAGGAGTAGTAACAACTGCCTTACCCTTAAGACCATTTTCCGCAGTCTTTAAGAGTCCTTGAAGTTTGCTGAGAGTGACGTCTTCCTTGTTCATGTGGTATGTCATGCATAATGCATCATAACATGAGGGTAAGGAGTGCAAAATTATATCTATTGCTAGCTCCTCGGGGAAGTTCACATTGAGCTTCAACAAGCGGTCCACAAATCTTTGCATTTTCTGCATGTGGCCCGTGATGGATTCACCATCCTTCATTCGGATTGTTATCATGGAGGAGATGATTTCGTACCTCACTTGTCTTGCACTTTGATGGTATCTTTCCATCAATTCTTGGTGCCTTTCAAAAGGGTAGAAGTCCTCATAGGAATTTTGGAGGTCGGCTGTCATAGTGGCCGTCATGATGCATGCCACCTTGGTGGCATCCCTTTCATGTGCCCTAAAGTCAACGATCTCTTGAGGAGTAGCAATTGTCTCATCGAGGACATATTCTTTGTCCTCGTAGCGGGTAATCATTCATATGTTTCTGATCCATTCATTAAAGTTGGATCCATCAAAAGTGACTTTCCCACACAAGTTCATTAGAGAAAAGGAGCCACTAGGATTAGAGCCAAAAGCAGCAGTGTTTGCAGACATCTGAAAAGAAGAAAAGTTTAGTTTAGAAATTGAGATAGTCCTTAATAAAACACCCAAATGTAGTATTAAGGCTAGGACCCAATCACAATATATTATACTTAGAAGAGGTATGTCGTAATCTAAGTAATAACATATTTCAAAGGTAGGTGAATGACGATTCACCAATTTCCACCAAAGCCGTAATATTAAAAATATTTAATTTGGTTCTTAGAAACTCCTAGATTCTTTTGAGATTCAATGAACTTTTCAAAGGCATGTTTCAATCTCGAGTGTGCCCTCCAAGTTTTGTGACTGGGATGCCGAGGATCACAAAACGAGGTGTGAAGTAACCATGCAAATTACTTGGTACCCTTAATGTATTACCCCTCAATCTATGTGTCGGTTAACCACACACGCTCCTTCGACACTATGATAAATATTAAGTCACCCTTTACCTACCTTGTTAAGTCCAAGTTAGTGTGCCGGTTAACCACACACGCTCCACTAACGACTTAGACAAAGTGTAAAGTGTAATTTCATGGATTAGCACCTTATTCACATTTTTCCTAAAGTAACTAAGATTTGGAATTTAATAAAACTTTTAGTTACTTTATAATTATCATTATACTTTTAATGAGAATTTATAAGTCCTTGTCCTACCCGTTCGGCTAATGACCCTCCACCAGTCAAGCAAGCGGTGGGTAAGAGTGGACACCCATTAAGTTGCCATTTTATAGGAAACAACCTTATACCCACCTTATAGACTGGCTTCGTGAATGAGGCGTACTAGCGGTAAGACGACTTTGATCTTATACATATATATATATATATATATATATATATATATATATATATATACACACATATATATACATATATATATACATACATACATATATATATATATATATATATATATATATATATATATATATATTATTAACTTATAATATTATAAGTATAAGGGTTGAATTTTAACTTTTAAAATTTGAAGGGTTGGAACTAAAGTTTTAATAAGACTTTACTTGTTCCAAAACTTGAGGGAAAGTTTTGTAAATATTAAAACTTTTCATTTCTTGTAACTTATGAGTTAATAGAGTATTAAAATGAAGACTCTTCATTTTTTATAACTCTTGTGTTCTTTTAATGGCTTTAATAAAACTGTGACTTTTGGTTTTCCATAACTTCAGGACAAGTTATGGACTCCATTAAAACACATTATGATCATGAATTAATCTACCACATAGGTTAAAAATAATTTCTATGATCATCTAAACATCATAAGAACAAGAACATGAATATGAAAACTTTCAAGAATCAAAAAATTACACTTAAAACTTGTAATTTTGATACTAGTCATTGTAAATGGATTAGCATAAACATTACACCATCTAAAACATGTTTTCAAGTACCAAAACGATTTAGGGTAATGTTGTTGGATTAGTGTCTAAGTTCATAACTATTTTGGTATGTACTTGACCCGTTGGTGCATGGTCCTTTTGGGTTGCCTTCACCAAAGCAACTTGATAGGATGAATTATGGAGAGAAAGTATTAAATATGATTTATTAATAGATTATGGGAATAATATATTAAAGGAGAAATCATATTTTTAATTAATAATAGTCAAGAATTAATTAGAATTAAGTTTGTGACTAAAAGAGATTAATTAAACTTAAGGGACTGGAATTATAATTATAAGATAGTTGCAATTGGGCTATGGATTACCTTATATTATAAGATTGGACGACTTCTATGGGGAAACACATAAGAAATCGTTCAAGGCCTTTAGGAAAGGAATCCATGGGCTGCTTAGGGCTTAAGCAGTCAGATTAGGGTTTCCTAGTTTAAATCCCTAATAGCCTACATGTATATATAGCACCCTTAAGCTGCAAAAACGTGGACAAGCTTCCTTCTAGGGTTTTGGACGGTTTTGGGCAGCCTCCTTCTCTTCTCCTCTTCATCCTTTTGCTCTTGGTGTTTATGAACCATTCGAGGAGTGACATTTGTGACTCTAAGCTTTCTAAAGTCATTACAAGAAGGAATTGTGATTGTTATTGCTACATAACAATCAAGGTAATATCTTAAACCCATTATTATGCTAATATCGATTATCATATGCTAGAATTAGGGTTTATAGTCTTGGATGAATTGCATGTACAATAGAGAAACATAGATCCAAGCATTAGGGTTTGTATGAGCACATAGGATGTTCTTATGACTAAAACCCATCAGTGGTATCAGAACCTAGATTGGTTTCCATTGTATTGATGCTTTATGTTGCTCAAAAATGTTTTCTGGCGTTCTGTTCGACCTTACTCGACGAGTCACTACCTGGACTCGGCAAGTCAGCCCTACTCGGCGAGTTCCGGAGTGTGACTCGGCGAGTCGGTGCATCAGACAGAGGGATTTTCGGATTTTGTTGTTGTTTTGCTTAAGGATAATTACCATATTCATTTTAAACCTATAAAATACGAATTTTATTGTTTCTTAATGAATATCCTTGCCAAAACACAAGATAATTACCAATTGATTAGATAATAACTTCCTTATATGATTAAATTTGATTATTTGTATTAATTGGGTAACTTATTTTGCAAGAAATTGAAATTAGGTCAAATATAGACAATGATGAAATTAATTGTTTAATTTTTATTATTTATTATTTAATCCTTATGTTATGAAAAGTTTCAATTTTCCCCTTTAGGTTTATATTTTAAATTTTGAACTTAAAAATTTTGTTTTTGAAATTTAAATAGTTAAAACCCAAATGTTTTGAAATTTAAATTTTGATTAAAAGTTTAATTTTGATGTATATTTTAATTCTAAACCCTAATGTTTTGAAATGTTTCAAAACTTGTCCTCAAGTTATTGAATTTAAATGTTGATTAAAAGTTAATTTAGAAATGTTAAATTCTTAAACCCTAGTATTGTTTTGAAAAGTTCAAATCACACCCTTATGGTTTTATTAATTTATTAAGGTGTATAATTAAAAGAGGTTTAATAAATCCATAAAAGTTTAGGTTTACAATTTAATTGAATTAAAAGTATAATTGTTAAATTTGACCACCTAGTATTTTAAAAGTGTAAAATACACCCTATACTATATATTACATTAAAAGTCTAACATTATATATATGTATGAGTAAAAGTCAGTCTTACCGTTAGTAGGCCTCATTCACGAAGCTGGTCTATAAGGGGTGTTTAAGGAAATTGCCTATAAATTGGTGATTGAATGGGTATCCACTTTTACCCACCGCACTCTTGACTAGTGGAGGGTCGTTAGCCGAACGGGTACGATTGGACAAAACCTTCCATTATAAATATAATGAAGTACAAAAGTAACTAAATGTTTTACAAATTCCCAATTTTAGTTACTTAGGCAAAAGTGAATTAATGCAATTCCATGAAATTACACTTTGTGCCCTTGCGAAGACGTTAGTGGAGCGTGTGTGGTTTACTGGCACACTAAATGGTTATAAGCAAAGGTAGCAAAGGGTGACTCAATGTTTGTCATAGTTCGGTGGAGCGTGTGTGGTTTACCGGCACATCGAATAGGTGACCATAACGTGTGAGGGCACCATGTAAGTTTGCATGGTTATTCACACCCGCTTTGTGATCCTCAACATCCCAGTCACAAACAAGAGGGGCATATTGAGATTCAAACATGCCGTTGAAAAAGTTCAATGAATCTCAAAGGATCTAGGAGTTTTCATAGATTTAAAACTTATATTTCTTTTTCGTTTTTCATGGTGGAAAATTAGTGAATCGTCATTCACTTACCTTCAAATATTCTACAACTAGATTACGACATCCCTTTTCTAGGTTGTAGCTTATTGTGTTGGGTCCTAGCCTTAATATCTCATTTGCGTGATTTATTAAGGACTCAATCGATCAACTAACTTGAATTTATGTTTTTTACTCCCGTTTTGTAGATGTCAAAGTTCGACAACTATGGTCTTCCCAAATCCCGTGGAACAAGCATTCCACATGAAGATGATATTCCACGATCCGATCGAGGAACAAGAAATCATGCTTCACTTCCTCCTCCTCCTCCCGTTGTTCTCCCTAACCCACAAGATCGAAGAATTGAAACGTTCAATGTCACTAAAGCCCTGTTGGAAATGAAACATGAAGATGGTAAACCCGTGTGTGCCCATGTTCTAGGAATGAAATCACACATTGATAGGTTGAGGATGTTGGGTGTGTCATTCCCGGATAAGTTGGTTGTGAACTGAGTTCTGTAGTCACTTCCCGAATCATATAATGAGTTCAAAAGAAAGTATTATACGATGGATCATGACGAAAGCCTCATTGACCTAACTTACATGCTCATTGCTGCTGATTCAGAAATGATTTGGCAAAGCAATTGAGCATATTTGTTGGGAGAGTCAACCAACCATGCTTCTGAGGATGTTCTAGGAGAACCGACTTGCGTTTGCTGCAAAGAGAAAGGGCATTGGATACAAGTCTGCCCTAAGAGCCTGAAGAGTCCAGAAGATGGGAGAGTCAAAGAGTATGGTTGTACTTCAGGTAAATTCCACTATCTAATTCGATTGAGTTCCTATTTGTTGATTCTTAATACATAATGTGATACAGATTGCATTTGAATGTTTTGCAGGATCAATGAAAAGAGAGGAAGCTTGATGAAATAGCAAGATGAATCTAATCACGAAGACATGGATTCAAAGATTAGATTTTGAGCTTAGATAGAGTTGTTAGGAATATTTATTACATAGTTTTTCAGTTGATTTTGCATTGTAAGGACAAATGTTTTCCGCTGCTTTTATAAATAAAATAATTTTTTGTTTGACATGTTTATTTATTTATTTCCTTGCAATGAAATCATCATGAAAAATTGGTGTTCGTATATTTACAACAAATGGATGTGATTCTAAATTATGTTGTTTATGGAAATGTCGTGAATTTACCAAATAGGGAAAGTTCCTCATTGCCCAAGTTTCAATTAGATAGAGATTTGGAATTGTACAACAAGAATTGTATGATGAATGAATAAACTTTCACATTTGGAAATTAGACTAATTCGTTGACAAAGTGTCAAGTGAAGGAATAGGAGATCGAGTACACAAGGTTATGTGTTGATCAAGTCCACCACAATAGTAACAAAGATATTCGTCATGATTTACTAAAAGTTTAGCAAATATGAATACACTTATAAGATTAAGTGTAATTCTGAATTGATGGTAAAAGTTTAAATCAATAAGCAGAATGAATAAGAAGAATCAAGTAGGCAAAAAGATAAAAGTTTCTCCATTCTAAGAAGAAGGGAGAGTGCCTTTTACGCTTTATGATAGGTCTTAATGATTAAGAACCATATCTCAATTGATCCTCTAAGTGAGTCTTAGTACAATTGTATGTCTAAGAAGAGGAATCAACAATTGAAGAAATGGTTAATTCAAGAAGTCAATCATACTTCGTTCTAAAACAAGTCTTAGAGTTAAGATTGTGACATTGAGTGATAAGTGTTAAGAAGGTTTATAACATTCATCAAATGAGGAAAGTTGTGATGTCTTGGATAAGACCAAGACCAACTAGGACCCATTTACAAAGTATTTTGATAAAAACTACACTAACTCTAGAATATTTGTCAAGAAATTTTTATTGAAAAGAGAATATTATATGTCGAGGAGTCAGTGGGAGTCTTAATGGTCTTGAAAGGTTTCAAGAACAAATCAAAATAGACCTTATTGATCATCACTAGCACACGACTTGAGGTTTATAACCTATCGTGTTGACGTTGTTTTGTTTCTGTGCCATTCCAATTGAGTTAATTATGCATGTGAATTCTATGAGTTCTTATTTGAATGCATAAAAGGCAAAGACCTTAATCAATGAAAAGTACATTGATAGGAAAAGGTGAGCTGCTTAACTACTTGGAAGACATGGTGGGCAGCCGTGTTACCATAAGGCCTGAAATCAAGATTGAGAATGTTCAGTCCATATGAGTTTGGATTTGTCGCAAACTTTGGTTTTGACAAATTCACATGGATAGGAACACACACATACACCATTAAAATCTACGTGTCATAAGATTTTTTCCTTCATGGAAATGACTGTGAGAAAATGCTTTCACTAAGAGAGATTTTAAGAAGATAGCAATTGTAAAATTGCATTCTCAAATTTGATTATGGTTACGGTATCCCTCTCCATGATTCGAATTATGAGATTTGGCAATTAGTCTTAATTGTTTAAGACACGTATGAGTTGTCTTGGATAAAGGTGTATGATTTTAAGAAGCCTTGATAAAGGATTATCAAAGCATTAAGTATTAGAAACATGAACTTAAGAAATTCAATAGGCATTGTTTTTCTGTAAGTTAAGCTGTTTTTTTGAATACATATCAAAGCTAGTGGGAGCATAAGTGTTATGTGTATAATAATCATCATGATAGTGGGAGCATAAATGTTATGATTGTACAATTATTAAGGCAAGTATTGCAAGTTAGCAATATTAATTATAGAAAACAAGAGTCATACTTTTCAAAGTTGTAAGAGTTGAATAGTTGTTTTGCTATAATTAAGGGAGAGAATATTATGCTTCATTTCAAATCTAAAGGCTTAGATTGTGGAATGTTAATATATTTAGTCAAGATTACATAGTGCATTCTCAAAATTTCGATTATGATTGTGGGATCCCTCTTCATAGTTCGAATTGTGAGAAAGTGACACATAAAATATTATGGCAAGAGATTGATAAAGTATCGTATTGTATCCCATGCGCTTCGGGTATAGGATTGATTGAAAATGCTATAGTATTTGACAATTATAAAGTTTTTCCAAATGTCTAGCGCATTTAGAGGGAAAAAGGACAAGAATCGATTTTGACTAAGATAATTAAACAACTATCAAAGGACAATCCAGAGTTGGCCGAGGATTAGTCGTTTGTGAGTAGTTGGTAGTATAGTATTGGATGGAGTATATCAACATTATTATGAATAGATAAGATTCTATTAAGAATAAGTTGTCATATGGTAAGTATAGAAAGGTTTCCATATTGGGAGTTAGATATTAAGAATCTATGTCTAGATTAGAAACTTTATGCAAAAGGATGTTCAAAGAAATGTACTTTGAGTGAGAGACATCATATCTAAGGAATTGTATTGTAACAATCTCCTATAAAGGACTTTGTAATATCATTGGCAATAGTCTTTATGACTTTTGTGCTATGACATTACGAAAGGATCATTGCATAAAATGTTAGAATCTAACATATTCTATAAGTGGCAAGAATTTGATATTCTTACACTTGTAATATGGATTGGGAATTATGAAATGAGTATGATTGGAAATGTGTTCATTTGATCTATTTCACAAAGTAAGAACCATAGGTAAACATTGTGTGCATGCTGAGAGCATGGGACAAGTGTTGTAATTCAAGTAAGAAGTTGATTACCCGAAAAAACAAATAATGAGTAATCGATACGGTGATAAATAAAAGGCGTTTTATTTATACTCAAAGGTTTAAGGCCATATGGGATTAGTATTATTCTTGTGTTTCACTTTGCATGTTTTGACTTCCTGAATAATTTAATTGGTTAAGAACAGTAAAATTATTCAAACGGGCCATACTCGTTCATATGTTGGAAGTAGGTATGAATGAAGACTGTCATGAATTGGTGTGTGGATTGTCTAAAAGAGTATTAGACATAAGCAAATGTTTGCTGCAACGTTCGTGAGTGCTTATGAATAAGATTTGAGCATTGGATTAAACCCACGCTCACTTGGATCACTTCATGGATTTTATCACGAGTGATTGGTGAGACGATAACATCTTATATTCTTGAAACCGAGATGTGTGAGTTGTATCTTGCGAGTTGGTTGCATATTGATGATATGTAAATGCACCAGTAACTTGGTGTTATAAAGCATATTGTTGTGTGTGTTTCGGTGAGTGAGTACAAACGAACATTGAGTCAAATTTTATCCGTTCCTTTTAACGAAAGTAGGATAAAAGCGATATCTCTGGGCCCCTCGATGATTTAGTGATGACAAACGTAAATGCTCGACCGGGCTAGGGCTAATTTGATTCGTTCAATTAGTCAGTCGTCATAAATCGGAATTCGGGAAATAGTATAGAGAGAATGATTAGAAATCATGTCTTATATGATATCCAGAATGGAGGAATATATGATCCCTTATCTAAAGGACACGCGTATCTTATAGGATCAAAGTTGACAGCGGCTTTGGAAAGCTACGATTGCACATCAGGATCTGAAGTCATACACGGAATAGTTATTAGACTTATCCAAGTGGGAGACTGTTAGATTAGTGTCTAAGTCCATAACTATTTTGGTATGTACTTGACCCGATGGTGCATGGTCCATTTAGGTTGCCTTCACCAAAGCAACTTGATAGGATGAATTATGGAGAGAAAGGATTAAATATGATTTATTAATATATTATGGGAATAATATATTAAAGGAGAAATCATATTGTTTAATTAATATTAGTCAAGAATTAATAAGAATTAAGTTTGTGACTAAAAGAGATTAATTAAACTTAAGGGACTGGAATTGTAATTATTAGATAGTTGTAATTGGGCTATGGATTACTTTATATTATAAGGTTGGACGAATAATATAGGGAAACCCATAAGAAATCGTCCAACGCCTTTAGGAAAGGAATCCATGGGCTGCTTAGGGCTTAAGCAGTCAGATTAGGGTTTCCTAGTTTAAATCCCTAATCGCCTACATGTATATATAGCACCCTTAAGCCCCAAAAACGTGGACAAGCTTCCTTCTAGGGTTTTGGATTTTTTTTGGGCAGCCTCCTTCTCTTCCGCTCTTCATCCTCTTGCTCTTGGTATCTGTGAACCATTTGAGGAGTGACATTTGTGACTCTAAGCTTTCTAAAGTCATTACAAGAAGGAATTGTGATTGTTATTGCTACATAACAATCAAGGTAATATCATAAACCCATTATTATGCTAATATCAATTATCATATGCTAAAATTAGGGTTTATAGTCTTGGATGAATTGCATGTACAATAGAGAAACCTAGATCCAAGCATTAGGGTTTGTATGAGCACATAGGATGTTCTTATGACTAAAACCCACCAAATGTTTCTAGTCCATTTCCAACAACTAAAATCAAAATTCTGAACACAGACGCCTCTACTCGTCGAGTGCAAGAACATACTCGACTAGTATCTTGCATTTGTTAATGGACTCGTCGAGTCCCCCCTATGGACTCGGTGAGTTGATACAAGCAGAAAATAGAAAATCAATTTTTTCAAGCAGTTTGCACAAATAATCAATAAACAAGCCTAGGGTCTGATACCACTGATGGGTTTAGAGCATTCTAACACTAATAACCTTGGATCTATGTTTGTCTAATAATCATGCAAAGTTTTTTTCCAAGGTTATGAACCTATCTAGGATACATGGGGTACAATTTTCTTTGTATAAAAGATAGAACCACATACCTTGTTGTTGAAAGTGTTCCTTGAAACCTTGTGAACCTAGCACCTCAAGTGTGATGCCTCAAATGCTTCACACAACATAAAATGCAAAGAATAAACTTGAGAGAATACTCTAACACTTGCAAAATCGGCCAAGCCCTCTTCTTTCTTAGTGTAGCCGATTTTAGGGAGAGTTACATTGCTTATATAGTGGGTTGCATTAGGTAAACCCTAATGTTCCATGACTCTTCATTTCTTGATCCATGGGTTAACTCCATGGAGCATCCATGGAGCATCTTATGGGTGGAACCCAACTTGACAATCCATGGAGCCTCTTAGCCCACTATATAAGATATGGAAGATTTACTTAATCTACCCATATATCTAATTAGTCAGCTTTTGATCACTTAATTAATTCTAAATTAATTCTTGATGAACACTAATTAAATAATATTATTAATATATTAGGATTTATAATATATTAATAACCATAAGTGTTATTTCTCTCATTTAGTTTATTCAATTACATGATGCCATGCAACCCAAATGGACCATGCCGGGTCGAGTTAAGTATTTACCAGAAATAGTTATGGACTTAGACACCTTATCCAAAACATACGCCCTTCCAGGCCATGACCTTCTAGTCCATGTGTCTCAGGGGACTTTTGTCCCAACCCGATAAACCTTCCGGTCCTACCCGTGTCGACCTTCCGGTCCATAACTCCCCGACCTTCCGGTCTACATCATAATGCCTTCCGGCCCATAACATAATGCCTTCCGGCCCATATCAAGCATAGCATACATAACGCATAGAAACAGGCAACTAATAACATACAATGCATATATCTTATAGCATACCAGACCTTCCGATCACACATAGGTACCCTTTGAGGTACAATATAGTGAGAAGACCTACCTTGTATGACGTCTAGTGTTTCACGTGCTCGATATCTCTAAATCTCGCAACAACAACCTAGCCTCGCCTAATCACATCAAGTAATTATTCCAAATCATTTACGGCTCTCAAGGCTATACTATATTCCTTTCTAAAATTCCACAGAAGTGTAAAAGACTATTTTAACCCTCCCTGACCCAAAAGTCCACATGTTGACTAAAACCCTAAAAGTCAAAAAAAGTCAACAGCAAGCAGTACGCGGGGCGTACTCTTGCACTCTAGAAATGGGGTACGCGACCCCCTACGAGGCGCGTACTATGATTACGCCCAACGTAATGACCAGTTTCTCTATCCAACACATTCAGGTCTTAATCAGTTAAGACTTGCATCCAAACTTCAGATCTGACTCCTCTAATATGACTTAATCCATAAAGTTGAAACCTTTAAGCCTTTGTACGGCTGTAAAGGTCACTTTGTGCTCAAAACACCTTTCCTCTTTCCATAATGAGACTATAACTCATGCATGACACATGATCCACATCCAAGACTAGATTTTTATGACTCCTCAACACATTATACACTAGAAAAGGTCATATACAAACTTATGGAGACTCTTTGCACATTAAGTCACCAACTTTGAACCAAAAACTCTAAAAAATGGTCCCACAAGCAAAACTTATGAAGAACAAAGAAAGCTTTCAGCTTTTTACCTCAGAAAGGATCTCCAACCACTGTTGAAATCAGATCTACACTTGTTCTTCAACTTCTAGCTCCAACAATGGCTCCTTCTTCTCCTTCTTCACCTTGAAAAGACAACTTCAAGCTCAAAAACACACAAACAAGCTAAAGCACGAATCTCAACTCTCCAAGGACTCACTCAAGGGGATATGGTGGCTAGGGCAAAGGACTACATGTTTCTTTTATAGTGCAAACCCATGAATTAGGGTTTTGCATCTGGGCCGGTTACGCTCGGCGTAACCTTGGGTATGCCCAGCATACCCGAATGAACCCGCGTACAAATTAAGCGCGTGAGTATGCGCGACGTACAATTCAGCATGCCCAGCGTACTCACTAATCCGTCTAACAACTTTGAGGGACTAATATGCCAACTCTCCAAAATAAAAGGGTTATAAATCTAACCTAGATTTTAGGCTGTTACAGAAAAAGTATCAATAACGACGCCTGATGTTGCCCTAGCCTCCTCTGGTGTGAGCCGGAAAGCAAAACCTCGATCCCTTAGGGGGTCCACCCTACCCTGTCATCCACACGTGATCTGAAGTGTAGTAGTGGTTGGTTCCTGCATGGGTCTCGCAACAAGCAAGTCACATTGGGCCTTCATATGGTCCACCTACTCACAATGATAACAAATCCTGGCACTCAGCGGCAGAGCGTGCTAGCGATAGTCCTTTACAAATCGTTCCTTCCTGCCATAATTGTGGCATAATATTAACGACCAACACACCACCTCATGAGATATCCCGTACTTACCATAGGTGCGGACCCTCTGCCCCCAGATCGTGTATCAGTGGGCTTCAATCTCTTGGTTGTAGGTTGTTACTGGATGGGAGCCTATTGTTACTCCCTTACCTAGGTATCCAACTCAATCTGTCACCTCCACGCGGCATCCTAAACCTCGGTAAGGGTACTGTAAGGTTGGGTAGATACAAACTGTAGAATATCAGTCTTGAGTATGCTTAAGCATTGCATTATCTGAGCCTGCTCTATAGCATCGAACATAGGAAAGAACAAAGCCCTTTTGGTGAACATCTTAGTGATCTCTATCACTATCTCCATGGTATGACTCAAATCTAGGTACTCCTGAGCCAATCTCCCTCTCTCTTTCCTTCTCTTCACCAAGGGAACACACATAGTGCGGAACATCTCAGAGAACTACCCCCATGTCACTTCAAACTTCTCCTTAGTAGAATAAGTACCAATCACTAGTCTCCACAAATCCTTCTCCCTTAGCTGAAGAAGGTTCTCAGTGCACTTGACCTTCTACTCATCCGGGTACGAAAATGTGAAGAAGCAACCCTCCAAATCTTACAACCACCTTATCACCATAATTGGGCCCTTGACACTATCAAACTTCGGGGGCTTCATGTTGCTGAAGTCTCGATACTGGAATAATCTCACTCCTAAATTATTGCAGCAGCAACAGTTGCAGTAGCTGCAACAGTAGAAACCTCAGTGAAGGCAACATAACAATAGTCAAATATCTCAATCGTAGAGATATTGATAGACCCAAAAAACTCTGAAATTGAACCCGGGACAGCAGTAAACACCTCAGTGGCAATCATCTCTCGTTTCTAGTCGTTAGTTAACCTCGACCATTCTTGGCCACCTGCTCCATATCTAGAACCAAATCGTATCGTGAACACCATACTGAAAATGAACCAATATATTGTTGGATAAGGTGTCTAAGTCCGTAACTATATTTGACATGTACTTACCCGACCCGGCATGGTCAATTTGGGTTGCACTTCACCAAAACAATTTGTATGGATAATCTTTTGAGAGTAGTATATTTATGATTTATTAATATATTATAAGTTATAATATATTAATATGAAATCATATTATTTAATTAGTATTGATCAAGAATTAATTTGAAATTAATTTAGTGATCAAAAGAAACTAATTAAATATGGACTCTTATATATATATATATATATATATATATATATATATATATATATATATATATATATATATATATATATATATATATATATATATAGAGAGAGAGAGAGAGAGAGAATAAGCCAATGTTCATTTAGGATGGGCTAAGCTTGCATCGATAGTCCATGGAGTTTTTAATCCATGGATCCTATAGAAATGAAAGGTCATGGGTATTAGGGTTTACATGGATGTAAACCTAATCCACCGTACTATATAAAGAGGTCTTTGGCACTTGAAATGGCACTAGTGTGTGAGGTAATAAGGGTGGGCTGATTTCTAGAGTGCTTCATGTAGAGTCTATGTATTGTAAAAGTCGAAGTAGCTGATTCTTTTGAGTTTCACATGTTAGTTATTTTACTGAGTCACAGTTTTATGTGAAGCGTATTGTAATAGACTTAGTATATTTTTTGTACACTCAGGTCTCCTATAAATAGGGACTGAGGATAGAAGTAGAAAGAACTTTTGAACTCTAGTATTCTTTCTGCTTAAAGCTTTGTAATCAGTCTTCATCAATATAAGATCTGATTAATATTTACTCATTATGTTCTTACTTTTTAATCATTCAATCATAATTGCTTTCATAATCTGTAACAACCCGAAATTTCCGTATCATTTTATTGTAACTTTTTCGTAGTACAATTCGCGCAACCAATAGTCGTTTGCAATTTCGATTTCCGATCTTCCGTTTAATTAAGTCATTATCTGGTACACATTTAAAGTGACTTAATGGGTGTCTTAATACATTTAGAAATCATTTTAACACCCAACTTTAGTGATCGGAATATTTCTAGAAATTACCGTATCGGGTTACGGTAACTCAATCGGGTACGACCAAAAACCTCGTCTAACGTCGGTATCGGGTAGAATTCCACCGTGTCCAAAACTTAAACACTATATAAACGTGTTTAAGACTCCATTTGAAGCCTTTGGTCAATTTACCATTAAACACTACCAACCTCTCTCCTAATCCAAGTTTAAGGGTTCAAAACTCAAAAATAAGGCTTCAAATCTCTAACGTACCTTCCTAGCCTTAATCTATAGCATGTTTGGCTTCCAAATTCGACATTTAATCATAAAATAGGACAACATATGTGAGTTTACGGCCCAGGAGCATGCCTAGGTCGTAAACACCAATTTGAAGGGTTTTAAGCCCTTAAACTCCTTCCTAAACTCATTTGGACTTTTGATATGGCCAAGGGACTTCAAGATATGGACTCTAAACAATTAAAACATGAATTTTATGAGCTTTGAAGGATTTTACGGCCAAGGATCATTCTTGGGCCGTAAACTCATATTCAAAGGGTTTTTGAGCCAATTAACCCTTCCAAATCATAGTTGGGACTTAGATATGACCTTTGGGCTTGCTAATCTAGACTTGGAACACTTTAAACTTGATTTTTGAGTAATAAAAGTGAGTTTACGGCCAAGACATACTCTTGGGCCGTAAACTCCTCTAAAAGGGTGATTTAATGCCTTAAAACATGTCAAAATGCTTTCAAACTCAACCAATGGCTTTGTGGTAAATCCTAGATTCATCTAAAAATGGTTTGGAGACCTTAAACACAACATATACCCTACATAAGTGAGTTTACAGCCAAAGAACCCCTCCTAGGCCATAAACTCCTAAAATTTTGTGAAATGGTAATCTAATTTCATAACATTGCTTAGAAAATTAGTTTGAATCACATGTAATTGCCCTAAATAGTTCAAATTAACCATTCTTAGCCATGGGTGAGTTTACGGCCGTAAACTCTATGATTGTGGCCATAAACTCATGTTTTAAATGGTATAAATTCATTCCAAGTGTTCCAAGGCATTTTAGATAATCCATTCTAGCAATCCCTATGTCCATTTGAGCCCTTAAATCATCAAAACCACACCCACATGAGTTTACGGCCGTAAAATCATGTATGTGTGTGTTCCATAGTTGTAAACTCTTTAAAAAAATTTACTCTTGGGGAGTAAACTCAAGTCCTAAGTCCCTAGTGACATTACACGCCCGAAGATGTCACCCGGGTCACTCCGAACGCTCGTTTTGAGGTATTTAACCTCATTGGAGTGTAATGTTCCATATGATTAGTGAATGTATCCCTAATTGTATATATATGGACATTATTTCATTTTACATAGGGACATCGCGAGTAATCAAACCCCAAACCAACGTTTAGCATTCAAAACCGACACGTTTCCGAGTCCGGTGAGTTCATACCCCTACCCTTTTTCACTGTTTTTCACTGTTTTCAGGGGGGGGACACAAGCAAAGTACAAGGGAATTCTTGTACTCAAAACATGTTTTCAAATGTGTGTTTCATATTCTTATGCTTTTATAACTGATTACTACAACTGATAACAGATTGAACATACAGATCACGTAACATATATTTGTGAAATAGGTCTTTAAACTAGTATGTTTTACATATATTTCACAAATGGCTTTCCATAATTTATCAGTTAAAAGCATGACATTAAAACATTTGAACATAATACCTGTACACTGTTTTGTCCTCGGTAACACTCCACACACATATACGAGTGGAGGACTATCATATTATTACTAGTAAATTTGTTATTCCTATATGATTGGAGATACGTCCTCGGAGAACACTCCACCTAGATTACGCGAGTGGAGGACTACACCCATAACCAGAATATCTGGTATTTAGAGAGCATGACTTGAGTGTATAGATCTATACGGGGCTGACTACCCCACACCTGGCTGCTAGCTACAGCCGAACCGAAATGGTTCAAGGGTGACGAAAGTCATAAGTATGTGGACGACTTATTGCCACATGTGGACTACTTATTGCCACATGTTTTAGTCTATTCTATGGTTATGGAACTCGCAATTAGGATAACAGAGATTTACTTATAGTAATAATGAACCGCTTTATACATCTTTTACATCTTTTACATCTTTAACATCGTTTACATTAGAAACCTACATGCAGGAAAACATGGGGCTTTCCTGGGTAACACTTACATAACTAGAAAGAGTAACAAACGGGATAACATTACATCTTTTACAATTTGTAACATACAATAAGGAAAGTATGGGACTTTCCTGGTAACACATGATAAGTAAACAGAACAGTTTAACCAGTCAGATAACCAACTATACATTTTCATATGAATAAACATGTTTTCAGTGTACAAACTTACTATACCTTACAATTGGGAAACAATAACCAACTATTAAGAAAATATGGGATTTTCTTGGTGCAAATAACATTTCAGAACCAGAAAGGAAACTCGAAACATTTTCACAAACAAAAACCGCTTATGAACTCACCAGCTTTATGCTGATTTTCAAATCGCTTGTGTTCTCAGGTCAGCGTTAGAACAGGTACCCGAAGATTCCTTTTTGATCAGAAGACTGAGTACATGAAGATCCGTTTCATTTTGTCTATATATACTATGCATCATAACTGTACAAACTTTACTTTTGAAACAACTGTAAAACTTTTATTATGTAATGTAATGGTTGTTTTACTTTACTTACTATGTGCATTGGATTTGATACTCAACATGGTAGTCAACCCCGGAAATGTTTTCCGCCTTCGGTTTTTGGGGTGTGACAGATTTGTATCAGATCCCTTGTTTATAGTGAATGAAGTATACCAAACCTTACATGGTATAAAACTATAAACACTAAAGGGCCTAAGTGCTCTGAATTAAAAGTATCTTCAAACTACAAGTATTTTCAAAAAGTATACAAGTATACCGAACCGTCGTCATCAGTAACCACAAGTAGAACCCAACCTAAGTAATTGGGTGTTGTGTACTATGGTTAAACCTGGGCAGTTATGTAGTCGTGTCTAGGGTCAATATGGCCTGGCCAACTATATTCATTCGAGACACGACCAACATGTGCTTGGGAGTGACTGTGGTATGCGGCATGCCAAAAACTTACCCTAATATCCCAAACATCGAATCATTGTTGTAAACAATTCAGGAAATACTATGGGAGTATTTCTCAATTCCAAATCCTCTATAGTAATCCTTATTCGACTGACTTTCTGTGATTACCCTTAGCGATAAATTATCTGTTCAATAACTCTTTCCTGCCTTATCGCTTACTCGAATCATATAACTGTCATATCTATCGATTCAATGTAGAGGACTTACCATCCTCTTTTCCTTGATCTTATTAGATCAAGATGCCTCCCCGAAAGAGACCTAGCTCAAAGAACAACAACAATCCTTCCTAGCCGCCACCTCCTCCCTAATTCGATCTAGCATCGCTCCAGACGATGATGACAGCTGCGATGGTAGCAACTATGTCACAAATGAACCCTAGTGGTTCAAGTGGTGGTCCTCAATCTCAAAACCCTGAAAGTAGCCAGGGACACCAAAGAGGGGGTTCCTACAAGGATTTCATGAACGCAAAACCAACATCCTTTAATGGCACTGGAGGTGTCATTTCCTTATCTCGATGGTTCGAGAAAATAGAGTCCATCTTTGAAATCTGTGCTTGTGCGGAGTCCGATAAAGTCAAGTTCGTAGCCTGTACTTTCGTGGATAAAGCCTTGACTTGGTGGAATGGCCGAGTCAAATCTCTGACCTTACCCGTAGCCAATGCCATGGGTTGGGAGGCCATGAAAGAACTTCTCATTGCCGAGTACTGCCCCCGTGGTGAAATGCAGAAATTAGAGCACGAGCTCTGGAACCTGAAGATGAAAGGTTCCGACATTGCTGCATATACTTCCCGATTTGATGATCTCGCACTTCTCTGCCGGGGATTAGTCACTCCTGAAAACAAAAAGATCGAAAGGTTCGTTTGGGGGTTATCTCAACCAATAAAGAGTCACGTTTTGGCTGCTCGTCCGGATACCTACGATAGTGCCAAGACCTTAGCTCAAACTCTGATTGATCATAGAGACGATGTTAAGGAAATCACTATCACTTCTGAGCCGCCTCAAAGGAGTGATGAAAAGAGGAAATTCTGGAAGAAGAAGAAGGGTCAATCTTCTCAAGGATCATCCAAGAAACAACAGACGGTAGCAGTTCATGCTGCTACTACTACCCCTGTTGCTACTGTTTCTGTCATGGGATCCACAGCCTCAACTCCTACCAGTAAATATGCTGGTAACCTCCCTCTGTGTGATAAGTGTAAATATCATCATCATCCTGGTCCCTGTCGAGAATTGTCTTGCACCAACTGTGGTAAGAAAGGGCACACAGTTCGATACTGCAGAACTCCTACCCAATCAGCCAACCAATCATCGAGAGCAGGTGTTAGTCAAGCCTGCTACAACTGTTGAAAAGTTGGACACTTTAAAAGGAACTGTCCCAAGAAGTCAACTGCCAATAACACTGGAAGGGTTCTAACCATGGGACGGGAGGAAGCAGTTGTTGATCCCACTGTTGTTTCGGGTACGTTCCTTCTCGACAACTCATATGCTAGTATTCTTTTCGATTCCGGTGCTGAAAGGAGTTTTGTTAGTCATGCATTCAAACATAATCTAAAACCAAATCCTCAACCACTAACTGAAACGTTTACCGTTGAGATGGCTAACGGTGAGAAAGAAAGCGTTGACGATGTATTCATAGGTTGTACGCTTACCTTAAACGATCACTCATTTCTTATAAATCTCATGCCCGTTTCCATTAAGAGCTTTGATGTTATCATTGGCATGGATTGGTTGAGCCCCAATCATGCTGACATTCTTGTTGGGTTATGAGCATTCTAACACTCCTAAGTGTACATGCAACCCTAAATACCTTGGATCTATGTTTTCTCTATTATACATGCAAATATGAACATCCAAGGTATTATCCTAATCTAGCATACAAAATATCAATATAACAAGATAGAATACATACCTCTTTAATGGTGCTTGTCTCCATGAAGCTTGAGTGCTTAGTGCCCCAAGTGTGACACCTCAAATGGTTCACACAACACCATAAGCACTTGGAATAACTTAGAGAGAAATTAGAACACTTCATGAAATCGTGTAGCCCTCATACATACACATAGTGTTAGTCACGATTTCTTGAGCCATGGGTTTCTTTTATATGGTGGCTATTAGAGTTACACCATGTAACTCATGACTTTACCCATTCCTTATGCTCCATGGATTTTAACCTCCATGGAGTATCCACGGGTCACCCCATGGACTTAGTCCAACATAAGGAATCTTGGATCACAAGCCCACATATATAAGAATGAATGATTTACACAATCAACCCATATATTTAATTAGTCTTCTTTTGATCACTTAATTAATTCTAGATTAATTCTTGATCAATACTAATTAAATAATCTCATTATTCTTATTATTAATATACTAGAACTTATAATATATTAATAACCGTAAGTGTCTTATTTCTCTCATTATAGTCTATCCAAGTGCATGATGCCATGCAACCCAAATGGACCATGCCGGGTCGGGTCAAGTCTTACCAATTATAGTTATGGACTTAGACATTAATCCAACAGTCTCCCACTTGGATAAGTCTAAAACTATTATTGCGTATGACTTCAGGAACCAACTAGCAATCATAGCTCTCAAAAGCTTCTGTCGAACTCTGACCTTGTAGATGAACTCTGATCTTTGTCAACGACTTGTCCATTAGATAAGGGATCATATATTCCTCCATTCTAGATATCATATGGACTGAGACATGGATTATAATCATTCTCTCTGTCCATTAGTTGTTTCCCGATTTCCGATTTATGACGACTGACTAATTGAACAAATCAAATCAGTCCTGGCCCGGCCGAGCACTTCCATTTGTCATCATCAAATCATCGAGGGGCCCACAGATATCGCTTTTATCCCGAAGGTAAAAGGAATGGATAAACTTCGACTCATATGGCTTGTTCTACTACTTGTTGAATCATACACAAAGACACGTTTTATAACATCGAGTTACCAATGCGTTTCGTGCAATCAATGTACAACCAACTCATAGTAACAACTCATATCTCTAGGTTTGAAGAATATAAGATATTATCGTCTCATGATCACTCGTGATAAAATCCATGAAGTGATTCCAATGAGCGCGGGTTGAATCCAATACTCAGAACTTATGAGCACTCATGAGTGTTGTAGCCCTTTGTCCAACAGCTTAGACCTCTACAAGCCAACCCATGACAGTCTTAATTCATATCTACTTCCAACATATGACCGACTGTGGATGGTTTGAATAACGTAGTCATTCCGGAAGAATAACCTAGTTTATTCGGGAAGTCAAAACATGCAAAGTGAAACACAATAATAATTGAATCCAATATGGTCTCAGAACTTATGAATATAAATAAAACACTTTTTATTTATCACCATATGATTACACATTATTCATTGTATATTGTTTCAGCTATCAACTTTATTCTTGAATTTAAAACAATAGTTGTCCCATGCTCCAAGCATGTACACTATGTTTTTCTAAACACTAGTCATGTCATACACCAAGTATGCATACTATGTTTGTCTATGATCTTTATTTTGTGAACTAGATCAAATGAACATAACTTCAATGATTCTTTTTTCACACTCCCAAATCCTTACTGCAAATGCAAGAATTCCAAATTCATGTCATTTACTGAAATCTGTTAGATTCTAAACTCATATGCATCGATCCTCTTGTAATGATTATGCACAAAGTCAGAAAGACTTAACAATAATCATTACAGAGCATTCCAAAGGAGATCAAGTCCTTGGAATCATCCTTCTTGCATTAAGTTTCCTTAATCTTACACAGATTGAAAAATCTAACTTTGAAACATTTCCAGATTCCATTTCGACTATCACTTCTGAACAAGAGTTGCCTCCTTACAGATTATGTCAATATGGTCCTTCCAGAATTATCACTATACTTCCAATTGTCCTTGAGAAACCAGTCTTTGGTAAACCTTAGATTGTCCTCGACAATTGTTTAATCCTTTTAGTCATATCCAGTTCTAAACCTTTTCCATTCTTAACGCCCTAGGCATTTTGAAATTTTTAGAAAGGATGAATATAGCACATGTAATCGATCCTATATCCGAAGCATATGGGACACGATTCATGATGTCTCACATAAAGACTAAACCAGTCTTTTGCTATAACATTTCCATTTCTATTTTCCAAGTTCTCATAATTCAGATTATGAAAAGGTATGCCGTAATCATAATCGAATTTAAGAACGCAAATAATGGACCCATATACAGAATTTCCTTATGTTGAGCCATTCCAACATGAAATTCATATATATTCTTGACTAAATGATTAAAACCTCACGATCTAAGCTTATAGATTTGAGATGAAGCATAATTTCCTCTCCCTTAATTATAGCAAAACAACTTTTCCCAATTGAAACATTTTGTTTTCTATAATTAACATTGCTAGCTTGCAATACTTATCGTAATTATCATGTTCCCACTAACATGATGATTATTAGCATAACACTTATGCTCCCACTAGCTTTGACATATACTCAGGAAGCTCGACTTCTAGAAATCAATACTTTATTGACTTTCTTACCAAAGTTCAGATTTCTGATACTAGATTGTTTTGATAAGACTTTATCAAAAACATACACCTTCCCTTAGATAGCTCATGGGTGTGTCAAAACAATTTTAAGAACTACGAAAAGGGATGCCGTAATCATAGTCTTGATCGTTTTGACCTTTGCCATTTCTCACAAGTCCAAGTTAGTGTGCCGGTAAACCACACACGCTCCACTAACGACTTTGAGATCACAATTGCTATCTAGCTAAAATCTACTTAGTGGAAGTGTTTCCTCACCATCATTTTCATGAATCGGAGAGAAACTTTATGACACTTAGATTTAATGGTGTATGTGTTCTTATCCATGTGAATTGTCAAAACCATAGTCACAAGACAAGGATAATGACAAATCTAAACTCATATGGACTGAACTCAATCTTAATTTCTTGCCACCTGGTGGATCAAGGGCCTACCATTGCTTCCAAGTTGTTGTGCAACACATTGAGAACTCTAAGAACTCATATGAAAAGCCAACTTTAACTGGAATGGGCACAGAATATGTCAACACGATAGGTTATAAACCTTAAGTCGTGTGCTAGTGAAGAACTTTAGGTTTCATTCTTGATTAGTTCTTGAGAATTTCAAGACCTTTAAGACTCCCACTGTCCTCTTGACCTATAAGACTCCCTTGTCAAACATCCAAGAGATAGTGTGGATTCTAATCAAGACAAACACTTCACACAATTGGCCTTAGTTGATCTTTGTTTTATCCAAAACATCACAACTTACCAATTTCAAATGTACAAGAGTATAAAACTTTTACTCTTACATTTGACAAGTGTTTTAAACCTTCCTTAAGACATGTCACTCAAATTACAATCTTGGAGTATGACTCTAAGACTTGTATTGGAACGAAGTATGACTCATCTTCTTGATTTAACCATTTCAACAATTCAATATCCCTTCTTCTTAGTCATAAGAATGCACTAAGACTTCCTTTGAGAACAAATTTTGATATGGTTTCTTAATCATTAAGATGATCACAAAGTTGATACTAAAGTACTCTCCCATCTTTTTCAGATTTGAGAAACTTTTATCCTTTTGCCTAATTTGATTCTTCTTATTCGCTCTGCCTTACATTGGAACCTTTTCCAATGTCTCAGAGTTACACTTAAGCTTGTAAGTATAATCATATTTACTGAGCTTTAGTAAACTATGACGAATAGCCTTATATCTTTTGTGGTGGACTTAATCAGTGCACATGACTATGTACTCGATCCCTTAGTCGATTACTTGACTCACACATCCATGTGAATAAGTAATTAGTCTTAATTTTTCCAATACTTGAAAGTTCTCATTCATCATGCTATACAACTCGCATGATTCCAAGTCCCGGTCCAATTGGGACTTTGGATGATGAGAATCTTTCCTTATTTGGTAAATTTAGACATTACCACAAATGAAGGAATCAATTTCATATTTCCACTCTTGCTATTAATGGAATCATATAAACAACAATTTTTCCTCAAATGCCATTGTAAGGATATTTAAAATAAATAAAATAAAAAATTTTCTTTTATTTTAAAGCTATGCGGAAAAACTTATCCTTACAATCCATATGAAAACTTGTTGTTATCTATTCCTTAGCAATATCTCATAACTCCTAAGAAGTAGCTCAAGAATCCGATCTTCAAACTGCGCGATAGAAATCCATCTACGCGATCAGATTCATCATATTCTTTCTTTAAGTTCCTTTACTTTTCTTTGATTCTTAAAACATCACCATGTGACCCAGTCACATCATGTATAAGGAATCTCAGAATAGAAACTTAACAGAGTTAGAGTAGTGGACTTTTACCTGAAGTAGAGTCAACCTTATTGACTTTAACACCCTTAGGTAAATTTGGCAGCTTCGCAAATAATGACCCTTTCTTTGGCAATATAAACATATGGACCCTTTGATAATGGTACACGGGACTATCACATACTTAGCTTTTCTCTTTACCATTTGTTCAACCGAGTTGACTATGGCCGATCCCTTTCCATTGGGAAGAGAATGCTTTTTCTGTATTTCCAGTGTCACCATTGTCAATGTCCATAAAGTTTCAGGAAGTTGATCTTAACAATAGATAAGATCATTAAGGGTCTTGTCATAGTCTATTTCATAGGTGTTCCAAAAGAACTCACTATGTGACTTAGAAAGTAGTTGAACCACCAACTTTCTCAAGACTTTGACACCCAACTCTCCCGGCTTGTCAATATGTGACTACATCTCCAAGATGTGATCACACCTAGACCTTGCCTTGCCAATAGGGCTTGAGTGACCTTAAACTTTTCAAGAACTTGTGGGTTAGGGAGAATAATTAGAGGAGGAGAAAGAAGTATGATATCCATGGGACATCATCTTCATTAGGAAAGCTTGTTTCAAGATATTTGGGAAGATCATAAATGTCTAAACCAGACATCTTTTGGGAGATATTCAAGATAGTTGATCTTTGAGTCCTTAATATGACACCCAATATGAAAATATTAAGGCTAGGACCCAACAAACTATTTTATAACTTAGAAGAGGTATGCCGTAATCCAAGCTATAAAACAATTTGAAGGTAGGTGAATGACGATTCACCAATTTCCACCAAGATAAACGAAATGTATTATTAGGTTTTAATTGGTTTTGAAACTCCTAGATCTTTTGAGATTCATTGAACTGTTCAATGGCATGTTTCAATCTCGAGTGTGCCCTTCAGGTTTTGTGACTGGGATGCCGAGGATCACAAAACAAGGTGTGAAGTAACCATGCAAATTACTGGGTACCCTTAAGTGTTTATCCCTCAATCGATGTGCCGGTTAACCACACACGCTCCATCGATACTATGATAAACATTAAGTTACCCTTTGCCTACCTTGTTAAATACGAGTTAGTGTGCCGGTTAACCACACACGCTCCACTAACCGACTTAAACAAAGTGCAAAGTGTAATTTCGTGGATTAGCACCTTATTCACATTTTCCTAAGTAACTAAGATTGGGAATTACTAAGAGTTTAGTTACTTAGTATTTATCATTAATACTTTTAATGAAGGGAGAATTAAAGTCATGTCAAACCCGTTCGGCTAACGACCCTCCACCAGTCAAGCAAGCGGTGGGTGAGAGTGGACACCCATTAAGTTGTCATTTTATAGGCAACAACCTTATACCCACCTTATAGACCGGCTTCGTGAATGAGGCGTACTAGCGGTAAGACCGACTTTACTCTTATACATATAAATATTATTAACTTATAATATTATAAAGTATAAGGGTTGAATTTTAACTTTTAAAATTCTAAGGGCTAACTTGGAATTAAAGTATTCATAAGAGAAAACTTTACAAATTCCAAAACTTGAGGGCAAGTTTTGAAACTATTCAAAACTAATTAATTCCATAACTTATGTATTTAAAGTAGTTTTAATCCAAAAACTCTTCAAGTTCCATAACTTGTGGACAAATTATGGAAGACTTTAAACTAATAAAGAATTAACCTTTTCTTTATTTTATAACTTATGGAATTAATTAAGGTTACATATTTTATTTATTTATTTATTAATGAAGTGACTCTTGAACCTCCATAACTTAAGGACAAGACTCTTCATCTTTTTTGTAACCTTTGCCAACTTTATGAGTTTTATGAGTCTTTAATGTGACTCTTCATGTAACTTAAGGATAAGTTACACAAACACATTTTATACTCAACTCTTAGATTAATTTGGATTGAAAACAACTTTTCCACTCAACTTTTCTATTAATCTAAGCAACTCATAAGAACAAGATAATTCAAATCAAACTTTTTCATGTAATTAGTCTAACCTTTAAACTAATACAAAACATGAATCTATTGACAATTATCTTGAAAATGGATTAGCATGAACATTACCACATTTAAAAACAAGTTTATAAGTTCAAAACAACTTAGGGTAATGTTCCTAGTCCATTTCTAGCCAAAAACCTCGAAGATATGCTGTCTGGGGTCCAACTCGTCGAGTGCATGAACACAACTCGACGAGTTGGATGCATTTTGCCTTGGACTCGTCGAGTCCCTTCATGGACTCGGCGAGTCAGCTGGGCTGACAGCATCAAAACTCGATTTTTCAGCTTCCATTGCAGGTATAATAAGAAAACAAGCCTAGGCTCTGATACCACTGTTGGGTTATGAGCATTCTAACACTCCTAAGTGTACATGCAACCCTAAATACCTTGGATCTATGTTTTCTCTATTATACATGCAAATATGAACATCCAAGGTATTATCCTAATCTAGCATACAAAATATCAATATAACAAGATAGAATACATACCTCTTTAATGGTGCTTGTCTCCATGAAGCTTGAGTGCTTAGTGCCCCAAGTGTGACACCTCAAATGGTTCACACAACACCATAAGCACTTGGAATAACTTAGAGAGAAATTAGAACACTTCATGAAATCGTGTAGCCCTCATACATACACATAGTGTTAGTCACGATTTCTTGAGCCATGGGTTTCTTTTATATGGTGGCTATTAGAGTTACACCATGTAACTCATGACTTTACCCATTCCTTATGCTCCATGGATTTTAACCTCCATGGAGTATCCACGGGTCACCCCATGGACTTAGTCCAACATAAGGAATCTTGGATCACAAGCCCACATATATAAGAATGAATGATTTACACAATCAACCCATATATTTAATTAGTCTTCTTTTGATCACTTAATTAATTCTAGATTAATTCTTGATCAATACTAATTAAATAATCTCATTATTCTTATTATTAATATACTAGAACTTATAATATATTAATAACCGTAAGTGTCTTATTTCTCTCATTATAGTCTATCCAAGTGCATGATGCCATGCAACCCAAATGGACCATGCCGGGTCGGGTCAAGTCTTACCAATTATAGTTATGGACTTAGACATTAATCCAACAATTCTTTGTTACGAAAAAGCTATCCATCTCAATCTTCCTTCGGATCAAACTCTCGTAATCTATGGCGATAAACCCAGTTGCAACCTTCATATCATTTCTTGCATCAAAGCTCGAAAGCTCCTTCGAAAGGAGTGTGTTGAATTCTTAGATCATGTGATCAACGAGAAACAAGAAGTTAGAGACCTCGCGAGCATCCCCGAAGTCTGTAACTTTCCCGATGTGTTTCCCGAAGAACTTCCAGGAATTCCTCCCGAACGACAGGTCGAGTTCCGTATTGACCTAATTCCTGGAGCTACTCCCGTAGCAAAATCCTCGTATCGCTTAGCTCCGGCAGAAATGCAGGAGTTATCCAGTCAACTCAATGAGTTGCTCAGTAAAGGATTCATTAGACCGAGTTCCTCACCCTGGGGAGCTCCGATTCTGTTTGTCAAAAAGAAAGATGGATCCTTTCGGATGTGTATCGATTATCGTGAACTGAACAAGTTAACCGTTAAGAACCGATATCCTCTTCCAAGAATAGATGACCTCTTCGATCAACTCCAGGGAGCCAGCTACTTTTCTAAGATAGACCTTCGGTCAGGGTACCATCAGTTACGGGTCCAGGAGAATGATGTTCCCAAGACAGCTTTTAGGACTCGGTATGGACACTACGAATTCGTAGTGATGCCCTTCGGTCTAACCAATGCACCGGTTGTGTTCATGGACCTGATGAACCGGGTGTGCCGTCCCTTCTTATACAAATTCGTCATCGTGTTCATTGACGACATCCTCGTATACTCCAAAAGCGAAGGAGACCACAAGCAACACTTGAGGCTAGTGTTGGAAACCCTTAGATCCGAAAAGCTATACGCGAAATTTTCCAAATGTGAATTCTGGATACGGAAGGTAACTTTCCTCGGTCACGTAGTAAGCGAAGAAGGTATTCATGTAGATCCTTCCAAGATTAAAGTGATAGAGAATTGGTCGGCACAGAAAACACCCACAGAAATTCGTCAATTCTTGGGTCTCGCCGGCTACTATCGACGATTCATTCAGAACTTTTCCAAAATCGCCAAACCTTTAACCACTCTGACACAGAAAGGTGTACCCTTTTGTTGGAGTGATAAACAAGAAACCGCATTCCAAACATTAAAGAAAGCCTTATGCAGCGCGCCTGTTCTGTCTCTACCCGAAGGGACAGAGGATTTCGTTGTCTTCTGCGATGCGTCTAATCAAGGTTTAGGCTATGTGCTTATGCAAAGAGGAAAGGTGATTGCCTATGCCTCTAGACAGCTGAAAGCACACGAGGTCAACTATACCACACATGACCTAAAACTAGGAGCAGTAGTCTTCGCATTGAAGATTTGGAGACATTATCTCTACGGAACCAAGTGCACAATCTTCACTGATCACAAGAGTTTGCAACATATCTTTAATCAGAAAGACTTAAACATGAGGCAACGGCGATGGGTAGAATTACTTAGTGATTATGAGTGTGAAATCCGTTACCACCCCGGTAAAGCCAATGTGGTAGCAGATGCTCTTAGCCGAAAGGATAGTGCAAGCCACAAAGTGAGGAACCAGACGATGACCATCCATTCCAACTTACCCATACAAATTCGAGAAGCCCAGTTAACAGCCCTCAAACCCGAGAATGTGTCAGATGAAACCTTGAGAGGGATGGAAAAGAAACTTGAGATTAGAGGTGACGGAGTTCACTATTTCATGAATCGAATCTAGATTCCCAAATCCGGAGGATTCAGGGAAATAGTCATGCAGGAAGCACACAGAACCAAATACTCTGTTCACCCGGGTTTGGACAAGATGTACCTGGATCTCAAGAAACAATACTGGTGGCCGAACATGAAAGCTGAGATAGCTACATTTGTGGGCAAGTGTCTGACTTGCGCCAAAATCAAAGTCGAACATCAGAAACCTTCAGGTCTATTCCAACAACCTGAGATCCCCGAGTGGAAATGGGAGATGATTACCATAGACTTCATCACCAAACTACCCAAGTGTTCTAGTGGGTATGATACCATTTGGGTAATTGTCGATCGTTTGACAAAATCCGCTCACTTCATCCCGATCAAAGAATCATACAAGATGGAGAGACTCGTGCGAATCTACATCCAGGAGGTAGTACGTCTTCACGGTGTACCTATATCCATTATCTCTGATCGAGATAGTAGGTTTACCTCCAGATTCTGGCAATCCCTTCAGAAAGCCCTTGGAACCAAACTAGATATGAGCACGGCGTATCATCCTCAGACCGATGGACAGAGTGAGAGAACAATCCAAACCCTGGAGGACATGCTTCGGGCATGTGTCATTGACTTTGGAAAGTCGTGGGATACACATCTATCCTTGATCGAGTTCTCGTACAACAACAGTTACCACACCAGCATTAGGGCTGCTCCGTTCGAAGCCCTATACGATTGTAAGTGCAGATCCCCTCTGTGCTGGGCCGAGGTGGGGGATACAAAGTTAGCCAGGAGTCGAGTCCCCGACAGTGCACTCACTGGTCCTGAAATCATCCGCAAAACCATCGAAAAAATCATCCAAATCCGTAACTGACTGAAAGCCTCACGTGATCGTCAAAAGAGTTACGCTGATAATCGTCGGAAACCACTAAAATTCCAGGTTGGAGACCGTGTTCTGTTAAAAGTCTCGCCCTGGTAAACTTAATCCAAGGTACATTGGACCCTTTGAGATCCTCTCCAGGTTCGGTCCAGTTGCCTATAAACTTCATTACCTCACGAACTCAGTAACATTCATCCTGTCTTCCATGTTTCAAATCTCAAAAAGTGCCTATCCGATGAAACCCTAACAATTCCTTTAGACGAGATCGAGATCAATGAAAACCTCAACTTTGTGGAGGAACCGATCGAAATCATGGATCGAGAAGTCAAACGTACAAAACAAAGTCGCATCCCGTTAGTGAAGGTTCGCTAGAATGCCAAGCGGGGACTGGAATTCACTTGGGAACGGGAAGATTCAATGAAACAGAAGTATCCACAACTCTTTTCTTATCCATGATTTGTATCTTGTCTTATGTTCTAAACTTGAATTTCGGGACGAAATTCCCTTTAACGGGGGGATAATGTAACAACCCGAAATTTCCGTATCATTTTATTGTAACTCTTTCGTAGTACAATTCGCGCAACCAATCGTCGTTTCCAATTTCGATTTCCGATCTTCCGTTTAATTAAGTCATTATCTGGTACACATTTAAAGTGACTTAATGGGTGTCTTAATACATTTAGAAATCATTTTAACACCCAACTTTAGTGATCGGAATATTTCTAGAAATTACCGTATCGGGTTACGGTAACTCAATCGGGTACGACCAAAAACCTCGTCTAACGTCGGTATCGGGTAGAATTCCACCGTGTCCAAAACTTAAACACTATATAAACGTGTTTAAGACTCCATTTGAAGCCTTTGGTCAATTTACCATTAAACACTACCAACCTCTCTCCTAATCCAAGTTTAAGGGTTCAAAACTCAAAATTAAGGCTTCAAATCTCTAAGGTACCTTCCTAGCCTTAATCTATAGCATGTTTGGCTTCCAAATTCGACATTTAATCATAAAATAGGACAACATATGTGAGTTTACGGCCCAGGAGCATGCCTAGGTCGTAAACACCAATTTGAAGGGTTTTAAGCCCTTAAACTCCTTCCTAAACTCATTTGGACTTTTGATATGGCCAAGGGACTTCAAGATATGGACTCTAAACAATTAAAACATGATTTTCTAAGGATTGAAGGAGTTTATGGCCAAGGATCATTCTTGGGCCGTAAACTCATATTCAAAGGGTTTTTGAGCCAATTAACCCTTCCAAATCATAGTTAGGACTTAGATATGACCTTTGGGCTTGCTAATCTAGATTTGGAACACTTTAAACTTGATTTTTGAGTAATAAAAGTGAGTTTACGGCCAAGACATACTCTTGGGCCGTAAACTCCTCTAAAAGGGTGATTTAATGCCTTAAAACATGTCAAAATGCTTTCAAACTCAACCAATGGCTTTGTGGTAAATCCTAGATTCATCTAAAAATGGTTTGGAGACCTTAAACACAACATATACCCTACATAAGTGAGTTTACGGCCAAAGAACCCCTCCTAGGCCGTAAACTCCTAAAAGTTTGTGAAATGGTAATCTAAATTCATAACAATGCTTAGAAAATTAGTTTGAATCACATGTGATTGCCCTAAATAGTTCAAATTAACCATTCTTAGCCATGGGTGAGTTTACGGCCATAAACTCTATGAGTGTGGCCGTAAACTCATGTTTTAAATGGTATAAATTCATTCCAAGTGTTCCAAGGCATTTTAGATAATCCATTCTAGCAATCCTTATGTCCATTTGAGCCCTTAAATCATCAAAACCACACCCACATGAGTTTACGGCCGTAAACTCATGTATGCGTGTGTTCCATAGTTGTAAACTCTTTAAAATGTTTACTCTTGGGGAGTAAACTCAAGTCCCAAGTCCCTAGTGCCATTACACGTCCGAAGATGTCACCCGGGTCACTCCAAACGCTCGTTTTGAGGTATTTAACCTCATTGGAGTGTAATGTTCCATATGATTAGTGAATGTATCCCTAATTGTGTATATATGGACATTATTTCATTTTACATAGGGACATCGCGAGTAATCAAACCCCGAACCAACGTCTAGCATTCAAAACCGACACGTTTCCGAGTCCGGTGAGTTCATACCCCTACCCTTTTTCACTGTTTTTCACTGTTTTCAGGGGGGAACACAAGCAAAGTACAAGGGAATTCTTGTACTCAAAACATGTTTTCAAATGTGTGTTTCATATTCTTATGCTTTTATAACTGATTACTACAACTGATAACAAATTGAACATACAGATCACGTAACATATATTTGTGAAATAGGTCTTTAAACTAGTATGTTTTACATATATTTCACAAATGGCTTTCCACATTTTATCAGTTAAAAGCATGACATTAAAACATTTGAACATAATTTCTGTACACTATTTTATCCTCGGTAACACTCCACACATATATACGAGTGGAGGACTATCATATTATTACTAGTAAATTTGTTATTTCTGTATGATTGGAGACACGTCCTCGGAGAACACTCCACCCAGATTACGCGAGTGGAGGACTACACCCATAACCAAAATCTCTGGTATTTAGAGAGCGTGACTTGAGTGTATAGATCTATACGGGGCTGACTACCCCACACCTGGCTGCTAGCTACAGCCGAACCGAAATGGTTCAAGGGTGACGAAAGTCATAAGTATGTGGACGACTTATTGCCACATGTGGACTACTTATTGCCACAGGTTTGAGTCTATTTATGGTTATGGAACTCGCAATTAGGATAACAGAGATTTACTTACAGTAATAATGAACCACTTTATACATCTTTTACATCTTTTACATCTTTAACATCGTTTACATTAGAAACCTACATGCAGGAAAACATGGGGCTTTCCTGGGTAACACTTACATAACTAGAAAGAGTAACAAACGGGATAACATTACATCTTTTACAATTTGAAACATACAATAAGGAAAGTATGGGACTTTCCTGGTAACACATGATAAGTAAACAGAACAGTTTAACCAGTCAGATAACCAACTATACATTTTCATATGAATAAACATGTTTTCAGTGTACAAACTTACTATACCTTACAATTGGGAAACAATAACCAACTATTAAGAAAATATGGGATTTTCTTGGTGCAAATAACATTTCAGAACTAGAAAGGAAACTCGAAACATTTTCACAAACAAAAACCGTTTATGAACTCACCAGCTTTATGCTGATTTTCAAATCGCTTGTGTTCTCAGGTCAGCGTTAGAACAGGTACCCGAAGATTCCTTTTTGATCAGAAGACTGAGTACATGAAGATCCGTTTCATTTTGTCTATATATACTATGTATCATAACTGTACAAACTTTACTTTTGAAACAACTGTAAAACTTTTATTATGTAATGTAATGGTTGTTTTACTTTACTTACTATGTGCATTGGATTTGATACTCAACGTGGTAGTCAACCCCGGAAATGTTTTTCGCCTTCGGTTTTCGGGGTGTGACATAATCTCGATAACAATTATCTTCAATTGGTATCATAGCAGGATTCAAACTGCATCGATCTGATTTTCGTGTTAGAATCATTTGTTTTTTGAGTAGTAACTTTACTCAAAATTTTCCGCGCATTTTGTTTGAAAATCACTTTTGATCTTCAGATTTGAATCGATTCTGCCTTTGGATTGTTTAGTCGAGTGATCGATTAGCAATTTGTGATCATTTTTGTTGATCAATTCTTAAATTTATCAAGTTTTTTAAGCTTTCTGAAATTTTCGTGTTCATCAATGGCGAACTTCAGCATGAATACAATGACTTCTTTCTCTTATTTAGTTGTTTCTTCAACCAAAATTCCGATGTTAATTCCTGAATACTATGATCAATGAGCTGATAGAATGGAGGATTACTTAAATGGAATTGATGAAGAACTTTGGAATTGTATCAATGGAACAGTTCAAGCTCTTGCTAATGCTCAATCAGTTGGACCGTCTACTACTTCTGCTAAAGTTGCTTAACAACAAAACCATCTGAAAAAGAATGAAAAGAGGTGCATAAGGGAACTAAGAGGTGCTCTACCTCCTATAGTTTACAATTACATTCGTAGTTGTAAAACAGCCAAGGAGATCTGGAACACTCTGAAAGAGATGTATCAAGGTAGCGAAAAACGAAGATCAACTCTGTGAAGCAATGTCTTGTTGATCTAAAGGAATTCAGACAAAAGGATTCTGAAACTCTTGAAAGTTACTATGATCGTCTGAATGAGCTTGTGTATCGCTGCAATAGGTATGGAATCACTACGTCTCTCATGGAGTTCAATTTAACATTCATCATGGGCCTTCGCAAGCAATGGCGAAGTGTGAGTATGATGATAAAGAATAAACAAAGCTTTGATACAACCAGCCTAAATGATCTCTACAATCAGCTGAAAACACACGAAAGTGAAGTCTTAGAAATGTATGAAGAATCAAAACAAAGTATAGGAAGTCCTTTGTCTCTTGTTTCAAGGGTATCTGAAGTTGATACTAATGAAATAGATGGTTCAGAAAATGAAGGTTTCTTAATGAACTTTGATGATGAAGCTGTAGCATTTACTCAAACAACAGAGTTAAGAAATTTTTCAAAAACCTTTTAATCGAAAAAGAAAGGCAAATGTTGCAAAGAGTGGAGTTGCTAAAGCTGGAGGTAAGGAGAAGAAGAAAATGGAAAAAGTTGATGAAAAACAAAAATATGCAAAAGATGTGAAGAAACTGAAAGGTGATTCTGGAATCTATTATCACTACTGCAATGGTGCGAATCACTTCGCAGAAGATTGCATGTTGTGAAAGAAAAAGGAGAAAAAGAAAAAAGTGAAAGTTGAAGCTTATTATTACAAAAAGCTCGAAGAAGTGCGTGTGAAGGCGAAAGGAATGTCACTGGTTGAAAAGGGTGAGTCTGATGAGGAAGAAAGTGGAACATATCAGATCTGGTCTTCAGGATCTGATGATGAAGAAATGAGACATCCAACTCATGGAGAAATGTTCGCAAACTTTGAAGATGATTGCGAAGAGAATGTTTCAGGTCGGTGCTTCGTATCCAAGTCCACAGACAAATCACCAATGACTACCAAGGTACGTGTTATTCTTGAATCTTTTAATATTCCTTTATTTGCTTATGATGCTAAAATTACTTCTTTTGATGACACTGTTGCTTATTTTGATTCTATTATTGTGTCTGCTAGTACCGAAGCTCAAAATTTAAATATGCAACTAGTTGAGACACGAAGAGAGTTAGAAATAAAACGAAGCAGAGTAGACAAACTTGAAATGCAAATCAAAAATCTAAATTGTGATAGGGACAATCTAGGAAATGAAGTTAGGTTGTTACTAGCACAAAGAAACATATATATTAATTCTGCTAAGCGTTTATATGCAAAATTAACTGCTTTACATCATTTATCTGAAATTAGCAAAGAACAACATAGGAACCTTTTACCTTTTTATGAATATGATCCTGAAAAAGTTGATTTTGTGTCTTATGATTGCGAAAACACAATTGCTCAATTTGACAAAATACCTAATGATAGATTTGCATATGGTATTATCAAAATTGATGAATACTTGAATGCTAATGAGTTGATTAGCAAGTGAAAATCTTAAAGAAAACTGAAACCTCAACTCTTGATTCTCAACTCAATTACGCTGATGTCGATGACAATTCAGATAATGTGAGTGAAATCAGTGAGATTGAAGAGGAAGAAGTGGTTGATTGTTCTCAATTGTAAATCATTAATATCACATCTAAGATCAAAGGTAAAGAAATTTTAGTTAATTCGATAGTCAAAGATGACATTGAAAAACCCTCTACTACACAACATTGTAATTTTGATAATGTGGAAGGTGAAAGCTGGAAATCTGATGAAACTGATGAAAACAAAGAAGATGTGAAGGATTCACATGAAATACCTCCATGAGTTGTGGTTGATTAAGTATTTAGTGATACAAAAGAATTCGACAAAATTCTAAGTGACAAAGGTGTAAATTATTTGGAAACTAACACTGTGGTTTATCCAAATTTTATATACATAGATAACACAATTTTTCCAAATCAAGTATTTGTCACTACTGGGAATGCTGAGAAATATAATCATGAATTCAATAAAATTGTTGAAAATGATAATCAAAGGTCAACTACTGAAGGTTTCTTTGCAAATCAAAATTTTGTAGAAAACAATTTGAGTCAAAATTCTTATGTTTATCGAAATCAAAAATCATCACAAAAATGGGTGGTTAAAAAGGAAAAACCAAACAAAGTTTTTGAGAATGTTGCAAAACCAAATATTGAAGTGAAATTAAATTCTCTTGAATTTAAATTGATGGTTGAAAATTATTCAACAGAAAATAATGTTTCAAAAAGAAAAGCAAGAAAAGAAATTTTTTGGCAAGTTGTGTCCAATGAAAAATCAAAAGTTGAAAAAGAACAGATTTCAAAGTCAAAATCATCAAAATTTAAAAGAATGAATAAACAAAAAGATACAAGTTTTCACAAACCAATATATTCTGTTGACAAAATTCCAATGAAAAATAATGATAAATTTGTTCGCAAATATGACAACAATCGAAAATTTGAGACTTCGCAAAAATTTGTGAACAATCAAAAGTTTTGTAATGTTGACAAATTCACGAATAATTCATCAACTTTAAATGTCACAAATCAAACCAAAATGAAATTTACACCTAAACAACCAAATTTTCCAAATCCTTCAATTTCTTAACCGACCAAAGTTTCGTATACAAAAGGAAAATCTGATGTATGTATGATCAATTGTTGGCTTGAAGGGAAACAAAGGCAATATCAAAATGGAAAGTTTCCAGAGCAACAAATAAAGAATGCATTTGACAAGTTCTCAAATAACTCTTCAAATGCTAGTTCATCATCTTATAATTCGCAAGTTCCAGTACAAAAATGGAAACCAGTAATCAAAGTTACGAATGTTGTGAAAGATGAGATGAAACTCAATGAAAACTCAAAACTATCGAATAACTATATTTAAATATCTCGATCTGATGATGTTGATATAATTGACAGTGTAACAAACAAAGTGAAATCATGGTTTTTAAATTCAAAGCATTTGTTCAAAACTACTAATATAGGACCCAATAAGTGTTAGGTTCCTAAATTTTTTCAATAAATGCAGGTGATATGTGACGAGCAATATGATGCAAAATGGTAAATTGATAGTGGTTGCTCTCGTCACATGACTGGAAGGAAGGAAAACTTGCAAGATTACAGATGCTTGGAAAATGTTGGAGTAGTCAAATTTGGAAATAATCACAAGTGTAAAGTGAAAGGTTATGGAAAAGTCACGAATGGACAATTCACTGTTAACAGGGTTGCTTATGTTGAAGGTCTTCAACATAACTTGATTAGTGTTTCGCAACTTGTTGTGGGTACTGGAAATCAAGTTATGTTTAATGAAGAAGGAAGTATCATTTCAAATGCGAAAACAAATGAAGTACTTCTCAAATCCAAAATATATGGTGATATGTTTACACTGGATATCAAACCAATCGTGGGCAAACCTGCTGTGTGTTTACTATCAAAGGCATCTAATGATATTAGCTGGCTTTGGCATCGAAGATTGTCCCATTTGAATTTTTGCAACATTAACAAACTTTTCACTGAAGAATTATTTAGAGGTTTACCTATACTAAAATTTGACAATGATACTTTATATGCAGCTTGCGAACAAGGAAAACAACATAGAAAATGTCATCCGATTGTGATAGATTCAAAAATTGTAGAACCGTTGGAACTTCTTCACATTGACTTATGTGGACCGTCGACTGTTGCTACAATCAATAAAAAGCGGTACATTTTAGTTATTATTGATGATTTTTCTAGATTCACATGGGTATTTTTTTCTCAGGTTAAAATCTGAAGTTGCTCAAATGATGATTGATTTTATCAAAAATATTGAGATTAGCTTTAAAAAGAATGTTCGCAAAATTAAAAGTGATAATGGTTCTGAGTTTAAAAATCAAACACTGGACTCTTTTCTCACAGACAAAGGTATTTCGCATAATTTCTCTTCACCATATTCTCCACAACAGAATGGTGTTGTTGAAAGAAGAAATAGGTCTTTATGTGAAGCAGCTAGAACCATGTTGACATATGCGAACTTACCTTAATATCTTTGAGCTGAAGCAGTATCTACTGGTTGTTTTACTCATAATAGGTCATTCATTCATTGCAGATTCAATGTCACTCCATATGAAATACTCAACAATCGAAAACCTAATGTCAAATTTTGTCATGTTTTTGGTTGCAGGTGTTTTATAATGAATCTAAAAGACAATCTGAACAAGTTTCAAACTAAAGCTGATGAAGGCATATTCTTAGGATATTCGCAAAATTCGGTTGCATACAGGGTGTTAAACAAGCGAACAAGAAAAGTTGAATAAACTTTCAACTTAACTTTTGATGATTACTATGTTAAACAAACGGATGGTTAATTTGAACATAAATCAATTCTTGTTAATTTAGATACTAACATTGATAATTCAGAAATAAATTATTTTGATTATGACTTAATTTTTGGAACTCTTGACAGGGCAATTAATGCAGAAACGAATGCTCCTGATAATCAAACATCAGAATCCTCAAAATATAATGATGATTCAACAATCACTACAACGTCGATAACTTGCGAAAGTATGCCTGGAGTTGATGTGGTAGAGCAAAATTTCGAGGGGGAGAAAGAAAATATGAATCATCAAGTTGAGGGGGAGCATTCGCAAAATTATCAAGAATATCATTTAGAAGGGGAGCATCAAGATGAACATCATGTTGAGGGGGAGCATGATGAAACAGAGACAATTAATCTTGATGAAAATGATGAGTTTCATGAATTAAATGATAATTTTTCTGTTGCGGGATCTGAAAATGAAGATATGTATGAAGATGCACCATTGGAATTTAATCCTGATTTTTCACCACTTGAGAAATGGACAAGAAATCATCCCAAAGAACAGGTAATTGGAAATCCACAAGATGGTGTGTTGACAAGAGCTCAAATTCGTGCGAAAAATGAGGTACTAAATACGAACCGAGAATTGTGTATGTTTAATGTTTTTATTTCAAAAATAGAGCCAAAGATAGTATAGAATGCTATGGAACACTCAGTTTGGGTTGTTGCTATGCAATCTGAACTAGCTGAATTTGAACGAAACAAGGTTTGGATATTAATTCCTAAACCTTCTGATGTTTCAATTGTCGAATTAAAATGGATCTTTAAAAATAAAACCGACAAAGATGGCAATATTATTCGAAATAAAACTAGATTAGTGGTTAAAGGATATTCGCAACAAGAAGGAATAGACTATGAAGAAACATTTTCTCCTGTCGCAAGACTCGAAGCAGTTCGCATATGTTTAGCTTATGCAGCTCACAAAGACTTTGACATTTTTCAAATGGATGTTAAATGTGCATTCTTAAATGGAGAACTTGAAGAAACAGTGTATGTTGAACAACCACCGGGATTTATAAATGAGGAACATCCTGATCATGTCTACATTCTTGACAAAGTAGTTTATGGGTTAAAACAAGCACCAAGAGCCTGGTATGCAACACTTACAAATTTCTTGAAACAATCTAAATTTAAACAAGGATCAGTCGACCCTACATTATTTCGCAAGAAAGTTGGGAATCATATCATGCTTGTTCAAATTTATGTTGATGATATTATTTTTGGCTCAACTGACCCAACATTGTCACTTGAATTTGAAAATCTAATGAAAAGTCAATTTGAAATGAGTATGATGGGAAAAATCAATAATTTTCTCGGTTTGAATATAAGAAAAAACAGGGATGGAATTTTAATCAATCAAGAAAAATACACAAAGAACTTACTTGAAAAGTTTGGAATGACCAATAGCACGAAGCTGCGAGTACCAATGGCAGTGGGAACAAGATTAACTCCTTCATTAGATACTCCTGCTGTGGATTTAACTCTTAATCGAAGCATGATAGGGTCCTTATTGTACTTAACTGCAAGTAGACCTGATATTATGTTTTCGGTATGTAATTGTGCTAGATATCAAGCTAATCCCAGGGAACCTCATTTAACTGCAGTGAAAATTATTTTTCTCTATCTTAAAGGAACAATTTCTTTAGGACTTTGGTATCCTGCGAAATTGGGATTTTTCATTCAAGCTTTTTCAGACTCAGATCTAGGAGGATGTACTTTAGATAGGAAAAGTATAAGTGGTGGATGTCAACTGTTGGATGGAAAGTTGGTGAGTTGGCAATCAAAGAAGCAAACCTGTGTTGCTATATCAACTGCTGAGGTTGAATACATTGCAGCTGCTGCTTTCACTTCGCAAATCATTTGGATTTAGAGTCAACTTCGTGATTATGCTATCAATATGGAAAAGATTCCTTTGTATTGTGATTCTTAAAGTGCTATTCTCATTTGTCATAATCTAGTACAACACTCAAAGACAAAACATATAGCTCTTTGATATCATTTTATCAAAGATCATGTGGAAGATGGGAATATTGAAATTCATTTTATTAAAACCACTGAACAACTTGCTGATATTTTTACTAAACCTGTTGATGAAAAATCATTTGTAAGAATTTTAGCAGGTTTGGGAATGATTGATGTGAATTCAGTTTCAAAATCAATAATTCAAGGATGAAAGGTCCAGTTAGAAGCTCTAAATCGGAATTCTTAAGAAGTTACTGTTCATTCAGAGGCTTCGCATGGCTTCGTGTCCATATTTCTTTGCATCCGCACATATAACATCTAAGGTTAGGTTTACTTTTGATTCATTTTCATTTTTGAAAAATAGAAAAACTGGAAAAATCAAAAATATTTTCTTTTGTTTAGTTTTTGTTTTTATAATATATATATATATATATATATATATATATATATATATATATATATATATATATATATATATATATATATATATTGTTGTTAGCCTTGTTCTTTAAGGATTGTGTGTTTTTAGTTAGTCAAGTGCTTAATGCGAAGAGGTCATGCTTGTATGTTTCTATAGGAAGGTACTATTTCTTTTAACTTTCTACTAGTTAGGATGTCCCTAGAAGCATGCTGCAGTATGTTGTCTCAAGCCTCATATGACTTTATGTGTACGAAAGGAAAGTGTAACGACCGAAAAATACAAGCAATTTAAATTTTTCAAAAACAACCCGATTTCATTAAATTGTTTACAAAAAGGTTTTCAATACAAATCATTTAGAGTATTCCCAGAATCACATTGCTACAAAATCATGAGGAGCGGTACGATCACGCCTTCGCCTTGCCACAGTCTCCTGAAGAACCTGAAAAACATTAAACCACAACTGTAAGCCCGAAAGCTTAGTGAGATACCCGCAAAACACCAACCTTATATATGCCTTTCCAGGCTACGAACTTCCGGTCCAAAACATATTGCCTTCCGGCCCATAACATATAAAACATACATAACAGAACAGAACATAGAACAACCATGCATATCGGGTCTACTGTGTGACTGGTCCGCCCTATCGGGCCTTCAACCCACCGGATCCATCCTCCAGGTCTAGTCATGTCCTTCGAGTCTACAGTGGGCTTGATCCACCCGCATCGGGCCTTCAACCCATCTGGTCCACTCTCTGAGTCTACAGTGTGACTGGTCCGCCCGCATCGGGCCTTCAGTCGGCATGGTCCACTCTCCGAGCCTCGGCACGTCTGGTCCGCCCTCGTGGGGCCTACAGCCTATCCGGACCGCTTGCTAGGCCTTCGGAATAACCGGTCCGCCATGGGTATCTTGGCCTATAGCACAAAGCAAGACCCGCCTCAACCCATCTCCAGTCCAAACAACCATGTGCACACAACATACAATTAAATAACAGTTATAGTCAACAAACCGAGCAAGCAGATCACATAGCATATCATTACCCTAACCAGGTTACCGACCTAACCGGTCACTAGCATAGCATCACTCTATATATCGGGAAACTGACCTTAACAAGGTCTCCTTGCATGTACCATCCTAGCTACCAAGATGCAGACACATCAAACAATAACATAATAACCATATCTGAATCTCAATCCAATAAAGGGCCGGCCTTGGTGCCTTAGACCCTGTTGATATAGTGAGGATAACTCACCTTGAAACTGCCGGCTGAAAGGATAAGATCCCGCTGCTCCGAACTCTAACACGAACTCCTCCACTGAACATCAAAACATTCAACTCAATAAATACCCTTAATTACCAAAATACCCCTGGAAGAGAACTGGTTAACCTTGGACAGATCAAAGTCAACCCCTGACTGACCCTACTCGCCGAGTCAACCTGATGACTCGCTGAGTCCTTATGCTCAGAATTTCCCTCAATCAGCGACCCAACTCGTCGAGTCACCCCAAGACTCGTCGAGTCCAACAACTCTGAGTCCACTCGCACCCAACTCACCGAGTCATCCCTTGACTCAACGATTCTCGACTCAAACAGGAAATATTAGGACTCTTCGACAAGACTCGCCGAGTCTAAGGCTATCTTCAACCTACTCGCCGAGTTGTTCTTCCAACTCGCCGAGTTCCAGGCCATCTTCAAGCAACTCGTCGAGTCCACCCTTGTGACTCGTCGAGTACCACCGGTCTGAATCCATACAGAAGCATCTCAGCCCATGCAATTGATCCAAAACATAGATCCAACCTCCTACAATCCGTCCATCACGTAAAGTGGCAAACTTTACGTGAATCCAAAGAGATCTAGGCCTTATTCACCTTAGAACTAAGGTTTGGGACATGATAGCTCCATTAACAACACAAGAATAGGGGCTTTAATGCTCTTAAGATCTTCTCCACTCCAGATCTGAGGTAGCAACCTCAGATCCATCCTTCAAACTCAAGATGTCACACAACTAAGCTTCCCACACAACCCCAAAATGAGAATCTAGGAGAACACAGCCCAATAACGAAAGTATTACCTCCAAAGAATGCCTCAACAGCAATGAAACTCGAATCCAAGCAAATCCCTTTGATCCAAGCCTCTTCTCCTTCAAGATTTCTTCAACAAGCACCTCTCCAAGCTCCAAATTGCTCAACTATGGGGTTCCTCCACGAAATTAGGGTTTCTAGGACTCAAGGGGGGATCAAGGAGGCTGTAGAGGAAGATAATGATCTTTATATAGGGCTCATTCCCTAGATTTAGGGTTTTTCTTCTCCCAGCACCTACTCGCCGAGTCCATCTTTGGACTCGCCGAGTAAGCCATTTGACACGCGACCAAAGTCGCGACCTGACTCGCCGAGTCCATCCATGTGACTCGCCGAGTCGCCCTCCAACACTTACACTTTTAACTCTCCAACTCTACTCTTGCGATTCCGGGGTGTTACAATTCTCCCCCACTTAAATTAGGCTTCGTCCTCGAAGCCAACGACATCTCAACTTCAAAATACTTCCCAGGACGCGCCACCTGACTTTAACCGAACCAGGTCCCTCAAGGCACAACCATAGAAACCAGAAGCTCACTTTCTCCTCTCATGCGGTGTCCCAACCACCTACTTAACCCGGGCACCAGCTGTACCCTCCGATAGCCGCACTCAACAACCGAGAATTACCCACGATGCCTTACTGCTACAATTCTCATCATTCACTTGACTCATATGGCTAGAAAACCATGAACCATCGGATCCCCGATCCGAATCCCACTCTATCCATTCCTTGACGACAAAAAGACCCATTCTTTATTTCCGGAGCAACTCCCCCGAGTTCTCCTCTCGCAATCACACGCACATGCTGATCTAGCTCTAGCACCCTCAGGTTTGGAAAAACCCGATACACTGATGATATCCTCAAACATCCTTCCAGGATGAACCACTAATACATACCTAAAACCCTGATCAGAACCTCACTGAGAGTCCAAGACTCTCTCCCTGCATCCCTTCCAAACCCCTCTCCCTGGCTCTACGCCTGCGGAATTCCCTCCGCGCCCTGAGCAGACATCTCAAGTCGAATGAGCTTTTATTCTACTGCCACAAACACGCTACTCAAAAACCATCGACAGACCACTCCAATCATAACTCTACACTGCCGCTTTCACTTCCGTGAATTTGCACTCCCTTTCGGAATTTCATTCCTCCCTCTTTCCTTACCAAGGAAACCACTCGTCCGTGCTGTCACCATGACAGGTACTATGGTGCTCACCCCACGCTACACCACCTCTTTAAGCGTACCCGACATCCATACATCACCACTACTCTGACTCTCATCGCAGGGATTCTCAAGCCCATGCACTACCTTCACTGCTCAAGATCGCTACCCGGGGCTAGACCTCCCAATGTAATCACACTGCAACATACGCAATACATGTCCTCGAACCGATCAAACAATACCCGCAGAGTCTTCAGCATGACTGGACCGCCTCCCCAGGCCTTCAACCAATCTGGACCACTCTCAGAACCTTCAGCCAATCTGACCGGACCGTCCTCCGAGCCTTCGGCCTGACTGTTACACCTACCGGCCTTCAGTCTATCCGGACCGCTCAACAAGCATTCATCATTCCGAGCTATCTCTTCGGGGAGATCTTCCCATGCATATCGTTCTAGCCCTCTAGGGGTTCCGAACTCTATCTCCATCTTACATGCTCGATCCCGGCCTGCTCCCAGGCCTTCCACAATCAAATGCCCTAGGTCTGTATTCCACCCCGCATGCCTGTTACTCAGTCATACGAGCCTGCCCTCGGCTGAAAGAAATACCACTGAATTCCCAAAGCAGCTAAGCAACCTCTCAAGCCTAACGACCATCCGGAGAATTTCCAATTCTCCCCCACTTAAGACACTGACAATTAATCATCGATCGCCATCACCGATCTCCCAAAGCAACCTTGCAGAAGACCAACACTTACATGCAAAATGTTCCTCCCCGGCGCTAACAACTTCCATAAAAATCATGTTTCCACACTGAGCAACCCGCTCGAAAGGAACCCAATCTTCAAATATCCACCCCTCAGACTGCAGAGGCTACCTGGCATTCAAACCAACGCCGCATCCGCCACTAATCCCCACAGAGATAATCCACAATAGCTCGAAGTACTAATCCATAACCATATCGATCCTTCAGGGAACAAAGGATACCAAAACGAAATCTCGAACACAACTCGCCAAGCCCTCAAGGAACAATGGATACCACACGAAAACCCGAAACACAATTCCATAACCATCCAACGAGACTAGCATATAACAATACTCCACAATAATCATAAATAATCAAAACAACAGAAAGAAACATACCCGCAGCAGCAAGCTGAAAAAACACGACCCTAAGCCCTTGGGGGCTCCGCTCCACCCTGACCTCCACCTGTGATCCTCAATGTAGGCGGTGCTGGAGCCTGCACCGGTCCTGCAGCGAGCCGTGGACAGTTGACTCTCAAATGTCCAACCTGATGACAATGATAACATATCCTCAAATCCCAAATCGGCACTGACTGCCGACAATCCCTCGCATAGTGTCCCTCCTTTCCGCACTTGCGGCATGCTCCACCGGACCGACAAACTCCAGTATAACCCCTTCCACACTTTCCATAGATGTGGCTACCCTGATCTCCCATCCTGGAATCAACGGTCTTAGACCGTTTCGTCGCCGGCTGCGACTGAACCGGAGCTTGCCTCAGCTCACGCACCTGCAACTCAATCTATAACTCACGCCGCCTGGCGGCCTCCTGCAACTCCAGCAAGGTCTCGCACCTCTGTGCAGACACAAACTACCTTATGTCTCTTTTTAGAATACTCAGATATCAGGACATCTGAGCCTGCTCCGAAGCGAACTCAGGGCAAAACATCGCCCTCTCAGTAAACATCCTGGTGATTTCCAACACCGACTCCGAATCCTGTTTCAGCTCCACGAATTCCTGAGCCAACCTCTCCCTCTCGACCTGCGGAACATAACAAGTGCTGAACATCTCTCTGAACTGATCCCATGAAATCGTAGGCCTCTGCGCATCCGAGTACGACCCCGTGGTCAATCTCCACCAATCCTTTGCCCCGAGCCTTAATAGGTTCAGAGCGCACCTCACCCTCTGATCAGCAGGGCATGAACATGTGAAGAAACACCCCTCCACATCTGATAACCATCTCATAGCAACGATCAGATCCTGAACTCCATCAAAAGTGGGAGGCTTCGTATTATCGAAGTCCCGATACTAAAAACCTCTACTAGCTCCTCCCCCTGCCGCTGCTACAGCTGCTGTAGCTGTCGCGGCAGCCGTCTCCGTTAGAGCCGCATAGCGCTCATCAAAATACTCCACCATGGCGGTCTTGATCGACCCAAACAACTCCGGCAGCTCAGCCCGGAACAATGCAGCAACCTCATCATGCAGGATCTCACGAATCCTCGCATATAACTCGTGCTTACTCATCTGACTAACAACCTCGGGCTGTACAGACCCACCCAGAACTCCCTATCCTGCTCCTGATCCTGACCCGGATCCACTCTCTGCGCGCCCTGAAATCTCCATACTGAAAATAAAACACCAAAATCTCAGACATTTCCCACTATCCCGGGAACCAGCTCTCATCCCAACCCTAGAGGTCATGGTTTCCCTGATACGCGTATAGGTCCGTGCTTTCAGTAGTACGGGCCCATACTACCTTCTACACCTACCCATATTTGTATGAAGTACTTCCACAACACCCTAGCGACATACATAACAATGCTCTATCCTCACAACTAGAGGAACACTAGAAATCCCTCACAAGAAGACCCTAGGCTAGCAGGCATCATAAATCAGGCAACACATCAAGAAATCCTGAAGATCCCTAGCCTAACTCTAGCATGCTGTTCTATCAAAGCTCAATAAAACAATTATCATGTATGGTATTTTGGGGTTACTTACTGGCTCCGGCTGATCGTACCTCCGCATCCTCCTTTACTTATTTTGAAAACCATTTTAAATTCTCTTTTGAAAACCCTCCTCGATTTGAGACTGGAGTCACACAAGTGTTCCTCCAATTCACTCAAACCAAGGCTCTGATACCAACTTGTAACCACCGAAAAATACAAGCAATTTAAATTTTTCAAAAACAACCCAATTTCATTAAATTGTTTACAAAAAGGTTTTCAATACAAATCATTTAGAGTATTCCCAGAATCACATTGCTACAAAATCATGAGGAGCGGTACGATCACGCCTTCGCGTTGCCATAGTCTCCTGAAGAACCTGAAAAACAGTAAACCACAACTGTAAGCCTGAAAGCTTAGTGAGATACCCCAAAACACCAACCTTATATACGCCTTTCTAGGCTACGACCTTCCGGTCCAAAACATATTGCCTTCCGGCCCATAACATATAAAACATACATAACATAACAGAACATAGAACAGCCATGCATATCGGGTCTACTGTGTGACTGGTCCGCCCTATCGGGCCTTCAGCCCACCGGATCCATCCTCCAGGTCTAGTCATGTCCTTCGAGTCTATAGTGGGGTTGGTCCGCCCGCATCGGGCCTTCAACCCACCTGGTCCACTCTCTGAGTCTACAGTGTGACTGGTCCGCCCGCATCTGGCCTTCAGTCGGCCTGGTCCACTCTTCGAGCCTCGGCACGTCTGGTTCGCCCTCGTGGGGCCTACAGCCGATCCAGACCGCTCGCTGGGCCTTCGGAATAACCGGTCCGCCCTGGGTATCTTGGACTACAGCACAAAGCAGGACCCGCCTCAACCCATCTCCAGTCGAAACAACCATGTGCACACAACATACAATCATATAATAGTCATAGTCAACAAAACGAGCAAGCAGATCACATAGCATATCATTACCCTAACCAGGTTACCGACCTAACCGGTCACTAGCATAGCATCACTCTATATATCGGGAAACTGACCTTAACAAGGTCTCCTAGCATGTACCATCCTAGCTACCAGGATGCAGACACATCAAACAATAACATAATAACCATATCCGAATCTCAATCCAATAAAGGGTCGGCCTTGGTGCTTTAGACCCTGTTGATATAGTGAGGATAACTCACCTCGAAACTGTCGTCTGAAAGGATAAGATCCCTCTGCTCCGAACTCTAACACGAACTCCTCCACTGAACATCAAAACATTCAACTCAATAAATACCCTTAATTACCAAAATACCCCTGGAAGACAACTGGTCAACCTTGGACAGATCAAATTCAACCCCTGACTGACCCTACTCGCCGAGTCAACCTGATGACTCGCCGAGTCCTTATGCTCAGAATTTCCCTCAATCAGTGACCCAACTCACCGAGTCACCCCAAGACTCGTCGAGTCCAACAACTCTGAGTCCACTCGCACCCAACTCACTGAGTCATTCCTTGACTCACTGATTCTCGACTCAACCAGGAAATATTAGGACTCTTCGACAAGACTCGCCGAGTCTAAGGCTATCTTCAACCCACTCGCCGAGTTGTTCTTCCAACTCGCTGAGTTCCAGGCCATCTTCAAGCAACTCGTCGAGTCCACCCTTGTGACTCGTCGAGTACCACTGGTCTGAATCCATACAGAAGCATCTCAGGCCATGCAATTGATCCAAAACATAGATCCAACCTCCTACAATCCATCCATCACGTAAAGTGGCAAACTTTACGTGAATCCAAAGAGATCTAGGCCTTATTCACCTTAGAACTAAGGTTTGGGACACGATAGCTCCATTAACAACACAAGAACAGGGGCTTTAATGCACTTAAGATCTTCTCCACTCCAGATATGAGGTAGCAACCTCAGATCCATCCTTCAAACTCAAGATGTCACACAACTAAGCTTCCCACACAACCCCAAAATGAGAATCTAGGAGAACACAGCCCAAGAACAAAAGTATTACCTCCAAAGAATGCCTCAACAGCAATGAAACTCGAATCCAAGCAAAGCCCTTTGATCCAAGCCTCTTCTCCTTCAAGATTTCTTCAACAAGCACCTCTCTAAGCTCCAAATTACTCAACAATGGGGTTCCTCCACGAAATTAGGGTTTCTAGGACTCAAGGGGGGATCAAGGAGGCTGTGGAGGAACATAATGATCTTTATATAGGGCTCATTCCCTTGATTTAGGGTTTTTCTTCGCCCAACACCTACTCGCCGAGTCCATCTTTGGACTCGCCGAGTAGGCCATTTGACACGCGACCAAAGTCGCGACCTGACTCGCCGAGTCCATCCATGTGACTCGCCGAGTCGCCCTCCAAAACTTACACTTTTAACCCTCCAACTCTACTCTTGCGATTCCGGGGTGTTACAGAAATCCTTAATGAAATTATCACATGAAAATTTCTTCCCAATAAGGCTTATATTCGCATTAGTCAAAAGAGCCACCTTACTCCGCTCAAATGAGTTAAGAGTTTTCTGTTTGGTCCACACATAACAGAGGTACATTCGGTCTTATAACCAATCTTTTTCATCATAAAATTTTTAACACAAATCACACACAAAGACGTATGTCCGAGAGGTCTCTGATCAAACCCATCGAGACTTAGATATACTAACATTATGTGTTAAGGATCTGAAATCATGAGTCTGTGATGAAGGTGAAACCCAAAATTCTAAACTTTGAGGAGTTGACGGGGAAATTTTTTCCCAATATTAACGAAACTTTTGTTTCAGTACCAAACTTTCGAAACTCCAAATCATATTCCATTCGCATGTGTGGTCTTGATCAAACATTCGCAACCCACGATGTTTGTTACCCAACAAGATCCAGTACAACAATTTTTATGAATATCATTTCTGTGTGAGTTTCATTCGCAAATCCTAGTCATAATAAATATTTTCAAAAGCCAACTTGTCACTGACTACACTGGTCATACAAGTAATTTCAATTGCAATTTCTCACCTTATGTTACGGTTGATATGTAACGAAATTTGAAACCAACCCAAAACATCTTTCGAAAGAAGCCCTTTGATACTTATAAAAAAGTGTTCGATTGTAATTCACGGGAACATACACAAGCTGTTGATCATCTCTCTTTATGATTAATGAAGCAACCTTTGCCTAGGGTTTAACTACCTTTGTGTCAAATTGAATTTTTGACATCACAGAATTCCAATTTTTTTGTTTGTTTCTTATCTTATTTCTTTGGAACACTGCACTCACGAAATGCTTGAGGTTCTGAGTAATACCAACTCAGCCTGATGATTTCGCAAAATCTGGCATATAACTTTAGTTTATATCCCAAAACTGAAAGAGCCTTGCCTCCATGCAAAGGGTTCTAACGGTTACAATTCCACAAAGGAACATTGATAGGCTGTGTATACGTGACGAACAGTATTCGGTCCGGGTTTCAAGGAGATGTGACAGTTTCTTTTTCACACATGGCTAACTTTTGCAGTAATGGTCTGATTATCAAGGTGCCACATCGGATAACATTAAATGCATCCCGCTTTAATTTCAAATCGATTCGGGTTACCTATAAAAGGGGATTCAAGCAGGTGTTATACGGGTACGCAATCAAAACAAAAATTCCTAAATTCTTTGATTCTTTATCTTCTTCAAACCCTAACAATGGCTACTACTCAATCCAACACTGATGAAGTTCTCACAATCACTCATGAAGATCTAAAGCACCAACTACCTTGTTGATCCTCGAGTTTCATCTTACCCAGAAGAACTAAAAATGTTGATTGTTTCCTTGAAAAGATCTCCTTTAGCAACTGCGATGTTTAGTTCCTTTTCCGTTCCTATGACATGGTTGCCATTGGCAGCATCAACCGCATCCCACAACTATGCCACTGATGTCATAACCTTTCAATTGGTGAACAATAAGAGGGTTCGTTTGAACAAGAAGATGTTCATTGAGTTCTTGAACATTCCCAATAACCCTCCATTTTTCAAACCCATCAATTCCCAAGTCATCTTTATGTTCAATGAGATGAGACATCAACCAGCACTTGAGAAGATCAGTGATTTCTGAAAATCTGGATTACCATGTATGTGGAATTTTCTATTTGGCATTTTTCTTAGATGTTTGACAGGAGGAACAGTCGGTCTTGACAAGGGACGTATGGAAGTTTATGCGATGGTGATGGGCTTATACTATGATATCAGTGTACATTACGGAACTTAGTTGTGGAAGGAGTTCGTAAAGAGTCTTGAAAATACGAATTCTAAAAAAGGAATTTTTTGTGCAAGATATTGGAGCCTTATTCTTGAAAAGATATATGAAAAAGAAGGAATTCAAGTCCCTGAAGGTGCTGAGGTTGCATAATTCTCGTTGTATCAATTTCCAAAGGTAGTGGAAGACGATGAAAATATCTTTACACATGTTGCTCGCATTCCGGCTACAATGCTTAGAAAGGTATCATCCACTCACAAAGTGTTGGTTAAATACATGAAAACGGTGGATCCCGCTGTGCAGACTGGGATCTTATTGGAAATCGCTGACAAAACCTCAAAGAAGAAGAAGACCACTAAGAAGGGTGAAACAGGTCAATCTTCAAAACAAACTCAAGCTGAAGAGGTTCCGATAGAGGAAACGTCTTCAAAATCGAAGAAGGAAACTATACCCTCAAAATCTGGGGTACTGAAGACAATTCACAAATCCTCTCCTATTCGCAAGGCAGAAGTCAGCAGTAAGGGGGTAACGGTTAGAAGTGTTCCAGCTCCTGTTACTCCAGGATCAAAGAGGAAAAGAGCTTAGGATGTTGCGAAACATATGTAACAAACACTTTCCAAGAAACGAAAGTTGGTTATTCGCAACGAGTCGTCTGATGAAGAGGTGGTTCCAGAGACTCCACCTGTTTCTTCACCGGTAACTATTTCTATTCCACCTGTTTCAGTTACTCCAATTTTGAAAATCTCTACAACAACTTCCATTCCACTTGAAGTAGTCACTACCAAATCAGTTTCTGAAGAGGTACCTACTTCTGATATGCTTGTCAACGTATCTGATACGGGGGCACCTATCACAAGTGTCGAAACCACACTACCCATTAGCTTATCTGCTTCTTTACCCATTTCTTCTGAGAATATATCTACTTCATTACCACCATTTTCTCTTCCAACAACTACACTCACTACTTCATCCATTTTTTAACATCCTTTACAAAATCCTTTCACCACCTTGTTTCCATCACAATCACCCAAAACTCCTCAACCTTCGCAACCCATGTCCGATGATGAAACAGCAGAAGGAGGTTTTGGAGGAGTATTTGAAGATTTACATTTTGATTCAGAGGAGGAGGAGATAGCTGATCATATGCTTATAACAGGAAAGCAATTCAAAATCCTGAATCAAAAGTTGAATGCCATTATTCAGTCACAAGCTGATTCTGGTAAAACGCCATCTATGTTAGGTTTGGAGGTTGAAGGTATGATCAAATCTGCTGAAAAGAGAATACTTGATAAAGTTTTTCAATCAGATAAGAATAATGAGCTTCACATTCAAGCTCAAGCGAATTCGTTTAATGATGTTGTTAAGGAATTGAAGACCGTTGCACAAGAACGTCATGTTCTTTTTGTGCAGGGTGTAAAGAAGGTTAAGGAGGATGTTAATTTTAAAGTTGAGGAATTAAAGAAAGAACTTGCCATGGAGCTTCAAGATATTACTTCTCAAAATTTGGAAGTACAGAAGAGGGTTGATGTCATTACAACAGACCTGAACAAAGTTTTCAATGATTTTCAATCTCCTGCTCCAGTTCTTGCAGCAAATCAGAAAGAAAACAAAGAGAGATTCGATCAGTTGATTCAGTTGCTGACTGAGTTGAAAACTTTGGTTTCGCAATCTTCATCACAGACTATTCTCACTCCTGAATTCTTGTCTCTCAAAGTCAATACTTTGGAACAAGCAATTTAGAAGGCACTAGCTACTATTGCGAACTTTACCTCTTTACTACCGAAGAATGCCCCACCTGCTTTCACAGGGGTGCAAGGGGGAGAGAAGAATACAAGTAAATAGGATGATGCGAAAACTATGGGGAAAGTGATATCCACTCAGCTCAAAACTACTCTTCCAATATTCACAATGCCAACTTCTTCAACAACAGTAACAACAAGGCTAATTCTCAAGGGAATTGTAATTGGGTCAAAAGTAGGAGGAAGTTCAAGTGTGAAACCTCCAACTGATGATGTGGGAAAAGGAAAAGTAATTTTGTATGAAAAGTTGAAGGAGGAGAAGAAAGCTGAAGCTGAGGCTGAAATGGAAAGGATGAGACATGTTCAGAGCATAATGAGGCAAAGGGCAAGTGATCCTCCCACAATGAATAAAGGTGATCCTGCGAAGCTTTATTCTTATGAAACTATAGAGTCAAATGTGGTGGGGAAGGAGATGTACGAGTTTCAGAAAAAGCCAAAGACGAGCTACGATATTGCGAATTCGAACAAATGCCAGTTGGATTTTCCGATTAATGAAATGCTATTCATAACAGCTCAGTACAAGATAAGTGAGAAGTTTAAAAATGTTGATGACTACATACATATGAATATTAGATTTCATGTTGTATTGGGAAATAATCCAGATGAAATATGGTCCTTGTTGAAGATTAAAAAGGTGTTGACAATTAAGAAGGATTTATTGTTTGAAGACATGCTTCAGAACTTTCAAAATTTTTTCACTAGAGCTGATAACAAACAATATGACTTCATAATAGCTGATTTCCCTCTGATGAACTGCAATGATCTTATCCAAGTAGCTCTTATTTTGAAACACATGCAAGATCAAAAGCTCAAAGGATATGAAACTGAAGTGTTTAGATTCGATTTCGCACATGTCAAGGTTTTTCTTGATAACTACTTTAAATGTTTAACATTAACCGATGAAGAACTCGCAACAACCTTGGGAAAGGAAGTAAATGTTCCCTAGGAAGATACTTTGACCCAGTCAGCATTATCTAAATATGTTGATGGTGAAATATGCCTGAAACCTTTTGGCATGGTATTTTCAGGGAAGGATATAAAAGGAAAGCCCAAGAAATTTTTGTTCAAGATCTCAGAAATTGAAAGATATACTTCTTTGCAATATACGAATCTTATTGTTCGTATGAATAACTGCAAGAAGAATAATGAAGGAGACAAGAGGGAGCGTAGAAAGGTGATTTCTAGTATAGTGAAGTGCGAAAGACAATCTACTCAGCGGTTCAGAAACCTATGGACTGAATAGCTTCGACTGTTTACAAAGGGGGAGATTGTAGAGTCTATGTATTGTAAAAGTCGAAGTAGTTGTTTCTTTTGAGTTTCGCATATTAGTTACTTTACTAAGTCACAATTTTTTGTGAAGCATATTGTAATAGACATAGTATATTTCTTGTACACTCAGGTCTCCTATAAATAGGGACTAAGGATAGAACTAGAAAGAACTTTTGAACTCGAGTATTCTTTCTTCTTAAAGCTTTGTAATCAGTCTTCATCAATATAAGATCTGATTAATATTTACTCGTTGTGTTCTTACTTTTCAATCATTCAATCATAATTGCTTTCATAATCTCGATAACAATTCTCTTCACTTCATGTTGGATAAGGTGTCTAAGTCTGTAATTATATTTGGTATGAACTTGACCCGATCCGGCATGGTCCATTTGGGTTGCACTTCACCTAACAATTTGTATGTATCTACTTTTGAGAATAAGATGTATATGATCTATTAATATATTATAAGTTATAATATATTAATATGAAATCATATTATTTATTTAGTGTTGATCAATAATTGATTTTGGAATTAATTTAGTGATCAAAAGAGGCTAATTAAATATGGACTTGTGTGTGTGTGTGTGTGTGTATATATATATATATATATATATATATATATGTGTGTGTGTGTGTGTGTGTGTGTGTGTGTATATATATGGATTGGGCTAAGATTTATTTAGGATGTGCTAAGAGTATATGGAAATCCATGGATAGTCCATGGAGCTTTTAACCCATGGATCCTAGGTAAATGAAGAGTCATGGGTATTAGGGTGTAACCCTAATCCTCCATACTATATAAAGAGGCCCTTGGTTCTAGAATTAGCACTAGTGTGTGTGAGAAACAAGAGTGGGTCGATTTTAGTGAGCATCATATTCTCTCAAGTATTTGCAAGTTTTTTTTGGTGATTTGTGACACCATTTAAGGCATCCACACTATTGATGATAGGCTCTAAAACTCCAAGCAATCAACTAGAAAAGAAAGTTTTGTATTACAAGTACTACATAACATGCTAGTTAGGTTGTAAACCTTGGAAATAAAATTTGCATGTATTTTAGAGAAAACATAGATCAAAGGTTTCTAAGGTTGCATGTACACCATAGGAGTGTTAGAATGCTCAAAATGCATCAGTGGTATCAGAGCCTAGATTTTTTTCTTGATACTTAATGCAAATAGTTGAAAAACTCATGTTTTATGTATTCTGCAGAGTGGACTCGTCGAGTCCATGGGGGGACTCGACGAGTCCATGCATATCTTCAACAAACTCGACGATTCAGTTCATGCACTCGACGAGATAGCTTGTCTAAATGCAGTTTTTCGAGTTTTGCTGCTGGAAATGAACTAGAAACATTACCCTAAACTATTTTGGTGTTTTAAAACTTGTTTTAGATGGTGTAATGGTTATGCTAATCCATTTACAATGGCTAATATCAAAATTTCATGTTTTATATGTGTTAATATGATTCTTGAAATTTTGATATGAATGTTCATGTTCTTATGAGTTATTGCTAGATCATAGGAATTATTTGCTGAATTGTTTAATGATTAGTTCTTGATCAATTATATGTTTTAATGGAATCCATAATTTGTCCTCAAGCTATGGATTACCAAAAGTCAATTTTTTAAAGTCCATTTGAAAACACATAGGTTACATTAAATGAAAAGTCTCTCGTTTTAATAAACCATTAACTCATAAGTTATGAAGTTGAAAGGTCTTGAATAGTTTCAAAACTTGCCCTTAAGTTTGGAATTTGTAAAGTCTCACACATTAGTACATTAGTTCCAAATAGACTTAGAATTTTAAAAGTTTAAAATTCAACCCTTATACTTCTATAATATTAAAAGTTTAATTAATTAATTATATATATATATATATATATATAAGAATAAATCAGTCTTACCATTAGTAGGCCTTATTCACGAAGTCGGTCTATAAGGGGGGTATACGGTTACCGCCTATAAAATGGTGGTTTAATGGGTGTCCACTCTCACCCACCGCTTCCTTGACTGGTGGAGGGTTGTTAGCCGAACGGGTAGGATAGTACCTTAATCCTTATTAAAAGTATAATGAAATTATAAAGTAACTAAACCTTTATAAATTCTCAATCTTAGTTACTTTAGTAAAATATGAAATAGTTGCTAACCCATGAAATTACACTTTGTACCTTACCAAGTCACTGGTGGAGCATGTGTGGTTAACCGACACACTAACAAGGACTAGTAAGAGTGGCAAAGGGTGACTTAAGTTTTATCATAGATCGATGGAGCGTCTGTGGTTAACCAACACATTGATTGGGTGATAAAATTAAGGGTACCAAGTCAATTTTCATGGTTATTCACACTTTCTTTTTGATCTTCAGCATCCTAGCCACAAACTTGAGAGGGCACAATCGAGATTTAATCCTGCAACTGAAAGTTCAATGTATCTCAAAAAATCTAGGAGTTTCAAATCCAATTAAAACTTAATAATTTACTTTGTTTATAATGTTGGAAATTGGTAAATCGTCATTTACCTACCTTCAAATATTTTATAGCTTGGATTACGACATCACTCTTCCAAGTTATGAAATAGTTTGTAGGATCCTAACCTTAATATTTCATTTGGGTGACTTATTTAGGACTCTTTATCTAAAAATAACTTGTCTTTCTTTTCTTTCAGATGTCTTTCAACACTGCTGCTGGCTCAAAACCTATAGGATCTTTTTCACTCATGAACTTGTGTGGGAAAGTAACTTTTGATTGTTCTAATTTCAATGAATGGATTAGGAACATCAGAATGATTAGCCAAAATGAGGACAAGGAATATGTCCTTGACAAATAGCTTAAGGTTATCAATGAGTCCACCGCTACTACTGAGGAGGCTGCAGAGTTTGCTACACATTAGAGGGACGCTACTAAAGTGTGCTACATTATTTTGGCTACTATGACTCCCGAACTCCAGAAATCCTATGATGATTTCTACCCCTATGAGATGCATCAGGATCTGTTGGAAAGGTACCATCAGAGCGCACATCAAGAGAGATATGAAATCATCTCCTCCATGATAACAGTTAGGATGAAGGATGGTGAACCCATCACCGGTCACTTGTAGAAAATGCAAAGGTTTGTGGACTGGTTGCTAAAGCTTAATGTGGACTTCCCTGAGGACATGACGATTGTTATTATTCTACAATCCTTGCCTCCAAGTTATGATCAGTTCCATATCATATGAATAAGGAGGAAGTCACACTTAGCAAACTTCAAGGACTTTTAAGGACCGCTGAAAGTGGCCTTAAAGGTAAATCGGTTGTTACTTCTACTCCTACTCCTACAACAACCGCTGTTTTGGCAATTGGGCATGGAAAGGGGAAGAAGAGGAAGTCACCTTCGAAGGGTACCAAGGGAAATCTCTTGATGGATCTTCTTTAAGTGGGACCAAGAAAGGTCCCATTCCTCATTCTTCAAACCCAAAGGAAGAACAATGCTTCTACTGCAACGAAAAGGGGCACTAGAAGCGAAGCTTCCCCAAGTATTTGCAAAATGAATTTTTGTTATATATATATATATATATATATATATATATATATATATATATATATATATATATATATATATATATATATATATATATATATATATATATATATATATATATAAGAGTGTACTTTCTAACTATTTCTTCTCATGCTTGTCATTCGTTCCAAGTGCTTCTTTAAGTATTATTTTTTCCCCACAACATTTTTTTTAATAATTTGATAACCTTATATTCTTGTGCTTATGCATCTAATAAGAAATCCGTTTCATGGTAAGTCAATAATTAAATTTTGTTGTGATGGGTACCATTTTGTGTTCTTTCAAATGATTTATTGGATTCACGAGTATGTTTAAAAGTGTTCTCGGCTTCTTATTAATGTGATTTTGCATAGATATAAAAGGACTTAATAACCATCTTAATGTAATTTTTCCTGAAGCTTGAAGTATTAGCATGTTAGTCTTTCTTCATGAAGTTCTTGACTGTGAAGGTACAAAAATTGCAACTTTGCCTCACCAATAAATATGAGTACAAGCAAAGATGATATTTCATGATGTGTATAACATTCTTCCCTTCCCGCCACATATGACTGAAAGAGCAGAACCAATTCTGATGATGATGATGAACCAGATCCATGTATCTTTGTGTAAAAAACACTGTTTATTACTCATCTAAATATTTTTAGTAATAAGTTAAAAACTAAAATCATTTGGCATTTTTTTTTGCAATATTATATTTAAGTTAGAAACTCTAGAAGAAAATTGCAATACACTTAAAAGTATAATGATATAATAAACAAATCAATGAATGTACATTGCTGGCAGTGCATAGTGTATAAAAAACAACAAATTTATATGAATGATATAACTATAATTGGGTAAATTTGTTATAGTACACTACTATAATGAAAACAAATGAAAGTAGGATGCTTTAAAAAAAAAGTAAAAATCAATACATTTTTTTTCAATCAACCCGTTAAAACACTAGTTAAATGAGACGTTGACGGAAAATATACATCACATAGAAAATACAGGGAAAAATATCTAAGAAAATACATTTTCATTTGGTTATTTTTCCTGATGACCACCGGTCCACCATGGTTGTGGGATTATGTGATGATCACCATCATCACGCAATTGACGTTTTCCATTATCGCTTCAGAGAACCTTTGATAAGACCTTACAGTCGACATATTGATGTCGCATATGTTTTAAACCAATATCATTCACATTGACAGGTGTCGCACATTGCCGGTAACTACTTAGATGTTTTTATTATCTCTACTATAAATGGTGTCCGTCTTTTTCCCTATAACCGTCTCAACAATAAAATGATTTTTTTATAATCTTCTTCAACTTTCATGGTTTTACTCACCCCACCCATCAAGCATAAGGTTGTCATGCATGATTTGTGGTTCGGTTCGTTTACTCGATCATTAGTCAAGATCATCATCATTGATTGGTGTCTTTAAAATTTGCAATTTCTTAATTATCTTGAAGGCTTTCTTTCCAAGCTTGTGTCTAGTCATGAGACCGAAAGAACTACCGACATGATTAGAAATGCTTCATTGATCTTTTCGACTTCTTCCAACCAACCACTTACTTTAGAATGAGAGGACAGTTTCATTTGTTCATATTCATGTGGTCTTCAACACCTAGTTTTGCAACATCCAATTATCTCATTTTGGTCTGCATATCCTCATTTATTATGTCTATGAAATGAGATATCCTAGGTGTTTCTTTACTTTGAACTGTGTCGTTAAAAACCAGGTCAATGATGGGATTAACATCTACCATCGTTAAATGTTCTTACTTGTGGTAGCACCTTCATAGTAGCCAACAAGTTAACAAATGAATTTAATGGATATTTATAATCAAGCAATAACACCAATTACACTAAAGGGTTACAATAATCTATAACAATGCTAACAAAAAGAATTACACGTTCCTGGAGTATCTCTTGTGTAGACCATAATAGGACTTGTGGACATTGACATCATGTTAACTTTGTCATGTCACCATATTAAATTAAGGGCATCCAACTATCAAAGCTCATTTGCAAACATTTTTGATGACACCTAGGCACATATCATCAATCCAATAAGCTTAAGGCAACATTTGGTACAAGAATTTGACTGAACTAGATTAATTATGAAGTAATAATTTAATTTTGCTACGATGGTATAATTATACAACTTGGGTGAAATTATGATCAAAACCTCAGCTGGAATATTTCAGGTGTAAATGTTTACATGTTATAATGAAACATTGTGCTTAATTGATAATATACAAAGAATTTTTCAAATACAAGTAGATTTTAGCATAATAATAATAATAATAATATTAATAGTAATAGTAATAATAATAATAATAATAATAATAATAATAACAAGTTACAAAATAATCTGAAGAAAATAAAATTGAGATTTTACCAGGTAGACTCAGTAAAAAGGCAAAAGTATAATTCCGAGACAACTCATTCCAATAATTGAGACTAAGATAATCTCCATGAGATTGAGATCTCATCTTGTCCTTGTCAAAGTTAATGAAAAGTAAACAAATCTTGAGAGACAGAGGGAGATCTCCTTCATGTTCCATGCCATACACTCAGATCCAAACACTTTAATACAGATCCACCATCACAATCTAAGTTTGCAAGAACAAAAAGAAATCAAATTGGGTAGAAATAGATGCTAAAAGTGGTGAGTTTTGTAAGCAAACTTTGAAATGAAGAGGGGATCCGATTCCACCACAACATAAACAAATATACAAATCACATCAGACTTTTTTTTAGAGGGAATCGCATTCTTCTCAGCTAGAACGATGGATAGAATTAAGAATCTCTCAAATCAAATACATAAATCTAATTACTAGGGTTTAAACTTATTTTTATACAAGAAAGCAAAAATCGCGGATATTATTTCTTTAATCTATGTTCTTTACGTTTTTCCCAAATAAATTACGATCATTTGGAATGGAAGGAATTAACAGAAAAGATTCGAAACACCGAAAGGAATAGAGAAGTCATACCTCAAAGCTCAAACTCTTCGCCTTTACTTCAAATCTTCGTCTTTAACAGATCGATAGAGATGACGACGTTGTTCCTGCAGGAAGCAGATGATTTTATAGGGAAGTCACAAAATAGGAGTTTGTGTAAATTATATGGAAATAACTAAAGACAAAATTACAAAAATGGTCCTTATGGTTTGCCAAAAATAATAAAGTCAGTCCCTGCTAAATTTTTTTTGATGCAAATGGCCCTTGTGATTTGCAAAACTTGCCAATATGTTTTTTATGTTTTTTTAAATACATATAAAAAACCATACGTATCTTAAATAAGATATATACATATTCGGTTATATGTATTTTAACCGATTAAGTTTCTTATGTATCTAAACAATTTATACGGTTTTTTATGTTTTTTAAATGCGATTTAAAACCATATATATTTTAAATAAGATATATATGTATTAGGTTATAAATATCTAAACAATTTATACGATTTTTTATGTTTTTTAAATACGATTTATAAGCATACGTATTTTAAATAAGATATATATGTAGATATATATATATATATATATATATATATATATATATATATATATATATATATATATATATATATATATATATATATATATATATATATATATATATATATATATATATTTGGTTATATGTATCTAAACAATTTATACGGTTTTTTATATTTTTGTAAATACGATTTAGAACAATACATATTTTAGATAAGATATATACATATCCGATTATATGTATCTAAACAATTTATATGGTTTTTTATGTTTTTTTAAATACGTATTTCATCTTAATCACAAGTTCTAAATCGTATGATTAAAATGAAGATGGAAAGACATAATGATATATCTTTTTGAAGTAACAAATATTAACACTACTATTGACATAAAAAAAACCGTATAAATTGTTTAGATACATAACAAAATCGTTATTAATTTGTTTTTAATACATATAACCGAAAAAACGGTTAGAACTAACGACTCAAAAGAATTTATACATTGTTTATTTCATGAGTAGTGTTAATTATTACTATTTCAAAGACGTAAACAACATTTTTTACAAAAACGTATTTTTTATACGAAAGCGTATTTTTTAAAGACAAAATATATATATTTTACGTAAACTAAATACATAAAAATACATACAATTTGTTTGTAAAAAACTATTTTTTTAATAGTACGACTAAAATACATTTTGTTTTATTTAAAAAAAATTATGTAAAAAAATGTTTTTTTTATAATTTATGTATTGTTTTAACGATTTTGTTAATATATAAATTAGTTTTATGAAAAAAATAAACCAAGAGAGCGTTTAGCTCAATTGGTTAAGACTTTAGTAATTTAAGGGGTGAAGGTCATGAGTTTGAGCCCTCCCTCTAGTAATTTAATTGTTTTTTTTTCAAAAAAAATTCAAAAATGATCCCTGTGGTTTAGTAATTTAATTGTTTTTTTTCAAAAAAAAATTGTCCCCGTGATTTAGTAAATATCACGAATTCAGTCCCTTTATAATTAAATAGACGAAAATTCTCTTACAGATTCAGTCCCTAATGGCAGAATAGTAACGACGTTAGTAAAAAGGACCATCTATGCAAGTTTTGCAAACCACATGGGCCATTTGCATCAAAAAAAAAAATTAGTAGGGACTAATTTTTTTACTTTTGTCAAACCACATGAACTATTTTTGTAATTTTTTCTAACTAAAATGAAAGTTTATTTTGGTTGTACTGGTAAATTATAATTACTCTTAAAGTATAACCTAACTTTATTTTCTGTCTATTATGTCTCACTTGAACACTTAACTTTAAAATTAAAAAATGAGAGATAATATCAGATATTGCTCAGCTATAAACTCACTTATTTATTAGGTTGTACGCTAGTATGACAAGTCCACATATTATTACAGTCGATGAACACTACCGTTTTTTTTTTTTTTTTTTTTTTTGCTGGCCACATAAGTCGATGGTGTATTGTTACTGTTTTCTCTCTTAATTGTTGTCGTTCATAATAATAAATAAGGAGAACGAAGCATCCGTTGCAATTGTGCTTTTATTCATTTGAAAAATACATATGAGTGGTAGGCAAGAACATCACCATATCCTATTCATAGGCATATTGTAGCAAAAAGATAAAACCTTATGTGATGTCTATTGGCATATTTTTTTTATAGGTAAAACCATCACCACACCATTTAACCTTAAATGGTTTTAATTGTTTGGAAACCTACAAGAATGTCTCAAGGTTTTGCCTTAGTATATGATTTGTTCTTAAATTAAATTTCATTAAAGATAAAAGATATGAAATTGGCTATTGTACTTAATTTAGTCCTTTCATCCTGTAAACCTTTGACTAACTGGTTTATAGCGTATGATGGATTCCATGTTAATAAATGAAATTAAAGGTCCATGTGGAGTAGATTTGTTATATATAGTAAGAAGTTAGTCTTTTAAAACCCTAGTAGACAAAGAACTCGTGAAGGCCAACAATAGCATCTTGAAGCTCGATAAGAAATAAGAGTGATGTTCGATCAAAAAGCCATGTATTACTGGCAAAATCTTTTTGTGAAGACCCCATTAGTAAGTGGACATCATCGAGGACAACAAACCCTCGATGAAGGTTCATCGATTCCGTTGCCCCAATTTTCGGATAAGGAACCCTTTTTTTTAATTACACCTCAAATCTCCTCAATTAGGTTTCATTTTCAATAATGCATGATAAGGAGAAATATTGCAAGTATTTTTCTTTGGTCAACCCCCTATTACCAAAAAAAACAGTACAAAGAAATGTTGATGGATTTTCACAACAATGTCATTCGAGGCAATAATGATTTTATGGAAGTATATGTGGTGGAAGCAGTTGAAGGTGTTCATGTACAAATGTAGGTGGAAAATGGAAGATTGATTTTTTTGTTTGTTTGTTAGTAATTATCAGGATTATGTCGAAGTAATTTTAGTTTGTTATTTGAAGTAATTTTAGTTTGTTGTTTATCTTTTGGGAATGTATGTCAAGACAACATAATGAGACAAATGGATGTAACTTGTATCTTTTGGGAATGAAAAATATGGTTTTATGTATACATTGTGTTTGAGCAATGTCCAATTAGATGTGTATGATGTGAAATAATGAGCAAATGATTTATATAAGGTGAATAAATGAACATCACCGAAACATGCATAAGTGAATGTATTTTTTACCCTAACATAATGACCAAATTGGATATGAACTAGTAAGATCACTAAAACATGCATCATTTAACAAAAGTGGTCTAACTGCCCAAAATTTACAGAAAATTTTAACTTTTATACTTATCAAAACCAACCACAATTGTTTCCAAAAGAATCCCATTACATAACCATAGTGTTTTAAAAGATCAAAGTCTTAAAAACTAGATGCAGAAATATTGGAGAATGCATGCCACACCATCAAGCTGGGCCCTTACCCTTAGAACCAGAAGTACCTGAAAAGTTCAACAAAATTATAAGCACACGTTTAGTGAGTTTCCTAAAACACGCAAACATAAAATCACATAATAACATGCACACATACATATAAGTTTGCCATGGATTCCCTCCATGGTCTTCATTGGAAAGTCATGGGCTACCCCTATGGTCTTATACATCCGAGCCATGGGCTCCCCCCATGGTCTTGCCAAATGTCATGGACTCCTCCTATGGTTTACACATAAGTCCACATATTGATCAAATAGAAAACAATTACACACTCCAATAGAAATCATCTCATAACCATTAATGGGCCGTCCTTGGTGCCTTCGACCCATGGGTGTAGTGAGAAGATTCACCTTGAATACTAAACGATAGCTGACTAGGTCCCGACTCTGAATATCAAGTCTACTCAATCCCTAAACAGAAACAATTCCTTAAATACAACTCAAAATGCCCCAAAACCCCTTATAAGTCAAACTTGGTCAAAGACTAAAGTCAAGGTCAAAGTCAACGGCCCATGTTGACCCAACATGTCGAGTTGTCCTTCAACTCATCATGTTTCTCCATCAACTGCATAGATCAGGAAAACTCTCATCAACTCTTCGAGTTCACTAATGAAATCGCCGAGTTAGCCATAAATCCAACAACTTAATACATTAAGTTATTCCCCTCAAATCTAGGAACTCCAAATCTCAGATCTCATTCGAAATGATGTCTAGAAGGGTAAATTTTCCAACTTTACACTTGGGAACCATCAAGATGAGTCAAACCTGAACCCCTAGACTCATTAGAGTGAGGCTTGACCCATTAATCCCTTAAACTCTAAAAACATAGTCCCAAAATACAGATCTGGCATCCAAAGCCTGGAAAATCACGTAAAGTTTCCAACTTTACATCCATGCATGCTAAAAAGAAATCCTAGGGCTCAAGATGGGCTAAAAAGGGGCTTATTGCATGTATGGGACCTAGAACTTAGCAAAGGTTGCAACTTTAAGCCAAAAGGGGCCATAAATGGACAAATCTAACATAACAACCCTTGAATTACTCAATTTCTTGGATAATCCACCCAGGAGACCAAAATCAAGATAAAAGATCAAAACAAAGAGATCTAAATGATAACAACACAAGGTATAAACTTGATACCTCCAAGAGACTACAACAAGTGGGGAGATTCTAGATCTAAGTCTTCCCTCCAAGCTTTACACCTCCAACTTCAAAGCTTCTTCAAAAGATCAACACTCAAGACCCTCTACAAGCTCACACACTCACAAAAGAAGATGATGCATGCTATTAGGGTTTCTGGACAAAGAAGGCTGGTAACGAAGCCAACCAAGGGACTTAAGGCCTTTAAATAAGGTGCATCACCCTAAAAATTAGGGTTTTCTTCCCAGCCGCCAATTCGCCGATTTGAAGCACCTCAACTTGCCGAGTTGGTTTATTAAATTCCGCGGCCAAAACCGTCTCGACATGCCGAGTTGAAGCTTCCAACTTGCCGAGTCCTAAAGGAAAATACAAACAACTTGAAGAATAAATTCATACCTAAACCAAGCATTACAAATCTCCCCCACTTGAACTAGACTTCGTCCTTGAAGTCTTCCAATGTGAAAAGATCAGGATAATGATTTCTCATCTTGTCCTCCGGCTCCCAGGTCCATTCAGGGCCTCTCTGGTGCTGCCATTGCACCTTCACCAACTTCACCTCTTTGTTACGAAGGGCCTTAGTCTTTCTATCCAGAACTGCAATGGGCTTCTCAACATAATTCAAGCTCTCATCCACCTGAATGTTATCCAATGAAATAACTGTAGATTCATCCGATACACACTTCCGAAGTTGAGACACATGGAAGGTGTTATGGATTTGATTCTTCTCTTCCAGAAGATCTAATCGATAAGTGAACCTGTCAACTCAGGCAAAAATCTTGAACGGTCCAACAAATCGGGGCCTCAACTTGCCCTTCTTTTGAAACCAAATGACACCCTTCGAAGGTGAAACCTTTAGCAAAACAAAATCTCCCACCTGAAACTCGAGAACTGAATGACGCCAGTTAACACAACTTTTTTGACGACTCTGCGCAACTCGTAGTCTATCACGTACCTATTGAATCAACTCGGTGGTCTTAAGCACTACTTCGGTGCTTCCCATAACTCGATGTCCAACCTCGCCCCAACAAACTGTAGTTCTACACCTCCGACCATACAACATCTCAAACTAGGGTCGGTCAATACTAGCATGATAACTATTGTTATATGAGAACTCTGCTAGTGGAAGGTAAGTATCCCAACTCCCTCCAAAGTCTAATGCACCTGCCCAAAGCATATCCTCGACCTTTGGAATTGTCCGCTCACTTTGACCATTGGTCTAGGGGTGGTAAGCGGTGCTGAAATGAAAATGAGTACCCAAATCCTCACGAAACTTCCTCCATAATCTAGAGGTGAAATGTACATCGCGGTCCGAGACCATAGATACCGGCACCCCGTGCCTAACTAACACCTCCCGCACATAGATATTTGCTAATTTCTCAGCAGAGATACTCTTAGAAATTAGGATAATATGTGCACTCTTGGTCAACTTGTCCACAATAAACCAAATAGAATCCACACCCTGTGTTGTCTTAGGTAACTTCGTTATAAAATCCATGGTGATCTCTTCCCATTTCCACATGGGAATAGGTAGCGGATGCACATTGTTGTGAGGCCTTTGATGTTCAGCTTTGATTTTCCTGCAGGTCAAACACCACTCGACATACCACACAACCTCTATCTTCATGAAGGACCACCAATAACTCAATCTCAGGTCTCGGTACATCTTTGTAGCCCTTGGATGGATGGAAAACTTGGACTTGTATGCCTCCTCCAAGATCTTCAGTCTCACCTCCCCAAATTTCAGAACCCAAACTCTACCGCACCGAGTCAATAACCCCTGACTATCTCGAACAAACAAAGGAATTTGCCCTCGAATCCACTTAATTTTCCAATTCTCATTTTTCAAACCCTCTACTAGTACATCCTTAATCATATCCAATAAAGATGAAATCATTGTCATCTTGAAAGTAAACATCTCTAATTGGAGCACTCGCCGCCTTATGGCTCAACGCATTGGCCACCACATTGGCCTTTCCAGGATGATACAAAATCTCACAGTCATAATCTTTTACCACATCCAGCCATCTCCTATGTTGCATATTCAAATTCTGCTGATCCATTAAGTACTTCAAACTCTTATGATCGGTGAAAATGGTGAATTGGACCCCGTATAAATAATGTCTCCAAATATTGTGGGCAAAAACCACCGCCCCTAATTCTAAATCATGAGTGGGGTAATTTGCCTCATGAGGCTTCAGCTGCCTTGAGACATAAGCAATCACATGCCCACTCTACATCAGAACAACTCCTAGCCCCGTAATAGAAGCATCGCAATACATTACAAAATCATCCAATCACTCGGGTAGAGATAGAATCGGGGCCTCGCATAATTTCTGCCTCAATGTCTCGAAAACCAATTGCTGTTCTGGAACCCACCGAAAAAACACAGTTTTCTTGCTTAAACGGGTCAAGGGTACGACGATCTCGGAGAAATCCTGAATAAATATCCGATGGTACCATGCTAGACTTAAGAAACTCCGGATCTCGAATGCGTTCTTTGGAACTTCCCAATGTATTACCACCTTAATCTTGGTCAGATCTACCAGAATACCCTCTTGTTTGATGATGTGTCCCAGAAACTGCACCTCACGCAACTAAAGACCGAATTTGCAGAATTTGGCATAAAGGGTCTCTCCTCAAGGTCTCCAACACCCCCCTCAAATGTTGGTCGTGCTGCTCCTTATCTTAGAATAGACCAAAATATCATTAATGAAAACAATCACAAACCGATCCAACATTGGTCTACAAACCCGATTCATGAGATCTATAAATATTGTTGGAGCATTGGTGTGCCCAAATGGCATCAGACACTGAATTGATATGGAACTCCACTTACCTCTTCGAAGGCACCCTAGGCAACTCCTTTGGAAATACATCCGGAAAATCTTGCACAATCGACACCCTATTCATGTCTAGCATGACCTCCACTCTTATATCCAAAACATAAGCCAAAAACCCAGAACAACCCTGTTGAAGGAGTCTCCTAGCCCTCGTAGCCAAAAATATAAGGCACTTGGGGTTCGAACTCTCACCAACTAACTCTCGCAATCTATCATGGCCTAATTGGGCCCCAACCAATCTATCACGATAATGATCTTCAAACCACGCAAAGGAATCGGAATCAAATCGATAGGAAACCTCTCCTCGAACATATTTAGAACACTCCTTTAAAATACCCTCACAACACTCACAGTGCAGTCATCCATAATCTCCACCTCGAGTGAGGAATCCAAAGTCCCCGGAGCATCTCGAAACCTCTTGCTAAGCGCAAGAGATACAAATGATCGGGTAGCCCCCGAATCAAAAAGAATCAAAGCTGACAAAGCATTGACCAGAAAGATCCGTATATGAAATCATAACAACATAAGCATAACAATAGGATAAAAAAGACAAAAATATATCACATACCAATCACGACATCAAACGCTGCTCGGGCCTCCTTGGTAGTCAACTGAAATGCATGGCTCTTCACTGCAGGAGCTTCCGCCTTGATCGGGCGGCCATCAGTAATCCTCATTTTGGCGGGCGCATGCACTGTCACCGCTCATCTTCCTTTATCCAACCTCGAACGATCGTCCTTTTTATTACCGGTCTAGTTGCAGTGGAAACAAATCAAGCCATTCTTAGCGAAATCCCGACTCATATGACCTAGCTAACCGCATGTATAACATGTCGATCCTGCAGCTCGAGAAGCTCCACTGTGCGACTTACCAGACTTGGCACATCGGCCACAACCCTACTGGGAGGATTGGAGGTCTTAGGCTTCTAAGAATGTGCCACAACTACCTAAACCTGCTCCAGCTTCCTCTTCGTGCGGAGCTCTAACTCAATTTCCAATTCCTAGGCGTTCTCTGTCACACCCCCGAATCGGACAAACGGTGGAAACGTCCTGGGGTTGGGTGACTTCATTCTTGTAGTATCATCAAATTGTATATAATTGAAACAAAACATCATCATCATCACACATGCAATATTACAACTGTCATTGTTTACATCAAGTATTGTAATTCAAATCACATGCCAAAATATCCAACATATGGTGATAACAAAACACAAGAAAATTCCAAGTATTCTTGCTGATCATCCTGCTCAACGATTTCTTGAGAATACAAGTTAATTCGAAAAACATCAACACATATGATGTTGGTGAGTTCATAAGTATGTTTGAGTAAAATGTTTTGTATTAATTTTTAGACACCTGAAAATATGATATTTTCTGAAATACGGTTTGAAATATTTCTGTCCGATCTTGTATTAATGCATGTGTGTTAATGTTTGAAAATGTATGAAGTGAATTATCCCAGACAATCCAATATTGTTTGTTTGTACAACGTTGTGGTCTTAACACCCTAAGACTGAGTACCAGTGCATGTATGTTATCGTGTTACCAATTGAAATTGTATTTCGTAAATTTTTTAATGGAGTTAATTTCTCTAAGTGAGTCGTTATAACCATACTTGATAATGACTGATCCACCCGTCATGACTTTTTCCAAACGCCGACTTGTTTAAGGTAAGGTTTGTCACCCTAGACTGGCCTAGTCTAACTGTAGCGAACAACTCAGTTGTGGGGTGTCACCCTAGTATAGATCAATACACAAACTCCCGCTCTCCCTCCAGGAGACTCTGGTTATAACTACAGGCTAGGGTTGTACACTAGATAGGTGTCAAACGAAGTGTCTCACAAGATCCTTAACTGAATTTACACGAATATGAAATTGCACAGTGTATATTGTTTCCGTGTATGTTTTAAGTTTACGAAGCCAAATAAGTATGTATGTGAATGTATGAGACCCAACAAACATGTAAAAGGACAACTAAGGCCCACTAAGCATGTAATGTAATTTCCAGGCCTAATAAGCATGTAATGTATATTCCAAATCTAATAAGCATGCAAAAGGACAACTAAGGCCCATTAAGTATGTAATGTATATTCCAGACCCAATAAGCATGCAAAAGGACAACTAAGGCCCACTAAGCATGTAATGTATATTTCAGGCCCAATAAAAGTGAATTTAATGTATTTGACTTGTTTGTTATTGTAATGTTCGTTCTTATTCAATCGTTTTCCAGAATGGCATAAAAGGGCTTCTTTTTGCAATATTGACATCTTTAGTCTAGTGGACTAAAAATTTACAACTTAGGCATAATTTTGGTAAAAGTGACACTTTAGGTCCCTTAGGACTAAGAGTTTACATTTTAAGGCTAGTTTCAAATAAAAATAACATTTTTAACCAACTTTTGTCAAAAATATCATTTTCGGCCCAAGTGTATGACGATGTTTTTTACATTTTTGGCCCAAAAGCATAGAATTTATACTTTTTGGCCCAATTTTTGTAAAATTATCATTTTCAGCCTTTATAACCGAAAAGTAACATTTTTGGCTTAACTTTGTTTAAAATGACACTCAATTGTAAGTCCCTAATCTGTTTGTGTATCAATCAGATTCGTTTGATGGTGCGGAATCCCAATGAAACGGATAATGCTAGATCACAATATAAGTGAAGGAGAAGAAGAATTAGAAGAATCTAAGGTATTAATGATATGAATGAAGATCCTGACAAGAGATTCACACACACACACATACACACACACACACTCTCTCTTCTTCTCTTTAGATTATCTCTAGAACACCTTAGAATACACACACTTAAGCTACTCTTCAACCGTACACCCACATGTACTCTCCACCCTATATATATATGAGATATGGGTTGTGAACAGGTTCAAGGCCGTAAACCTGTTCACGGCCCTAAACACAGTCGTAAACTCATAAAACATTACAAAAAATACAATTGCCAAGAAAAGCAAAGTATAAACCATAATTTTAGACCCAACAATCTCTCCCTTGGTTTATAACTTTCTTTTCTAATCGGCCTAACAAACTCCCCCTAAAAAGGTAGCTGGCTTTTCTTGTCAATCTTTAATTGTAGTTTGGCTTCGGCTTTAATCTTCGATATCTTCAGGACTTCAAGATGAACATATGAAACTTCAATAAATGACTTCATCTCGAGCAGTTAGGCTTTTCTTCAAAATTTAACTCTGAACGCACATTGGGTAAGGAGGCTTCTTGAAAAGATTCTGAAAGATAGCACTTTTTTGCTTGAGAATATTTAGAGAGAATATCAGAGAGAATGAATCTTTTGGATCACTTCAGTAGGTCCGTAGATAGCAGTAGACTGATTAAGGAGAATTCAATGCAATCCGTCACATAATATTCAATTGCTTGACCTTGCTACTAGGGTTGAAAGATTGAATGTTGAAAGAATAATCTTCATTTCTTGCTCCTTTGAATGAAAATTCTTCGACACTCACGAATGAAGTCTTGGCTCAAAAATTCTTGATACAGTCTCCACGAGTCTCATCTACATCTGAATTCACTTTTCAAGACAAACAAAGACTAAAAGAAAACTTAGAACACATTTTTTTTTGATTTTTGTTAAACAAAAATATTTTTGGATTTTTTTTTGATTTTATGAATAAGAAATAACACTATTTTTGGATTTTTAATTTTCTGGTTTTTGTTTGATTTTTTTTAAAATTCTCTCCCTTAATTTGTGCATAGGGAAAAACTATGAATAAATTTAACAAAAAAAAAAATATTTGGGATCAAAGTTGTGAGACAGTCTTAACTTTGTTTATCAGTACCTTCACCTTTATGAATAATTCTGGTCAATTGTCGGTATTCTGGTGCACTTAAATAGGAAGGATATCGACAAACTTTTCTAAATAAACCATTTAGCTAACGACAGCCAAGAGTATTGTTGTCCACCTAAATTGAGCATCAAAATCTACAACCAACCCATAAAGTGTTCAATGTTAATCGTATTAGAACGTGTTTCCCGCTTCCTGATATACTCCAATAATCAAGGACTTCCAGAATACTCCTTACTTCAGATGAGCAAACAATTATTAACGAGGAAGACAGATTTAGAATGCATATGTTGTACACTAAGGTCAGATCTGTTCCAATCACACAGAGTGAAACATATGACTAACTAGAATTTGGAAGGATGGAGAAGTAGAAAGTGCATATGTTGTGAACCAGGTCGGATTGTTAGTCACGCAGAGGAGACAACATATGGCTAACAGATAGGAAGAACAACATAGAAGAAGATGCAGAGAGACAGAGTTTCATATGTTCTAGATACAGATCATTTAGTGTATCCGCATATTCCCATGTATATCTCTCTACTCAACCTACCCAAGCGTCATATTGTCAAGCTAAATGGAACAATCTAGGTCATTGATTCGTCAGGTCTCTAGATTCCTTAAGTTCATCTTATCCTAGTCAAGTCTATTTTGAAAACTCTTCGTGCCTACTGATGCATCGAACACAGAGCTTAGATAATTCAACATTGGTACCTTACACAGACTTAGATTATCTGTTATCACATTCTTGATATCACTTTCCATCACATCACCTAAGAACAGAAACTATCAGCAACATATTTTTAATTTTCTTATTTTATATTGTTTTTGGATTTTTTTTAATTTTCTAAAATTTTGTTTGGTTTTTGTTTATTTCTCCCCCTGAATTTGTGCATGGGTGAGAATGAGATTAAAAGGAACAAATTTAAACTAACCTAAAACAAAAATTTATTCCTCAAAACGTATCATTTTCAGAAAGCTCACAAGCACATAGAATCGAGCTTTGTTAAACGTCTTTGTGAACAGATCTGCCACATTATTAGTAGTGGGAACCTATTCCGTCCGAATGAGTGAACGCTCATAACAATCTCTGATAAAATGAATTTTGATGTCAATGTGCCTGGTGTTCGAGTGCTGGATTGGATTTTTAGTAATCTGAATTGCAGCCTCATTATCACAAAAAATTGGGGTTTCTTGATAATTCAAACTGTAATCCAACAGCTGATGTTGGATCCATATAACTTGAGAGCAACACGCAGAGGTAGCAACATATTCTGCTTGTGTTGTTGAGTTTGAGACGGTGTGTTGTTTCTTGCACTGCCAAGACACCAGCTGGTCACCAAGGAATTGACACCCTCTTGAAGTAGATTTCCTGTCAAGCTCACGGCCTCCATAATTACTGTCAGCAAATGCATATAAATCAAATTCATAATTTTTCGGATACCAAATACCCAAATTTTGGCTGCCTTTGTGGTATCGAAATATTCTTTTAACAGCAATAAGATGTGAAAGTTTAGGATTAGCCTGATAATGTGAGCATTGACAAAATGCAAACATAATGTCGGGCCTACTTGCAGTTAGATACATCAGTGAACCGATCATCGATTTGTAGTGAGTTTGATCTACGGATTCACCATCAGTATCTGGATTTAGCAGGGTCTCTTGGCCATTGGCGTCAAAGCAGGTTTAGCATCTCGAAACCCAAACTTCTCAAGCATTTCCTCCACATATGTTGCTTGATGGAGCAGGATTCTGGTTGATCATTGTTGGACCTGAAGACCCAGAAACATGGTCATTTCTCCTAACAAAATCATCTCGAACCTATTTTTCATCACTCCTTTGAACTCCTTGCACATCTGCGGACTTCTAGACCTGAAGATAATGTCGTCAACATAGATCTGGACTAGAATCTGATCATTACCCACATGCTTGATGAACAAAGTTTGATCGATAGTGTCACGAGAATATCCTGCTCGAGCAAGTGCTTTGTGAGAGTTGCATACCACACTCGAGGAGCTTAATGTAACCCATACAATGCCTTGTCCAACTTGTAGACCTGATTAGAAAACTTTGAGTTAACAAACTCAGAGCGTTGATCAACATAAATTTCCTCTTTTACCACGTCATACAAGAAGGCTGTCTTGACATCCATCTGGTAAACCATGATGTTCATGTAGGAAGCGTATGCAAGGAAGATACAGATAGCCTCCAAGAGAGCCACCGAAGCATAAAAATCAGTGTAGTCAAGACCCTCGACCTGTCTAAACCCACGAACCACCAATCTCGCCTTATTGCATACTATGACTCCAGAATCACCCTGCTTATTGCGATATACCCATTGAGTGTCAAGAGACTTTTTGCCCTTGAGCAATTCAACCAACATCCAAACCTCGAGCTTTTCAAATTGATTTAACTCTTCATGCATATCATCTACCCAGCTGGACTCATTCAAATCCATTTCAATATTCTTTGGCTCAATTTGAGAGATAAAGCAAGAATAAAGACACGTATTAACATCTCCACTTGGACTTCTTGTTTTAACACCATCACCCAGCTGGTCAATAACATTTTCGATCGGATGATCATGTTGAATATGTGAAGTTATCTCCTGGGTGATGTCATTGAGTGAAATGGGAAGATTGTGAATGTTGATAACTCCGTCATTTGCTGAATGATTCACTTCAGACGAACTTGTGTAACGACCCAAAATTTAAGACCAAAAATTTCTTTTATTAATTCACTACTCAAAGTAAAATCATCATTTCCAAACATAATACAAGTAGAAGTTTTCTAAACACATGTTCATTATCATAGTAAACATTCCCAGGCTGTCTAATCTATGGTGTGTGTGCCATGCGATTACCCCGAGCTCTTCCTTCCGCTACTGGAAGTACCTAAAACCAAAACTGAAAACCGTAAGCACGAAGCTTAGTGAGTTCCCCCATCATACCACATACCATGCAAACACATAACATACATACTGCCAGGCTATTCTGGGGTGCCTGACTACCCGGTACGGCCATTCTGGGGTGCCGACCTACCCGTGTCAAGCCATTCTGGGGTGCTGACTACCCATGTCAAGCCATTCTGGGGTGCTGACTACCCATGTCAAGCCATTCTGGGATGCTGACTACCCATGTCAAGCCGTTCTGGGGTGCTGACTACCCATCGGTCCTAACAACCGATCCTTGGGGACTGGTCCCCTCCTACTACCTCTATCGCATAACATAACAGGCCAGCATACAAACATATCATCACATATTGTCAGACATTTCTGGGGTGTCTGACTACCCTTCGGTCCTAACAACTGATCCTCGGGGACTGGTCCCCTCCTACTACCTCTATCGCATAACATAACAGGCTAGCATACAAACATATCATCACATACTGTCAAACATTTCTGGGGTGTCTGACTACCCTTCGGTCCTAACAACCGAACTCTACTACTATCACATATAACGTATCATGCTAGCATATAACATATCAGGTAGTAGCAAACATAGATGATATCACAAAGACAATCATTTATCATACGTCTCCTACTGGTGGGCCGGCATTGTGGCCTTAGACCCACCGCTACTGGAAGGTAACTCACCTGCACTGGCTGAACTTGCTGATGGTCTCACTAGTTGCTGCCCGACAACTCACGGAACTCCTGCTCCCCTTGCTCCCCGAACTACCAATATCAATGCAACACTGAGTCTAACTGACCCCCGAAAGACAACCAAGTCCACCCTGGTCCAAGGTCAAAGTCCTTGTCAAAGTCAACCTTCCAGGTCAACCCTACTCGCCGAGTCACCCTACTGACTCGCCGAGTTCATAATGTTCAGATTCCTTCCATTCGCGACTCGATTCGCCGAGTCAGTCCATGACTCGCCGAGTCTACCGATTTCTGAGTCCAGACCTGTCCAACTCACTGAGTCTTCACCCGACTCACTGATTCGAGTCTCAACTCGAAGGGTTTGGGGTTTCGCGACCTGACTCACCGAGTACAAGGCAATCTTCATACGACTCGACGAGTTGTTCATCCCACTCGTCGAGTTTCTCCACAACTTCATGCTACTCGCCGAGTCCACTCAAAGGACTCGCCGAGTCCTTTCAGATCTCCTTTCATGCAGAGGACATTTGAGTCATGCATGAACTCCAAACTGTAGATCCACCCTTCCCAAGCCTTTTCCCCACGTAAAGTTGCAAACTTTACGTGTAGAGAAGAAGATCTAGGCAAAATAAGCTATAAACTAGGGCATAAGGCAAAAAGACTCCATGAACCACTCAAGGGCTGATCCTTTATGGAATTCTAGACCAAAACAAGCATGGATCTGAGGTAGCAACCTCAGATCTGGACCTCAAGCTTGAGATTGATCTCAAACATGGCTTAAAAGCCCCAAAACTCATAACCAAGGAAAATCTGGAGGAGAGAAACGACTTAATACCTTCAATTGCTCTGAAATGATCCCCAAACTTCGGATCCAATGTCACTCCTTGATGCTTCAAAGATTCCCACTCTTCTTCTTCCTTTAAATCACTCAAAAAAATAGCCAAAAGCATGAATGAGCACAATGGGGGCTTAGGGTGCGGCGTTCTGGGTGTGAGAGACAGTAAAGGAGCACTAGGAAGAAGAATGAGGTGATTAAATAGGCTCCAAGCCCCGAATTTAGGGTTTTCCTCGCACAGACCCTACTCACCGAGTCGCCTTTGCCGACTCGCCGAGTTGGTCACTTATTCCTCGACTCGGATCCCGCTCGGACTCGTTGAGTTCCTCCTTGGACTCGCCGAGTCCCTCCTAAATTTAGGGTTTCTTTTACTTTCTTGGCTTTCCAAAATCTTGGGTGTTACAACTTGTCTCGTTAGAAGAACTAGCCACGAACTCATTAGCAATTTGCTCAGGAAAGAGAAGTTCCATAGAAGTTTGAGTAGCAGTGGAAGAATCTTAAGACATGAACTCTCTTTCAATAGGAGTAAGAGATGTGGCATCAGCATCTAGAGCATGTTGTTGACGTGGAGATTTTGGACAAGCAAGTGGAATAGATGACTCCACCATAGGAACTGCAGAGGACACTATCGACGGTCTGTAAACAACTTCTTCATCTTCCTCTTCAGGTACAATCTTCGAATAAGAAGTAGAACTGGATAAACTATCAGAACACACATTGAACGATTTGAACAAAGACATGTAGTCAAATAGCCAATCAGGACCCACTCTAGCATCCGTTTCATTCTCTTCCAACCAACACACTTTGAAAGATTATGAGATTTTCTTGGTTCGTTTGTTGTAGACCCTGTACACAGTGCGAGCAGCATACCCCACAAAATAGCAGTCATCAGCTTTGGCATTAAACTTCTGGTTGGACTCCAGGTGAAGAAGGGTACAAGGGTAGCCAAATACTTGGAAGTGGTTGACAGATGGCTTGTGACCATATAAAATTTCGTACAAAGTCTTCATTTGGGCTTTGTTGATCAAAACACGATTTTGAACATAACATGTTGTATTGATCGCCTTAGGCCAAAAGAAAACTGGCAACTTTAATTCACACAGCATCATCCATGCAACGTCTTGTAGAGTTTGATTCCTCAATTCTGCAACACCATTTTATTGCGGCATGCGACCGGAATTATATTGATGCAATATTCCCTTTTCTGCGCAAAAGTGATCAAGAACCGCATTTATGAATTTGGTTCCATTACCGGTACGAAAATCCTTCACTCGGTTGTTGGATTGGTTCTCTATCATTACAATGAACTTCTTGATCAGATCAGATACCCCAACTTTGATGGATAAGAAGAAGACCCACGTGAAATGCGAGAAGTCATCGATCACAATTAGACAATATGAATTTATGTTGATGCTTAGGACATTGACCGGACCAAATAAGTCCATGTGCAATAATTGGAGCACCTGGCTTATTGAATTGACCTGTTTTAGAAGGTGTGGTTTTATGTGATGCTTTCCCTGGGTAAATGACACACATTTTTTAAATGTTGTAAAGTCTCTGACAAGAAGGCCACACACCACTTCATGTTTAGCAAGACGATTCAGATTCTTAGCGTTCGCATGACCGAGTCGCCGGTGCCACATCATAGCAATTTGTTCTAAAACCTTAGAAAAGAGACAAGTGACTTGTTCAAGAATGTTGTTATTCATGTCGATAGTATAAGCATTTCCATCCCGCTTTGATTTCGCAAAAATCCACTCATCCGGAATGACAATGTATGGCTTTAAGATCATACACTCTTTGTTAGTAAAATTTGTTGAATACCCCTTATCACGTATTTGAGAAACGCTCAACAAACTTTGTTTTAACTCAAGAGCAAAGTTGACATTCTCGAAACTCAGCACTCCATTTGTTACAGTTCCTCTTTGAGTGATTTTTCCACCGTCTCCACCCGCAAAAGAGATTAATCCCCATTAAAGATTTGAATTTTGTTCAACTGGGAGATGTCTCCTGTCATATGCTGGGAGCAGCCGTTGTCGACATACCAAGGTTTGACAATATTCCTCCGAAACTGTCCCTGCAAATTGAGCAGGATCATTTAGATTTGGAGACCTAGGTCATTACTTTCATGGGTTAACCCTTTACGATCACAGATTTATCTTTTGAACCTTTTGGTTTAGAATCATCATTTAAAACACATTCAGAGGATGATGATTATTGGTTGGAAGTCAATTTGGGCATCCACTGGTACTTAGGTTTCTTAAAGGTCACGAGAGATTTTGAAACATTTTTCTTTCTAGTTTTCTTTAACCATTTGGATTTTCCACCAGAAGAGGTTGAAGATCCAGATGTGTTTTTTGACGAAACCGACCTTGGCTTAGCCTTGTTCGATTTTGGCAAACTATTTGTGACTTCATTAAAAACCTATTTGTTCTTTTGAATCACTACCCTTTTCTTGTTATCATTATACTTCCAATCATCCTCTCGAGGGCGACATCTCGAGGACTTTCTAGTTAAAGACCTTCCTCGAGACTCGTTCTCTCCTCTTTGAGATGAAAATTGCACAAATGCCCTATTAGAACAATTCCTAGCAACGTGACAGGTAGTACCACAGTTAAAACAAATCTGCTTATTACTATTGTAATCGGTACTGCCATTGTTTGATTTATTTTCTTTGCTGACACCCTTACTTTTCCCACAAGAACATATGCAACAATCAGATTGTGTGATAGGTGAAGGTGAACCCGGGTGTGTAATTGGTGAAGTATGTGCTTGAAACAGGAACATCAGTATTGTCAAACAAAACATTAGATACAATGGAAAAGTTTGAGTTATCTTTTTGTGATGCATAACCAACACAAGTTACATTATTATTTTGACATCAGAAACAAAAGAGTTATCACTTGAAAAGGAAACAACATGTTCAAAAACAATTTTATTTTCAGTAACCCATCCTTCAGCTTCTTGCTTTGATTGACTTAAAGATTTATCTGCATCGGAAGTATAAACATTAGTATTTTCAACATTAATACTACCTCCTGACACAAATCCATATTGAAGAAATGGCTCTGTGTCCATTTTCTCCTTAATCAATGGTTTAAACCGATAATTATGATTATAAGGAGGGGGCACTTTGTCATATCCCAAACCCTTTTGCTGATTCTCTTTGAATTGCAAATTATGTTTTATCATGGATGCAACTACTTTACTTGACACATCATATTTTCCAAATTTAAAATCAGCATTGTTTAATTTGTTTTGCAATGTGTCAAGCTTAGCAGTTACCTCCGCAAGTTGTTCAGTCACAAATCTATATATTTCACATTTGTTACTATACTCTTCTTGAAGCTTCCTAAAATCTTTTGTTTTGGCTTCTAGTTGAGCTTTTAAAGATTTCTATCCCTTCCTAAGTTGATATCCTTCAAATTTCAGGTCCTCGTTCTCTCTACGCAATAATTCTATATGCTCAAGTAAATTTTTGACATTTTCAATGCATGATTGAGAGCAGGAAGACTGACTTACCTCATTCTTTTCAGGTTCTGGAGTAGAGGATAACATAAAGGCAAAATGCAATTCCATCATATCTTCTTTAGCATCAACTTCAGCTTCTTCCACATGAGTATCATTGATTTGAGCGAAGTAAGCATTTCAGGCCCTGAAATATTTAGTGCCTAAATCTGGTCCTCCAAGTTAAAAGAATGAGACATCATTGCCAGATTAGCAGTCTCACTGCTAACAGCAACACTTCCACGACTACCTCCCACTGAAACCATCATTCCATCGCTGCTTACCCTTCTATTTGATTTTGGACACTCACGAGCAAAGTGACCCGGATCGTGATAGTTGTAGCAACGCAAATTTCCCTTGTTAAACCCTACCTTCTTATCTACATTCATCCCCAGTTATTCTTTCCCATCTTCTTTGAAAATTGCTTTTCCTTGAACATTGTCATTGCTATTTTCCAAGTAATATCCATTTCTTCTACATCTTCTGGATGAATTTGATCCAGATCAGCAAATGAGAGTTGAGATGGGAGCTCTCGAGCTACAAAAGCATTATAGCAATTGACAAGTCCAGTGGTAAGAGCTAAGTTTTCATTGCTTTCTTTGGGATTGGGAGCAGGAACCATAATTGGTGCATTGGAGGAGGAAACAACATGTGGAACAATGAACGACTGACTTTGTGGATGAGGCATAGATGATGAAGCAACAAATGGTGCAGCTGATGTAGTAGTGAAGTTTTGATTTTGAGGTTGTTGAACAGAAAAAGCTTGACTTGAAGAGGAGGTTAATGATAAAAAAAAGCATTGTTTGAAGAAATCCCAATATTTGTAGTTGAGTAGGAGTTCACATGATTAATCTCTCATTGTTTATCACGAAGATCAGAGGCTTTGATGATTGCAATTGTTTCATCAAGACTGAGATGATTGAGATCTTCTGTCTTTTTGATGACAACCACATTCATATCCCATGACTTCAGAAGTGAATTCAGTAGCTTTTGTTTATCTCAGACTTAGTCAAGTAAATCCCATATGTATTCTTCTCACTAGTGAGTGTAGTAAATCGCTGCAACTGAGCTTCCAGGGTTTCTCCAAGAATGTAGTGGAACATATTGAAATTTTGTCTTAACATATCCTGAAAGCTCTCTTTCATGTCCTCATTTCCCTCATAGACCTCAATTAAAGCTTCCCATAGTGCTTTAGCTGAAGTATATTCTCTTAAAACTTGAGCTAAATCGAGAGATAAAGCCATCATCAAAGTAGCTAGAGCCCTTTCCTGTTCTTCAATCTTTCCAAAATCCTCATCAATATAATTAGCATAGAATTTGTCAACAATTTTTCCATTCGAAAGAGTAGTAGTGATTTTGAATGGTCGTTTGAGAATGTTTCGCCAAACCTTGAAGTCTTTCATTTTGATGTATTTCTCAATTCAGTATTTCCATTCAGGTAACCCTTCTGCAGACAATAATCATGGGATGTGGGTCGTTGTTCCCATGATGCAATCCAATTTATGATGAAGTGCTTGGCTTTGAGAATCCATTTTTGTTCTTAATTTATTTATTTATTTTTATTTTTTTAATTTTTTAATAATAATTTTTTTTAAATGAAAATGACTTAAAAAATAAACAAAAATATCAAACAGACAGTTTGCGGTAACACGGTTACGGCCGTAAACAAGAGTTTACGGTCAGGTTATCGGTTGGAGTTTCCGGTCAAGATGGAATGTTTACAGTTGAAGTTTTCGGTCAAGGTTTACGGTTGAGATTCTAGTCACTGAAGATTGTCTGATTACGGTCAATAAAGAAGCTCAGATTACGGCCATGAATTGGAGTTTACGGCCGTAAACAGAGTGTTCGGTTGATGAATTTTTCAAGTTCGTGGCCGTAAATAGGAGTTTACGGTTGTGAACTCTTAACCGTAAATGCACAATTTTTGATGAAAACGCAAGTTTTAAGCAGATCTAATCACCTTTTGCCATAAAAACACCAAATCAAGCCTCAAACCGTGATGAAACTAATCTCCTTTGACTGAGAATGTCATTGAAAGATGATTTGACACTGAACTTTGCTCTAATACCAACTGTAAGGTCCTAAAAACGAGGATCTTAACCAGTGATCAAGCAATCTGACAATCAAACAATGTAAGAATGGAGTAGAAGAAGATTAAACCAAGCTTTGCACACGTTTATATCAGAAAAACATCTAGCACAACTTGGACACTCAGTAATGACCATAACACCAGTGGGTTATCAACTACCGACAACAGACTCAGACAGTCCATTTATATATGGAAATTGTTCTGGCTGCAAATAGGTTTACGGCTGTAAACCTTTTTCTGACCGTAAACTGCCTCTGGTCATAAACTCTCCAAAAAACACATCAATTACATGCTAATGTCTAAATAAGACCTATACATTGTTTAGCCAAGCCCAAACCCTTAACTAGACCCTTCAATAATCACCACATATATCATGAAAAACACACATAATCATGCATATACACATAGATCCACACAGAAGAACTTGTATTCTCCCCCAAAACATAGTAAAAACTAAAAATAGGGGGTACGAACTCACTTTCGTTTGATGAATTCGGTTTTTGGATGAAGAATGAGAGAGATTTCTACCCTAGCAAGCTCCATGATGGGATCTTCGGATTCTAGGAAGCTTTAAGGAGCATGGATCATAAAATGGGGTGTTAAGAAAAGTGAGTTTATTCATAAACATGTAGTTAAACATCTTGATGAGAAGTAACTTACCAAGAATGGATGGATTTGTTGAAGTATTCTTGGATTCCCATACTAACACTCACGGATTTGGAGAGGAAAATGGGAGAATTTCTTGAGAGTTCTAGAGAGGATTTCTAGATAGTTGAGAATGGAAAAATGAAGGTTGTGATGGGGTTAGTGTGTGACACTCGTGTTTCTAGCCTAGCCATTTATATTGAGGTGATAGTCGAGGTTAACCCTTGTAACTCATTTTGAAGAACTGAAAAAGGAATTATGTGAATTATATGTGTTTTATGTGTTTTATGCTTAATTATTAGGGTTTAACTAATTAAGAATAAAAATAAGCGTCAAAATTAAAGTGTGAGATAAGCCCGATATCTTTACATAAAGTTGTAGTAGTCGAAAAAAGGATTTTGGGGCTATAAAGAATACCAAAATCCGAGTTATAACGAAGAAGTTATGACATGTCGAAGTTTCACGATAAACTAGCACAGTGCTGAATGTCATAAAAAGTGAGTTTATGATCAACTACTTTTTAGCCTTAGTGATCTAAACAAATGTCATAGTATTTGTTAAACCGATAAGTTCGATAAAAAGAATGCCCAAATGTGACTTCATATGAGGAAGTTATGATTTTTCGAAGTTTCAGTTTAGCAGGAGACAACTAAAAACTCGAATTTTAGATAGAGTACTTTTTTGCCGACAAGACCTAAAAGAGAATCAAAGGTCTCGTCATTAGTAGAACAACGGTAAAAAGTCTGACGAAACCAACGTTGGATGAAGAAGTTGTGAATTTTTAACGGATTTCCTGTCCTGGAGTGTTAAAAATAATAATATAAAAATTAAATTCAAAATTAGCCAACAAAGTCTAAATGAAAGTTGTAGAGCGTAATTTTACCTATGCGTGCATATAAAGAATGTCAAAAACGGAGTTCGTATGCGAAAGTTATGGATTTTAGAAGTTTTGGCGTGAAAATCAAGAAAATTCGCATAGTCACGAGTTTCCACATCACCCTCGCCTAGCATGTGCCATGTGTCCGAAATGGTGAGTTATGCAACGTGTCGAATTCTGATTTGACCGAAGGGAGGCCCAATCCGAACCTCGCACGCCTTAGTTCGAGCCTCGCACATGGACTGCTTGACCGCGACCTAATTAGGAACCGCCACCAAGGCCCTCGCATGTGCTGCCATCTGCTGTGACAACCCCAAATCTATTCCCGTTACAAATCCCATTTTCACTAATGGAATACGTTAACGTACGTTATTTTATGTAATATTTGGAATCGTTAATATCCGAATATCTAATTATATGCATGTCCTAATATCATTATAAGTAATATAACTCATACGTGTTAATCTAGTATAACCTAATAGAGTTGTATTACCGTTTCAACCACTTCACCTGGGTAAAAAGTTTTAACCCCGTTAAACTTTAGCATCGAGTAGCCGTGTATCGGGTACGATACCCGGGACATATAAAAACATTTGAACACTTCAATTGGACTCTTTTACCACAATTACACCTCTCTCTCACTACTTTCTCTCTCTAGACCCGAAATCGACTCCAAATCCGCGAATTTCCGACTTGCAAACGTAAGGATTCATCCCCTAACTTAATCTAATCATACGTTACTGCTTTTAGAGTCCAAAATCATGAAAATCAAGGACCATAAAGGAGTTTACGGCCTAAGAAGCTCCTTAGGCCGCAAACCCCCAAAATCATGCCAAAAGCCTTGTTTCTCCTTCTTTTAAGCTTATAGACTAGTTAAGGCATAAACCTAGGGGACTTTGGACACTAAAACACAAGGATTTGACATATAAAAAGGAGTTTACGGCCCAAGCATGTGCTTAGGCCGTAAACACCTCAAACACCCCAAAAACACTTGTTTAAGGTCCCCAAAACTCATCTAGGGTGTTTGGCAATTTAGACTTGACAACAAGGAAGGCTTAAATGCATCAAACAACATCATTTGATGGCAAAAAGAGGAGTTTACGGCCAAGGCTAAGCTTGGGCCGTAAACACCCATATTTTTATGTCAAAAAAAGTCCCAAAACCCCTCAAATGCATGTAAGGATTTTAGCTAAGGCCTTTGGAAGTGTGTTGTACCATTAAACTTCACATTTGAGCACAAAATGAAGAGTTTACGGCCAAAGATATTCTTGGGCCGTAAACTCCCCAAAAATGTATGCCAAATTGTCCCAAACTCACTATAGGACCTTCTAGGATTTATCTAAGGTGTATGAGACTTTGTCGTACAAATAAAACATACATCTTGAAGAGTTTACAAGAGTTTACAGCCCAAGAACAAGTCTTGGCCGTAAACTCCCCAAAAATGTCACAAATTATGATGTTTAATCCCTTAAAATGGTCCAAGACACACACCACTAATTCAAGGAAGTGAAATAAGACCTTAAGCATACACTTTGGAGCGCCACAAGAGTTTACGGCCAAACCTAGGGGGTTTACGGCCGTAAACTCCCAAAGGATGGCCTTTGGGCCATAAACTCCAAGGGAGTGAGCTCGTGGACCCTCCCGTAAATCATTCATGACTTTGTACCACTCCCGGGAACCCCTTCTAAGCCTTAAAACCCCGAAAACGATGCTAGAATGTCCAAATACTATAATGAAAGGCATAAGATGATTAACTTCTTTTAAAATACATATTTCATAGGACATTAGGGTCCTAGGAGGTGCTCAAGAGGTTATTGGGTACCAAACGCTCAATCGACACTTTTACCCGATTCACCCGATTTCCGCGATTTCAGGTGAGTTCATACCCCTTAAATGGACCTTTCAAATGTTTTATATGTTTTAGGGGGGAGATACAAGTTGAATATACATGTTTATGAAAAGTTATACAAGGCTATATTTCAGATTTCAGAGTTAATCACATGTGATTCACAATCTGTAGTTCAAATCACATGTGATTTATCACTATGCTTTATAAATAAATCAATTGTTTTCAAAACTATCTTGGATTAACAAAAAGCTTTAAATGTTCCTTTCGTACAATACTTTCGTTAAATAAAACTCTTTATAAGAATGTAATCATACTGATATATTTATATAAGTAAGATTTGAAAGACTTAGGACCGATAGCTCGCCTTATTTCCTGTTTCTTGTTTGATTGTGGACTTAGGGTAGTAGTTATCCATCCGACTGTCATTGATTTTTTAATTATATATCTCATATATTAGTACAGATTAGGAATACTTCTGAATTCATTAATTACCTGAATCACTACTTGACTAGAACCACATACACTAAATTAACTATAATGGGTATAGTTAAGGACTCTATCCCTAGTTTCCACTATTACTCTACACTACTATAATTCTCTATACTATGAAGCAATACACTAATAAGAGAATACAATACAAGTTATACGAAAGATTACTACACTATAATACAAGAGAATGCACTAATCATGAGATAACTCACTAATCCACTACGGGATACTCTATACGCTATTCACTATGCCCAAAGTTTTCCGACAGGAAGACGACACTATATGTATAGATCTATACGGGGCAGACGCTATTACATCCCGACTGATAACTTCAGTCCGAGCTGCTCAGGCCCAGGGATTCTGTTACTCTACTACACTATGCATGACTGGGAAGGTCATGGGGATTCGCTATTACTCACACTATTGGGAATATACTAAAAGAAAGATGAAGTAATATCCCGAAGTAAATAAGTATCTAATACTAAAGGATGCTGCACCACTATTATATACTCTAGGAATAACTCACTATACTACATTACATAATGATGAGTCACTACTACACGTCTATGATAAATGACATTCAAAGATAGAAACAACATATTTCTTAAAGATTTTCACTTACTATACAGTTCTGGAAAATATGGGATTTTCTAGGTTTTACCACTATTTATGATTTCAAACTTCAGCTTGCATACTAATGACTCTAATACTTTTATACAAGTACTCACACTAAAAATTCTTATGAACTCACCAGCTTTATGCTGATATTCTTTTCAAAATAACTTGTATCTTCAGGTCAAAGATAGACAGGTCAAAATAACTCCCTAGTTTCCACTATTACTCTACACTACTATAATTCTCTATACTATGAAGCAATACACTAATAAGAGAATACAATACAAGTTATACGAAAGATTACTACACTATAACACAAGAGAATGCACTAATCATGAGATAACTCACTAATCCACTACGGGATACTCTATACGCTATTCACTATGCCCGAAGTTTTCCGACAGGAAGAAGACACTATATGTATAGATCTATACGGGGCAGACGCTATTACATCCCGACTGATAACTTCAGTCCGAGCCGCTCAGGCCCAGGGATTCTATTACTCTACTACACTATGCATGACTGGGAAGGTCATGGGGATTCGCTATTACTCACACTATTGGGAATATACTAAAAGAAAGATGAAGTAATATCCCGAAGTAAATAAGTATCTAATACTAAAGGATGCTGCACCACTATTATATACTCTAAGAATAACTCACTATACTACATTACATAATGATGAGTCACTATTACACGTCTATGATAAATGACATTCAAAGATAGAAACAACATATTTCTTAAAGATTTTCACTTACTATACAGTTCTGGAAAATATGGGATTTTCTAGGTTTTACCACTATTTATGATTTCAAACTTCAGCTTTCATACTAATGACTCTAATACTTTTATACAAGTACTCACACTAAAAATTCTTATGAACTCACCATCTTTATGCTGATATTCTTTTCAAAATAACTTGTATCTTCAGGTCAAAGATAGACAGGTACATCAACAATTTTTGGAGAAGATGGAGGATACAAGACCCATCTCTTATTTTTGTTTACTTTTGGTGTTTGTCAAACATTACAAAACACACTTGTAAATACACTTACTATATAAATGAAATGGTTGTATGTTTCTTGCTTTTACTATTATACAATTGTGATGATACTGTACACTACGTCATCCACCCCGAAACGTATTCCGCCGTTATCGGTTTTGGGGTGTGACATCTGCGCACCTTCGCCTGCGCACCCCACCACCGGAGCCGACTTCGGACTCCTATAAATAGAAGCCTCTTGCGAGCCTTCTCGGATACTTTTGAGATTTTTCCATCTTTCATCCCTTTCTTCATATTTTCTTCATCTTAGAATCCCCCAAAGCCCCGGTATTAATTATAAGCCCCGTAATACTCCACGAAGTGCCCTAAAAGCCCGGAAAATTTATCTTTTCGGTTTCAAAGCCCGACCTTTGCAGAGCCCGGTTTCTCAATAAAACTCCCAGTTTTATTAGAAACGATCGTTATAGGAAACGAATTGCTGCCCGATTATCATCAAATCATGTGAGTGTATAGTCACCTTCATCTTACACCGTGATATGAAGTATTTTACATGAAATACGTGCTACGTGTAATTATATTAATTGTTTAACTGATGTGACTATTGAATTGATGTTTTATACAAGTTTTAAACTATATATGTATTTTTGTCTAGAAATATGTTGGGTAAAACATGGGTAGATAGTGATGTGTGATAAAATAAAAGTGATGAGAGGCCTTGATGTGTTTTGAAATCAAGTCATCTAGCGGAGTTTGGATGACGACCACGGACTTTCTAGATAGTCCAGTGGGAAACATTAGCAGGCCCGTAACCTGTAGGTGTTAATGAACTAAAAGTGTTCATTCGCTGTACTCCATCCCCCTCATGGTTGCCCTTAGGACATGTATAGCTGAGGAAACCCCTTAGTAGTAGTGTCCATCCCGATGATATTCTTTATGCTAGGTCCCTTCTGATAGGTATTTAGGGACGTAAAGGGAGGACAACGGGAATGGGTAATTAGGGTTATTGTTGACTGGTGAACTTAATAAGTATATTATTAATGTGGGTTGAAAACCCTATATGCTCACTAGGCTCCCAAGCCTGACCCACTCAGTTTTTATGATTTCAGGTAGTGGACCCCGAGCATAGTCGGAGGATGAGGAGAGATTTTTTATTATAGGCCAGTAGTTGTAAATAATTGTTAAAAGGCTTATAATGTCTTGTTTTATGCTTTTATCTGTATCGGAACATGACATCCCAAGGTTTTGATATGAAATGAAACTATACATTTCTTAAAGAGAGATTTTGATAAACTTTTATCATGTTTTGTTTTGGCGACTAATTTCGCAACATCTTTTAAAAAGATTTCTCTGATTTTATTTTAAAAAGCATAAATTGAATTGGTCTTTTCTGGCCGAGAAATTAGGGGATGTCACAGTTGGTATCAAAGCATTAGTTTAAGCGAACTAAGAAATTGTAGGATTTTTAAACTTAAACTTAGAATGCTAAGTGATGATTGTGAGATGAGTGTCTACCATATTTTAGACACAAGCACTAGTTTATTTTAGGAAAGATGCCTAAAATGCCCTTATGTGCTAAATGTTATGTGTTTGCCATGTGTGCCATTATTTGTTCGGATCTATGGTCAGTTGCCGACCGGATCTGGAAACCTTATGTGTGTAGGATTCTAAGTGCATGATTACGAGATTAGAACTAACATGTAAACGTTTCAGAGTCATAAGGAAATTAAAATGTCTAATAAGGATAAAGACCTAAATTCTCCTTATTCGATATATAGATTGTAATGGAAAGAACTCGTACTGGAGCTGCAAATGCAAACGGAGACAAGAATAAACAGCCTCAACCTCAAGAAGTTGAGCAAGTAGTTGTTGTAGGAGCTGCACCTGAGCCAATGACGATGACTGGGGTACAAGCAATGATGCAGATGATGTTAGATCGCCAGATGGAGGAGACAAGGCGATTACTACAACAGCATAGGGAAGAGACTACAATGCCTGTTGAACAGCCCGTATTGAATGAAGCACAATCAGTAGGAGGGAACTACAGTGGGACTCTTGGTCAAGCCAACCCACCGATAGTTAGATAAAACAACCAGGATGGAGGAGTTGATGGACGCGGATGCAAATACAAATATTTCATGGCATCTAAAACACCGTGTCTATCTGGAAGTCCGACACCGGTGGAAGTCATGAATTGGATCTCCGAAAGGGAGACGATGTTTGAAAGTTATGAGTGCAGCAACAAACAAAAGACCGCACTTGCAATTCCTCTGTTAAAGTCTGGTGTGTTGAGCTGGTGGAAGTTACTAGCTGATTCGATGCCCAAGGGAGAAGCTAGTAAGATGTCTTGGGAAGATTTTGTGGTATAACTGAAATTGCAGTACTGCTCTGAGCAGGATCTTCTGGAAATAAACAATGAGTTTAGAATTTAAAGAAGGGAAAGATGAGCGTTACTGAATATGCTGCTAGTTTTATGGAAAAGATGAAGCTTGTTCCTCATCTAGCTCCAACTGAACACTCTAAGGTCAACAAGTTTGCCCTCGGATTACCAGCAGACTTTGGTCCCATGGTTAAGCAAGCAACCACTTTGAAAGTCACCATCTGGGATGCTAAGAATGTTGAGGTTCAGATTAGAGAGAAGAGTTTGGAGAGGGCAGAAGTTGGTGAAAAGAGAAAATTTGAAGGAACTTCAGGTTCCAACAAGAAAAGCAAATTTTCTATGTCCAAGAAGTTTGGAGGAGGAGGAGGTGAAGTGAAATGGTGTGACAAGTGCAAGAAAAAGCACTCTGGGAAATGTAGTGAGGAGGTGACTTGCTTCAAATGTGGAAAGAGTGGGCATTATGCCAACGTGTGTCCGTCCGACAAGAGGGTATGTCTTGAGTGCCATGAAGTAGGGCATTTTCTTAAAGATTGTCCAAAGAGGAAGGATGCTGCAAAGCCCAATCTACCACCAAAGCGGAAGGCGAGAGCCTTTCAGATGACACTTGAAGCTGCAAAAGAAGAAGTCGATGCCGCTTCAGGTACCTTTATCGAAAACGAATTGCCTGCCCAAATTTTGTTTGATTCTTGAGCCAATTACCCCTTTATATCGCATGAATTTGGTAGAAATCTAGCTTTGCCTGTAGATAGGCTAGTTAATGCTTTATTAGTCGAGATTGCTAGTGGCAAGTTTGTACCTGTTAGCCATCGTATGAAAAACATCCTCATTGACTTGGATGGGAATAAGTTCCACGAGGAATTATTGCCTATCGAATTAAATGGATTCGACATAGTTTTAGGAATGGATTGGCTTAGTGCCAATGATGCCGAAATATTGTGTAGGAAGAAGATAGTAAAAGTAAACTCGCCAGGGAAAGAGTCGTTTATGGTGTATGGAGACAAACGCAGAGTAAATTCTGGAATCATTTCCCTAATGAAAGCCAGAAAGTGTTTGGCCAAGGGATGTACATCATATCTAGCGTTCGTGATCGATGCTAAAATGGAAAAGAAGGAGGTGCAGAATATTCCGGTGGTGTGTGATTATCCGGAAGTCTTTCCTGAAGATCTTCCCGTATTGCCCCCTGATCGACAAGTAGAATTTCGTATTGACTTGTTACCAGGAACGGCGCTGATAGCAAAAGCACCATATCGATTAGCACCAACGGAAATGAAAGAACTTATGACACAAGTTCAAGAGTTATTGGATAAAGGTTTCATTCGACCTAGTTCATTGCCCTGGGGAGCCCCTGTGTTGTTTGTAAAGAAGAAAGATAGGAGCATGAGAATATGCATCGATTACAGAGAGCTGAATAAAGCAACAATAAAGAATAAGTACCCGTTGCAGAGGATCGATGACCTGTTTGACCAGTTGCAAGGTTCGAGTTATTTCTCGAAGATCGATCTTAGGTCGGGAGACCATCAACTAAAGGTGAGAGAGTAGGATATCGAAAAGACTGCATTTAGAACAAGATATGGACACTATGAATTTCTGTTTATGTCGTTCAGATTAACCAATGCCCCAACAACTTTCATGGATTTGATGATTAGGGTTGTAAACCATTCCTAGATAAATCCGTGATAGTATTCATAGATGACATCTTGATTTATTCGAAAAGCAAGAAGGAGCATGAAAAGCATCTACGTGAAGTGCTAGAAATCCTGAAAAACGAGGAGCTATACACAAAGTTCTCCAAAAGTGAATTTTGGATTCAAGAAGTCTAATTTTTGGGTCATGTGGTTAACCAAGAGGGAACAATGGTTGACTCAGCAAAGATTGAAGTTGTGATGAAGTGGGAACAACCAAAAAGCCCTACGGAGATTCGAAGCTATTTGGATTAGCTGGATATTATCGAAGGTTTATCCAAGGCTTTTCTTCGATTGCTACTCCACTAACAGCTTTGACCCACAAAGGAGCTACTTATGCTTGGAATGAGAAGCATAAGGAAGCCTTTGAGAAGTTAAAGAAGAGATTGTGTGAAGCACCGATTCTTTCATTACCTGAAGGAGTTAATGACTTTGCAGTTTATAGCGATGCATCTGGAGTTGGGTTAGGTTGTGTTCTGACCCAAAGGGATAAAGTGATCGCGTATGCATCGAGGCAATTAAAGGAGCATGTGAAGAACTACCTCACTCATGATCTGGAGTTGGCAACGGTAGTATTTTCCTTAAAGATATGGAGGCATTATCTTTATGGTACAAAGTGTAAACTTTTCACTAATCATAAGAGTCTTCAATATCTCTTTAATCAGAAGGAATTGAACATGAGGCAACGATGCTGGCTAGAGTTACTCAAGGAGTATGACTGTGAGATACTTTACCACCCTGGTAAAGCAAATGTTGTTGTTGATGCTCTCAGTCTGAAGGTAAACCTTGAAAAGAAAAGGCCAAGAGCATTGAGAATTGAAGTTGTCTCGACAATTGTGGAAAGTATAAAGAAAGCTCAAGAGGAAGCTTTAGAGAAAAATGACCGAAAGGAAGAATGTTTGGGCAAAACGTTAGCATTCGGTACAAACAACCAAGGGTTGAAGGTATTCCAAGATAGGATTTGGGTACCTAAGACCGGTGGAGTAAGAGATCTTCTGATGGAAGAAGATCACAAGATCATGTACTCGATTCATCCTGGCAGTACAAAAATGTATAGGGATCTAAAATCCTATTATTGGTGGCCGACGATGAAGCTCGATGTTGATAAGTGTGTGGCCGAGTGTGTAACTTGTGCTAGGGTTAAGGCATAACATCAGAAATCGTATGGGAGTTTAGAACCTTTACGCGTACCCATGGGTAAATGGGAAGACATCGCCATGGATTTTGTGACTAAACTGCCCAGAACAAGGAACGGTCACGACATTATTTGGGTGGTCGTTGATCGCTTCACTAAGAATGCGCATTTCATAGCAGCCAAAGAAAAATGGTCTATGGATAAACTTGCGAATTCTTATGTGAAGGAAATTATGAGGCTTCATGGTGTTCCATTCACGATTATATCCGATCGTGACAGCCGTTTTACCTCAAGGTTTTGGAGGAGTCTACAAGAGGAATTGGGTACCAATTTCTGTTTGAGTACAGCTTACCATCCGCAAACCGATGGTCAGAGCGAACGAACAATTCAAACATTAGAGGATATGTTGAGAGCATGTTGTAACATCCCGACTCCAGGGTGCAAGTTCGGGGTTCAAAGAGTAAATTTGAAGGGCAACTCAGCGAGTCCATGGGTGGACTCGGCGAGTAGGGTCGCGACTCAGGTCGCGTGTTAAGTGGCCAACTCGGCGAGTAGGCACTGTGCAAGAAAACCCTAATTTCGGGGAATGAGCCCTATATAAAGGACATTATATCCTCTCCCCAGCCACCTTACCTTCCCTTGAAGTCCAGAAAACTTTAGAAACATGATTGTGAAGGATTTGAGTGCATTTGAGCCTTGGAGAAGCAAGTTGGAGGAAGATCTTGGAGAGTTAGGAGGCTTGGAGCAAGGGGATTTGCTTAGATTCGGATTCCTTGCTGCATGGGGGCTTCTCCTTGAGGTATTATCTCGTTTTGGGCTGCTATTCATGTGGATTCATCATTTTTGGGTTGTATGGAAAGTTTCGATTGTGGTATTTAGAGTGTGAAGGTTAGATCTGAGGTTGCTACCTCAAATATGGAATGGAGAAGGTCTAGAGTGCATTAAGTCCCTGTTATTGAGTGATTGGTGAAGCCATCTTGTCCCAAACCCTAGCCCTAGAGTGTAAAATGCCTAGATCTCTTTCGATTCACGTAAAGTTTTCCACTTTACGTGATGGAAGGGTTGTAGAAGGGTAGATCTACATTTTGGATCAATTGCACGGCCTGAAAGGCTTCTGTATGGGTTAAGAACAAGTGGTACTCGGAGAGTCACAAGGGTGTACTCGGCGAGTTGCTTGAAGGCGGGCAGGAACTCGACGAGTTTAAAGAACAACTCGGTGAGTCTGTTCTTAGACTCGGCGAGTCTGGTCTTGAGGTCTTAGCCTTTCCTGGTTAAGCTAAGAATCAGTGAGTCAAGGGATGACTCTGTGAGTTGAAAGGGGTCCTTTTCAGTGTTGGGGGACTCGGCAAGTCAGCGGGCTGACTCGCCAAGTAGACTCAGCCAGAAGGTTGACTTTGACTTTGACTTTGACCAAGAGTTGACCAGTTAACTTCTAAGGGCATTTCGGTAATTGTTGGCTTTTATTTTGAGTTCAGTGTTGGTGCTAGCCAGTGGTGGAGATCGTGTCAGTGGTCGGAGCATTTCGGTCTTATCTTTCCAGTTAGCAGTTGCAAGGTGAGTTATCCTCACTATATCAACAGGGTCTAAGCCACCAATGCCGGCCCTTTATCGGATTGTAATCTGGGTATTGTTATTATGTTGCTGTTTTACTATGTTTGCATCCTTGTAGTTAGGATGGTATTCGTTAGAGACCTGGTTAGGGTCGGTATCCTGGTATATAGGATGATGCTATGCTAGTGATCGGTTAGGTCGGTATCCTGCTTAGAGTATGTTATGTTACGTGATCTGCTAGATCGGTTTAATTGAATATGAATTGTTATATGATTGTATGTTTATGTGCACATGGTTGTTTGACTGGGGTTGGGTTGAGGCGAGACCTGCTTTGTGCTGTAGGCCAACATACCTAGGGCGGACTGGTTATTTCGAAGGCCCAGCGAGCGGTCCGGATAGGCTGTAGGCCCCACGAGGGCGGACCAGACGTGTCGAGGCTCAGAGAGTGGACCAGGCCGACTGAATGCCCGGTGCGGGCTGACCAGTCATACTGTAGACTCAAAGAGTGGACTAGGTGGATTGAAGGCTCGGTGCAGGCGGACCAACCACACTTCAGACTTGATGTATATGGCTAGACGCGGAGGGTGGACAAGGTGGACTGTTGGCCGGTGCGGCGAACCAGTCACACAGTAGACCCGATATGCATGGTTGTTCTGTGATTCGATATGATATAGCATGTTATGTGTGTGTTATATGTGGTTGGTATTTTGGGGGTATCTCACTAAGATTGTGGGCTTACAGTTGTGGTTTAATGTTTTTCAGGTTCTTCAAGAGACCATGGCAAGGCAAAGGCGTGATCGTACCGCTCCTCGTGTTTATGTTTTATGATATGGACCTGGGAATACTCTGATAATAAATGTATTGAAAACCTTTTTGGAAGAATGTGATTAAAATGGGTTGTTTTTGAAAAGTTAAATTTTGTTGAAATTTTTGGTCGTTACAAGTTGGTATCAGAGCCTTGGTTTGAGTGAATTGGAGGAACATTCTTGTGAATCTAGTCTCAAATCAGGGGGAGTTTTTAAAAGTGAATTTAAAATGGTTTTCAAATTAAGTAAAAGGAGGATGCGGAGGTATGATCAGCCAGAGCCAGTAAGTAACCCCAAAATACCATACATGATATTTGTTTTCGAGCTTTGATAGAACAGCATGCTAGTACTAGGCTAGGGATCTTCACGATTTCATGATAATGTTGACTGTTTTATGATGCCTGCTAGCCTAGGGTTTCCTTCTGTATGAGATTTTCAGTGTTCCTCTAGGAGTGAGGATTGAGATCTTGCTATGTATATTTGTCACTAGGGTGTTGTGGTAGTACTTCATACAAATATGGGTAGGTGTGGAAGGTAGTATGGGCCCGTACTACTGAAAGCACAGGACCCATATGCGTATCAGGGAAACCATGACCTCTAGGGTTGGATTGGGAGTTGGTTCCTGGGTTGGTGGGAAGTATTTGAGATATTGTGGTGTTTTTCAGTATGGTGGTCACGAGGCATGCTGGGAGCGGATCCGGGTCAGGATCGGGAGCAGGAGAGGAAGGTCAGGGCGGATCAGTGCCGCCAGAGGTTATTGGTCAGTTGAGCATGGGCGAGTTGGATGCTAGGATTCGTGAGATCCTGCGTGATGAGGTTGCTGCGTTGTTCCAGGCTGAGCTACCGGAACTATTTCGGTCGATCAAGACCACCATGGTGGAGTATTTTGATGAGCGTTATGCAGCTCTCACAGAGATGGCTGCCGCAGCGGCTACAACAGCTGTAGCAGCGGCAGGGGGAGGAGCTAGTAGAGGTTTCCAGTATCGGGACTTTGATAATACGAAGCCCCCTACCTTTGATGGAGTTCAGGACCCGATTGTTGCTATGAGATGGTTGTCGGATGTGGAAGGGTGTTTCTTCACGTGTTCATGCCCTGCTGATCAGAGGGTGAGGTGTGCCCTGAACCTGTTGAGGCTTGGGGCAAAGGATTGGTGGAGATTGACCACGGAGTCATATTCGGATGCTCAGAGGGCTGTGGTTTCATGGGATTAGTTCTGAGAGATGTTTAGCACTCGTTATGTTCCGCGGGTTGAGAGGGAGAGATTGGCTCAAGAGTTCCTTGAGCTGAAGCAGGATTCGGAGTCGGTGACGGAGATCACCAGGATGTTCACTGAGAGGGTGATGTTTTGCCCCGAGTTTGCTTCGGAGCAGGCTCAGATGTCCCGATATCTGAGTATGCTCACAAGGGATATTAGATAGTTCGTTTCTACGCATAGGTGCGAGACCTTGTTAGAGTTACAGGAGGCCGCCAGGCGGCGTGAGTTGGAGCTTGAGTTGCAGTTACGAGAGCAGAGACAGGCTCCGGTGTAGTCGCATCCGGCACCGAAACGGTCTAAGACCATTGATTATAGATTAGGAGATCAGAGCAACTACACTTGTGGGAAGTGTGGGAGGGGTCACACCGGAGTTCGTCGATCCGATGGTGCATGCCGCAAGTGCAAAAAGGAGGGGCACTATGCAAGGGATTGTCGGCAGGCAGTCTCGAGTCGGGATTTGAGGATCTGTTATCATTGTCATCAGGTTGGGCACTTGAGGGTCAACTGTCCACAACTTACTGCAGGACCGGTGCTCCAGCACCGGCCACGTTGAGGATCACGGGTGGAGGTCAGGGTGGAGCGAAGCCCCCAAGGGCTCAGGGCCGTGCTTATCAGCTTACAACGGAGTAGGTCAGGGCAGTGCCAGATGCAGCTGTGGGTATGTTTCTTCTTGATGTCTTATTATTTTGTGATTATTGTGGTGTATTGTTTATCTTCTAGTCTTGTTGCGTGGATGTCGGTATTGTATTCTTTGATTTTGAGGGTTATGACTTGGTTATGGATTTAGTGTTGGGAATTTCGTTGGTTATCTTTCATGAGGATTATTCGTGGGAATTGGGTGTTGGTCTGGATATCGGGTATCTTCTGTAGTCTGAGGAGTGGTTAGCTGAAGATCGAGTTTCTTTCAAGTCCAGGATGATTAGTGTTGATGTGTGAATTGTGAAGGTTGCTCGTGTTAGTGGGAATCAGTTCGCGTGTAAGTGTTTGTGTTGGGAAGGTTATTGAGGAAGGTCGGGAATAGCGACTGGTGGTTGATTGTCAGTGCTCTAAGTGGGGGAGAATTGGAGAATTCTCCGGGAAAAATCGATGAGTATGAAAGGTTGTCTAGCTGCATGGGATTCAGCAGTCTCTCGATCAGACAAAGGCATAAGCTGGTATGAGTAAATGGCAGGCGTGCGGGGCGGGATACATACCATTAACGATTTATTGTGAAAGGCCTAGGATTGGGCCGGGACTGAGTATATGGGATGGAGGTAGAGTTCGGAACCTTAGAGGGCTAGAACAGTATGCATGGGAGGAGTTTCCCGAAGGAGTAACTCGGAATGTTGATTGCTAGTTGAGTGGTCCGGATAGAATGAAGGCCAGTAGGCGTACCAGTCAGGTCAAAGGCTCGGAGGACGGTCCAGCCAGACTAAAGGCACTGGAGGGCGGTCCAGGTCTACTGAAGGTTATGAGAGTGGTCCAGTTTGGCTGAAGGCCTGGTAAGGCGGTCCAGTCATGCTGAAGACTCTGCATGTGTCATTAGATCGGTGCAAGGAAATAGATTAAGTATGTCGCGATATCTTAGTGTTGTAAGGTCTGGCCCCGGATATTGATCACGATTAGTGGAGGTAGCACATGGACTTGAGAGCTTTCGCGAGTGGATTCAGAGTATGTATGGTGCATGGGATAGCGGTTATGCCATAAGGAAATGGTGTAGTGTTGGGTGAGCGTCGTGGTAGTTGTGGTAGTGTCAAGGCAGCCAAGTGGATCCCCTTGGTTTGGAAAAAGGAAAGGAATGTAGCTCCGAGAGGGAGTGTAAGTTATGGAAGTGAAATCAATAGTGTGAAGTTATGACTGAAGTGTTTCAATTATGATTATTGTGCAGTGTGTGCGGCGGTGATATGGAATCACATCCGGATTGGTTGTCTGCCGAGGTCACGGAAGGAAATTCCGAGGGTGTAAGTCAAGAGGCTCGTAAGCGATGCTGAGATGGAGTCTTGGATTCCCAGTCGATTTCGGTTAAGGAATTGTGTACGTAGTGGTAATTCGTCCTGGGGGATGTTTGGAGGAATTGTTAGTGTATCGGGTTTTCCCAACCCGAGGATGCTTGAGCCAGTTCAACATGGGTATAAGATTGCAAAGGGGAACTCATGGGAGTTGTTATGCGATTGAAGGATGCATCATCTTGTCATCATGGAGTGGGTAAAGTGAATTCAGACCGGGATTCTGGTGGTTCAGGGATTATCTCTAGCTCGCATGAGTCAAATGATTATTGTGAATTGGAGCGAGCGAAGTATTAGGGAGTGGTACTCGGTGGTTACATGTGGTTGTCAAAGGATGAGGCCGATGGCTGGCTTGAAGCGGAGGTCAGGACACTGCAAGAGGGAAAGTTGGGTTTTTGGTTCCGATGGCTGTGTCTTGAAGAATCTGGTCTGGTTCATACAAGCAGGTGCATTGCAAGAGTAGTTCTGAAGTAGTGTTGTCGTAGGCTTCAAGGATGAAGCCTAATTTAAGTGGGGGAGAATTGTATCATCTCGAGTCCAGGAGTGCAAGTTTAGGATTCAAAGTGTAAATTTGAAGGGCAACTTGGCAAGTCCCTGGGTGGACTCAGCGAGTAGGGTCGCGACTCAAGTCGCGTGTTAAGTGGCCAAATCGGCGAGTCCAAAGTTGGACTCGGCGAGTAGGCGCTGTGCGAATAAAACCCTAATTTTGGGGAATGAGCCCTATATAAACGACATTATACCCTCTCCACAGCCTCCTTACCTTCCCTTGAAGTCCAGAAAACCATAAAAACGTGATTGTGAAGGATTTTAGTGCATTTGAGCCTTGGAGAAGCAAGTTAGAGGAAGATCTTGGAGAGGTAGGAGGCTTGGAGGATGGGGCTTTGCATAGATTCAGATTCCTTGCTGAGTGGGGGCTTCTCTTTGAGGTATTATCTCGTTTTGGGCTGCTATTCATTTAGATTCATCATTTTTGGGTTGTATGGAAAGTTTGGCTTGTGGTATTTAGAGTGTGAAGGTTAGATATGAGGTTGCTACCTCAGATCTAGAATGGAGAAGGTCTAGAGTGCATTAAGTCCTTGTTATTGAATGATTGGTGAAGCCATCTTGTCCCAAACCCTAGCCCTAGAGTGTAAAATGCCTAGATCTCTTTGGATTCACGTAAAGTTTGCCACTTTATGTGATGAAAGGGTTGTAGAAGGGTAGATCTACATTTTGGATCAATTGCATGGCCTGAAAGGCTTCTGTATGGGTTAAGAACAAGTGGTACTCGGCGAGTTGCTTAAAGGCGGGCAGTAACTCAACGAGTTTAAAGAACAACTCAGTGAGTTAGTTGAAGATAGCCTTGGACTCGGCGAGTTTGGTCTTGAGGTCTTAGCCTTTCCTGGTTAAGCTAAGAATCGGTGAGTCAAGGGATGACTCTGTGAGTTGAAAGGGGTCCTTTTCAGTGTTAGGGGACTCAGCGAGTCAGCGAGTAGAGTCAACCAAAAGGTTGACTTTGACTTTGACTTTGACCGAGAGTTGACTAGTTGACTTTTAATGTCATTTTGGTAATTGTTGGCTTTTGTATTGACTTCAGTGTTGGTGCTAGCCAGTGGTGTAGATCGTGTCAGTGGTCGGAGCATTTCGGTCTTATCTTTCCAGTCAGCAGTTGTGAGGTGAGTTATCCTCACTATATCAATAGGGTCTAAGGCACCAAGGCCGACCCTTTATCAGATGGTAATCTGGGTATTGTTGTTATGTTGCTGTAGTACTATGTTTGCATCATGGTAGTTACGATGGTATTCGTTAGAGACCTAGTTAGGGTCAATATCCTGGTATATAGGATGATGCTATGCTAGTGATCAGTTAGGTCGGTATCCTACTTAGAGTATGTTATGTTACGTGATCTGCTAGATCGGTTTAATTGAATATGAATTGTTATATGATTGTATGTTTATGTGCACATGGTTGTTTGACTGGGGTTGGGTTGATGCGGGACCTGCTTTGTGCTATAGGCCAACATACCTAGGGCGGACCGGTTATTCTGAAGGCCCAGCGAGCGGTCCGGATAGGCTGTAGGCCCCACGAGGGCGGATTCGACGTGCCGAGGCTCGGAGAGTGGACCAGGCCGACTGAAGGCCCGATGCGGGCGGACCAGTCATAGTTTAGACTTAGAGAGTGGACCAGGTGGATTGAAGGCCCAGTGCGGGCGGACCAACCACACTGTAGACGTGATGTATATGGCTAGATGCGGAGGGTGGACCAGGTGGACTGTTGGCCGGTGCGGCAGACCAGTCACACAGTAGACCCGATATGCATGGCTGTTCTGTGATTCGATATGATATAGCATGTTATGTGTGTGTTATATGTGGTTGGTATTTTGGGGTTATATCATTAAGATTTCGGGCTTACAGTTCTGGTTTAATGTTTTTTTGGTTCTTCAGGAGACCGTGGCAAGGCAAAGGCGTGATCGTACCGCTCCTCGTGTTTATGTTTTATGATATGGACCTGGGAATACTCTGATAATAAATGTATTGAAAAACTTTTTGGAACAACGTGATTAAAATGGGTTGTTTTTGAAAAGTTAAATTTTGTTGAAATTTTTGGTCGTTAGACATGTACCTAGAATTTCAAGGTAACTGGGATGAACACTTACCTCTAGTAGAATTCTCCTATAATAATAGTTTCCACTCAAGCATTAAGATGGCACCTTATCACGCCTTGTATATGGAAAAGTGTTGAACGCCAACATGTTGGCTGGAAGCTGGGGAAAAGAAGTTTATGGGACTTGAAATAGTCCATCAGATTGCTTAAAAGTTGAAATTGATAAGGGAAAGAATGTTAGTTGCTAAAGATCGACAAAAGAGTTATGCTAACAAGAAAAGACAACCGATAACCTTTGAAGTTGGAGATTCGATTTTACTTAAACTATCACCGTGGAAGGGACTTATAAGATTTGGTAAAAGAGGAAAGTTGAGTCCAAGGTTTATTGGACCATTTAAAGTTCTTCAGAAGATCGGGAATCAAGCTTACAAGCTAGAATTACCTGAAGAACTGGAAGGTATTCATAACACCTTTCATGTGTGTTATTTGAGAAAGTTCATGGGAGATGTGCCTGACATAATTCTGATTTCTGAGTTAAGGTTAAAAGAAAACAAGTGGTTGATTGAAGAACCTGAGGCAATCGTTGACCGTAAGACTATGAAGCTGAGACACAAGATGGTCGATTTAGTGCTTGTGCGTTGGAAACATACAAATGGGTCAAATCTCACTTGGGAAACGGAGAGTGACATGATGAGTCACTACCCGCAGTTGTTTGGTGATATGTGATTCCTGGGACGGAATCATCCTAAGGGGGAGAGAATTGTAACACTCGTGTTTCTAGCCTATGCATTTATATTGAGGTGATAGTCAAGGTTAACCTTTGTAACTCATTTTGAAGAAATGAAAATGGAATTATGTGAATTCTATGTGTTTTATGTGTTTTATGATAAATTATTATGGTTTAATTAATTAAGAATAAAAATAAGCATCAAAATTAAAGTGTGAGATAAGCCCGATATCTTTACATAAAGTTGTAGTGATCGAAAAAAGGATTTTGGGGATATAAAAAATACCAAAATCCGAGTTATAACGAAAAAGTTATGACCTATTGAAGTTTCACGTTAAACCGACATGGTGCTGAATGTCGTAAAAAGTGAGTTTTTGATAAACTACCTTTTTAGCCTGAGTGATCTAAATGAAAGTCATAGTATTCATTAAACCGAGAAGTTCAATAAAAAGAACGCCCAAATCTGACTTCGTATGAGGAAGTTATGATTTTTTGAAGTTTCAGTTTAACAGTAGACAACTAAAAACTCGAATTTTAGATAGAGTGTTTTTTTGCCGACACGACCTAAACGAGAATCGAAGGTCTCATCATTAGTAGCACAACGGTAAAAAGTCTGACGAAACGAACGTTTGATGAAGAAGTTATGAATTTTTAACGGATTTCCTGTCCCTGTCTGTTAAAAATAATAACATAAAAATTAAATTCAAAATTAGCCGACAAAGTCTAAACGAAAGTTGTAGAGCGTAATTTTACCTACGCGTGCATATAAAGAATGTCAATAACGGAGTTCGTATGCGAAAGTTATGGATTTTAGAAGTTTTGGCATGAAAATCGAGAAAATTCGCATAGTCACGAGTTGCCACGTCACCCTCGCCTAGTATGTGCCACTTGTCCAAAATGGTGACTTATACGAAGCCACGTGTCGGATTCGGATTTGACCGAATGGAGGCCCAATCCGAACCTCGGACGCCTTAGTCCGAGCCTTCCACATGGACTGCTAGACCGCGGTCTAATCAGGAACCGCCACCGAGGCCCTCGCATGTGCTGCCATTTGCGCGCCTTCGCCTGCGGACCCCACCACCGGAGCCGACTTCGGACTCCTATAAATAGAAGCCTCCTGTGAGCCTTCTTGGATACTTTTGAGATTTTGCCATCTTTCACCCCTTTCTTCATATTTTCTTCATCTTAGAATCCCCTAAAGCCCCGGTATCAATTATAAGCCCCGGAATACGCCACGAAGTGCCCGAAAAGCCCAGAAAATTTATCTTTTTGGTTTCAAAGCCCGACCTTTGCAGAGCACGGTTTCTCAATAAAACTCCCGGTTTTATTAGAAATGATCGTTTTAGGAAACGAATTGCAGCCCGATGATCATCAAATCATGTGAGTGTATACTCACCTTCATCTTACACCGAGATATATTAATTGTTTAACTGAAATACATGCTACGTGTAATTATATTAATTGTTTAACTGAGGTGACTGTTGAATTGATGTTTTATACAAGTTTTAAATTGTATATGTATTTTTGTCTACAAATATGTTGGGTAAAACATGGGTAGATAGTGATGTGTGATAAAATAAAAGTGATGAGAGGCCTCGATGTGTTTTGAGATCCAGTCGTCTAGCGGAGTTTGGATGACGACCACAGACTTTCTAGACAGTCCAGTGGGAAAAATTAGCAGGCCCGCAACCTGTAGGTGTTAATGAACCAAGAGGGTTCATTCGTTGTACTCCATCCCGCTCATGGTTGCCATTAGGACATGTATGGCTGAGGAAACCCCTTAGCGGTAGTGTCCATCCCGGTGATAATATTTAGGCTAGGTCCCTTGTGATAGGTGTTTAGGGACGTAAAGTGAGGACAGCGGGAATGGGTAATCAGGGTTATTGTTGACTAGGGAACTTAGTAAGTACATTATTAATGTGGGTTGAAAACCATATATGTTCACCAGGCTACCAAGCCTGACCGACTCAGTTTTTATGATTTCAGGTAGTGGACCCCGAGCATAGTCAGAGGATGAGGAGAGAGTTTTTATTATAGGCCAGTAGTTGTAAATAATTGTGAAAGGCTTATAATGTCTTGTTTTATGATTTTGATATGTATCGGAACATGACATCCCGAGGTTTTGATATGAAATGAAACTATACATTTCTTAAAGAGAGATTTTGATAAACTTTTATCATGTTTTGTTTTGGGGACTAATTCTGCAACATCTTTTAAAAAGATTTCTCTGATTTTATTTTAAAAAACATAAATTAAATTGGTTTTTTCTGGCCAAGAAATTAGGGGATGTCACATAGTGTGGCCGAGAGATAGAAGAAGAATAAAGAAGAGAGTGAAGTAGGTATTGCATGGAGGATTAGGGACTAATCCTAGATATATATGGTGTAATTAGCTTAGAAATCCAACAAATAAAAGTGAGGTGTCTAAGTTTTGTTCAATTGTGTTATTTATTTATTTATTTTTATAAGTATATATACGAAAATGGAGTGAAGAGGAAAATAAAAGAATTATTTGGGCCACTATTGAATATATTCAAAATTTATAGCGTTTAATATGGAAATTTTCGGCCCATTGGGCGTGTATAAGGGTTTATGGCCCAAAAATGTTAAAGGAATTCGTTTACGGCCCAATAAAGCCCAAGAAATCAAGTGAGCCATTTTAGGCCCAATCAGGCCCAAAATGATATGGTTTGATGAATTTAGGTCTAATTAGAGCCCAAATGGAGTTTCTTGGCCCAAAATATCTAAATTGAAAGTTTACTGGCCCATTAGGCCCAATAAGAGGTTCCAAATCTGTTCTGAGTTTGAATCGGGATATTAGGGTTACGAACCCACAGTTAAGTCTGTGAAATGAATTGAATTAGGTTTTGGACTTCACAAGTGGGTTTTGGTTTAATGCTTGTTTTTGGAATGAGCATTTGTACATAACATCCACTTAGATTACAAGTTACATAAAAAGTTGATTACATGAATATAGAATTTCCTAGGCAAAAATGCTACTTGTGACATCATCCCCCGTTAGAGGAAATTTCGTCCAAAAATTATTTTGAAAGATAGAACTATAAACAAGAGAATAGATGAGGGTACTTTAGCTTCATCTGGTCTTCGCATTCCCATGTGAATTTCAGATGACGTTTAGCGTTCCATCAAACCTTAACGATCAGAATGTGACTCTGTTTTTTTCGCTTCACTTCTCTATCCAATATCTCAACATGCTCTTCAACGGATTAGAGATTACCATTTACTTTAATATCATCCAGGGGAACGACTAGGGTTTCATCAGATAAATACTTTTTCAAATTCGAGACGTGGAACACGGGGTGTACGTTGCTGAGCTCCGTAGGTAGTTGCAGCCTATAAGCCACCAGACCAATCCGGGCAAGAATCTAGAATAGCCCGATATATCGTGGATTTAGTTTCCCCCATTTCCCAAAACAGATCATCCCTTTCCAGGGAGATACCTTCAATAGAACCCGACCTCTGACTTGGAATTCCAGAGGTTTTCGTCATTTACCAGCGTAGCTCTTTTGTCGGTCACACGATGTTTGGATTCGTGCCTTGATTTGGATTATTTTCTCTGTTATTTCCCAGATGATCTTGGGTCCTGTGAGAGCATTGTTTGGTGTTCGCCCTCTTGCCAACTAGGTGTCACCCACCTCATCCCAGCAAAGAGGTGATCGGCATTTTCTTCCATACAAAGCCTCGAAAGGAGCCACCTTATGCTCGAGTGATAGTTGTTGTTATATGAGAATTCGATTAAGAGCAAGTGAGTATCCCATGCCTTGCCAAAATCGATTACGCATGCTCGAAGCATGTCTTCTTTTGTTTGAGTGGTCCGCTCACTTTGGCCGTCTGCTTGGGGATGGTAGGCTGTGCTCATGTCTAGTTGTGTTCCCATAGCTTTTTGGAGTGACTGCCAAAATCTTGAAGTAAATCTATTATCCCGATCCAAGATAATAGATATTGGTACCCCATGAAGTCTCACGATCTCTTTTATATAGATTCGTGTTAATCTTTCCATCTTGTATGATTGCTTTACTGGCAGGAAATGGGCAGATTTGGTTAACCTATCAACAATCAGGCAGATAGAATCCAATCCATCCACCGTCTTAGGTAATTTGGTTGTGAAATCCATTGTAATCGTTTCCCATTTCCACTAGGGAATTTCAGGTTGTTGCAGCAACCCTGAGGGATTTTGGTTTTCCACTTTAACCTTGGCATAAGTGAGGCACTTGCCCACATAAGTGGCGATCTCTGCCTTTATATTTGGCCACTAATAATGTTGTTTGATGTACAGGTACATTTTATTGGAACCTGGATGGACAGAATATCGCGTCTTATGAGCTTCGTTTATGACTATGTCTCTGAATCCCCCAAATTTTGGGACCAGATTCTATTCATGAAGTAGTAAGCTCCATCCCCTTTGGATTCAAGGTTTTTATCCATCCCACAGAACATTTCATTCGCGGAATTTACCGACTTCATGGCCTTTGATTGAGCTTCCTTGATCTGCGAGGTTAGGTGAGAATGGATGTTCATGGCTAGCGTCCTCACTTGGTGGCTCGAGTACTCTTTCCTTCTTAAGGCATCGGCTATCACGTTAGCCTTGCCTGGGTGATACTTGATCTCGCACTCATAATCGTTTAGCAGCTCAACCCACCTTAGTTGCCTCATGTTCAGTTCTTTCTGGTTCAAGATATGTTGGAGGCTTTTTTGGTCCGTGAAAATGGTGCACTTGGTACCATAAAGGTAGTGCCTCCATATTTTAAGGGAAAAACCACTGCTACCATCTCGAGATCATGCATCATATAGTTTCCTTTGTGGATTTTTAGTTTCTTGGATACGTGTGCAATCACCCTTCCACGTTGCATCAACACACAACCCAGCCCTTGGTTCGATGCATCACAATAAACCACGAAGTCTTATGTTCCTTCAGACAAGGACAACACTAGATCACTTCATAGAGCTTGCTTTAAAGTCTGAAAAACTATTTATTGCTTGTTACTCCAACTGAATGGTATATCTTTATGGGTTACGGTGGTGAGAGGTTTGGCTATCTTAGAAAATTATGAATGAACCTTCTGTAGTAACCTGCTAGACCCAAGAATTGTCACATTTCCGTTGGCATTCTCATAGTCGTCCAACCTTCAATGGCTTTTATCTTTGAAGGATCCACATGTATTCCTTCTTCACAGACCACATGTCCCAAAAAGTTTACCTTGCGAATCCAGAATTCACACTTGGGGAGTTTTGCATACAACTTTTCTTCTCTGAGTGTCTCCAAAATTTGTCGCAAGTGTTGATCATGCTCTTCCTTGCTTCATGAGTAAATGGGTATGTTGCCAATGAACACGATTACGAAATTATCAAGGAATGGGCGACAAACTCGGTTCATGAGGTCCATAAATATTGCAGGCACATTTCTCATACCGAATGGCATAACCACGAATTCGAAATGGCCATATAGAGTTCGGAAAGCAATTTTTGGAATATCCTCTTCCCAGACTTGGAGTTGATGATAACCGGATCTTAGAACTATTTTAGAGAAATAACTAGCCCATTGAAGTTGGTCGAATAGCTCAATTATCCATGGAACTGGGTATCAGTTTTTATGGTGAGCTTATTCAATTCCCTATAATCAATGCACATTCTGAAAGATCCATATTTCTTTTTGACGAATAGAATCATATCACCCCATGGTGAGAAACTCGGTCTGATGAATCATTTATCCAAGAGTTCGCTTAACTGGCTTGATAATTCTTGCATTTCTGTGGGAGCCAGTCTGTAGGGTGATTTGGCAATTGGCATTGCCCCTGGTATAAGGTCAATTCTGAATTCGATCTGTCTCTCGGGTGATATTCTTGGAAGATCTTTAGGGAATACATCGGGAAAATTTCGTACCTCGGGATGTTGTTAATGTTCGTCTCTTCCTTTTTCTTATCCACCACATGAGCGAGAAACGTTTGGTTATTTTTTTGCAAGCACTTTTATGCTTTGATGCACAAGATGCAATGAAGATTGACGCCCGACTTATCGCTGTAGATGATTAGGGTTTCTTGGTTAGGTAGGTGAAGGCAAACGACCTTCTTGTGACACATAATGTTGGCATGGTAGGGGCTTAACCAATCCATGCCAATAATCACATCAAAACTCCTAATGTCTACCGGCATCAAATTGATTGGGAATGAATGATTATTTAATGTGAGCGTACACCCTATGTATATACCTTTCATTATTTCGGTTTCCCCGTTCGCCATCTCCACTGTGAAGGCTTCGCTTAGCTTCAGGGGTTGTTGGTTTAATAGGTGTTTGAATTTATTACTCACAAAGCTTCATTCAGTGCCACTATCAAACAAGATGCATGCATAAGTGTTGTTAAGTGGGAACGTACCAGTGATAATGGTTGGATCCTGAACCGCTTCACCCTACCCTATTGCGAGGACTCTGACCGATCCTCCAGTGCCTTGGGCATTGGCTTTGGGGCAGTTTCTTCTATAATAGCCTGTTTCCCCACATCCATAAGAAGTGTGACTCGCCCCTATGTTGTTGTTTTTGTTGTTGTTGTTGTGACGCTGGTTTGGTTGAGGTGGAGATCTGCAATATCGGGCGGTATGGCCCTTACGGTTGCTATTAGCACACTGCATATCTATGCATTTGACATGATGATGGTAGCTACATTTGTTACATTTCGGTTAAGTTCCTGAGTATTGCCTGGTAGTGGTTTGCGTAGTTGAGGCTGGAGCATGTGGTGCTGGGGCAACCTGAGCAGTAGCAGCATGGACTGCTACAGTTTGTTGCTTTTTTGATGACCCTTAATTTTGTCATCCTTTTCGTTTGTTGTCCTTGTTTCTCTTGTTATCTCCTTCCTTATTGTCCTTAATATTAGCAATTTTGAGTCCCTTCCTGTTACCATGGTCGTACAACTTCTTGGCTAGCCTTTTTGCACTATCATACGTCTCAGGGTTTGCTGCTATTACATTTCCTTGGATTGGAGAGGTTAATCCCTAAATAAATCTTTCAATCGTCTTTCCCCCATAAGTGATCATACCCGGACATAGGAGTGACAATTCACTAAACCATGTGATGTAGGCATCAATGTGTAAGTTATGTACTGTGAGATTCCACAATTCCTGCTCCATTTTCTGGATCTCCCCACTTGGACAATACTTCTCCATTAACATTTCCTTAAGCTCCTCCCATGGCATAGCATTTTCCACAGGGAGTGTCATGGCATCCACATGACCATTCCACCAGGAAAGCACTTAAGTGACAATTCAATAAACCATGAAATGTAGGAATCAATGTCTAAGTTCTATACTGTGAGATTCCACAGTTCCTGATCCATTTTCTGGATCTCCCCTCTTAGACAATACATCGCCATTAACATTTCCTTAAGCTCCTCCCATGGTATAACATTTGCCACAGGGAGTTTCATGGCATCCACATGACCATTCCACTAGGAAAGCGCTTGATTGAAAAATATGGAAGCTATTCCTCTGGATATCCGTAGATTTTGAAAACCGATTCAACATTTTCTATACACCGCTTAAAAGTTATCACACCTACAGTTCTATTGAAGGCTCGTCTAACACCTGGTTTCTGGTACGTAATTTAAATTAAGCATTCTACATTTTGGCCTGGGACTCGGCGAGTTGGTGGCCTAACTCGTCGAGTGGAAGAGAATTGGACCCGGGAGTCAATTGGCTAACTCGACGAGTCAGAAGTCAGACTCGGCGAGTTCGTGCTGTCTGGACAAAAATCGTAATATGAGGGTTTGCACCCTATATAAACACATTAACTCGGCCTCCCTTGTCCCTAACACTCCCCTAAAGCTGGATATCGAAACCCTAGCCGTATATGTGTGTGTTAAGGCCATTTTGGTGCTTTTGTTGTCTTGTGAAGCTTGGAAGAAAGAAGAGGAGATTCAGTATTCAAATTGGGGCTTGTAGATCCAGAAATCTCATTCCATTTCCAGCTTAATCAAGGTAAAAGGCTCATGCTTTGGTCTTTCATTTGGTTGTTCATCTTTAGAATGTGGATCTTGGGTGCATTTAGGGCTTTTCAAGCCATTTTTGGATTTCAGGAGTGTTATGTGGACTTTAGCTTCAGATTTGGGCCTTAACAGGGGTCTTATGGCATAAAGGTGATAACTTTAGGACCATGAGAGCCCCATGCACATTGTAAGACACTTTATATGGATTTTTGAGCTAAAAACCCCCATGCATGTGCATCAAGTTTGGAACTTTGCGTATAAAATGGACATTAGGAGGCCAGATCTATGGTTTTGATGTGTTAGACCTCATTTAAATCGACTATATGGAGTTGGTCAAGACTGGACTCGGCGAGTTGTTGTTGGCACTCGATGAGTCGGTGACCATTGTGCACCAAACCCTTCCTGTGAATGGGTAAATGATAGGAAGAAAGTCCCTTGTGGGTTTAGACGCGAATAGGGACCTTGAAGCCTTGGGACTCGACGAATGGTATGAGCAGACTCGGCGAGTCCATAGCAATCTCCTAATCTTTGAAGATGGACTCGGCGAGCTGTTCATACAACTCGGTGAGTCATAGACTACACAAGTTCTTAAGTTGGAGGTGAACTCGTCGAGTTCAAGAAGGAACTCGGCGAGTCGGATGAATATGCTCCCGATGTGATGACTGAAGGAGAACCCATCGAGTTTCGCTAGAGTCGACGAGTGATGCAGGGGTTTTGGGTAGCTTTAGTGAAGCATGGACTCAACGAGTTGATAGGCTTTGACTGAACTTGGACCGACCCTATTTCAGACACGACACGGCATTGAGGTGAGTTACCTTCTAGTAGGGGTGGGTCTAAGGCCATAATGTCGGCCCACCAAAAAGGGGTATTTATAAGATAATGGTCTTTGTGATAATGATCTTGGTCTGGTTATGTGATTTATCTAGATTATATGTTATGTGTTTAGTAGGGATTTAGTTTCCCTAACGGTGGTCCATAGGACCCAAGGGTAGGTCAGTACCCGGATATGCCTGACTGCATGTTTATATCTGTTGATTGTATGTTAGTAGAAGGGGAGAAATAGTCCCCAGTTACCGGTTGTAAGATATTGATGCTGATTACTGGTTGAAAGATACCGATGATGGTTACCGGTTGAAAGATACCGATGAAGGTTACCGGTTGTTAGATACCGATGAATGTTACCGGTTGAAAGATACCGACGATATTGTGTGGTATGTCGTATGATGGGGGAACTTACTAATCTTTGTGCTTACAGTTTTTGTTTTGGTTTCAGGTTCCTCTTTGTCGAAGGGGAAAGAGCCGGCGGCGTGGCAGCACATCACACACACTCACATGTTCCGCACGAAGTTTTGGGACTATACTCTGATTTTCAATATTTATGATGTTATGGTTTGAAATAAAACATTATTACTTTTTATTGGATGTTTTATTAACAATGTTTTGGTAAAACGTTTGTTAAATACGTTAAACCAAAAAAATGAAATTTTTGGCCTTGAAAATTGGGTCGTTACAAGTTGGTATCAGAGCCCTGGTTTGAGGGATTCGTACACACCCTCGGGGGTGTCTGGACTGAAATCGAGGGACTAAAAGATCTTTCAAGGAAAAATAGTTTTATAAAGTCTAAACTGAGAAATTTTAAGAAAGACGAAGTGTGTGATGTGTGCGAACAGCCAGGCTCAAGTAAGTTTTCCCCAAGATACCCATACTTGTTATGTTATGTTATATGGTTTTGATTCAGAGAACTACATGCAAGAATAGGGCTAAGGATCTAGGAGGATGCCTTGTGTTCCTGATATATGATTCTGAGAATTGCATGCTAGTTAGGGCTAAGGATATATGGAGGATGCCTTATATGCCTGTTGTATGAGCTGTATGCTAGGACTGTTTAGTCAGCAGTAGGATGTCCTTTGTAGGTTATGCCTGGTTTGGTTACTCAATGCACGAATGTTGCTTGCTTTGTGCTATGGGGGTTTTGACCAGCTTCAACTAACTAAGGAGTAGATATGTAACAGTATCCGCAAGCTAGTTTGGGGGAGGTGGTGGGGAACTCCTAGTGCAGCTGATGGCGGAGAGTAGGTCGGAGAGTGCCCTAAGGAAGCCTAGTAGTGAGGTCGGTGAAAAGGGTATCAAAAAAAGGGTCTAGGTGAAGTCGAAGCAATTCTTGGCGAAAGTACGGATAGATGTGGAAGGTAGTATGGGCCTGTACTACTGAAAGCAGAGGATCTGTACTCGAACCAAGGAGGGCCTAGATGGAACCGGGAAACTTGGAAAGTATATGTGGCCTTGAAATTCGTATGTTTATTTTTTAGAATGGTGGTCACGCGACATGGAGTAGGAGGTTCAGGATCCGGGTCAGGATCGGGCTCGGGGGTAGGATCCGAGCATGTGGATGGTGGGTTGCGCAAGTTCATTGCATCCGAGATCACGAGGGGTATCCTTGATGCGATGCCGGTTATCTTCGAGTCGATCAAGGAGGGGATCATTGATCTAATGGAGGATCGCCTCAGGGCGTTCCGGAGCGACATGGCGGCTAGCCAGTCAGGACCATGCACACTGTCCTTTAAGGACTTCAGAGGGAGTGGTGCACCAAATTTCAATGGGGCGAAGGACCCCTTTGCTTTCAGACGATGGATTGCGTACATTGAATATGCACAGCTGATCAGCTTCTGCCCCGAGGGGTTGAAGGTACAATTTGCAGCAGGATGTTTGAGGGACCGAGCTAGGGACTAGTGGGAGTTGGTTGGCGACTCTCTGGGAGCCTCGGCTGTTGAGGCTATGACATGGTCGAATTTCGTGACCCGGTTCAGAGCAGAGTTTGCGCCACCTGTGGAGCTTCAGCAGCTGGCCAAGGAGTTCATGGATATGAGATAGACTACGGAGACTGTAGCAGAGATCACCGCTAAGTTCCAGGAGAGGGATTTGTTGGTTCCCCAGGATGCGGGTGATGAGGACATGAAGAGGACCTGCTACCATGACATGCTACGAGATGACATCCGGGAGCATGTTCGTATTTTAGCTTGCCCTACCCTGGATTCCATGATTGCCAGGGCTAGGAGAGGGAGATTGATCTGGAGCACACCCAGAAAAGGAAGGCAGTGGAGGGGCAGATGGCGGGGGCTTCGGGGAAGAAGCCCAAGGGATCCGATGGTAGGTCGAAAGGCCAGTTTGGGCGGGACCGCTATGGAAAATGTGGTCTGTCACATGATGGAGCTTGCCGCACTGGGCCGGGGTTAGGCTGCTATAAGTGCGGCAAGGTTGGGCATTTCGGCAGGGATTTTACTGCCCCTACTCCAACGATACAGATGTCAGACCTGATTTTGCTTTCATTGCAATCAGAAGGGCCATACAGATGTAGCAGCGCTGGCTGTGGTGCCGATTCCAGCGACAGCACGGGTTGTGGATGACCGGAAGACTAAGTTGGAGGCTCCAGTGGTTCGGAGCCGAGCATTTCAGCTGACCGCCGAGGAGGCACGCGCTGCACCCGATGTGGTGATGGGTATGACTTCTTATTCTTATGCTTTTATATTATGTTGTTGTGATTTTAATATATCATGTGGTGATGGGTATGACTTGTATGCCTGATTGTATGCTTATATCTGTTGATTTCATGTTAGTAGTAGGGGTGAAATATTCCCCAGTTACTGGTTGAAAGATACCGATGCTGATTACTGGTTGAAAGATACCGATGATGGTTACCGGTTGAAAGATACCGATGATGGTTACCGGTTGAAAGATACCAATGAAGGTTACCGGTTGAAAGATACTGATGAATGTTACCGGTTGAAAGATACCGACAATATTGTGTGGTATGTGGTATGATGGGGGAACTCACTAAGCTTTGTGCTTACAGTTTTGGTTCTGGTTTCAGGTACCTCTTCGTCGAAGGGGAAAGAGCTTGCGGCGTAGCAGCGCATCACACACACTCACATGTTCCGCAGGAAGTTTTGGGACTGTACTCTGATTTTCAATATTTATAATGTTATGGCTTGAAATACAACATTATGATTTTTGTATTGGATGTTTTATTAACAATGTTTTGGTAAAAAGTTTGTTAAATACGTTAAACCAAAAACATGATATTTTTGGCCTTGAAAATTGGGTGATTACAGCTCGAGGCTTGGCATTTGTGAAATCATTGTAGGTACAAACCTTTGTAGGTCCTTGGTTCACCCCTTGGTTCGATCTTCTAGCTTCTTACCCATTACCACTACCGCTATTCCCCTTGTGAATATGTGCCAGTGTTGCGGTGACCACAACTGACACTGCTGCTTGGAACGCAACCTAGTTTACCTCTGGCGGAGGCAGTGGTGGTGGCGTCTTGTTGTTGTTCCTATGCGGGGATCTTCATGGCATCTTCTATCATGGAACGAAAAGATGATGAGTATTTAGTGCAATCTGGTTTCAAGATTCCTTGAATATAGAACAGTTTCAGTGATTTGGTGGTGCGTGTAAATGAATGCATACAATAACATGAAATAAGAATAATAGAACACATAGCAAATAACAACTTCACGATAAAATATATAAATGATTTGAGTAGTACAATCCTTTTAGTACATGAAAATTTGCCTTTATAAGGCATACAATACATAAAGGAAGTATAATCCAGAAATATAATGACTCCATGAGTAGGGTAATCACTTAATCATGAAGTCGGTAGTACATAAAGTAAAACATAAAAGGGATCATAACAGTAGTGATAGTAGATGAAGTCGATCCTGGTCGCGGTGAGAAAGGTCTGGTGGGGTAATCAAATGCCAAAATGTCGTGCCACAAGGTCAGCCAGCTCATTCGTTTCCTTCGTGATTTCGTCCCTCTCATGCTCTGCTTGCACTGCTCGGGCTTCTGTTGCTAAAAGTTGTTATCTGAGGGTGTCATCCTCCTCCTCCAAGGAGCATGTCCAATTGGTGGAATCCTCTGGTGCTGTGGGATGGTCATTTATCATCTCTGAAGAGTGTGGCTCGCGAAGGACTTCCTTAATGTCCCTACTTCTTCCATCTCATCGGATTTCTCATACTTGTAGTCTATCTCCACATACTCCTCGGGTCTTAAACTTGGATCTACACCTTGAATCATAACAGGTTCTCCTTCGATCAACCCATTGGCCACTAGGGCCTGATAGTAAAGGAAGCCCTATTGGAACTCTTCCATGATGACTGCACGGGAAACGGAGGGGTGAGAAGTGTGTAAGGAGTGTTTATAAATAGCATTCGAAAATGCTTCTATAGTATTTTAATTGTTTAGGTTTGGTTCCATAACTATTTGGATAACTAGATGATAATTTTTTGGTTTATTGACCATTACGATCACTCCCACACACATGTCGGTCGTACTTTGAATAAATGTAGTTGATCAGGCTACATTTACCCCCAATACGACTACATAACTGTTTGGGTTTAACCACCATGTTCAAATCCTCCAAAGACTTTTATTATCTCTTATTATGTTATTACCCTAAAATGTACACATAGGTATGGATTTTAATTATCTTGTTCAGAGTAGTTTAGTCCCAATATATTTATAGTTTCATATCTTGTATGACCAGATATGCCAGTTCACTACAAACACTGCTCTGATACCAATCTGTCACACCCCCGAACCAGAGAAACGTCGGAAACGGCTGGGGGTTGGGTGACTTCATTCTTCTAGTAACATCACAGTGTATATAATTGAAACAAAACATCATCATCATTACACATGCAATATTACAACTATCATTGTTTACATCAAGTATTGTAATTCAAATTACATGCCAAAATATCCAAAGTATGGTAATAACAAAACACAACAAAATTCCAAGTATTCTTGCTAATCAACCTGCTCAACGATTTCCTGAGAATACAAGTTAATTAAAAAAACATCAACACGTATAATGTTGGTGAGTTCATAAGTATGTTTGAGTAAATTGTTTTGTATTTCTTTGTAAACACCAGAAAATCCGATATTTTCTGAAAAATGGTTTGAAATGTTTGTGTCCGATCTTGTATTAATGCATGTGTGTTAATGTTAGAAAATGTATGAAGTGAATGATCCTAGACAACTCAATATTATCTGTTTGTAAAACGGTGTGGTCTTAACGCCCTAAGACTAAGTACCAATGCATGTATGTTATCGTGTTACCAACTGAAATTGTATTTCGTAAATTTTATAATGGAGTTAATTTCTCTAAGTGAGTCGTTATAACCATACTTGATAATGACTGATCCACCTGTCATGACTTTTTTCAGACGCTGACTTGTTTAAGGTAAGGTTTGACACCCTAGACTGGCCTAGTCTAACTGTAGCAAACAGCTCAGTTGTGGGGTGTCACCCTCGTATAGATCAACACAGAAACTCGCATCTCCCTCAAGGAGACTCTGGTTATAACTACAGGCAATGGTTGTACACTGGATAAGTGTCAAACGAAGTGTCTCACAAGATCCTTAACTGAATTTACACGAACATAAAATTTCACAGTGTATATTGTTTCCGTGTATCTTTTAAGTTTACGAAGCCAAACGAGTATGTATGTGAATTTATGAGGCCCAACAAACATGTAAAAGGATCCCTAAGGCCCACGAATCATGTAATGTATTTTCCAGACCCAATAAGCATGCAAAAGGACAACTAAGGCCCATAAGCATATAATGCATATTTCAGACCCAATAAGCATGCAAAAGGACAACTAAAGCCCATTAAGCATGTAATGTATATTCCAGACCCAATAAGCATGCAAAAGGACAACTAAGACCTACTAAGCATATAATGCATATTTTAGCCCCAATAAGCATGCAAAAGGACAACTAAGGTCCACTAAGCATGTAATGTATATTCCAGGCCCGATAAAAGTGAGTTTAACGTATTTGACTCGTTTGTTATTGTAATGTTCGTTCTTGTTCAATCGTTTTACAAAATGGCATAAAAGGGATACTTTTTGCAATATTGACATCTTTGGTCCAGTGGATTAAAATTTTACAACTTAGGCGTAATTTTGGTAAAAATGACACTTTAGGTCCCTTATGACTAAGAGTTTACATTTAAGGCTAGTTTCAAATAAAAAAAACATTTTTAACCAACTTTTGTCAAAAATATCATTTTCGGCCCAAGTGTATGATGTTTATTATTATTATTATTATTATTATTATTATTATTATTATTATTTAACATTTTCGTCCCAAAAGCATAGAATTTATCCTTTTTGGCCCAAGTTTGATAAAATAATCATTTTCAGCCCTTATAACCGAAAAATAACATTGTTGGCTCAGCTTTGTTTAAAATGACACTCAAGCCCATAAAAGTCTAAAAACTTACAAACTTAGCCCAAAAACCATGAAATCTCAATATGATGCCCATTTGTGAAAGTTTACACTTTTAGCCCTTCTAAAATCATAAATACCATAAAGATCCATATTTATTTAAATAAATCTTTTCAAAACCGTGAGTTATGTATAATAACTTCATTTTTTTGTCATTTTTGGCCCTATTATGCTAATTTTCTTATTTTTAAACAACCTTGTAATGTTTTAAACCTTTTCTTTTCAAAATAAGTTGTATCAAGTGTTATGTTCTACAAATATCTTCATATTTTAGCATATTTTCAAGTTTATGAAGTTTACAACACATAATTACCACATATATCATGAAAAACACACATAATCATGAATATACACATAGATCTACACAATAAAACTTGTATTCTACCCCAAAACATAGTAAAAACCAAAAATAGGGGGTATGAACTCACTTTCATTCGATGGGTTTTGTTTTGGGATGAAGAATGAGAGAGATTTCGGCCATAGCAAGCTCTTTGATGAGATCTTTGAATTCTAGGATGCTTTAAGGAGCATGAATCATAAAATGGGGTGTTAAGAGAAGTGAGTTTACTTATAAACATGTAGTTAAACATCTTGATGAGAAGTAACTTACCAAGAATGGATGGATTTTTTGAAGTATTCTTGGATTCCCACACTAACACTCACGAATTTGGAGAGTAAAATGGGAGAATTTCTTGAGAGTTCTAGAGAGGATTTCTAGTGGGTTGAGAATGGAAAAATGAAAGTGGTGATGGGGTTAGTGTGGCCGAGAGATAGAAGAAGAAGAAGAAAGAAGAGAGTGAAGTGGTTATTGCATGGAGGATTAGGGACTAATCCTAGATATATGTGGTGTAATTAGCTTAGAAATCCAACAAATAAGAGTGAGGTGTCAAAGTTTTGTTCAATTGTGTTATTTATTTATATATTTTTATAAGTATATATATACGAAAATGGAGAAAAGAGTAAAATAAAAGAATTGTTTGGGCTACTATTTAATATATTCGAAATTTATAGGGTCTAATATGGAAATTTTCGGCCCATTGGACCTGTATAAGGGTTTACGGCCCAAAAATGTTAAAGGAATTTGTTTACGGCCCAATAAAGCCCAAGAAACTAAGTGAGACATTTTAGGCCCAATATGGCCCAAAATGCTATCGTTTGAGGAATGTAGGTCCAATTAGATCCTAAATGGAGTTCCTTGGCCCAAAATATCTAAATTGAAAGTTTACTGGCTCATTAGGCCCAATAAGAGGATCCAAATTCATTATGACTTTGAATCGGGATATTAGGGTGATGAACCCACAGTTAAGTGCGTGAAATGACTTGAATTAAGTTTTGGACTTCAGGAGTGGGTGTTGGTTCAATGCCTGTTTCTGGAATGAGCATTATCCACTTAGATTACAAGTTACACAAAAAGTTGATTACATGAATATAGAAATTCCTAGCCAAAAATGCTACTTGTGACATTCTCCACCATGTCATTTAGGTTCTTGCACCCCGAAAAGCTCAAAACTCCCGGATATCATCCCTCAACATGGAATGATAACTCGTCTTCTTTATCTCCTCATTCGTAGCAGAATGCCGAACTGCGGTACCAATATTACCTTCTCCTGAAACTTGGTAGTGATCTCCTCCACTGTCTTAGTAGTCTGCTATAAATCCTGGAACTCTCTCACCAATTATTGAACCTCAATGGATGGTGCAAACTCCTGATTAAATCTCCTCACAAACTCCTCCCAATACATCTCAGTTACACCTGTTGATCCCACCTCGCGGGTAACCACTTCCTACCAGTCTCGTGCTCGATCCCTCAACATACATTATGCGAACCCAACCTTTGTTGCATTAGGGAAAAAGCTCGTGCATTGGGCATTCTCCGTGTCTTCCACCCAGCTTCGACTTGTGATGGGATCCCTGACCCCGAAGAACTCAGGCGCTCCACACACCTTAAAATCCCTAAACGATGGAGACCGGGCCCCAATTTGGTTTGCAACAATCTCATCTCGGAAAGACCTGATCCACTCCTTCATGATATTCATGATGCCCTCCTTGACGATACCAAAGATCACCGGGGTAGCATCAAGGATACCATGCAACCTCTCGTCAATGGGCTCCACACCAGAGCCTAAACCTAATCATGATCATGATCCTAATCCTGAACCCGAACCTTACATGATCATCACCATCCTCAACTGAAAAATATTATAAATAGCAATGATAAGGAATTCGAAAGGGACTTCTCCTCTTCGGACTCCTAAGAGCTATCAAGTTTGTCATTGATTTGGGTACATGACCTATACTTTCAGTAGTACGGGCCCACTACTGTTGGATTAGGTGTCTAAGCCCATAACAATATTTGGTATGTACTTGAATTTATAGTGGCATGGTCCTTTTGGGTTGCCGTCACATATGCAACTACACATGATGATTAATTGAGGAAGAGGAAGAATTTATTAATTGATTGATAAAATGGAATTAATGATTTATTTATATGTTATGGAAATAATATATTAATTAGCAATCATATTATTAATTAATATTTAATCAAAAATTAATTTGGAATTAATTTTGGGATTAAAGGAATTAATTAATAGTGTAGGGACTAAAAGTGGAATTGTTCCATAGTTAAGCAAAAGGATCCAGAACCTTCCTAGGGAAGGTTGGACGGTTTTTAATATGTATATGGAAGATTATTCTAAAGTTTTCTAGAATATCTTTGCATATATGGATAATCAAAGTAGGTGGATAATTACCACATTTGAGATTAGGGTTATCCATAGCATCCTTGGTGCAACATAAATAGAACTCTAGAGGCTTTGAATTCCGTCCACTATTTGAAGAATCTAGAACGAAAAATTACCTCCTTCTCTCTCATATCATTCTCTTGCATTGTGTGTTTGTGAGCCATTAGAGGTGTTACACTTGTGACACTAAGTTCTCAAGCTTGAAGATCTATAAGGGATTCATTGTTATTACAATATAACAATCAAGGTATGTAACCTAACCCTAGTTTTGTATGAATTTCCAAAATAGTATACCTCTCCTAGGGTTTCTCCTTTTATGTTTAGCTTTGCATGTTCAATAGTGAAAACCTAGATCCAAAGCATTAGGGTTGCATGTACACTTAGCAATTGTTGTTATGCTTAAAACCCATCAGAGGTATCAAAGCCTAAGATTAGTGTTCAATTGAATATGATGTAATTGTGAATTTTTCAAAGGAGAAGGGAACAAAATCATCATTCTGTTCGTCGAACTCGCCAGGTTCATCTTGGAACTCTACAAGTTGACATCAACTTAACGAGTGCATTGCCCAAACTCGATGAGTTGGACTGTCAGATCCAAAATTTTCGGCTTTGATAATTATCTCATGGATTGATTAAGATAATTACCTTAAATTCGTTTTAATTGTTTAAAATTTGATATTTTAATTAATAGTTTTGTATCCTTATCATGAATTCATGATTGGGTTAAAGTTTTTGATAAATATAAAATTAATTTGTTAATTTAATTATTAAAAATTTAACCTAGTATGTTTGAAAAGTTTTAAAAATACACTCTTCGTTTTATTGTCTAAAATTTAAATTAAAAATTTTAATTTTGGAAATTTTGAATTCAGAACCCTAGTATTTTAAAAGTTTAAAATACACCCTTATATATTGTCAAATTAAAAGCTAATATATATATATATATATATATATATATATATATATATATATATATATATATATATATATATATATATATATATATACACATATGTATAAGAAAAGTCAGTCTTACTGTTAGTAGGTCTCATTCACGAAGTCGATCTATAAGGGGAGTTGAAGGAGACAGCTTATAAAATGATCGTCATTGGGTATCCACTCTTACCCAACGCTCTCTTGACTAGTGGAGGGTCATTAGCTGAACGGGTTTGATAGGACACTTAATTCTCATTACTAAGTATAATGAAATATATAAAGTAACTAACTGTTTTCATAAAATTCTCAATCTTAGTTACTTTATGAAAATTGTGAATTTAATGCTAATCCATGAAATTGCACATTGCACTTTATAAAAGTCGCTAATGGAGCATGTGTGGTTAATCGACACACTAATATGGACTAATAAAGCTTATAAATTATTGTTAATTAATGGAGCGTGTGTGGTAAACTGACACGTTATTTAGATGATAAATGATATCGAGAGTACCAAGCTAATTTGCATGGTTATTCACACCGTGTTTGTGATCCTCGGTATCCCAGTCACAAATGGAAAGGCTATAATCGAGATTAAACATACCATTGAATAGTTTAATGAATCTTAAAAGATCTAGGAACTTCATTTAAAACTTAATTCACTTAAAATTTTGTTTTCTTGGTGGTGAAATTTTTAAATCATCATTTACATACCTTTAAATAATTTGCAATTAGATTACAACATCCCTCTTTTGAATTGTGAATTATTTAGTTGGGTCCCAGCCTTAGTATTTCATTTGGGTGTTATATTAAGGATTTTCTTATCTTATCAACTCTTATCCTTTTTTTCAGATATCAACTTCAAACAATGCTTTCGGCTCCTCCAACAACAACTCCAACCACTTTTCTCTCTTGAGCATCTGCTCGAAGGTCACCTTTGATGGTTCTAACTTTAACGATTGGATCCACAACATCAGAATGACCTTGAGGTTCGAGTACAAGGAATATGTTCTCAAAAAGGAGCTGAACAAGATTGATGAAACTAAATCTACTCCCGATGAAATTGTTGAATATAGGAGACACTGCAATGATGCTACCAAGGTCTCATGCATCATGGTGGCTACTATGACTCCCGAGCTGCAAAGGTTCTATGAAGGCTATTGGCCTTATGAGATGTGCAGGGACTTGATGGAGAAGTACCATCAATGAGCCTGTCAAGAAAGGTATGAAATAGTCAAGTCACTCATAACTAGCAAGATGAAGGATGGAGAGTCCATCACAACCCACTTGCAACGCATGCAACATTATGTGGATTGTCTGTTGAAGCTCAATGTTAACTTTGATGAGGAATTCGCTATTGACATAGTCTTGCACTCATTTCCTAGCTGTTATGATCACTTTTTTATGACTTATCATTTGAAAACAGGAGAAACCACATTGAGTCAACTCCAAAGCTTGCTAAAAACTACTGAAAGTGGAATGAAGAGAAATAGTTTTGCCTCCACTCCTACAGATGTTGATCTCGTATTGACCATAGGGCAAGGGAAATGGAAGAAGAGGAAAGCTCCCTCGAAACAGAACTAGAAGGGAAAGTCCCATGACGGGTCATCGAGTAATGGCCCTATGGGAAAACTAGTTTTGAAGCCCCCCTACCTCAGATCTGAATGAGGCTACTTGCTTTTACTGCCATGACTAAGGGAATTGGAAGAGAAGATTCCCCAAGTACTTGCAAGACATAAAGGATGGCAAGGTTAAGCCAACCTCCATATGTATTTACACCATTCTATCTAAAAACCCATCGCATTCGAAATCTTGGGTTCTTGATACCGGGTGTGCTTTTCACATTTGCTCTGACTTGCAAGGACTAAGAAGTAAGATGTGGAGCATGGGAAGATGAACCTAATTGTGGGATATAAGAGATCATCGCCTGTTACCATGATTGGCGTTTATTCTTTAAAGATCAAAAAACATGATTTTCTCTACAAGTATCCACCGTCAAAATCAAGGCATTTGGAATGTTAGTTCCATCTTGTATTCTTGGGTGTCTTAATCCTTTAAGTTCTTAACTCAAATTAGCACTAAAGGAGACAACTCAGGAGGTATTATAATCTCCAAACTAACTTCAAAAGAGAAAGAGAGGTGGAGAGTAGAAGAGAGTGTTGGCCATACGGAATAATGGAGAGAATTCACTAGAAAAAGTAGCTTCAAACTCATGCAAGACCCCTCTTTAAATACCCACGCAAAAGAGAAAGCAACACCATATAATAATATAAAGTATTTACTAGCTTTTAGAAGAATGGGGAACATGGTAGGAAGGTCGACAAGCAATCTCTCATGCTTGTCCAAACTCTCGTCCAAAGAGTGAAAGAAAGAGTCAAAACTTGTCTCCTAACTTCAACTTTCTACAAAAGAATTAGTTTAACTTTTATAAACTCAGAGTTTATCAAATATAAACTTTATATTTAGCTAAAATCCAAAAGGATTCAACTAATCAAAAAAGTTGTGCATGAATTACTAATTCATATCATATGAAATAAAAACTAGTTATACTCTCTAATAATTATTATTTTCATAAATCAGTTATTATTCCCAAATTAAAATACAAGAATCTATACTATTTATTAATAATGATATTAATAATAAATATACAAAATGTGTCAACTTGATAAAGGTGTGACCCTATAGGATGATATATTATTAGCAATATCACTCCATAATGATTCTTGGGCATATAGATTCAACAATCTCCCACTTGCACAAGATTCATTATATACTAACATAGACAATAGTTGATGTCTAGCAACGGGCTACTACCCTAACAACATATGAAGGGTGCCATCTCATCAACAACCGATTCCAGGAGTCTAAACTACAATTGTTACTAAAGGCGTGGTATCAATTATTCGTTTGTCTCAAACATCATGTTGAATATGAGCTATGGATCGCGATCAATCTCATTTAGTGTTCAACTTTTAGTAAGGCATTAGATGTCTAACTCTCAACGAATAAATGGGAAAAATCTCATCTTGATTACATACGCCCATCAATTAAGTTCATTTCATACCCAACGATGTCCCTTATAAATTCCTTTTATGAAACATCATTAAACCATGTCAAAGCACAATAATCCCTACACTTCAAGTCCTAAATATGTATCTTATAGTCATAATGATCTATACATTAAGCAACTATGATTGTGGTTCTCCAAACCACAATGTACTCTAACTCCGATGTGTAGCTATAATTAAAATCTACATGGAAAGACTATCCATGTAACTTTCTCTTCAGTCATAATGAGGACATGTCCAATTGTGATTAAGAATCATCTCAATCTATTTGGAATTTTAGCACATGTGTAACAAATTTAAACATAGCTTTCTTTCAAATACTCTATAGATTAGGAATATTTCTCTAGTTCACACAAGTACTTTAGAATGCTCCTATAAGTCACCAATGACTTGTTCTCAGATTATAATGGTATCATTTGACATGCTCTAAACATACGACCTATCTGGCCTTTATGCATAATCATGACATATATGATTAATCCAATTGCAACATCATATGGAATACAATCATATCAACTAGTTCAAAAAACATTTGCACTAGGATTTTTCTCAAAATTGTGTCATGTGGTATTTGAAAAGACAAACTCTCTTAGAGTCTTTTATCTTAAGCTCTTTAAGATCCTTGACAATTAATGCAATTTTACTTAATCATTTAAGTTGCCATGATCTATCTATATATATATTTTTTCTAAGAATTAGTATGTCGACTACATATAAGACTAGAAATGTTACTGTGCTCCCACTAGCTTTATACAATACACAAGATTCATCTTTATTTATAATTAAACCATAATATGTAATTATCTTATAAGAGATAAGATTCTTACTTTGAGATGTTAGCTTAAATCTAGAAAGATTTTCATTCATGTATGTCTTGTCCTTTGAAAATTCACTTACTCTTTATATTCGTAATATATCGATCAACATTAATTAAGCTCGTACTTGATAATCATACATGAATGCATTTCTATGTATTTTATTAGTTTCTGATCAACCATTGAGCAGATTCAATAACAATTGAATAACTTGCAAGTTCCAAACTATGATGCATTTCATTTGTGGATCTTTAGCTCTTAAAGTTCCATATCGCTCCACTTAAAAAATAACTTTCTAATTACTTGTCTACTTGAATAAAAATTAGTGAGGTGTTAGAAATATCATTCTAAACAATCATTTAGGATAATCTATGTAAATACAGTTAGTAGATGTTAGAGTGGTTAAGCTTGTTGTCTAACATAAACTCTATAATTCCATACCTTTTAGATAAAGATTATATCATTATTCTAATGAAGTATTTGTTGGATAAGGTGTCTAAGTCCATAACTTATTTGGTACATACTTGACCCGACCCGGCATGGTCCATTTGGGTTGCATTTCATCCAAACGATTTATGGATAATTTTATGAGAATTGTATACTTACGATTTATTAATATATTATAAGTTATAATATATTAATATGAAGTCATGTTATTTAATTAGTTTTAGTCTTAAATTAATTATGAATTAATTTAGAGATTAAAAAGAAGACTGATTAAATTATGGGCTATTATATTTTATATAGTATGGGCTAATACTCATTTGTTAATGGGCTAAGCTAATATGGAAGTCCATGGATGGTCCATGGAGCTTTGAACCCATGGATCCTTGGAAAGGAAAAGGCATGGGTTATTAGGGTTTCACTCTAACCATGCACACTATATAAAAAAGCATATGATGCAAGAAATGAGACTCTAGTTGTGTGAGACTTAGTGGTGGCCGATTCCACAAGAAAGTATACTACTCTCTCAAAGTTTCCAAACGTTTGTGGTTATTTGTGATTCCATTTGACACATTCACACTATTGGTGCTTGGCTCTCAAACTCCAAACAATCAACCATCATCAAAAGGTATGTATTTCTACTAGTAGTTTTATGATTCATAATCCTTATGCTATGCTAGTTAGAAAGAAACCTTGGAAATTATTATTTGCATGTATTTTAGAAGAAAACATAGGTCCAAGGTTTATTAGGGTTGCATGCACACTTAGGAAATGTTAGATTGCTCAAAACCCCAACAGTGGTATCAGAGCCTAGGCTTGTTTTCTTGAATACTTGATGCAGATTGCTGAAAATCGAAGTTTATGTGCTGTCTGCACAGCAGACTCGCCGAGTCCAAGACAAAATTCATCCAACTCGGCGAGTTGGTTCATGCACTCGACGAGGGTGGACCCCCAGACAGCATATCTTCGAGTTTTAGTGTTGGAATTGGTCTAGAATCATTATCTAAAACTGTTTTGGACTCATAAAACTTGTTTTTGATGTGGTAATGATGATGATGGACCAATTTCAAAGTTATAATCAAAATTTCAAGTTTATATGTGTTCATATGATTCTTGAAATTGTTGATGTGGATGTTCATGTTCATATTAGTTTTGTTAGATCATAGGAATTATTTGCAAATTGTTTGTTAGTTAATTCTTGATCTTAATGTGTTTTAATGGAATTCATAATTTGTCCTCAAGTTATGGAATTCCAGAAGTTTTTTTCCTTTTAAATGTTTTTAAGAAGTCATAAGTTGCACTTTTGAATAGTTTTTCTAATAAATGCTTTTATGGACTTCATAACTTGTCCTCAAGTTATGGATTTCCAAGAGACTCTTCATTAAAAGTTATAAACACTTAATTAAAACTCATAAGTTATGAATATCCAAAAGTTTATGAATTGTTCAAAACTTGGCCTCAAGTTTTGGAATTTGTAAAGTCTCACACAAACTTTAATTCCATACCCTACAAGTTTTAAAAGTTAAAATTCTACCCTTATACCATTATAAGATTAATGGTTAATTATTATATATATGTATAAGAACAAGTCGTTTTACCGTTAGTAGGCCTCATTCATGAAGCCGGTCTATAAGGTGGGTATAAGGTTGTTGCCTATAAAATGGCAACTTAATGGGTGTCCACTCTCACCCACCGCTTGTTTGATCGGTGGAGGGTCGTTAGCCGAACTGGTAGGACAATGACTTTAAATTCTCATTAAAAGTATAATGATTATTATAATGTAACTAAATATTTTTTATTTAATTCCCAATCTTAGTTACTTTAGGAAAAATGTGAATTTGGTGCTAGCCCATGGAATTCACACTTTGTACCTTACCAAGTCGTTGGTGGAGCGTGTGTGGTTAACCGACACACTAACTTAGACTAGTAAGGATCACGAAGGGTGACTTAATGTTTGTCATAGATCAATGGAGCGTGTGTGGTTAACCGGCACATTGATTAAGTGATAATATTAAGAGTACCAAGTGAATTGGTATGGTTATTCACACCTTGTTTTGTGATCCTCGGCATCCCAGTCACAAAATTTGAAAGGGCACACTCGAGATTGAAACATGCCATTGAAAAGTTCAATGAATCTCAAAAGATCTAGGAATTTCAAATCCAATTAAAACCTAATAAATTATTTCGTTTTTCATGGTGGAAATTGGCGAATCGTCATTCGCCTACCTTCAAATATTTTATAGCTTGGATTAAGGCATCCCTCTTCCAAATTATAAAATATTGTGTTGGGTCCTAGCCTTAATATTTCATATTGGGTGTTATATTAAGGACTTTGAATCAACTAACTCTATTTTCTCCCATTATAGATGTCTGGTTCAGACAACTATGATCTTCCCAAATCTCTTGAAGATGGTGTCCCTCAACATCATGCTTCACTTCCTCCACCTCCTCCAATTATTCTACCTCACCCACAAGTTCTTGAAAAGTTTAAAGTCACTCAATCCCTATTGGCAAACATAGTCTATGTGTGCTCACATCTTGGAGATAAAGTCATATATTGACAAGCCGGGAGAGTTGGGTGACAAAGTCTCGTGAAAGTTGGATGTTCAATCACTTTCTTAGTAACATAGTGAGTCTCTTTGGGACTACTATGAGGCAGACTATGACATGACCCTTAATGTTGTTATCTATTTGCTTGGTGTTGTGGAATCAGCAATGATTTGGAACACCAGTAAAGCATATTTGATTAGAAGATCAACTTCCCAAACCTTAAATGGACATTGGCAATGGTAGCATTGGATATCTAGAAAAGCATTTCTCTTCCCAATGGAAAGGGATCGGCCATAGTCAACTCGATTGACCAAATGGTAAAGAGAAAGGCTAAGTCTAAGATATTCTCATGTTCCATTACCAAAGGGTCTATATGTTTTATTGCCAAAGGGAGGGACACTGATTGCGAAGCTGCCATATTTACCTGAAAGATCATGAGATTGATCAAGTCAAAAAGTTTGACTCTACTTCAGGTAAAGTCCACTGACTAACTCTATTAAGTTTCTATTTGGAGATTCTTATTACATAATGTGAATGGGTCACATGTTGATGTTTTTTAAGAATCAAAGAAAAGATAGGAAGATTAAAGTAAGTATATGTTGATTCTGATTGCAAAGGTGGTTTTCGATCGCATGGTTCGGTAATCAGAATTTTGAGTTGTTGCTTAAGAGTTATAATATATTGCTTATGAATAGATAACAACAAGGTTTTTATGTGGATTGTAAGGATAAGTTTTTTCGCAAAGTTTTAAAATAAAAGAAAAAAAGGGCTTTAATTTTATTTATTTTAAAAAATATCCTTACAATGGCATCTGTGGAAAATTGTTGTTTATATGTTTCCAGTAATAGCAATATTGGAAAGTGGATTTGATTCTTTCATTTGTGGTAGTGTCTGAATTTACCAAATGAAGAAAGTTTTTCATCACCCAAGTTTCAATTGGACAGAAACTTGGAATCATACAAGTTGTATTGTATGATGAATGAGAATTTTCATCTTTAAAAATTAAGACTAATTCTTTGATCACATGTATATGTGAGTCAATTGAAGGAATAAGGAATTAGGTACACTGGGTGTGCGCTGGTCAAGGTCCACTACAAAGATTGATTTGTCATGATTTACTAAAGATTAGTAAATATGATTATACTTATAAGGTTAAGTATAATTCTGTAACATTGGAAAGGTTACAATATATGACAAAACAAATGAGAAGAATCAAATTAGGCAGAAAGATAAAAGTTTCTCAAATCTGAAAGGATGGGAGAGTACTTTAGTATCGTATTTCATGATCATCTTAATGATTATGAAACCATATCACAAATTCATACTCTAAGGACATCGTAGTGCATTGTTATGGCTAAGAAGAGAGGTCATGAATTGTTGGATTGGTTAAAATCAAGAAGATGAGTCATACTTCATTCCAAAACAATTCTTAAAGTCATACTCCAAGATTGTAACCTTGAGTGACATAAAGGAAGATTTATTAACACTAGTCAAATGTAAGATTAAAATGTTTTCTACTCTTGTACATTTGAGATTGGTAAGTTGTGATGTATTGGATGAGACAAAGACCAACTAAGACCAATTGTGTGAAGTATTAGTCTTGATAAGAATCCGCACTATCCCTTGAATATTTGTTTTGTCAAGGAATGGTTCTTGACTGGGGAAACTTATATGTCAAGGGGACAGTGGAAGCCTTAAAGATCCTGAAAGAGTTTCAAGATTTAATCAAGAGTAAAACCTGTAATTTATCACTAGCACATGACTTAAGGTTTGCAACCTATCATGTTGACATAATTCTTATTTCTGTACCTACTTTAAATAAGTTGAATTTGCATGTGAGTTATCAGAGTTCAACTTGGAAGCATTGGTGGCCCTTGTGCTACCAAGGTGACAAGAAACTAAGATTGAACAAGTTTAATCCATGTACGGCTGAATTTATCACTAACCTTATCTTGTGATTATGGTTTTGACAAATTCACATGGATAGGAACTCATACACTATAAAATCTAAGTGTCATAAGGTTTCTCTCCGATTCATGAAAATGATGGTGAGGAAACGCTTTCATTAAGTAGATTTTACGTAGATATCAATTGTGTTATTTGCATTTTCAAAAGTCGTTAGTGGAGCGTGTGTGGTTAACCGGCACACTAACATGGACTTGTGAGAAATGGAAAAGGTCTAAGAAATTGAGACTATGATTACGGTATCCCTTTTCATAGTTCTGAAGATTGTTTAGACACACATGTGAGCTATCTAAGAACAGGTGTATGAATCTAAATTTTAGAAATCCAACCGATTTCTGAATACATGTCAAAGCTAGTGGGAGCATAAGTGTTATGCTAATAATCATCATGCTAGTGGGAGCATGATAATTGTGATTACTATTATTGCAAGCTAGCAATGTTAATTATAGAAAAACAAAAGTTTCAATTCATGAAGTTTCAGGGGTTGAAAAGTTGTTTTGCTATAATTAAGGGAGAGGAAATTATACTTCATTTCAATTCTAAAGCTTAGATTGACAGTTTAATCATCTTTAGTCAAGAATATATATATATATATATATATATATATATATATATATATATATATATATATATATATATATATATATATATATATATATACTAGCCGTTTACCCGCGCTAAGCGTCGGGCGGCAAAAGGTTTCTTCCGGAAGAGGGTGTATCATATGATGTATTTTCGTATATTATTAATTATCAAAAGTCATACCAAAAATATTTTAAATCATAACATAAATAGTAAATGTCAAAAATCATACCAAAAATATTTTAAATCATACCATAAATAATAACTATCAAAAGTCATACCAAAAATACTTTAAATCATACCATAAAATACTAACCGTCAAAAATCATACCAAAATTAATCATATTATTATCATATTTTCATTAAAATAATATCATACTAAAAATAATATATATATATATATATATATATATATATATATATATATATATATACTCGGTTCCATTCCATTCTTCCGATTCCATCAAACCAAACAAAACAAAATGATTCTAAATGTAAAAAAATAACTCGATAATAAATGAAATAAAAAAAGATATTACCAGGACTTCAAAACTAAGTTTATTAAATAAATAAACAAGAAGGGTATAAATAGCAAAGGAGAAAAGTAAGCTACCCTTCTTTTTGGCCAAAGCCTGAACCAGGGACAGTAGAAATGCCAGTGGCTTCCAAGAGCTTGAGGCAATAGAAAACATCAAGAACTTTTCCAGCACTTTATGCAGCTTCAATTGCGTTTGGGGGTAGTTTTATTTGTGGGAATGAATACATGGGGCTTGATTTCAAATTTAAATAAATAAGAAAGCATTAATATCAAGAAATATGAGGTTAGAGAACAGTTTTATCGGAAAATGGCTAACCTTCTGTGAAATTACAAAAAACATTTTTGAAACTGTTGAATCCATCTGTCATTATGTGTGCTCTCTTCCATAGTGATTCAAGGATACCCTTGCTGCATTTGTTTACCAAGAGAATTGTCTAAAATAGCCCTCCATAACAACAATACTTTGCAAACAAGTAATTTTATCTTTAAACTACTCAAATCATCTAATTATTATACCCTTCAGTGATGACAAAATAAGTGAAATGTTTATAAATCAACAGTTTGTGAATGATGAAAATTTGAAAATGGACAATTAGGTCATTTTACCTATCTCTAAGAAACTGCTCATACGAGATATCACTTCTGAGTGTAAGTTCGTGAGCTGAAGTACTAACTTCCAACATCCAGGTAATAGTGTTATATCCATCTTTTATCTTACTTACGCCATCAACAACCTGTTTTATCAAAACATTCACTAAAGTGATAATGATAATATCTCTTAATATTATCTAGATTTGGGACGATTTTACATATATAATTAATATACACATATAAACCTGCAATACGAATTGAAGAACATTCACATTTGTCACCATCTTCTGTCTTTTTCTTCTTCCTCTTTGTATTCCATTGGCTTCAACATATCAGGTACTTTTTTTCTATATTTCTTTCTGTTTCATTTTCATCTGTTGCTCTGTGTATTAGAATGTGTATGGTTATAACTGAAAACAATTATCCTGCCACAGGGAAATACCAAGGGCAAGGGCAGTTTTTACTTTACAAGAATGTCCAGCAAACAAAGGGCCCTTCCACCCATCTTTATTTGGCGGGTCATATCAATTACAAGGCCACCAGCATTTGTTGCTGCTACTTGACCAATGAATCCTACCGCCAAAGGGATTGTTTTTCCAGTAGCCTACACAAGTACATCTGTTTTAGGCATAGTGTAACAAATGGAAATTTTGACTTTGTCCTACATTTCTGATTTTAAAACAAGACATGACTTAATAATTACAAATTCTTTAGATGTTAATAAAATTATTTTCTTTTGCAAATACAGAGTTTTTATAAGATATAAATACTACTTTACAATACTACATTTAAAAAAAAATAAGTTATCTTGATTTTCAGTTTTACTTAGTTGACCATGTATAATAAGGTTATAAGGTATAATCAAAATGTACACAAATCGAAATACTATCTGTATAAAATTGTTAATATATATATATATATATATATATATATATATATATATATATATATATATATATATATTAAATAGAGTTTTGATAAGATAATAAAAATAACTCTAATTTTACACAAAAATCAATGTAAATTTTTTGGGGGTTAGGAGTAGTAATTTACACAGATGACGGATTGTTGGAATTCATTTTCATGACTTTATGAAAGGAAAGTAGAATTCCTTTCTGGGTTATTTTTTAAGTTCCAACATAATTCAATTCCATTCTCAATTTGCATATTATTTACGGATAATTTAGATACTTGACAGACTATTAAGGGTAATTTAGTAATTTACCTTGAAGAGCAGCTTGTAAGCCTCTAATAAGAGATTTGAAGTTCGTCCAAATCCATTCAATTGTGATACTTTAAAATATAAGTTTTACCACTTTTACATATATGACCCCTGTGTTGTCTTATTTTTACTATGCCCAGTCCAAAATTGTAACTTTTCCATGAAACGTTGAAATAAAGAGCAAAAGTGAAAAAGGTTTTGAGTTCAGACTAAACATGGTAAAAGGAAGGAAGTACAGGGACCATTTTTTTTTAATTTTACTACATAAATTGCAAATAAGTAAGGATAACTCTTAAGATCTTTAAGCTTCCATATAGATCAGTTATACTAATATATGTTCTTATAAAACATATAAAATTAACAAGTGTAAATGACATAAATTATCTGGAAGATGATGACATATAGAAGAAGATTGAAAGGGATGATGCATATATACCTGCCAATCCAATATATCAAAAATAATGTTATCTGCATGCTCATAAGCTGACTAGAGTTGCTCTAATTCTTGGGGAGAAGATATTTCAGAAATTGTGGCAACCAATTTAGCCTTGTTGTCAAAAAGACTCTTGTCTTCAATGAAGATGGGATTTATCAATGATATTGTTGCGTGTAGCAACAATAAAATCAGGATGGATGAAAATCGTTTCTTGGATTTCACCACATTCATATGTTCATAACTTCTCACAGTATGTGATTTGTGGGAAATGTCAATGTAGGTGTGGAAAAGGAATGGGAAGATTTAGAACATGACATAAAGGGTTAGCAATCAGTAACTCATGGTGAATCCTATAAGAGCTTCTATAGAAATTAAGCTAAAATGGATAATGCGTTGCTAGCATATATGATCTAACCTACGCTGAAAGCTGTTTAGGGGCATCTGATTAAGCTTTTGAGAGGAAAATCCATATAAAAACAAATTGATCCATATTTCCCAACCATTGCAATCTTCACCTGCAGTTGCACACCAACACGAAAAGGGACAGGATATTAAGTAACTGAAATGCAGTAGTAAGTAGTAAAGGAGGAAAATGATACTAACAGAATTGGTGAGGTTGTCACAAGTTTCTGCCCTGTTAGTCCACTCTTGTAAATTTGGAGGTCTTGCTACACTGAAACAGAGAGAGAGAAAGAGAGAGAGAGAGAGAGAGAGAGAGAGAGAGAATAAATATTATCACATTCCTTCTACACATACTACTGACAATAAATATGTGCTCACCGCAGTAGTGCTAGCTGTTTCAGGATTGCCTCATGAGCATTTTGGTCATGGGAAAATTTAGAGATGATGAGAAATATATCTATCTCAATTATCAAAGGAATACAAACATCCACGCACCCGAAGTAAAAGAGGAACATGACAAATGTTTGGAACATCATGTATATTAAGAATGTGGCAGCCTGTTTGTTGACAAAATCAATCAATCAATCAGAAATGAACAACACAAAGCCAAGGACAGCCTATTAACCAGAAACTTACAGGTACATGACAAAATTGTGGGAGTTTCTGCTTTGTGTTTTCCAACAATGGCTGCAAGGTAAACCGATACTTTGATTGCTTAAGTCTTAACTCTTAACCACAACACACCCATTCATAAATCATACCTGAGCTGAACGACATGCTAAAAAGTGAGGGGTCAGGCCTAAAGCTCGCAGTTCCTGGACACTGTGATGTGTAGGCTTATTATTCTGAAGAAAAAAACAATCAGAGTGATTCAGTAGATAATTTAGAAAAACAAAAATGTATTTCTCCAAAAATAGAATAAGCTACTTGATAAATGTTAGTCAAGAAAATTCCAAAAAATAATTTAGAAAAAGAAAGAGCACATGGATTCAGTAGAAGCTCCAGAGACAAATTTCACCAGCTTCTTCATCGGAGGGATCAAACCAAGACTCGCTGTTCATACATCATTGTACCTTGGTGAATCAAAGACGTTGCACCATGGTGCAACCATCGACATCAAGTGGATCGTTTTCAAAAGACAATTTCTGGCTTTTCTCATTAGATGAAGTTATTGATTCAGATGGTGAAACCGGTGATAATGGTGATGAATAAGATGGAGATGGACCGGTACTGGTGGCAGCCGCCGCTAGATTTGCAGTTGGGCCCTTAACGCATAAAAGGGCTGCATCATAGGCTCTTGCTGCTGCTTCAGGAGTTGAGTAAGATCCTAACCATATTCTTGATTTCTGATTTGGTGCTCTTAACTCAGAAACCCATGAACCCCAACTCCTCATTCGCACTCCTTTGTATCTCCCTCTGGTAATCAATGGTGATGGTGATAGTAGAGAAGTAACATAAACCGACTCTTAATAGCTACAAGACTATAGGAGGGTGGTGGTAATGGAAGCCGAGGAGAACAATCGAAATCGCAGGCTCTAAGATAGAGAGACGAAGGTCGAAGAGAAGTCCTCAGTCGCAGCTAGAAGAGTTTGGAAGAAGCTTTTGGAAGAAACGATTGTTGGAAGAAATGATGGCTGATAGTGTCTAAAGGGTATTAGGGTTTTCCACGAGAAGCTTTGACCGTACGTTATGATGATACGTGCATGTATACGTATACGCTTAATAGATTGTACATGGTGTTATAAAATGTATACCTCTTAATTTTCAAGATATGGGCAATATGTTTAATAATATAGTTAATATATATATATATATATATATATATATATATATATATATATATATATATATATATATATATATATATATGAATTTTGTGTTGGAATGGTTCAACTTGAAGAAATTCTATATATATTGCGTTTTCAAAATTCGATTATGATTACGGCATCCCTCTTCATAGTTAAATTTTGAAAACATGGTAAATAAACAATATTGTAGCAAAAATTGGTCTACTATCATGTCTTTATGTCAAACATCATGAATCGTTTCCCATATGCTTCGGATATAGGATTGATTGCATGTGCTATAATATTCATCTTTTCTAAATTTTCCAAATATTTAAGGCATTGAGAAGGGAAAAGTCTAGAACTGGATATGACTAAAGTGATTAAGCAATTGTCGAGGACAAATCTGAGGTTCGCCAAAGATTGGTTGCTCGGGGAAAGTTGGAAGTATGATGTAAGTTGTCGGAAAGGACCGTATTGACATGTTCTGAAAAGAAGTAACTCTTGTTCGGAAGTGATAGTCAAAATCGGACTATAGAAATGTCTCCATAGGTGGAAGTTATTCAATCTATGTAGGATTAGTAAACCTTAATGCAAGAAGGATGTTCAAAGCAATGTACTTTGAATATGAGACTTCCGTTCCATAGAAGTTGACCTTCTTTGGAATACTCTGTAATGACTGGTGACAAGGTTTTGGTGACTTTGTGAATAATCATTACAAGAGGAACATTGCATAAAAGTTTAAAATCTAACATATTTTTTTGGTAAATGATAGGAATCAGACATTCTCACATTTACAATAAGGATTTGGGATTGTGAAATGAGTATCATTGGAATCATGTTTAATTGATCTACATCACAATGTAAGGATCCTAGACAAACATAGTGTGCATACTTGGAGTATGGCATAACTATTGTTTAGAAAAACAAAGTGTACATGCTAGGAGCATGGGACGACTGTTGTTTTTTATTCAAGTCTTAAGTTGATTGTTTGAAACATTATACAATGAATAATTTGTAATCAATATGGTGATAAATAAAAGGTGGTTCTATTTATATTCAAAAGGGTTTTGAGACCATATTAGATTCGATTATTATTGTGTTTCACTTTGCATGTTTTGACTTCCAAAATAGCTAGGTTATTCCTTCCGAATGACTAAGTTATTTAAACACTCCACGGTCGTTCATATGTTGGAAGTAGGTATGAATCAAGACTGTCATGAATCGAGTTTGTAGATGGCTAAATGGGTTTAGTCATAGCAATGGTTGCTACAACATTCATGAGTGCTCATAAGTTATGAGTATTGGACTAAATCCACGCTCACTTGTATCACTTCATGGAATTTATCTCGAATGATCGTGAGACGGTAATATCATATAAATCTTCAAACCTAGAGATATGAGTTGTTACCTATGAGTTGGTTGTGCATTTATTGCACGTAAACACATAAGTAACTTGATGTTATAAAATGTGCCTTTGTTTACAATTCAACAAGTAGTAGAACAAGCATATGATTCGAAGTTTATATGTTCCTTCTAGAAATAGAAGCGATATTTGGGCCCCTCGATGATTTTGTTGTGACCTATGTACCGGCCGGTCAGAACTAAATTGATGTGTTCGATTAAGTTCTTTGTCAAACAAATCGAAAATCGGGAAATAAACTGTTGGACAATATGTACGACGTTGTTCCATGTATTTGTCCGACTAATATCATGAGAACAGTGGATTACATGATCACTTATCTAAAATGGCGCTTCATAGTTCAACAGAGTTTTCGAGAGCTACGATTGCTGGTTGGTTCCTGAAGTAACATACGCAAATATAGTTATTAGACTTATCCAAGTGGGAGTCTGTTCGATAAGGTGTCTAAGTCCATAACTTATTTGGTACATACTTGACCCAACCCGACATGGTCAATTTGGGTTGAATTTCATCCAAACGATTTATGGATGATTTTATGAGAATTGTATACTTATGATTTATTAATATATTATAAGTTATAATATATTAATATGAAGTCATGTTATTTAATTAGTTTTAGTCTTAAATTAATTATGAATTAATTTAGAGATTAAAAAAGAAGACTGATTAAATTATGGGCTATTATATTTTATATAGTGTGGGCTAATACTCATTTGTTAATGGGCTAAGCTAATATGGAAGTCCATGGATGGTCGATGGAGCTTTTAACCCATGGATCCTTGGAAAGGAAAAGGCATGGGTTATTAGGGTTTCACCCTAACCATGCACACTATATAAAGAAGCATATGATGCAAGAAATGAGAATCTAGTTGTGTGAGGCTTAGTGGTAGCCGATTCCACAAGAAAGTATACTACCCTCTCAAAGTTTCCAAAAGTTTGTGGTGATTTGTGATTCCATTTGAGACATTCACACTATTGGTGCTTGGCTCTCAAACTCAAAACAATCAACCATCATCAAAAGGTATGTATTTCTACTAGTAGTTTTATGATTCATAAACCTTATGCTATGCTAGTTAGAAAGAAACCTTGGAAATTATTATTTGCATCTATTTTAGAAGAAAACATAGATCCAACGTTTATTAGGGTTGCATGCACACTTACGAAGTGTTAGATTGCTCAAAACCCAACAGTATTCAATATAATTGTTTGGTTGGATATATATATATATATATATATATATATATATATATATATATATTCAATATATATTTGTTGCAGTGAACATAATTCCAAAAATTTATGAAGTAAACAGTTTTTTTAAGCATCATATAATAGACTACAAGGTCTATGCTATACTATTCAAAAACTTGTACTATTGGCATTCAACCAGTGGCTAGGTGACCCTATCCCACTAGAGAATTCGAAGGCTACCTCGAACATCAAAAGATACATCCAAGCTACTACGTGATCTTATGCCACTAGATCCGTACTAATGATAAGTGAGTGTTTTTGACGAAATGAGTTGTGAATCTATTCCACAACTATGTTCCAAGAAGACTTGGTTTTCACAAACTCATTTTATTTATCACAACAAAAGGTTAATGATAGTCTCAGTAAGTTGTATTTCAATCTTCACTATGAAACAATTTGAGCTAATGAAAAGTTTCAGCAATAACAAATAAAAGTTGTTAGTGACATTGATTAAGTATCTATCACCAAATCTATTCATGGATTGAAAAATATTACATACATCACTTAAATATAACTCTTTGTCAAACCTTTTATTCATTAACTACTAATAGATAAAGACACTTGTGAATCATCTTCCCATATAAATAGTGTAACACCTAAATTTTTAAATAATTTTTCACATTTATAAAAATACATTTTCATTCATAACTGTCTTAAAAACATCATTGTATCACATAATCAATTCATAACATCACATCCCAAGATCAAAATGGGTAAAAGCTCCATGAGTGTGTACTGATCAAACCGACACCTTCCCGCGATCCTCACTGGTACCTGAAACACATAACATGACACAGTAAGCATAATTACTTAGTGAGTTTTCCCCAAAATACCACATGCAATAGATATTAGCCACTCGAGGCTATAACTCTGTTTGAACCTCTGGTTAATGTGTCTCAGTGGGACCTTCTGGTCCCATAACTCTGGTGTGCCCTCTGGCCCTAACTCTATGGGCCTTACAGTCCAAACTCTGTAAAATGCATAGCATAAAACACATAGAAATATCATCATGCAAAAACATATAAATACTCTATCAAATAACTCTAATTATCACTCTAGGTAAGGTATAGTGAGAAGACTCACCTCGAGTAACTCAGTAAATCTTAAACTCTAAAAAATACGATCTAGCCTCCGCATAATCATATGAAATAAATACTCCAATCAATACATCCCTCAAGGCTAGACTATTCCCTCCTTTAGTACTCTCAGAAGGGTAAAAGACCATTTTACCCCTCTTATGGCCCTAAGACCCAAAAATTGGCCAAACCTTAAAAGTCAACCAAAGTCAACTCTCAGGGTTACGTTGCACGTACCAAACATGTACGTTGGGCGTACCCGGTGTCTTCATAGAAAACGAGGTGTGCGACCCCTTACGCTGTGCGTACTGGGATTACGCCCCGTGTAACTCCCAATTTCAGACTCTAAGCTTTTTGGGGTCTTAATCAGTTAAGACTCACGTCCAACTTCTAGATCTGACCATCTATAACCCTCTTAATCCATAAAGTTGGTGACTTTAAGCCTTTTCATGGCTGGACAAGTCACTGACACCCATAATATTCCATTTCTAACCACTAGAAAGCTCAATACTTAAGCATGCCCTCATATCAACGACCAAGATGGAAACTTTATGGATCTATAACGCAAATACCACTGAAAAGGGACAGATCTAGGTCCATAGAGCACATTACACTTATAAAGTCTCCACCTTTGGGACTTTTAACCTTAAAATGGCACATGCAACATCAAATCAAAATGAAGAGGAAAGTTTTGAACTTTATACCTCCAGATGCAGCTCCTTCCTCTATAGATCTCAGATCCAAACTTGCACTTCAAGATCTAGCCTCCACAAGCTCCTCTCCTTCTTCTTCACTAACACACCAAGGCACTTTTAGCTCCAAAACACTCACTCTCAAGCTAAGGACGATGGAAGGCTCTCTTAGGGTTTCACTCACTGATATGGAGGCTGAGAAATGAGCCTTAGCATCCATTATATAGTGCACAAGTCAAATATTAGCATTTGCATCTGGACCCATTACGCCCAGCGTAACCCTGGGTACGCCCAGCGTACCCAGGTGAGTCTGCGTCCAAATTAAGCGCATGAGTACGTGTAGCATACTCCCCAGTATGCCCAACATACTCATTTGCTACAAGAACTCATCCAAGGGACCACTCTTGAGAACTTGACAAAATGGAAGGATTTAATAGCTTTACCTAGATTTTTGGGATATTACAAATAGGATTAATATATATCAAATGAATCAAGGATATTTTCCTTCAAAAATTCCATCCTTTTGAAGTTAGTATATGTGTTTCATATTTATATTGTCATGACGATTAAGATATAGATAAGTTTGAATCAAATATCATTTGATTATATAGGTGTATCTTTAGAACTATTAATTTAATTAAAGCTTATAGATTTACTTCATAATTGACATTATGAGAAAATCTCTAACATGGAATATTCAGAACATTAATGCGAACATCCATTAAACGATAAGTAAATCTAGATTCATTCATAAATTTACAACCGTTACATGTTCCTATAAGAATAGGTAGGTACAAAATATGTATTGTTTAAGTAAAGACTATACCATCACTTGTTACATCTTCAACATGAAATATCATTTGTTTGCGATCAATTGATTATTCCTTCCAAACATCAGCACAAAATATCAATTATTAGTGTCACTTGAAGTATAACACACTCAATTGAATGATGTGAAAATAAATAGTTCTATCATATAGATATCTGAAGTCTTGTCCAAGTCAAACATCCTTAGCTCGATGAGATTAGAGGAGCAATTCATCTTTTAGTATCCAGTTTCTTCCACGGTAGAAACAACACTAATCATTTGATCCTTTCTTGATTTTTGGGATTATGTTGCATATCCCTTAACTATAATTCTATTTGAGTACATAATCTCTTAGAATTTTCCTTCTATTCAATGCTTGAACACACTTGAAACACATTCTAGTGTTCTGATTGAATATATGCTTTACTTGATGAGACATCTGATATGTTTCATAATTTTCCAAGATTTTCTGCAAGTCAATGTTAATTACTCCAGTATGATGTGAGACACATCAACATCATCACAATAATACTACCATCAAAGTATCATGATCAGACAGACTAGCTTGTAGAGGTTATTCAGGAATGGGATCTTTCAGTATATATAATTTCTATTTATCCTTAAGGTGAAACCTCAAGATATTATACCAATTATAGAAATTATAACCATCCAATGTTATTATCTCTTGCAACTCAACAAGAAAGAGGTTTTGCAAGGCGTAAGAGTATTAACAGTTATTAATAGAATTTAACAAAGTTTCATTTAGTATTTTTAATATTTAGTCTTTAAAATTTAATACCTTTTATTGTTTCTTAACACATTAGTTTATTAAAGTCTAGGATCCAAGTAACGAAATAAGTAAATGGTTAGGAGCCATTTATCCCATAAACTTAATCAAACTCAGTAGGTAGCGATTATCAATTGCATACGGTATGTAATTCCTAGATAAAGGGACCCCAAACAACTATTGCTTAACTTGGCATGTTTATCCCATATATGCCTCGGACCTCTCATGCTTAAGTGACCTTTATCACACAAGATTCCGAACAAGTCATCCTAAACAACTTCTAGTATTACAATTAACTAGTGACAAGGTGACACTTTAGACACCAGAAACTACAAAACTACCCCAATCATCATAAGACAATACTAATGGTTAGGTGACCCATCACCCACTAAGACCATAAAAATAATACCAAGTATTTTTCAAAAGGACGACAATGACTTGCATTTTTAAGAAAAGGTTTTATATGTGTTTTTTATAGGTGTAAAAACATGGTCTCCTGAATATTTTACGCATCCAACAATTCATGTACCCTTGTGTAAAATTCATATTACTTGTTATAAGATTCTTAAAGTGCCAAATAAAACTTCATTTTATTTTCCATTAGCCACGATCAATTATAAACTAAAATCTGATATTTTAAATTTAGTCGTAGAGCGGTTTTAAGAACCGTTAATAGTATTAGTAAAACTTCATTTTATATTTAAGACTTGGATTTTTGTATGAGTTCTAAAATAACAATTTAAAATCTCCTTTTAACAATAAAAAACTTATGACTTTATGCATTTATAGAATCAACTCATTTTATTTTATAAACTCAATTTTGTGCATCTTATGATAAAATTCATATTTTGATAAACCAAAATTTAGGTGATGATACTTATGTTTTAAATTTCATTTGGCATTTATAAAATATAATATCAACATGTTGCGTTAAGTTTATAAAAAATAATATCATATATTAAATTTCGATGGAAAATAATAACTAGTATTATAGTTTCGACGTAATAACACTATAAACCGATTTTAGTCTTTTTAATAAAAACTCATTATTTATAGTAAAGACATGGAGTTTATATAAAATTTAAACATATTTTAAACCATTTCAAATATTTTAAAGTTAAATATTTATAAAATAAAAACTCATTATTTATAGTAAAGACATGGAGTTTATATAAAATTTAAACATATTTTAAACCATTTCAAATATTTTAAAGTTAAATATTTATAAGTTATACGATAAAACTATTTTTTAACAAAAAATTGAGTTTTAACTAGTAAAGCGTTTTTATAAATATCCATTTATAAACATCTTATGTTATTTTTTAAATATTTTTTACTCAAACTCCAAGTGATATTATCTTATAAAAAATGATACTTGATATGTAAAAACCATTTTCATACATAAAACATAACATACATTTAACATAAAACACACATCACAAGCATGCATTATAATGTGTATAAACCAAGCCATGTCTAGTAATAACTTTTGTGAACCATCACAAGAATTATTAAGACTTTACTAAAGGAATTAAGAGACACTTCAAAAAAGTCTTCAAGCTCCCACTTGCCAAGTCAACTCTTGCTTGCAAAAGGGCTTCAAATCTTCATGTTGTGAATGTTGTTGCTCTTAAACCATTAAGACTATAATTAATCCCAAAACAAAGAGTAGAAGCTCATGCTTGGGATTATGGTCTCAAGTGGTTAAGTCATATTTAAAATGGTCATTTCTTCATCTTGTTACATTTAAAAAGAAACACAATTAGTGTAACTAATTTATTACAACAAATTAACAAATGAAAAATACATATTTATCTATTACATCTTATGAACAAATAAATATCAACCCAGCACAATGTAAATGTCCAAATGGCTTGTTTATACATAACAACATACCAAATATTATAACAAACAACTCTTCGTTTTTTCTAAGGCAACTTTTATATAACCAAAATGCATGAAAAATGGTTATATATAAAAATAAACAATTTTACCCAAGAAGTTGCCAAAGAAGACAAATATGGATTTTTCTTAGCAAAAAGAAATCCATGCTTGTTTTCCAAAAACCAAAGATTATCAAATATAAAAAATCATTCTAACATATAAAGATGGTTCTGATACCACTAATGGGTTTTGATACAAAATATAAATGTGTTTTTCATAAAAACGAGCAACAAAAGCATAAAAAATAACAATATAATTTTCTAGTTTATCACAAAACCAAACCATCTAGGATCCATTTATAGAGGTTAGAATGATATTAAAAAATCATAGGATGTTTTAGAGATAACTTTTGAAGCCTTTGAACACTCTTTGTTTAGGGTGTTGATGAAGATGTAAAAATCAAAAAACATGATCTTCTCTACAAGTATCCACCATCAAGATTAAGGCACTTGGAATGCTAGTTCCTTCTTGTATTATTGAGTGTCTTAAGCCTTTAAGTCCTTAACTCAAATAATCACTAAAGGAGACAACTAAAGAGGTCTTCTACTCACCAAACTAGCTTCAAAAGAGAGAGGTGGAGAGTATAAGAGAGTTTCGGGCATATGAAATAATGGAGAGAATTCACTAGAAAAACTTGCTTCAAACTCATGCAAGACCCCTCATTAAATACCCATGCAAAAGCAAAAGCAACACCATATAATAATATAACATATTTACTAATGGGGAGCATAGGAGGAAGGTTGACAAGGAACCTCCCATGCTTGTCTAAACCTTCGGCCAAAGAGTGAAAGAAAGAGACAAAACTTGTCTCCTAATGTGACAACCCGAAATTTTCTCCGTTATTTTTAACACACCCCTGCTAATAAAATTGAATTTTTAATAAAGTTTTCGTTAACTTCTTTGGTAAAGTAAATTAACTAAGGTTATTGTTATAATTACATACGAGTCGGAAAACAAAAAATCGCACGAAAAACTCACAATTCCCTCGAAAAACGACGAGTTCACAGCCAAGGCAAGTTTACGGCTGAAAACTCTGTTTACGGTCAGTGCCAGGTGGACCCCACCACCAACCATACCCCTGACCTATAAATACAGGATCCCACCCTCATTTAAAACTTCTTAGGCGGAAACACCCACTTTATCTCTCTAAACCTCTTGACCGTAAACTCCTTAAAGCCCTCCTTTCACCCGACAAAACGCTGGAAATCGTCATTTAGGGCCATTTGGGAGCCTCTGGAACACTTTTTAGTCGAAAACCAATAGTCTTGTTCTTGGGTTTACGTTCGTAATCTCACAGATCTTCAAAAGCCGTAAACCTAGTTCACGGCCATAAACCCGGTTCCCGGCCGTAAACTCCATTCAAAACCGTAAACTCCATATACGGCCGTAAACAACTCTTTCGTGGGGAAAAGCCTGTTTTCCTCGATTCAATCAAATCCCGGTAACATTCCATAACCAAAACCAAGTGTTTATCTAACACTTTATCTAATGAAATTGCTAATTTGGATACATATATGTATTTATTTGATATTAGGATTCTGTTAAGTGACACGCGCATCAAATCAAGGATCTTCCGATCCAAATCTTTACGACCAACCAACTGTGAGTTCATACCCATACGCTTTTATAAGTTTTTATAATGTTTTCATGGGGGGAATACAAGCCAAACCTAAAGGTTTTCACAAGTTATAAATGGATGCAATTACAACAGTTTTACATCAAACTTTTAGATAATTTATCCCTTTTGTAATATGCGGAGCATAAGGGATGCTTTCTAAACATAATTGCATAGTTTTCAGAACAATACATGAACATAACATACCAGTCAAACTATAATAGGTATAGTTTGGAGAATTCATTACTGGTTTTACAGGTTTAGACACATAAACTATGGCAGATTTAGTTTATCCATATTACATTACGATTACAAGAGTGTCTTACTAAATAATTATTTTGCGTATAATTATTTATACTCTACACCGTTTACCAACGATTTCAAACTCGAGAATAACCCTTCACGGTACCAGTAAATCCTCACCTTTAGTATAACCAGAGTCTCCTGGAGGGAGAGCATGAAATTTGTGAATAGATCTATTGGGGACCGACAATCCTACACCTGAACTGTTAGCTACAGTTAGGCGGGCACGCCTGGGGTGATAAATTTTCTAATCCTATGACGCCTGAAGAAATGTCAAGGAGGTCATCAGTCATATTATCATGGTTATACAAACTCACAATAGTATCAACTAACCTTTGTTTACGGGATTTTCCTTCTTCAATAGTTTTATTTTAATTAATAAGACTACCCACTTACTACATTGGAGGGTATTCCATGGATCCAACCTTTGGTTTTATTTTAAGTAATAAAACTACCTTACATACTGGTGGAAGCCAGGGTTTTCAAACGGAACATGTTTTCATACTGGCGGAGGTGAGGGTTTTCGAACAAAACTTACATCACCTACTGGTGGTAGCCAGGATTTTCAAACGTAACACATCTTACTTACTGGTGATTGACCAAGGTTTCGATACAAACGAATTTTACATATAATGAATAGAAATCGTTTATACAAATTCAGTGACTAGTTTTCAATACAAAAACATGCTTATGAACTCACCAGCTTTATGCTGATACGTTTTCAAACTGCTTGTATTCTAAGGACAATGATTAGACAGGTACCATTGCCAGCTTTTGGAGAAGGAGTAGCATTTTGGAGTCACGTCTTTATCTTTTGCTTCTTTTGATGTACACAAACTATGTTTTCAAACATATGTAAATAATCATATTGTAGTGCAATGGTTGTGTTTACCTTGATTACTAAGATACGATTCTTGTGATACTACGCATGACATCGCCTGTCCCCGGACGTTTCCGCTATTGTTTTCTGACGGTTCGGGGTGTGACACCTAACTTCATCATGCTGCAAAAGAATTGGTTTAAATTTTATAAACTCAGAGTGTATAAAATATAAACTTTTTCTTTAAGTAAAAGCCAAAAGGATTTAACTAATCTAAAAGTTGTGCATGACCTATTAATTTATACCATATGAAATAATAAGTAGTTATACTCTCTTATAATTATTATTTTCATAAATCAATAATTATTCCCTAATTAAAATACAAGAATTTAATAATCATATTAATAATAAATATGAAAAATGTGTCAACTTGATAAAGGTGTGACCCTATAGGATCATATATTATTAGCAATATCACTCCATAATGATTCTTTGGCATAATGATTCTTGGCTATAGCAGGATCAGGTTTTTTGTAGCATACAAAAAGCCTTCATGAGCTATGTGAATATTGACAGTCTGTTCAATCTCAATCAAGGTTTGGGGTCTGTTCCGATCATTCATGGGAATCTTTTTGTTAATGTTTGAGGTTTTTCTCTCAATAGAGCTTTGGTGTTTTTCCTCTTTTCGGGACAAGATTATGGGTTCCCTAAGGATGTGTATTGCGGTAATCAATATATGTATTGCTGAGAAAGGTGTAATGTGTTTTGTTTAAAGGGAACAGTTAAGGTATTGTTGGGAGTATCAGTCATGTATCATAAAGTATCGATGAAATGTATTCATTATATTTCCATTTGTTCGCAAGACGTTGTTAGGGGTTTGATTATCAAGTTGGGAATTGATTTTGAAGCCGTGAATCATAAAGTTCCGCATGAATGTAGCAAGTGGTTTTCCAGGTGGGGGTACACTTGAGCGGATGGGGGTTTGATGCAATGTGGAAATTTTTGGATTGATCGTCTCTGCACGTTGGAATAGTGGTTGGTATGGCATGGCAGATAACCAAGGGTTATTTAAGGTTGTGGTACATCATATGGATTTGGATTTGGGTAATGTTCGCAATCGACATGTTTTCAGGGTCATTTATGGATGTTATGGTAGTGTCTCCAGTCAGGGAGTGGGGTAGATTCATAAATGTATGCTCGTCAGTTTTAGTGAAGGGTCTACAAGAAGATGTTATGAGTTGTCATTTTCGAGTGGGCTTTTGGTGGAAACTCGCATTGGAAATCGTGAGTGTATCATGCAAGGTTTTTAGTTCAGAGAGATGTGGGTTAAGAAATTTGTATGTCAAAGGCATCAGCTGGAGGGTTTAGGATTTAGCTTATGTGACTGTACTCTAGAATGGTTCAACCTGTGTGAAGGTCAAGCAAGTTATGGGGGTTCTAAATCATAGCTACAATGTATCGGTCCGAAAGTTAAGGAACTAAATATCTTGTATCTCATTGTATTCATGGAATTGTTATCATCAGGAGTTGAATAGATAGTTTGAAGGATAAGTGTCATGGATTTAACATTGGTTCAGTATGGGTGGTCTGTCAGGGACTTAGACCAATTCGAGACTTCAGATTTCAGGTAAACTAGGTTAGGTTTGTGCATGGGATTATGGATTTGTTTTCTTCAGGTTGGAAAGTTTTGTAGGCTTCTATTCCTTAGGAACGTCATTGTATGTTCAAGGTTATGGTTGTCCCTCAAGCTGTCAGGAATGTCGGGGATGGTAAGGAATGATTTCGAGGATGAAATCGAATTTAAGTGGGGGAGAGTAGTAACACCCGGTTTCGAATCGCTACATTATTTGGGGCTATGGCCCGATCATCAGTTTTCATAAGGCTTAGGACCTTGGGGAAGAAAGGATTTGACTCTTTTTGGATGAGGGTTAATGTCTAAGTGATCTGAGTGTTCGGTGGTGTTTCGGAGCCCAAGTGAAAATTGTAATTTTTTAACTCAATCCATTATGAATTTTAGGTGTGGTTCAAGAGTTTTAAGGCTAAGGTGAGTTGTTGGAAGTGTAGGGCTTCTCATCACCTTTTCGTGGATATAAAGTTCATCGGAAACAAACATAGATTGAGGAAGTTATGGTCTTCAGAGTGTTTTAAGGTTTAAGAGGGAATCCTAGTACGCGGGGGGTACAACAAGTTACACTTTGCGTACTAGATGAGAAGCTAGTATGTAGGGCGTACTTTTGGTGTACGCTTTGCATACTAGTGAATAAGAGTCGTAGGTCCATAGCACCGTACGCTGGGTGTACGAGGGGGAAATGGAAAACACTAATTTTCATGTTGCACCCTATATAAGCTTTATGTTAGCCTCTTCTGATCATTTCTAGTCAGCCTCCATATCCTAAAAACCCTAATCCGTTCCATAGTAATTATTTGGTGATCTTAAGCTCTTGTGAAGCTTTTGTGGATCTAGAAGAGGAAGAATGTCACACCCCCAAACCGGAATGGCGGAAACGTTCGGGGGTGGAGGACATCATGTTTAGTATCACAACACATGTATCATAGTAATCATAGTAAAAACAACCATAGTATTAATATTAAAGTATTTACAAAGTAGTGATTCACAAAAGATTGACTCCAAAAGTAAATAACAAAACAAGACATGAAGCTACTATGCTCCATCTTCTAAATCCCAGTACGTGTACCTGTCTACTAGTTTCCTGAGAATACAAGTTATTTTGAAAGAGATGATCAACATTTAAGTTGGTGAGTTCATAAGTATTTTAGTGATGTAAAGTATGTTGTAAGTTCTTTTAGAAAAGTTCGCCTGTTCCTCCAGAAAATCTTATATTTTCTGATATGATGAATGGTAAGTAAAATGAATCTACAGTCCTTTCTATGAGTACTAAATGGATACAAGTTATATACAATTTAGAGTAAATAGACAATCGATTGTGTGAATCTGCCCTAAGCCCACAACCAAACAAGGAACAGGGAATGAGGCGAAAGTCACACATCCTATTGTCTATTAGATCTTCATTGTATACAATCCTGGCGTATTCATTTGGTACTTATGGAGTTAACTGTAATAGTTCCTTTATTTGATGAAAACATTGTTTAAGAAAAACCCTTATTTCCTTTAGTAAAAATGGTAACCACAATAGTTCCTTCTATAATCACTTAGTTTACACTAGCTATATATAATCTAATATCGAACGGATAGTTAATTGTGTAAATCTGCCCTAGGCCCACTACCAAACAAGGAACAGGAAGTGAGGCGGAAAGCACACATCCAACTGCCTATCGGATGTTAATTATATATAACCTTGAGGTATAAACTAAGGTATTATAGAATTAACCACTAAAGGTCCTTTAAGTTATACTGATTTAATAAAATGGATTAAACCCTTGTAACCAATAAGTTTCTAGTTTAGTCTACTATATGTTCTATTTGAAAAGTATGTTTTTGTACTAGAAAATGGTGTACTGAATTTGTATGTTATGACGTGACCTATATCTAGTACCCCTTATGATTACTTGGTGTATACAGAACACACACACATACATACATATATATATATATATAGCTAAGATTGAATAAATAGTAGACTGGGTGCAGCTGCTCTAAGCCCACAACAAAAACAAGGAACATGAAATGAAGCGGAAAGCACACATCCTACTATCTGTCAGACTCGATTAATATATATCCCTATTGTATCTACTGAGGAATCATAAAGTTAGCATTATAGGCCCCCTCTTAACTGAATGTACTAACTACCTTAAAACCAATTTGTTAATTAAGGTTAAGATGTGATGTGGTTGTAACTATACTGATATGACATGTGATTAACATGACGACCTACTGGCACCAAAACTGATGTGATATTTTTCACCAGTGGACTTGCAAGTCCCACTTTAGCTAGCAGCAATGTGTGGGGTGTCAATCCCATATAGATCTATACACAAACTCATGCCCTCCCTCTAGGAGACTCTGGTTGCAAAACGCGACCTAACAAATATATTGTTGAGCCGTGAAGTAACCTCATACAAATGTTATCTTGTTCTTGTTATCATATGTTCCTTCTGTTCTTGTTATTGTATGATTTGAACTTCTAAACTATACCCTTTATAGTTTACTAGTATATTTGTTTGAACTGTTACTGACTTGAATAAAAGACTCATTTATCTACCTAGTTATGATTGTACTTTAAAAACGGTGTTTTATAAACAATTAAAGTAACATAACTTAAAAGAGTTTTTGAAATGGTTTTGATCACTTATAAAGTATAATAAATCCTTTGAATATGAAGGTTGTCACAAATATCATTTACACAATTATCATTGTGTTCGACTTGTATTCCCCCCCCCCCCCCCCTAAAAGCATTTAAAAGACTGATTATAGGGTTATGAACTCACCTTATGTGGGTGATTCAATTGCAGATTCGTGTAAGGATGAGAAGTTCCACGAATGAATTCCTGAGACACAAATGAGTCCTAAATGACATATAATGGCATATATTGGCATGTAATTAGTGTTTTAAAAAACTATCATGCAAGGAAACACCCTTAGGGACAATGAAACACTTGCCAGAAAGTGTTACAATCACATGTGATTGACTAAAGAGGGATTACGGCCACACAAGGGAGTGTACGGCCAAGGAGTTTACCGTCAAGGAGTGTACGACCATACACTCACGGAAGAAGCATGCAAAAGAGGTGTTTGTGGCCATATCTAGCATCCATTAAGTGTTTACGATCCTATGTTGGAACATGAGATGAGTTTGCAGCCAAGACATGCACCAAACAACGGTTTACAGACATGCAAGGGTGTGCGGCCATAAACTCTTGTTGTTCACGCTAAATTGGTTGTTTCTAGGGTGTTAAACAAGGGCTTCTAATGAATACTAAGTATATGGCAAGGATACTTATGATTTGGAAGCTTGAAGAGGGATCACAGCCCAAGAACTACTATGTGTTCTTGGTGAAATGGATGAAGGTTTGAAGATCTATCATAAGGAGATGTTTTCATGGATGAATCATGATATGTTACAAAACTAAGGAGAATATCAAGAAAGATGGAAGAATCACTTACCACTTTTGAAGATTTGAAGGAGTGTTCTTGATGATAGTTGAGAGAAAATGGAAGTTCTTGAGGTGAAAGTGTAAGAAATGAAGAAAATGAAGGGAAATGATACATATGAGGGTGAGTTCACAGCCATCTTCAATGTACACTCATGTGTGCCATCGTACACTCCTCTTGATGGAGTTCTTGGCTCAAATGTAACATGAAGAACCTACGTTAACTTATCCCTAAACTCTATACTTGAATGTACTAGGATTAGAACACTCAAACAGACCCTAAACAATGCTAAAAGATTGTAGAAATGAGTCTGACTCTTGATTGATTGGCTGGACTTATAAGACAAAATGTTTTGGGTTGTCACATCATCCCCCCGTTAGATGGTATTTCGTCTGGAAATTAGCTTTCTTAGCAGTACCACTGGGTTTGTGCTCCTCTGACTGGCAGAATACCCACTTGTAGACCTGGGTAATTTTTCCCTAATGTCCATGATATGATTCATACCTCGTCCATCTATCATTACCTCGTTAGATAGTATTATACAAGCCATATAGAATTAAGATTAGTAACACGGTCGGATGTGCGACTCTGCCCCAGGTCCACCACCAAACAAGGAACAGGAGATAGGGCGGACACACGCATACTAAATCTGCTTAATCCTTATTATATACCACCCTCATGTATACACTTAGTAGTGATAGGTGGGTTGTATTCGTCCTTAGCCTCTGTGCTTGAACTTGATCTGTTGGACGAGTGGTAGTTCGGGAAGGTATGTTGAATATACGGCGGAAAGGTTTTGGGGGGCAAGGTACTCCTTGCATGAGTATTGCGGGGTTTAGAATATGAGGTAGATGATTCCGAGGTCTAGGTCGGGTTGTCATTACGGATGATGAGGGTTTCATGAATTTGACGGTCAGGGCGATGGAAACATATGACCTTGGTATGGTGAGGACCAGACCAATTCATGATGAATGATGACAATGGACTCTTTACAGAAACAAATGTTAGGCCGATTTAAAAGAAAATTTTGTTATACGACGGTGTATCCCGAGTGTGTTCGACAATGTACTCTGTGTAATTGTTCTAGTGCTTTATGTTTTCCCCCTTGATATACCACTGCCACACATCGTACCGCGATAAGAGAGTACTAATAGTGCAGTGTTTTGATAACTAGTGTCGATACTCTACATTATGATCCTCCTCAGTACCTCTATGATTGTCTGGCATATACAAGTAATGTATTGTTAAGATGAATAAGACGGTCGACTGAGTGGCTCTGCCCTAAATCCACAACCAAACAAGGAATAGGAATTAAGGGTGAATCACTCACTCTAAGTCTGCAAAATCTTAGCTATGCACAACCTTGATGTACATACTAAGCCATCATAGCTTCCTTGTACGGATCTTTAGTTCTCTCTTGAATGTTGTGATTTATTCAGATGAGTGAGTTATTATAATTACTTTTAAATGTTTTCCCCAGGTTTTAATCTTATATAAATATAAATTAATTTTTAAATCAATTCTTAATTTGAAGACCTACCGCTGGTCGCTGCGGACTCTGGGGCGATTTCTCATGCAGTGATCATCAGAATCCATCCATCAACGCCTGAGTTCTTCGTTATCGGGTAGTCCCTCTTGTAATGCCTTGTCTCACCATAGCCACAGTGTAACATCCAGATTCCTAGGTATATATATATTTTTTTTATTTTGGAGTTTGTGGATGGACTCGGCGAATTGGTGCTTAGACTCGCCAAGTAGGGTCGCGGATTCTCATCTGGGTTCATGACTGGACTCGGCGAGTCCACACTATTTAATGAAACCCTAATTTCCAAAGGTTGGGACCTATTTAAAGGCCCTTAGTTCCGTCATTTGCGGCTACCAAACCCCAGAGAGAAACCCTAAAAGAGCTAGAGCGATTGTGAGAGGAAAGGAGCCATTTCTTGATCTTTGTGGTTGATTCTTGCAAGAAGGAGGTGTTTCCAGCTTAGTGGAGACCAAGGAGGTGGTGCATCTATGGATTTCGAGCTAAAGACTTCATCTTTGAGGTACTATATCGCCCCTTTAACTGTTTTGTTCGAGGAATCCATAGATGTAGAGTTTTCATGTCCTTTAATGGAAGAAATTGTGAGAATATGGCCCCTATTCGCTTTGATACTTCTCATCTGGACCCATAGTGGTCTAAAGAGCTTATCTCAGCTTGATTTATGTTGAGCTATAGATGTGTTGAGCTTAGGATGTTATTTTTGGGGCTAAATCACCAAGTGAAACCTTCTAGATGTCCCATGAGTGTCAAGATTTGAGCTTTACGTGTTTATCATGATTGGAAAGGCCAGATCTATGGACCAAAGGAATAGATCTGACCTCAGGAGGTCAATTAAGTTTGTGCATGGCATGAACTCACCGAGTCCAAGGTCTGACTCGGCGAGTAAGGTCTGGGTTTCCCGTAAATCACTGAGTGAGTAGACTTGCCGAGTTGGGGGAATAACTCAATGAGTCAGAGAGGGATTAGAGGACTGGGGTTCAAGGCAGAACTCACCGAGTTGATCTTGAGACTCGGTGAGTTGAGTCAGGTGGCCCCACAATTCATGCCAGGTGTGACTCATCGAGCAAGGGGATGGACTCGACATGCCAAACTAGACTAGAGAGTTAGTGGATACATGTAGACTCGCCGAGTTGCCCAAGTGCACTCGACTAGTTGGGTCAAAGTTTGACCATTGAATTTGGTTGACTTTTAGGGTTTGGTTAACAAGGAGGGCCTTTGAGCCAAAAGATGGGTAAAATGGTCTTTTACCCTTGTGAGGGTGCCAAGAGACGGTTGGTCTAGTCCTGAGAGTTATATTTATGAGAGTATTACTTTATGTGATTAGGTGGAGGCTAGATCGTATTTTTACCGAGTCAGAGATTTACCGACACATCTGAGGTGAGTTTTCTAACTATACTTTACCTTGAGTGGTAATTAGAGTTATGTGATAGACTTATTATATGCTACTTATGTGTTGTGTTGCACTGCATTATTTCTATGTGATTTATGCCATGTGTATATCAGAGTATATCAGAGATAGAACCGGAAGGTTCACTGAGCTAGGACCAGAGGGTCCACATAGTTAGGGCCCAAAGGCCCATAGAGTTATAGCCTCGAGTGGCTAGTATGTGTTATGTATGGTATTTTAGGGAACTCAATAAGCTTTATGCTTACAGTGTTATGTGTTATGTGTTTCAGGTACCAGTGATGATCACGGGAAGGCGTTGGCATGATTCGTACACACGCATGGGATTTTATGTATTTTGATCTTGGAAAATATTTTGTGAAACGAAGATATGATACAATGAGATTTTGTTAACAAATGTGTTTGGAAAATGTGTTTTAAAATGAGAAAAATTGTCTTAAATTTTACGGTGTTACAATTTTGTATCAGAGCCTTAGTTTGAGGGATTCGGATGCATCTTCGGGAGTATCTGAACTCAAATTGAGGATTTGAAGAAAATTTTGATAATAAAGTAATTTCTTTTAAAGAGTAAAAGTAAATTTGAGGCAAACAGAGCAGAGCCATGTGTACGATCAGCCAGCACCCGAACGGTGATTTCCCAAAATACCCTTACAATAAGTGTTAAAAGATAGGTTATGCTATGATATATGATGAATTATGTTATGCATGCTAGAGTATACTAGGTATTCTTATTAGGACTAGAGTGGCCTGATATATGATACCTTAGTCTAGGGGTTTTGCTACTAGAGATGCTTGAGAGTGTTTAGATAGCAGCGAGGAGCTTATAAGAGATCTGCTAGTGAGTAGCACATGATTAGAGAGAGTAGCGTACCTGGGATTTGGGACTCTGGGAGGAGGACTTGGGAACAATGCTGATGCAGTATGGACGGTAGTATTGCACCCATACTACTGAAGATACTGGGTCAGTGTGCAGTCCAAGTAAGAATCCTTAGGGTACCAAAGATCAAGTAGGATTGGGATATTGAGTGTGTGTACACCCGAGCGAATTATTGATATCTTATGTTGTATTTCAGAGAGGCATCATGGTAGGGACACACCACAGACCAGGGACCAGTAGAGGGGGTGTGAGCGACGAGGAGCTCCGCCAGATGACACATGATGAGGTGGCTGCATCCATTCGCAATGAGATTCAAGAGATGTTCGGGTCTATCAAGACCACCCTGATAGAGACATTCGATGAGAGATACACTGCTCTTTCTGAGGCTTCTGTTGCTGCGGCCACTGCAGCTATAAATGCGACGAGGCCAGAGGGTCATGATGCGTTGCTGTTCCGAGAATTCAGCAACACGAAACCACTAGATTTCGATGGGACCCAGGACCCGATTGCAGCGATGAGGTGGATATCATACATAGAGGGGTGTTTCTTTACTTGCTCATCTCCTGAGCATTTGAGAGTCTGGTTCGTGCTGAACCAACTTCGCTTGGGAGCGAAGGACTGGTGGAAGTTTGTGACGACGCATTATTCGCCCGCTGAGCTTACTGCAGTGACCTGGCAGAGGTTTACTACTATGTTCCAAGATGAGAACGTTTCCCAGGTGGAGAGAGAGCGTTTGGCCCAGGAGTTTCTAACCCTCAAGCAGGGTACTGATTTTGTCATAGTGATTACAAGGAAGTTCCAAGAGCGGGCGATGTTTTTCCTGGAGCACATGTCCTCCAAGCAAGCACGTATGAGCCACTATCTGAGTGTTTTGAGGAGGGATATACGGGAGTTTGTGGCGAAGTCAACGTACCGGATTTTTGTTGAGCTTCAGGAAAATGCCCGGAAGAGGGAGATAGAGCTGGAGACCCAGGCTAGGGAGGAGGCTGAGTCTCAGGGGAGGGATCGGCGATCGGCACAGTCTCAGCCGGCAGCTAAGCGGGCTAAGCCCACTGATTCGACATCTGGGAGCCAGAAGGGCTGCACTTGTGGCAAGTTCGGCAAGAGTCACGATGGGGTGTGCAGAGCAGGGTCTTGCTACAAATGTGGAAAGGAGGGGAATATGGTCAAGGATTGCCCCAAGAGGTTTGCAGTATGTTTTCACTGCAACCAGACCAGACACCGGAAGGCAGAGTCTCCACAGTTCTGAGGGACAGCTCAGGGAGCATCTCAGTGGTTTGCCCCTGTTGCGGTGAGAGCAACAGACAGTCGGCCCGTGAAGGCCAAGGCACCGAAGGCACAAGGGAGATCCTTCCAGTTGACTGCGGAAAAGGTCCGTGGAGCGCCCAATGTCATGGCTAGTATGTATTCTTTCATCTATTTACTTTTATATTTAGATATTGTGCTTATATTATGATATGTGTAGGTACTTTCTTGTGAGTTATGTACCTGCCTTGGTGTTATTTAATTCGGGGACGAGTTGGTCTTTTGTATCTTTGACTTTTAGTCAGCACATCAGTATTAGTGAAGAGGCGTTGAGTCGACCCCTGAGAGTTTCCATAGCCGACGAGTGAGCGGTATATGCCACCGAGGTGATCCGAGGGTGTGTACTCGAGATTTTGGGCGTTGAGTTTCCGATTGATCTAGTTCCTATTGCGATGGGAGATCTCTGTGTCATCATGGGCATCGACTGGTTGAGCAAATTTGGAGCGGTTATCGACTGCGAGAGCCAACTGGTGACCATACGAGACCCTAGTGGGGGAGTTCTTACAATATACGACGAGGGTATGCGTTCTGGGTCGGCATTTTGTTCAGCCGCTAGAGCAAGGAAGAGTCTACAGCAGGGCTGTAAGGGATTTGTAGCGTATGTGATGGATACGAGGGTTGATTCAGAGAGACCGAGGTCGGTAGATGAGGTTCCGATAGTGCGTGAGTTCCCGGATGTATTTTCGGAGGAGTTACCGGGTGTGCCTCCCGAGAGGCAGGTTGAGTTCAGTATCGATTTAGTTCCAGGGGTTGTGCCTATCACCAAGGCGCCCTATCGCCATGCGCCTCCAGAGATGTAGGAGTTATCCTCACAGCTTCAGGAGCTGCTGGGGAAGGGGTTTATTTGGTCGAGCAGTTCACCGTGGGGAGCACCATTCCTTTTTGTTAAGAAAAAGGATGGCTCACACCGGATGTGCATTGATTACAGGGACTTGAACAAGCTGACGGTCAAGAACCGTTACCTGTTACCGAGGATCGAAGATTTGTTCGATTAGTTACTGGGAGCATCTTAGTGCTCCAAGATCTATTTGAGGTCTGGATATCATCAGGTGAGGGTGCGAGATGAGGACATCCAGAAGACAGCATTCAGGACTCGTTACGGGCATTACGAGTTCGTGATGATTCCTTTCGGGCTCACCAATGCACCGGCGGTGTTCATGGATCTCATGAACAGAGTGTGTAGGCCGATGTTGGATCGCTCGGTGATCGTGTTCATTGACGACATATTGGTGTATTCGAGATCCAGAGAGCAGCATGAGGAACATTTGAGAGAGATCCTCGGAGTTTTGAGATCAGAGAGGCTTTATGCCAAATTCTCCAAGTGTGATTTCTGGTTACGAGAGGTCCAGTTCCTTGGGCATTTCATTAACCAGAAAGGGATAATGGTTGATCCAGCCAAGATTGAGGCGGTCATGAGTTAGGAGGCGCCGAGGTCACCTACAGAGATCAGGAGTTTCCTAGGATTGGCAAGCTATTACTGGAGATTTATCAGGGATTTCTCCAAGATCACCGTGCCACTCACCAAGTTGACCCAAAAAGGTGTTGCTTTCTCTTGGGGACCAGAGCAACAGGCCTCCTTCGAGACACTTTGCTAAAGGCTATGTGAAGCCCTGGTGTTAGTCCATCTGGAGGGAATGGAGGACTTCATGGTATATTGTGACACGTCGATATCAGGGTTGAGAGTGGTGCTTATGCAGAGGGGGCACGTGATAGCATACGCATCGAGGCAGCTGAAGCCTCATGAGACGAGGTATCCCATCCACGATCTAGAGTTGGGAGCAGTAGTGTTTGCTCTCAAGATCTGTCGTCACTATCTATATGGGGTCCGGTGTACCATATACATGCCTCACAAGAGCCTGAAGTACTTGATGGATAAGCCCAACCTGAATATGCGATAGGGGAGATGATTGCGAGATCCTGTACTGTAGGGCAGAAAGCGCCCCACTACGGATTATGATTGCGAGATCCTGTACCAACCAGGTAAGGCTAATGTGGTAGCCGATGCCCTGAGCCGTAGGGCAGAAAGCGCCCCGCTGTGGGACGTTTGCATGAGATTGACGGTGATGACTCCGGTGTTGGACACCATTCGAGGGGCCCCGGCTGAGGCTGTGAGACCAGAAAACCAAAAGAGGGAGAGAATTATCGGGCAGGTATCGGAGTTCGATACTAATAGCTAGGGGCTTATGACATTTCAGGATCGGATTTGGGTACCGTTTGTGGGCGGGACGTGTACCATTTTGATGGAAGAGGCACATCGATCGAAGTTCTCGATCCATCCTAGGGCCACTAAGATGTATTTGGACCTGAAGAAGGAGTATTGGTGGCCCTGTATGAAGAGGGATGCCGCATGGTTCGTTGAGAGGTGCCTAACCTATCGTAGGGTTAAGGCCAAGCACTAGAGACCGCATGGTAAGTTGCAGCTGTTAGAGGTTCCCGAGTGGAAGTGGGAACAAATTACTATGGATTTTATCACCAAATTGCCGAGGACTGCGAGGGGCGTCGATGCAATTTGGGTGATTGTAGATAGATTAACGAAGAGCGCTCATTTCCTTGCTATCAGTGAGAGCTCTTCCGTAGAGAGGTTGCAGAGATGTACGTGAGGGAGGTGGTATCGCGGCATGGAGTACCGATCTCGATTGTCTGAGATCAATATTTGCGTTTCACTTCCAGATTCTGGAAGAAATTTCATGAGGAATTGGGTACGAGGCTTCATTTTAGTACCGCATATCACCCACAGACTGGTGGGCAGAGCGAGCGGACGATTCAGATGCTCGAGGACATGCTTTGAGCATGTGTGTTGGATTTCGGCGGGAGTTGGAACACGTATTTTCCCTTGGCAGAGTATTCCTACAACAATAGCCATCATTCGAGCATTGGTATGCCACCCTTTGAGCTGTTGTATGGGAGGAGGTGTCGGACCCCCAGTTGCTAGGGAGAGGTAGGGCAACGTGTGATGGGTAGTACAGAGACCGTGCTTCAGATGACTGAGCAGATACAGCAGGTCAGACAGAGGTTGTTGACCGCTCAGAGTCGTCAGAAGAGTTATGCGGACAGGCACCGGTCCGAGCTCGAGTTTCAGGTCGGCGACTTCGTCCTCCTGAAGGTCTCTCCTTGGAAAGGAGTGATATGATTTAGTAAGAGGGGCAAGTTGGGGCTCTGATATATTGGTCCTTTCAGGGTGATTGCGAGAGTAAGCAGGGTAGCCTACCGTTTGGAACTACCTGCGGAGTTGGGTCAGATTCATGACACCTTTAATGTGTCACAGCTGAGAAATTGCATTGCCGACGAGTCAGCAGTGGTACCATTAGAGGATATTCAGGTGGATGTGAGCCTGAACTATGTTGAGAGACCAGTGGCAATTAGAGATCAGAAGTTCAAGGTTCTGAGGAACAAGGAAGTGCCTCTGGTACAAGTCCAGTGGCAGTATCTTAAAGGGTCAGAGCTGACTTGGGAGCCGGAGCGCAAGATGCGAGAGCAGCATCCAGAGTTCTTTGTAGAGTGAGACTTCGAGGGCGAAGTCTGATTCTAGTGGGGGAGAATTGTAACATCCGGATTCCCAAGTATATTATTTTATTCTTTTATTTTGGAGTTTGTGGAGGGACTCGACGAGTTGGCGCTTAGACTCGCCAAGTAGGGTCGCGGATTCTTATCCGGGTTCATGACTGGACTCGAGGAGTCGATGAGTGGACTCAGCAAGTCCATGCTGTTTAATGAAACCCTAATTTCCAGAGTTTGGGACCTATTTAAAGGCCTTTAGGGCTGTTATTTGAGGCTACCAAACCCTAGAGAGAAACCCTAAAAGAGCTAGAGTGATTGTGAGAGGAAAGGAGCCATTTCTTGATCTTTGTGGTTGATTCTTGCAAGAAGGAGGTGTTTCCAGCTTAGAGGAGACCAAGGAGGTGGTGCATATGTGGATTTCGAGCTAAAGACTTCATCTTTGAGGTACTATATCGCACCTTTATCTATTTTTTTGGAGGAATCCATAGATGTAGAGTTTTCATGTCCTTTAATGGAAGAAATTGTGAGAATATGGCCCCTATTTACTTTGAGACTTAGGTCTGGACCCATAGTGGTCTAAAGAGCTTATCTCAGCTTGCTTTATGTTGAGCTATAGATGTGTTGAGCTTAGGATGTTATTTTTGGGGCTAAATCACCAAGTGAAACCTTCGAGACGTCCCATGAGTGGTAAGATTCGAGCTTTACGTGTTTATCAGGCTTGGGAACGTCAGATCTATGGACCAAAGGAACAGATCTGACCTTAGGAGGTCAATTGAGTTTGTGCATGGCATGAACTCGCCGAGTCCAAGGTCAGAATCGGCGAGTAGCGCTAGGGTTTCCCGTAAATCACTCAGTGAGTAAACTTGCTAAGTTGGGGGAATAACTCAGTGAGTCAAAGAGGGATTAGAGGACTGGGGTTCAAGGCGGAACTCGCCGAGTTAATCTTGAGACTCGGTGAGTTGAGTCGGGGTGGCCCCGCGATTCATGCCAGGTGTGACTCATCGAGCAAGGGGATGGACTCGACATGCCAAACTGGACTAGAGAGTTAGTGGACACGTGTAGACTGGTCGAGTTGCCCAAGTGCATTCGATGAGTCGGGTCAAAGTTTGACCGTTGACTTTGGTTGACTTTTAGGGTTTGGTAAACAAGGAGGGCCTTTGAGCCAAAAGAGGGGTAAAATGATCTTTTACCCTTCTGAGGGTGCCAAGAGAGGGTTGAGTCTAGTCCTGAGAGTTATATTTATGAGAGTATTACTTTATGTGATTAGGCAGAGGCTAGATCGTATTTTACCGAGTCAGAGATTTACCGAGACATCTGAGGTGAGTCTTCTCACTATAGTTTACCTTGAGTGGTAATTAGAGTTATGTGGCAGAGTTAGTGTATGCTACTTATGTGTTGTGTTACAGTGCATTATTTCTATGTGATTTATGCCATGTGTATATCAGAGTATATTAGAGATAGAACCGGAAGGTTCACAAAGCTAGGACCAGAGGGTCCACAGAGTTAGGGCCCAAGGGCCCATAGATTTATAGCCTCGAGTGGCTAGTATGTGTTACGTACAATATTTTGGGGAACTCTCTAAGCTTTATGCTTACAGTGTTATGTGTTATGTGTTTCAGGTACTAGTGATGATCGCGGGAAGGCGCCGGCATGATTCGTACACATGCATGGGATTTTATGTATTTTGATCTTGGAAAATATTTTGTGAAACGAAGATATATAATGAGATTTTATTAATAAATGTGTTTGGTAAATGTGTTTTAAAATGAGAAAAATTGTCTTAAATTTTACGGTGTTACACATAGCAGGCCTGGTTTATTTCTACTCCAAGGACTTGGGAGATCGGTTGTGTTGGTGCCCTTCAGAACCGAGCAGTGTGCCCTTTCCTGTGGCAATTCAGGCAATGCATTTCCTGACATACTCCGGTGTGGTGGTAGTTACACTTTCCACACTTCAGGAGAGTTCCAGCATATCGACTGGCAGGTGCTGGAATAGCAGGTGTTATGGCGGCGTATATAGTACCCATTTTTTGCTCCTGTGGGGTTTCTTGGGTTGTTCGTTCCTTCCTCTTTTTCCCTGAATTTAGTTTGTAGTCTCCTCCCCTTGATGGCTCGGGAACAGGGACTACTACACCATGGCGGACTCCATGGTCAATGAGTCGCTGGGCCAGACGTTTGGCGCTATCGAATGTAGTTGGTTTAGAAGACAGTACATCTCCTTGAATCGGGGTAGATAAACCCCAGATGTACCTTTCTATCTTCTTAGTCTCCGGTGTAACCATCTCATGGCATAGTGCTGCCAGATCGCTAACATGTCAGTGTAGGTCACTATATCTAAGCCGACCATGGTATGCTTCCATAACATGGCTATTCCACCATGTCAGGGCTATATCGGAAAAGGTGCAGACAGCAAACTTAACTTTGCTCCCTTCTGGGCACGAACAGATTGCAAAGACCAAATCTGTTTTCTCGAACCATCGCATCAGAGCAATGACCCCTCGAGATCCATTAAAGGATTTGGGTTTGCAGCTCATGAAGTACTTATACGAACACTCCCATGGGTGTCTGTGGGTAACTCTGGGGTTTGTTAAGTGGGTACCGCTACCGGTTCTATTGGTACCACTTTCGCTGATGTGGGTTAGAGCAGTTGCTACTGCGGCGTCTATCATTGCTTGGAGAGTAGCACGATCAAATTGTGGAGTGGTTACATCTATCAGGGTTTGTCGTACGAGAACGGAAGTGTCTAAAGAATCTATGAGATTAAGGGTAACATTATTGGGGGATCATTACTGGGACCTCTTATAATTGTGAAATGTATACAAGTTGTACATAATTTAAGATTAAATAGACATTCGAATAAGTGATCCTATTCCAAAACCACAACCAAACAATCAACAGGAAGTGAAGCATAGATCACAAATTCTAAGTCTATAAAATATCAATTATATAGAACCTTGGAAGTATACACTTCGTAATCATAGACCTACCAGAATGGGATTTTAAATTCTCACATAAGTTATTTATAGTGCCTAAAATACTCTTATAGTATTTTAATGTAATGAACTTGGTATGTTTTAAACTTGTTGTTGTCTTGTAGTATCATAAAATACTCCCATAGTATTTTAACCTTTTGTTACGATCTAGAAATCCCTTGAATAATATTAGGTAAGTTTTAAGACTGTTGCAACACCACATCACTCCCAAACACATGTCGGTCAGATCTCAAATGAATATAGTTGATCATGTTATATTGATCCCATATATGATTACATAACTGTCCAGGTTTGACCGCAATGTTCAACCTTTAAATACTTTTATTATGTTCTTCTTGTGATACTTGTTCTAGTATGTATATATGTATAAGTATGTATGTATACTTTTATAAAGTATTGTTATATTCTTAAAATATATTATTATTCAGAGCACTTTGGCCCTATTGTATTTATAATTGTATATCTTTTATAGGTTTATATACTTAGTTCACTATAGACAATGCTTTGATACCAAACCCAATCTGTCACAAAGAAGGATCTTGAAGAGTAGTTCTTTGTAGGAAAACTTTGAGATCTAGCATTAGCATCTCCTTTTGCTGGATTGGGAGGTATAAAGTCCAAACGTTGCCTTTTCATTTCATGGATCTTCTTCTTAGTTCATTTTTGGTCATTTTGACCCTTTTTGGTTGATGATTGGGAGTTGAATTCATTTTGAATCTTGTATTTGTATATTTGGATATATTATGGGTTCCTTGGGCATAAAGGTGCAAACTTTATGGTGGTTTTGGTTGCATGCATGTATTAAGTAGAGTATTAAGCTCTTTTGAGCTCTAGAGTCCCATTTAGCCATGCATGCACATAAAGTTGGCAACTTTATGTGATTAACCACCTTGGGGAAGTCAGATATGACTTTGGTTCCAAGCCTTAATGGATTAAATGCTAATTTAAAAAGATGGCCATGACTGGTGAGTTTGTTGGGCATACAAGTATGTATATTGTGTGTACAAGCCTTTCAAGCTGTATGCTAAGTGTACAGACTGAGTATGCCCCGTGTAATTAGAAGACTTGAGCTTCTTCGTTTCGGGCTTGGTTGTTTTGGGCCATGTTGGGCCATCTGATTGTATGGTTGGGCTGTTGTGACTTGTTGGACTTTCTTGGGTGAAGGCCCATGAAATGAAATGGACTTAATTTGGAAATTGTGCCATATTTGGGACTTCGATGCTTATTTTGGATTTTAGGCTTTTGGTAATCTAGTTTTGGCCTTAGTCTTGGGCCAAGCTTTAGGAAGGGTAAAATGGTCTTTTACTCTAATTTGGACTTATAGTGTGAGTCAGGGGATAGATGTTAATGCATTGTCATTATGATATTTAAAAGCATGTGGATTTTAGGGGATCTGCAGTTAGAGATTATTCGTGGGATCAACTATTGATGGGGTGTTGTCTTGATATTAACAATTTGGGGATATGTCAGCCAACAACCAAGGATCGTCTGTGTGATTCGGTAGTGCGAAGTGAGTTTTCGTCACTGTACTAGCAGGTCAAAGGCACCAATGTCAGCCCATTTGAGTGATATCATGTTATGTATGCTATTGTGTTGTTGTGATCTGTTAGATCGGTATCCTGGTAGATAAGATGTTGTTATGCTGTAGTGATCTGTTAGATTAGTATCCTGGTAGATAAGATGTTGTTATGCTTAGTGATATGTAGATATGTCTGACCGGATGTAGACTGTTATATGATTGTCTGTTATATGTGCACATGTTTGGTCCGTGGCTGAGGCTTCACTACTCTGTGCGGAAGCTAACAGGTCGGGGCATACCAACCCAATGGTTGAATAGGCCCTAGGGTGTTCCATTACGAGGATGATTGGACCCATAGTATGATGGCATTCCAACCCGATGGTTGATCGAACCCATAGTATGAGGGCATTCCAACGCAATGGTTGAGGGACCTAGGGTATTCCAACCCGGTGGTTAACCGGACCCATAGTAAGATGGAATTCCAACTTGATGGTTGATTAGACTCATAGTATGTCGTTTGTGGTATATGTTATCTGTTGTGTGTTGGTACTTTGCGCGAACTCACTAAGCTTTGTGCTTACAGTTTTTGGTTTATGGTTTCAGGTATTTTAGAGAATCGTGGCAAGGCGAAGGCATGAACATACACATCCTGATTTTATGTCATTGATCTTTGGAGGCTCTGATTTTTAAATAATGTTTTGAGAATGCTAATTTTGTAAACATCTTTATTAGTAAAAGGGTCATTTTGAATATTTTAAAATTGTTGAAATTTTTGGGGTGTTACAACAATCAAATTTCTAACATATGCATGGAGTGAATAACCATCCAAGATATCTTAGAAATGGTTTTATTATATGAAAACATAAAAAGAAAAAAATGAAGGTGTTGAATCCGGTTTTAGAAGTCACAAGAACATACTAGATTGATATCCTATTATGCATGCTATTGTGCTGTAGTGATATGTTAAATCGGTATCCTAGTATATAAGATGTTGCTAAGCTTAGTGATCAGCTGATCTGTCTGTTGTCTGTTGGCTGACTATATGTTTATTTATTATGTATATGTGTACATATTTGGTTGATGGTTGAGGCTTCACCGCTTTGTGCGTAAGCCAACAGATCGGGGGCATTCCAACCCAATGGTTGAATGGGCTCGAGGGTATTACATCCCAAGGATGACAGGATCCGTTATGTATTAGCATTCCAACCCAATGGTTGATTGGACCCGAAGTGATGTTATATATATATACATATATATACATATATATATATATATATATATATATATATATATATATATATATATATATATATATATATATATCAGTGTTGTAAAAATCGGCCTAGGCTCTTGGCGGAGGTAAACTGTATAGGATTTTTGATAGGCGTTGGAATTAATCGGAATCGGTCAACGACAGTCAAAGGATGAAAATGGCGGTCTAGGCGGTCAAAATAGGTCAACATAAGTCAACTAAAAAAATTCAAAATTAAACCTTTTTTCTTAACCTAATCGACTAAAAGAAATACAACCTTCATTATTCGTCTTGTTTTTTTTTGCGCCTCCTTCATCTCGTTCTCTTCTCCAGCGTTATTCGACTCCGGCGACAAGGGTTTAGCGATTCCGAGATGTCGAGATGCTATCAATGTAGCTCCATGTCAAAAGTCTACCAAAGATGATCAGTTAAGATGTCGAGATGCTATCAATGAAGGAATGTTAAAAAAAAAGAAGGGAAAACAAGCACATGATGAAGCGTTAAGATCGGAGATGAGATTTGATACTAATGAAAACATTAGTATAGACACGGATGAAATAGATAATACTTTTGGGAGCTTGAGGGAACCATATGTTATAGGCCCAATGGATAACTTTGCAAACACATAAAACCCCGAAGAATCTTTGAAGACGGGAAAAGGAAAAAAAGTTAATATTAACAATGCTATTCGGAAAGAAAGAATATCAACTGGGAAAAGTTTCATTGGTAGGTGGGCATATGAGTGTGCAATTCCTTTTCATGCCTTCGAAAAGGATAACTTTAAAATGATGGTGGAGGTAATTGGCCAATATGGAACTGGGCTTCCAACTCCTACTAGGTATGAGTTGAGAAACACAATTTTAAAAAAAGAAGTTGAAGGAACAAAAAATTTGGTGAAAAAAAAATCAAGAAGAATGGAAACAAGATGGATGCTCGATTATGACGTATGCTTGGTCTGATAGAAAGAGGAGGAGCATTATGAATTTATGTGTCAATTCAAAGATGGGTTCCGTTTTTTTATCCTCAAAAGAATGTTCAGATGAAGCACATACAATTCAACATATTTATGAGTATGTGGAATCTTGCATTCAAGAAGTTGGTGCCGAACATGTTGTTCAAATATTAACCGATAATGCCACGAATAACATGGGAGCTGCAAAGTTGCTAAAAGAGAAAATACCAAAGATTTTCTGGACATCATGTGTGACACATACCATTAACCTTATGTTGAAGGTATTTGTAATTTTCTTTATTGTGTTGTATAATTCTATTTGTGTTTTTAATCGTGATTATTTTTTTAAGGTATTGGTGGGCTTCCAAGGTTCAAGAAAGTCTTAGATCAAGCAAAGCAACTAACCATCTTCATTTATTCCCACCACAAAACATTAGCTATGATGAGAAAAATCACTAACAAAAGGGATATCATCCTACCGGGTGTCACGAGATTTGTTTCCGCCTATCTAACATTACAAAGTTTGTCTGGAAAAAAAGGGCAACTAAGGTATATGTTCTCTAGCAACGAATGGGAGGAATATAAATTTTCAAATGCAGTTAAAGGGAGATCTAGTCATATATTGATGATAGGTTCCACATTTTGGGCGGGTTTGGCACTTTGCTTAAAAGTGTTTTCCCCTTTGTTGAAAGTTCTTCGTATGGTTGCTGCGGATTGGAAGCCCTCGATGGGTTTTGTTTATGATGAGATTAAAAAAGCAAAAAAAGAAATCATTGATGCTTTAGACGGTAACAAAAAAGCATATGAGCCTATCATAAATATTATATCAAAGAAAATGAAAGGTAGACTTGATTCAAAATTGCATTTGACGGCTTATCTTCTAAATCCTTATTATCATTATAAGGATCCGCAACTCCAACATGATCCCGAAGTAATGGATGCGGTTCTTGAGTTTTTTGATACATTATTTGCTGGAGATTTAGAGATACAAAAGCAAGTCATGACTATTGAGTTGCCAAAGTACAAGAAAAAATGGATACATTTGGTCGGGAACTTGCAGTTAAAGCATGTGAAGTTAATGATGGTGACTGTGATCCGGGTAAAGCATTTTACTTTTATTTAATTATTTTATAAAAATTCATATTTATCCATTTATGAATCTAATAATGTGATTTATGTTTAAAAATCATAGCAACTTGGTGGGGTACATTTGGTGGAGCAACTCCTCATTACAAAGATTGCAATAATAATTCTTTCTTTAACTAGTAGTTCATCTGGATGTGAAAGGAATTGGAGCACCTTTGAAGGGGTTAGAAGTCAAACTTCAAATTTCAACAATTTATTTAAATTATAATTTTATATCATAATATTGTATATTTTTTACCATTTATTTTTTTTACGACTGTAGATTGACACAAAGAAAAGAAATAGATTGGATGTAAGTAAAATGAACAATCTTGTTTATGTCCAATTGAATGCTAATTTGATGGAAAAAATAAAAAGAGAAAAGAAAGGAATATGGAAGTGCTATTAGCTAATGATAGTCAGACGGCTCAAGAATGGATTGTTGATTGTGATGATTGTGATGATTGTGATGAAGATGGAGTTGGCATAGTTGGTGACGGTCAAGGAACCGATGAACTCGGACAAAGTTCAACAACAAGATAACTTTTAGATGAAGATTTTGCGTCAGAGAGTGAGGAGGAAGTATTTGAAGAAGTTGATTATGAATCGGATGGAGTTCACATCATGGAAGAATGCGGAGATAAAGAGTAGAAGCCTGTGAACAATCAAAAGTTTGATCTTATAAAACTTATTTTGGACTTTGTATGATGTTTTATGACCTGAATATCTAAGCGTTTATGAATATTTACTTACTTTGGACATGTATTGTTTGATGACTTGAATATGTAAACGTTTATGGATATTTACATGTTTTGTTAGTATTTTGTTTAGAGATAATCATATGATATAGGTAATATTTAAGTTTTTTTTTTTACAATTAAGGGTCCCCGCCTAGACCGATTAATCGCTTGACCCCAGTCGACCGCCGAGGTACTGCCAAGCGATTTTTACAACTTTGATATATATATATATATATATATATATATATATATGTGTGTGTGTGTGTGTGTGTGTGTGTGTGTGTGTTATTTGGTTATGTGTTGGTATTTTGCGGGAATATCACTAAGCTTTGAGCTTACAGTTTTGGGTTATATTTCTGGTACTTCAAAGGACTGCGGGAAGGAGAAGGCATGACCGTACACATCCTCATGTTTTGGACTTATGATTTTGAGAACTCTGATGATGAAATACTTTTGAAACTATGTTTGCAAACAAATAGTGAAATTGGATGGTTTTGAAAAAAGTTTAAATTTATCATGATTTTTATGGATGTTACAACTTGGACACTACACAATTTCAACATACCTATGAATCTGGGAACCAAATGGAAATGGAGAAAGCTCAACTTCAACATTGGTATACATAAATTTCACACTTGCAGATGAAAAAAAATCAAACCAATAAATGAAAATAAATTACAAAACAAAACATGGGGAAGGCATGGGGTGCCTTATATGACATGCTTTCCTCTTAAGCCTCGTTTTTTCAAAGCCTGTAAAGGATTTTAAATTTAAAAAAATTAAAAATTAAACTAAAATCCCTAGCTTTCAATTTGTCTTTCTAGGAACTAAAATTATAGAATAGAGTATATGGGAAGAAGCAAAAATAAATACCCACAAAATTTCATGTTGATAAACAACTCCTAAAGTGAAAGAGAATATATATATATATATATATATATATATATATATATATATATATATATATATATATATATGAGATAGAGGGGGAAGGAATGAGTGAAGGAAGGAAAGGCTTTTCATTCTCTCTGTGATCGTAAACAAAATTCAAAAACATAAATACTTTAGAGAAAATCAAAGTAAAGCTTTTAAATACAACAAAAATAATGAAACAAACATGATTGAGATTGGTAACACCTTCACAAATTCGATCGAGAGGTCTAGACATAACTTCATGATTAAAAAAACATTCAAACACGATTGAACGAGCCTTGGAGGGTTGGTTCTCGATGCTGATTTCGATTTTGAAGTCGTTCCCTCCGACGATCGTGTCATCTTCGAATGCACGGTGATTGAACTAGCCTGGAGGGTTGGTTCCCTATTCTGATTTTCGATTTTGAATTCGTTCCCTCCGACAATCTTGTCATCTTCGAACGTGGGTGGATTATGATTGATCGTCGGTAAGAGATTGAGATGGGTAAAAGTGTAGAAAACAGACATGTGCGCTATATTTGAAGAAGATGATGTTGTTTGTTATAGGATGCAACTGATATCTTAAATTAATGGATATTAAAGTAGATCGGAGAATCGAGGAGTAGCAATGTCGATGGCACCGACAGAGTATCCCAACTCTTACAGCCTCCTCTCTTTTTCAACGCCATCATCTTCAACGATAGGGAAAAGATTATTGAAAGATTTGAGGCTGAACGTCTTGCTATATCCGCTTCATGAAAACATTAATTTGCCTAAGTTAAAGGATTAATCCATAAATTATTTAATTACCAAAATTAATTAACAGTTAAAATTACTATTTTACCCCTATCCAGGTTTTTGAAATGATTGGTCGACAATCATCCGTACATCCACACAATAATTAATTAGAATATATATATATATATATATATATATATATATATATATATATATATATATATATATATATACGGAAAAATGAATATACCCTTAAGGATATATAAGTTTAGGTACTCAAATCTACCATAATTCGTCGTTTTGTTTGATATGTTCATTATAATGTTATTAAACTTCAACCCATAACTTGATTTACCTTGAAGATTTTTAAAATTTCATTATTATATTCTTATTATGTCACATCTTTTTTTCCGAACACTTACTTAGTTTTATATATATATATATATATATATATATATATATATATATATATATATATATATATATATATTATAGATGAAAATAAAATTATATAAAACAAAGATAAATATGAAATTTATAAAAATCTTGAAAGTAAATAAAGTTAAAAGTTGAATTATAAGAACATTTGACAATTACAATTACTATATATATATATATATATATATATATATATATATATATATATATATATATATATATATATATATATATATATATATATATATATATATATATATATATATATATATATATCCCAAATGGGATTTACAAATGTGCATTTAATAATAATCTCTTTGATTATGGACAGAAATATGAGTTCGCACTTAGATCCGGCTTCAATGGCCTACATTTGCTTTTCCATTAAGTCCGTTTGCGCACATGATGCTTAATTAGATGCTGCCTTTAGAGTACGATGTGTGCAACAAAAGTTCGACTAGATTTGTGATGCCACTCCGGTTTTAAAATAATACTAATTATTATTTCCAACTTAAGGAGAACTGACTTTTTATTTCGAGTATATAAATTTTAGACAAGTAAATTTAAATACCCATAAGCATGATATGGATACAACACTTTGAAAACAAAAATTCTAACTCTGATGAAACCGGTTAAATTTAATTAGTGGACTTTTTTTATGTTGTTTTAGACCATTGAGTGTGGTGAACGGTGTCGTGTTATGAAGCCAAATAAGTCACCTCAGATTCTAACATGTTATAAATAAAGTGATGTGGTGTTTTCATGTTATAACTTTGTGTTGTGTTGTGTGTGTGTGAGAGAGAGATGATTTGATTAGGTGTTCACTTCCGTACTCGTTACAACACATCTCATAATGTAAGACAGGAGCGGTGTTCCAGCCATTACCACGGTGTTGATGTGCTTCCACTTAAACAAAAACATTAATTAATTTAAATTTAAATGAAATAATAATCATATCTTTTTGTTTCATTTAATTTTATTATTTTGTTGCATTTAATTCAATGATAAGTTAACTAATGATGATAACAATTTTGATTAAAAAAAATACCTATTCATAAATATAAGCTATTATTTTTGAAAAAAAAAAAAAAAAAACAAAACTATTAACAAGTTTCAAAATTATCTATTAATGAAGCAAGTGCCGCATGAGTCGCTTTCATTTAATACCATGTCGATCACACATGAGCACGTGATTAGATCTCACTTTCATTTCTCCTTCCTATGCAAACATCCATGCACTATTTACTATTTATTCCCACCAACTCCAACTCTAAACCATCACCCATACTTCCTCTCCTTTCATCCTCTCTTCAACCCATCAAAAATGGCTAAACTATTAGCTCTCTTCGCTTTTTGTCTCCTCTCAGTGCTTTCCACCGCCATAGCCACCGGTAATACGTTCAGCCTTAAAGGCCGTGTCTACTGTGACACCTGTCGTTGCGGATTCGAAACCTCCGCCACCAAATACTTAGCTGGTACGTATATCTCCATCTCTTTCTTTCGTTCCATCATCTGGGTTTTCACTTCTGTTCCAAATTAAAACTAAAAACCTCTTGGAATTCACATTTCTTGCGAGTTAAACATAAAAACTTCTTCTTCGGTTTGAAATTCTTCATAACATCTAAACTATAACAATTACTCAATGAAATGTTTTTTTTTTTTTTTTTTTTTTTTTATCATATGCAGGTGCGAAGGTTAGAGTAGAGTGCAGAGATAGGAACTCGATGAACCTGAGGTACACCATGGAGGCAGTAACTGATGCTACAGGAACTTACCATATTGAAGTGGCAACTGATCATGGTGATCAGAAATGCGAGTGCACCCTTGTGGGGAGTCCAGACCCTGGGTGTGGTAAGCCAAACATCGGTCGTCACCGTGCTACAGTCATCCTTACCAGCAACAATGGCATGAACTACGGTGCTCGTTATGCTAATGCGATGGGTTTCTTGAAGGATACAGCATTGGCTGGATGCCCTCAGCTCGTCAAATCTTACTTTCCTGAAGAGATTTAGTTTGATTTCTTATAGTTATTGGTTTTAATCATCTTGGTAAAATTTCTCATTTGCTAAAGAATAATCGCAGATCGAATTTAGTGGATTTGTTATATTGTGTATCATTGACATAGTTATGAAATGGTACAATCATTTCTCTTGTTGGTTTAATTATATGTAATGCTACGTTTTCTCTTATTAAATATCCTACTTCAGATATATATGATACAAATATAAAATTGTTTAGTTGTTTTTTTTTTTATTAATATTACGCGACCCGCATGACGCTGAGTGAATTAGGTTTTCACTACGTGAACACCCCCTCTCCCTTGGACATAACGTAGTAATTTACGAACAAACAATAAAAAATGTAAAAATCAAACCGTAGACAATTAGGCACGATACAGGAGAACTTCAATGATATAAAACCGCATCAAAGCTTAACTACGCAAAATTACAAGTACCTCTAAAAGTTCAGAAGTCAAAGAACTGTATTAATGGTTGTCATTTAAAGTTCAGAAGTCAAAAGAACTGTATTAATGGTTATCATTTAATGCATGTTCAGAAGTCCGAAGACTAAATTGTTAATTCACCATAAATAATGGAGGATATTTGTAATTTACTCTACAATTTATGACAGGAATGCACATAACCAGGAAATTCATGGTATGAAGATGTTGAAATTTCAAAATGGACTTTTGGAAACCAACCACGAGAACATGGGGAGTACTTCTAAATTCTAACAATATATTTCATATGTCTTTCTCTTATTTAACAAAAGGCCAACTTGTGTAAAAAACATTTTATCCTGATTTAAGAAAAAAATGTTTGTTTTCTAAAGTTAATAACATCGTTGATTGATTAATAATTTTTGTGTGTTTTTGTTATTTTCTCGTTTTTTTTAAAGATAAAAACTATTACTTATCTTGGGTTACCAGTGGGGACGAATATGTCTCTTATAAAACACTAGAAGCCGTGGTTCATAGATTCCAATCCCTTCTCTCATCATGGAAAGCCAAAACTTTATCTTTTGGAGGTCGGATCACCCTCATAAAATCGGTGCTTGGAAGTCTTCCAATCTTTTATTTTTCCATATTTAAAGTCTCTCTCAAGATCATTGAAGAATTAGAAGGAATCGGAAGAAGGTTTTTATGGGGTGCTGGCTCCCCAAAATCGAAAATTTGTTGGATTAGTTGGGCTAAAGTTCTCACTCCAAAGTCTAAAGTAGGTCTAGGTGTCATCAGCCTCACGGGAGCTAATCTATCCCTTCTTAGCAACTGGCTTTGGAGATTAAAAGATGACCCAACATCACTATGGGCTAAGTTAATTATGGCACTGCATAAATCTGAGCGGGTTTGGAAATTCTTCTTGATTGGAATTCACTGGTGTTTGGAAAAACATCATAAGTATTACCAAAGACTTTGATGTGGGTAATATTCACTTCCATGAGTTGCTCAAAAAAGAATTGGGTCGGGGCAACATGATGTCTTTTTGGTTCGAGGATTAGCCAGGGAGTGGCGTCTTCAAAGATATCTTCTCGGAATCAAGAAAGCATTGTACAATTTCTGATAGGTATATAAAATTTGGTGACACGATTGAATGGACGTGGGATTGGAAGAGATCACCAAAATCGGATATGAAGAAAATTAAGCTATCATGTTAACTCAGGTTCATTCTCCGTATGTTGCCTTCGGCAGCTCTGGGAATCATATTCATGTGAGGACTTACCATACAAGCATTTCTGGAACAACATGGTCCCTATAAAAATTATTTTTTTTTGTTGGCGTGTGGCGCTCAATCGCTTACCTTACAAGGTTGAGATGGCTAAACGTGGGATAGTTGTACCTTCCACACTTTGTGCTCTCTGTGACAGTGCGGAGGAAATATGTACCCATTTATTTTTGCAGTGTTGCTGTGTAAAAGAAATTTGGGCTTTATTGGAGATTTGGTGTGAATTAAAGGTCTCTGAGATTAACAATCTGGATCAGCTTTTATCCATATCACATGCTTATTTACAATCCCCATTACAAAAGAAAATCACTCATGCCATAATTATGATCACTTTATGGTTTATCTGGAAGGCAAGAAATGGAATAATCTTCAAATCGATGATATCATCACCGATTCAGGTTGTAGCTGAAATAAAAACAAATGCTTTTCTATGAATAAAAAATAAAGGTAGAGGATTTTCTGTAATTTGGAAAAATGGTTTTTTTCCCATTCATGATTCACTAATTGGTTGGGTGGGTGGGTGCTGAGAAGCTTGGTATCATTTGGCGTTATGTTTACTGCAACAAGTGTGGGTTTGGTGTGTGTATCGATTCATTGGGTAGATATAATATAGGTTTTTGCTGCAGTTTAAACATTTCTTTGGGGTGTGTTCTTTCGTGTTCATTGGGTTTGGGTGGGAGGGGTTTACAATTGGTGTCGGTGTGTGGTTTTTTGATTGTATGGATATCGTTTTGGTGGTCTATGGAATCCCTTTGTATTGGGGTTGTTGTCACAACTTGGTGGAATTTATATTTACAAACAATGTAAATTGTTGGTCGATTATACACATGGATGAAATCATGGAATATTTGTGTCACGTATCGTATAGTAAAGACCTAATGTTTGATGCCGAATCGTTCCTCGTTTTTCTCTATGAATAATGTTTTTGCCGCAATATTGAGGTGGAATGTAATTACCTTTCATGGCTAACCAATATTGGTCACTTAGTCTTTGATGTATTGGACTTTTATTATGTTAAACATCATCTTCTTAATTGTTGCTTTAGTTTAGTTTCTGCAATTTTGTTTGTTTTTTTTATGTATCTTTTGTTTCTGTTTTCTTGTACTTTTTGGTGGTCCAACTACCATCACTCTCTAATAAATTTTGTTGTTAAAAAAAACTATACATTTGAGGTTGTGCAAAATATGTATAGGCAATATAAACATAGGACCAAATTAACATGCTCTTGAGGGATAAAAAAATTATCCTTGCACACGAGCTTTTAGTTTTTGATTAAACAAAAAGTTTAAAATGCAAAAGCTATTTTAAATTAAAAAAAAAAAAATCTCTTCTAAATTTTAATAAATTAACCTCATACATTTTAAAATAATTAAATCATATCTATATGATAATTATCTTATATATTCAAATATAAATATATTTTAACAATTATATTTTTTTATTTAAAATAATTATATCTATAGATTTTATAATTTATTAATCTTCATCTAATAAAATAATAAATATTTATTTATAAATTTACAAATCAAAATTAATAATATACAATAATATTGTTTTTAAAAAAAAAATGTTTGTTTGGGTTCTTACAAAATTGAAAAAAACTTTTTACTTTATTTATAAAAAATCATCTTGTACTAATATACATAAAAAGGCTTTTACCAAATGAGAAGTTTAACCGATGTATTTGGTATTAAAATTTGGATGACATTTAATTTTTGATAAGTATAACTTAGAAAAAATAATGGGAAAATGACATTATATCACATTAAAGTTATGATATTTGTCCGATTTGATCACTAAATTTTTTTTTTTCACATTAGATAACTAAACTTGTATTTGACCTGTTAAATTAGTTATTTTCCCCGATTTTAAATGGTTTCCCGGTTGACATTGTATATATGTCAATTAATATTAATTTTTTGGCTAATCTGATGACACTTGAGATATGTCATGTCAATAAATGATATATGATGCTCAAAACCTATCATCTTCACTTGTCGACTTTCATTCTTCATTTTTCACTATAAAAGAAACTGATATGGGGTTTGTGAAGCCTTTTTTTAATCAAGTTGAAGTACCAAAGAATTCACTGCAATGGCACAATCGGAACCTAGTTGACTGTTTGCGATGGTGGAACTCAACTACCAAGGGGTATTTACTCGTAATCCTTTCTCTTACACGGGTGGTATGACAACCATGTTCAATGATGTTGACTTTTCTTCTATGACTTATTCTGAGTGTGTGACCTTCTTCGAACATTTCATGCATGAAGATTGTAAAAATTTATACTACTGTGAACTAGGCATTTCCCTGATGCAAGGGCGTAATCCCATCTCAGATGATGTGGAATATGTTGCTTTTATTTTTGATGCTTATGGAACAGATGGTGTAATTTTTGTTTGTGTGGATCATATTGGGTTTAGTATTGATGGATGCTTTAATGATGATGGACATGAGTCTTCTATTGATGGTGAAAATGAAGATAACATAGATGAACTTAGGAATGTTGAGTTGGAATTTAATGAGGATATAATGCAAATAAATAGGACATCAAATGATCTTTTCTTGAGTAAGTTATGTGTTGATGAGGAGAAGGATAACATCATTATAGATGATGATGATGATGATGATGATGATGGAGAGCATTTGAACCTAGTATCCACACTCATTCCATATTTAATGAGTTATTACACTGCAAAAAAAAATTAAAAAAAATAAAATAAAATAAAAACCAATTCTATGAATGTGATTTAAGGGTCCAAGGCAAGTAAAACCAATGTTGTGCAACTATGTTGTGGCTAATAGATATCAGTTGTGTTTTAAATAAAATGATAGGAAAAGACTTTTGGTGAGGTGTAGTAAGGTTGATTGCACATTTAGATTATAGGCTTCTTGGATGAGTGATGAAGAGAGTTTCCAAATCAAGTCACTAAAAGTTGATCATAATTATGCTAGGAACTTCAAGTTAGGATCACGAGTGACATATGCATGGACTATTAGTCATTATACCAAAGAACTTGTATAGAGTTGGAAATTGAGTGTAAGGAACTCATGGTTAAGGTAATGACCAAGTTTGGTATCCAAGTTAACATGGGGCAATGTAGGAGGGCAAAGAAGTTTGCATTAAACCTTATTGTAGGTAGTCTTGTTGAACATTATGGTAAATTGTGGTCATATGGTTATGAGATTTTAAGGACAAATCCAGAGTCAATTATGAAACTTGATGTGGAGACTAGTTTAGATGGAAATAAGTATTTTAGCAAGTTTAACGTGTGTTTTCAAGGAGTGAAATAATGTTGGACATAAGGTTGTAAAAGGATAATAGGTCTTGATGGCTATTTTATGCAAATGGTTTGTAAGGGAGCACTGATTTGTACAATTGGGAGGGATGCAGATGACCAGATATATCCTATTGCTTGGGTAGTGGTTTGTGTGGAGAACAAGCAGAATTGGAAGTGGTTTTTGGGTTTGCTCATTGATGATCTGAATTTGGATTTAGGCAATGGATACAGTATAATGTAAGACCAACATGAGGTTAGTATATTATATAGTAATACATTTATGTTTTTATTTAGAATTTTCACCTATACCATTTTATTAATACAGAGTTTGATTGAGGCTGTTAAAGAGTTGTTGTCATATGTAGAGCACAGACAATGTACTAGACATATTTGCCTAAATTTATAGAAGAGATTAATAGGGGATATTTATTATAAATTGTTTTAGAGAGCATCTAAAGCTACAACTAAGAATGCATTTGAATTTATGATGAAATAAATTGAGACATTGAACCAGATGCCCATTAATACCTTATGGACAAAGATCCAAAGACTTGGTCAATAGCTTTCTTTCAACCGGGTAGGTGTTGTGATGTTGTTGAGAATGGCTTCTCTAAGAGTTGTAATATTGTAATTGTCGATATCAGGAAGAACCCTATTATCACCATGTTAGAAGAATTGAGATTGTACATGATGGAGAGATTGTACAACATGAAATTGCAAGGACAACAATAAGGAAATCATATTTGTCTAGAGATAAGGGATAAGGGGAATTTACATGAAAAAAGTCCAAAGACATTTTCAAGTACTACCTAGTGGATTAAACGAATTTGAGATACAAAATGCAACTAATTTCCAATTTAGTCTGACTTTAGAAAAAAATACAAACAAGCTTCACATCCCAATACATACACCATACCCTAATTGATATACCAAAAGCCCCACCCAACATTCTAACTACTTGGATACCTTAAAAACAAAAAAGACCAACTCAAGAACAAGAAATACAACCACTATCTTGTACCTACGTATTGTCTTCTTGAAATCAGATAGCTCCTTCTCAATTTTTCCTACCACACTCTTCTCCTTAACAAGGAAAAACTCCAATTTAGCAATCCTATTCCTCAAGTTGTTGTTCACACCAAGATCGTCTTTAGCATCCAACTTCTGCTTTAGATAATAAATAAGGTTTTTATAGTACCCTTCTTCCAGTTGTTCATTTTTCCATTCAAAATAGTCACATTTCTTCAGGTTAGTCTGTAAGAAATCCACATGAAGATAAGTTCAGACAATAAAATCAAAATGAAATGTAATCATCAAATGCACTTTAACATCCTTCAGTAGCACGCTAATGCATATATTTTCAGGACATCAAAAAACATATGCAGCAAATGTACCAAATGTAATCACCAAAATGTAATAAGTCACCAAATGTGATCATGAAATCACGACACCAAACCAAAGTCAGTAGACAATATCAACAACATATAAAGGGTAAACTTAGGTTATTTTTCGAAATATAAGGGTTATTGATGGTGACCCTAAAAATTGTTGGATTAAGGAATTGAGCTATATCAGATCTTACCATATTGTTTTGGCAATTCCATAAATACCTTCCAAGGTTAGTGAGTTTCGAATAGGTTCATTCCTTAGCTGGAACATCACCTTCGATCCATTAAGAGAGAGAGAGAGAGAGAGAGAGAGAGAGGAGAGAGATAGAATTGTATTTTGTGTGTTAAAAGTGAAGAGTCGAAGGCCTCTAATTATAGGGTTGATTTTGATGTGCATGAAACATAAATATCAGTTCACATCATGCAGGAGCATCCTGGATCCATCCAAAACTTGTCACATATCACTTTCCTAGTGGTCCACGTCTCTTATATCTCGACAGATTTAGGTGTCAAAGGTGTAGGCCGTGGAAGTCCAAGAAACTGAGAAAACGATCCAAATCGATGAAACCGAAACTAAAACAACAAAACCGAAGCAAAATCGAAGGTTAGGGTTTAAAATTTAAAACGAAAAAATCGGTTTCGGTTACGGTTTTTACCCAGAAACCACCCCATCAAGACCAACAAACCAATCCATACATGAAACCGACAAATGGACCCATCATACGTGTGTGTGTTTGTGTGTGTGTGTGTGTATATATATATATATATATATATATATATATATATTCACGATTAAATTCACCTGAATATACTAGAATGAAATAAATCATTCAAGAAAAACCCCAAGAATTGAGACAAGTTCGGCATATATATTAACATTAATTCATTTCTCCTGCCTCCAAAATAAATAAATTGATTCTATCCACATCCATAAACAACAACAAATGTCATTAATTATGAGTAGTTTAAGCTTCTTATGTTGTTATGGGTGAAAAATACGAAGGAAACATTAAAACCTAAAATCCATGGGTTTTCACCCATAACCCATGAGCATATGGGTTGAACCCAAGAAATCGGAAAACCACCAAAACTGACTCCAAAAACTGAGAAACTAAGCTGACCAGAAACTGAATTTATTGGGTTCTGAAAACCACAAGCCGGCCATTTTCGGTTTGGGCCCAAAACTGACCCGAACCAACCTATACACAGCTCTAGTTATGATAATCCATGCTAGTGATATAATAAGCCTTAATTATGAGGTGATGATATAAGAATGATTATATAAAAGACGTCAAATGCCTTAAGTTGTGATACATTGTTGCTTCTTTACATAATATGAAGTATGGAAATAATATGCCATATAATATTATTAATAGAAATTAAGCATGATTACTTAGGGAGGCTGGTAGTGTAATCCTTATGTGAAGAATTAATAATATGTTAATTAAAAAGGGGAATACACTTTGTGGACGTAAATGGTATCAACCTAGATTTAGGTGTGTACCTCATTCGGATACCTGGGAGTGCCTTATGGGTTGAAAGACTCCTAAAAGGGAAAGAGCTTAAGTCAATAGTGACGCCAATTGGTTTTTCTAGACCACCATTTGGAACATGGTTCATGGACACTAAGGAACTTGAGGACTGGTGTGATATTGGCATAGCGATGGTGATAGATCAAATATCACATTTAGGTGTGAAGTTTCTAGTGATGGGAAGAAATAATAAGTACCTATAACATCCCAAAATGTCAAGCTAAAATTTCATTTTTAATACAATCAAAAACACCAATTTATCTATTACTCAACGACTTAGAAGTATTTTATAAAAACGGTTATTAGAGTAAAATCCCAAAATCACAAGGTTGTGGAAAAACATGTTTGTATGTGCTGCGATCAGGCCGGGCCCTTCCCTTATAAACCAGAAGTACATGAAACCATAAACAAACAGTAAGAACAAAGATTAATGAGTTCCCCAAAATACCACATACCATACATATCATACATACAATAGAAGGTGCTATAGGCCAACCATAGTCTTGTCATTATTCCACAAGCCATATCATGGTCTTTCCTTGTCAAGCTGAGGACCAAAGCCCTGGCTCTTATAGACAAGTGCCAGGAGCCACCTCCTGGTCTTCCATGTAAGCATCACAAAGACAACTACCAAACGATCTACAACTAACTATCTACTTAGTTTCCAGGGTACGCACCCATCTCTTGCATATAGAGTTGCCAAGAGCTACCTCTAGATCTTTCATACAATGCCAAGGGTCACCCCTTGATCTTTCAGTAATACATACGCCAATGATCCGAGATTGGTGCCTTCGACACATAGTATAATGAGGAGACTCACCTCAAACAGATGAAAACCACAAATAAATTTCTGACTGCAGATCCGCTAAAATCCCCGCACTATCAATCACAAATAACATTAATAACTGGGTCCTGACTTGCACTAAGAGTCCAAATTATGATAAAATAACTTTTTACCCTTCCTTTAACGGCCAAGGCCCAATCTAATTTACTAAAAGCTCAAAATATAAAATAATCATCCAAAGCCCAATTATGGCCCATTTTTCCAAATTGGACCCAATCCCTTTCATGGGCCATCTCCCAAGAAAATCAAAAAAATCTCAATAGCCCAACCATGCAATTTTGATGGCCCAAGACAACCAAGACTGTCCTACTTCAAAACCGAAGCCCAAAACAAAACAACCCAAACCTGCAAAGTACGCGGGGCGTAATCACCCTGTACGCTTAGCGTACTGCTTAAAGGGCTTATATGCGCATCGTACATGCTTATACTCCTGACACACTCACCAACTTGGCTAACTTTTTCATTTCAGCTCTTAACACATTCAGACTTCGATCCAAACTCATATTTGACTTCCTTAAGGTGGTTAATCACATAAAGTTGCCAACTTTATGTGCATGCATAGGTTAAAGAGGCTCTAAAGCTCAAAAGAGCTTAATACATGAATTAATACTTGCATGAGACCAAAAACACCATAAAGTTTGCACGTTTATGCCTAAGAAAACCTTAACAAGTCCAGATCTACAAAGATAAGCTCCAAAAATGACTTTGATTCACAATCACCAACCAAGGGAACTAAAATGACCAAAAACATGCCAAGAAGTAGATCTAAGAAATGAGATGACAAGCTTTGAACTTTATACCTTACAATCCACGAAATGAAGGTGCTTAAGCTTGATCTCAAAGCCCTCCTCCATAGAATGATCCTTCAAGCTTCTTCTTTCCCCTCAAGATGCACAAAATTCTCCACCAAAGCTTCACAAGAACTCCAAAAACACCAAAAATAGGCTAAGGAACGAATTAAGGTTTTCAAGGGTGAGGAGGTTGGTTAAACAGGGCAACAAGAGGCTAACTTTTGGCTTAAATAGGGTACAACCCCGAAAAATAGGGTTTTCTTATCCCCCTCGTACACCATGCGTACCCGTCATACACCCATCATACAAGGCTTCGGACCCTTGACGATCTTCCATTAGTACGCTAAGCATACCCATGAGGTATGCCCTGCGTATTGGTTTTTCGGCTAGTGCACTAAGTGTACCCTATGGTACGCCCCACATACTACTTACAAGGGTCAAGTTGTAATTCTTTTAATTACGAAGGGTAACTAGGAACATATCCATATCCATGTGTTACAACTCTCCCCCACTTAAATTAGATTTCGTCCTCCAGATCATTCCTTATCATTCAAGGCACACCAGATAGCTTGAACAACACAATCACAACCCCAAGCATACAACAGCCTTCCCAAAGGCAACCAAACCCAACCTTAGTAGAACTCTCCAAATCTGATGATGAAAGAATCCTTAATCCCTTGCAGAAAACCACTTCTACCTTACCCGAAACCTGAAATCTCTAATTGGTTTAACTCCCCGACAGACTTCCCATACTGAACCACTACCAGTTCGAATCCTCATTGAATTCCAAACTAAACAAGACGTTTCCAAACCTTGATTATCTTGATGATTCTAATGGGAAAAAAATCACTGATCATTCATTGATTTAGAACACTTTCACTTGACAGAAGGCTCTGATAATCCCTCGAATAAGAGACTCATCCCTACAATAGTTAGACTCAAACAAGAGCTATGCAACAGGGTCAAATCGCTTACTCTGAGATTATTTAATCCAAGCTGCAAGTGGCTAGCATATTCTTCAAATAACAAACGACTCCATACATGAATCCCAAATCACTAATATCGCCTCAACTCATCTTGATGCCCCCTAGCTGCTTTCCAAAAGTAGTTGAGACCTTCCTGGTCCCAACTTACTTGCCAACTAACCGATTCACCGGATTCCCACTCGGTTGTTGAGTCAAAACACACACAAAGTCGCACCACGCGACTTCCGAACGAAGGCCTCATCTGAAAGTAATTGCCCTAGTTATCTTACAACTATGGCTCCAATAATCTTTTTGATCTAGCCGACCATAACCAACTACCAAACCTGACACCACGAAATCCAATGCTACATACCAACTGTAGTCATATTTCACAACTGTCCCCAAAACGACCCACCACGCCCTTAATTCCAAGAATGTTGCGGCCTTTCCACAGTCTTACAAACTGACCTACTTTGGTCTAATCCACCTAGAGAAACCAAAAAGCCAATCATAGATTTTCCATGCCTTCACTGCTACACAAGGAACAATGAATGCTACGGGCCATCCGTAGTCTTACGGCACTATCAGCCTACCTAGTGGATGATATGGGCTACCCCACAGTATTACAACACTCCAACAGTATCTGCCAACCTAGTGAATGCTACGGGATACCCCATAGTCTTACAACACTCCTATTGTGCCATGGTCACTTCCCATGGTCTTACCGCTCGTCTACTAATCCATCCATACTCACCTTGAGTCGAACACACACCAGAATACTCCCAATCAGGTGTTCAGGTCATGCTTCAAACCCTAAAGCATTAATCAGACAAGAAAAGGAAGAAGGGATCTAACACAACCCTCCACTTGGATCCATCTATATGCCTGCTAGATATCACTAGGAAGACGCCAACCAACTATTGGAAGTTTCCCGAACACCCACGTACATAATCCTCAATCTAGATGGGTACTTAAGTCGTCTTCCATCCCAACGGAAATGTGAAACTCTTCTTAGTTTCATGCCTGATCCAACTTCTAAAAATCTGAACAATTCTCCCCCACTTGGATTCTTCGAGGCTCTCCCAGCCCACGAAGTTTGATGGATTCCCAATACAACTTACCTCATTATGATTGAACCGCCGACAAGCTGTGCTTACCAATACTAGTGTTCCATCACTAGCCAAACCCAATAACCACATAATTCTTGAAACCCAGATGAACACTCCTCGAAACCTCAGCAAATCCGACAACCCCAATCGTTTCCCATGATACAGCACCCAAATCCTTAAGTCCTTTATGCTGGTGACAATAACCATAACCCTTGCGATAAATAAATCTCCTTAGCACCTCCAATGACCACCAAACTAATGCGATTGGCACCACCATCTTCTTGCTACTACTCCTTCCCTAACAACGGTAGTGATTGAGCCCAAAAGTTCTTCCATAGACCACCCTCCGATCCCACCAGATCAAAAGCTAAAACAAACGAACCCCTACTTTACTAGATGACTAACCTGATAATCCTGACCAATAAGCTTTCAAACAACACTCCTGAATTGATCCCATCAAAGAACCAAAATAGCAACCAAACACACTGAAACCCTCTCAACAAGATACAACCCCATAATGATTCATGGCATGCAAAATGGTGTATAACAATTCTTGATGATATAACCCAAAAAATTAACTGAGAATTAAACCAAAGATAATGCTTACCCAACCGATACAAAATTTCAAGCAATATGAATACTGATAATAACCAAGAAGAAAGCAAAAAGGATAAAATACCTGCAATAACACCTGATGGAACCCTGGTCTCCCCTGTTTAACATTGCAAGGCTCAGCTCCTCTCTACTAGGGCTCCTGTGCTACCCTCACTACCATTGGTGATCCTCAAAGTAACCGGAGCACGTGCACTCACTTCTCTTCCTATCAGCACCGGAAAGTCGACCTTCTTCTTGCCCACTTGATTGCAATGAAAAACATAACGAGCTTGTCCTCTAAGGACAATCCCTACTGACATGACCAACCCTACCATACTTGTAGCAGCCCATACCCCTAGAATGATAAACCCCATCATGCAATTTCTCGCACGTGTTGCACTGACCCCGACCCTGCTAGCACCTAAATCCCAAATCTGAAGTCTTGGGTCTCTTCACAGGACCCTCCACTATATGCACCTGATCTAGCCCACTCTTCCTGAGGTGCTCCAAATAAATCTCCCTCTCTCGGGCTTTATAAATCATATCATTCAGGGTCTTTCACCCTGATATACTCACAAACTCCCTAATTTCATCCCTTAGCATATCATGGTACCTTACCTTCTTCATCTTGTCATCAACGGCATACTGTGGAACAAATAAAGCCCTCTCCTAGAATTTGGCAGTGATCTCTTCCACAGTCTCCGTAGTTTGACGAAGGTCCTGAAACTCCCTTGCCAATTGCTTCACCTCAATAGCTGGTGCAAACTCATCTCTAAACCGGGTCATAAACTCATCTTACATCATTGTTTCCAGGGCCTCGCCTCCCATTGTGAAGTGTACCTCCTCCTAATAATCTCGAGCTTTGTCTTTCGAAAGAAGGGAAGCAAATCTGACCTTTGACCCCTCAGGGAAGAAATTCATCCTGAACACATTAGCCATATATGATAACCATCTCCTACTGGAAATGGGGTCCTTTTTCCCGAAGAATGTGGAAGTTCCACAATCACAAAACTCACAGAAAGAAAGAGTGTGAGGTCCAAAAATAGCCATAACCTTAGCACAGAACGCGCCAAAGCGCTCATCCAAAATATCCAAAATCCCCTCCTTCACTGTACCAAAGATCACATGCGTCTGCTCCAAAATACCGTGGGAAATCTCCGATGAGATGAACTCCCGCATCTGCTCGCTAATCGGCTCAGTACCTGCACCTGAGCTGGAACCAGAACCTGAACCTCCTCCCCGAGTGCTCATCACCATACTGAAAAACAACATGCAAACTGTGACATCCCCAAAATCACGGCCAGAAAAGACCGATTTTGTTTATGCTTTATGAAAATCAGAGTACTTCATTTTATAAAAAGGTTGCGGAATTTGTTCCCAGAAAAACACGATAAATACGTTATTAAAACATTTTCGAAGAAACGTATTTTTATTCATCTTAAAACGTTTGGGATGTCATCGTTAATACAGAAACATAAGCATAAACAGAACTTACAATTATTTACACTAGTGATCTACATCTCTTTAAATCTCTCAGTGTAATGTCACTTCATATCGCCACCTGTGATGTAAATAAACTGAGTGGGTCAGGTTGGGAAACCTGTTGAGTACATAGGGTTTTCAACCCACAATAATATAATTGTTATGTTCAATCAGCAAACAATTAACCCAATTACCCATCCCCGTTATCTTCTTTACTCCTAAGAGTCATCTATCCTGCATTCGTTTATTCCAGAGTCCCTTACTTCCAGGGTTATAGGACTGGCACTAAATCCATAGCTGCCGATGTTCGTTCATAAAGCACTAATTCCATAGCTGCTATAGTCTATTCATCAGGTACTAAATCCATAGCTACAAGTCTTTATCTAATAGGTACTAAGTCCATAGCTACCAATGTTCAACAGGTACTAAGTCCATAGCTACCAATTCCTACAGGTACTAAATCCTTAGCTACCAGCATCTAACTAATAGGTACTAAGTCCATAGCTACCAATTCCCAACAGGTACTAAATCCATAGCTACCAACGTCTAACAGGTACTAAGTCCACAGCTACCGATGTTTGTCCCATAGGCACTAAGTCTATAGCTGCCAATGTATACTCACGTCATCTTCTATCTCTCATCATTCATCTACCCATCATCATACCCAACATATTCGTATATATAAAATACGTATACAGTTTAAATCCTTTAAAACATGTATAAAACGTTCATCCAGCATAGACAGCAAGTATTCAGATAATATGCACACATAGCACGTAGTTTATATAAAATACTTCATATCTATGTGTAAGATGAAAGGGACTATGCACTCACAACACGTAAATTATATAATAAATACTTCATATCTATGTGTAAGATGAAAGGGACCATGCACTCACTTGATAGGTGGTGACTCAACACTCGGACAGCGCTTCGATACTCTCAACACAATTTCCTTCGATAAAACCTAGTATCAATACCACTAGGGTTTAGTCTAACGATAACCACGACAAACTAATAGTCTGACTATTATTATTATTATATAAGCGTTAAATAACACTCAATATAACTCATAATAATAGCCCAAATACTCATTATAAGTTCCTAATAATGTTACTATATTAAAACATAAGCTATACTAAAGATAGCGTAGGCATAGTTCACTTACAGCGGGTTTTTCTCGAAAATCGGGCTTCGCTGGATCAGCGTTTCCGAGCCGAAAGACCCTTTTTCTCAGGACTCCGGGAGCCTCGGGGCTTCCTTTGGGTGCTAGGGGTTTACCTAGGCTTTTAGGGGGGGTTAGGGGGCTAGAGAGAGAGTCTAGAGAGAGAAAGAATAGTTTAGGAAGGTGTGAAGAATGAGGGAACCCGGCACCTCTATTTATAGGGGTGCTGATTGGTCTACTCGCCGAGTAGAGGGGACCTACTTGCCGAGTTGGTCCATGTGGTGGCCTTCTGGTGGTGCCACGTGTCCAATTCTGGTGGTGCCACGTCACCCCCTATCGCGTATCAGCCCTCAAACTTAGAAAAATCATAACTTTCGCATACGAGCTCCGTTTTCGACGTTCTTTATATCCACGCGTAGGTAACATCAAGATCTACAACTTTCGTTTAGACTCCATCGGCTAATTCTTGACCGATCTCAAGTTTAACAGTAGGAGGCGTTTAGACTGTTAAATGACCGCGAAGAGTTCATAACTCCTTCATACGGACTCCGTTTTCGTCTGTCTTTTTACCGTTGAGTTCCTATGAATGAGATCTTCAAATCTCATTTAGGTCGCGTAATCCAAAAACCGCTCGAACTAAAATTCGAGTTTCGGACTGTACACTGCTAAGCTGAATCTTAGAAAAATCATAACTTCCTCATACGAAGTCAGATTTGGGCGTTCTTTTTATCGACGCTCTTAGTTTAACATATTCTACGAATTTAATTTAGATCACTAAGGTTAAAAAGTCCTCCATCGTAAATTTACTATTTACGCTTCCCGGTGCCGTGCCGGTTCCGTCGCGAAACTTCGACGGGCCATAACTTTTTCGTTATAACTCGGATTTTGGCGTTCTTTATATGTACGGAAACCTCATGACATATTATACAACTTGGTTAAGATTATTTATTCTAAATAATCTTTTGTCGAAAATTTATTTTTGACCCCTATTGCCTCTAAATTGACTAGCCCGGATCTGCGGGCGTTACAATTATCTCCCCCTTAGGATGATTACGTCCCGGAATCATCAACGAAACAGGGCTCACATGATGACTCCATTTGTTATCTATTCATTCTAAGTGATAACTTCGATGTTTCTTCGAACGTGTATCTAACTCTTAGACTCCTTGACTACAGCCAGTGCTCGATCTTGCATACGCTCTCTATCTCACGTTAGACTCCAAATTATGACCTTCAAGTCACAATCTCGATCCTCACTGGATACGAACTTAAGATAAGTTCTTTTATTAATACAATGGACCGATGTGTCATATTCTAATGACCTCTCATCGTATGTTGCAATGCTCAGACTCAGGTCTCTTAGAGTCAAATTCCAGAACAGTCTATACCTTCCTTCATGTTCTAGTCACATCTAAAAAGGTAGCATCTCTAGCAACCATCTTCTTTTAACAACGAGCGTGATACTTCTATTGATCGCTTTAATTTCAATCGTTTGGTTTAAGTCGGACGCTACATCAAACTTGGTTCTCTGAACCGTGTAACATACTCATCGTAGTCGGACTCAATTCGATATGACCACTAGGGTCGGAATATCAACAATCGTCTTAGTCATTACCGAAACAATGGTAACAACACACTTGAATAAATCGAAATCAATTACTAGTTTCTTGGTAACCTTGTGACTTTCCCTGATCCAAGCGTGAGTCCTGTGCTTCCGGTAGTATATGCATCTACTACCTTTCACACCTACTCATACTCGTCCCAAGTATTGTCTCGCAGTTTTCCCAAGTTATTATCACCAAAAAAATTTTAACACATAAAAATGTGTCCAAACAATCACAAAATTTTCCCTAGACTCTACTAGGACTTCTTGTATACGTATCTTCAATCATCAATTTTGCTTTAGCTCGGTGGAAATACCATACGATGGGTCAACTTCATGAATTACGCCAATTATTCCATCATCTTGCCAATCGAAGGTGTACTTCGGACGTGCTGTACTCCTCTAAACGTACTGCATGACATATTCTAAAGGCAAGATGCCACTCTTATGATATCTTTCGATAGGTGTCATTCACTATCATAAGCCTTTTCATTTCCTCCACTTACTCAATTCTCTATGAGTCCTTATCATGACATTCTATTCTCCAAAGCAAGCGTTTGGTGTATCGAGACGAGAATATAGATAGAGGAAGAATTAGACACGTATTCCTCCTTATTACTCCAAAAAGTTACATGCCAGTTCTAATATCGTAATTAAACGTTTAGAAACCTAAGCACATAAAATTTCCAGATCCGGTTGGCAACAGACCATAGATCCGATCATATAATGCATATCATAAATCATTTAGCACATAAAAGCATGTTAGGAATTTTCCCTAAATAAGCTAGTGCTTGTGTCTATTCAGGTGTATTACCTAAATCTATTTGACACACTCCTCACAATCATTACTTAGCATTCTAAGTTTAAGTCTAGAAATAAATCCATATTCCTAGTTCGCTTAAACTAATGCTCTGATACCAACTGTGACATCCCCAAAATCACGGCCAGAAAAGACCGATTTTGTTTATGCTTTATGAAAATCAGAGTACTTCATTTTATAAAAAGGTTGTGGAATTTTTTCCCAGAAAAACACGATAAATACGTTATTAAAACATTTTCGAAGAAACGTATTTTTATTCATCTTAAAACGTTTGGGATGTCATCGTTAATACAGAAACATAAGCGTAAATAGAACTTACAATTATTTACACTAGTGATCTACATCTCTTTAAATCTCTCAGTGTAATGTCACTTTATATCGCCACTTGTGATGTAAATAAACTGAGTGGGTCAGGTTGGGAAACCTGGTGAGTACATAGGGTTTTCAACCCACAATAATATAATTCTTATGTTCAATCAGCAAACAATTAACCCAATTACCCATCCCCGTTATCTTCTTTACTCCTAAGAGTCATCTATCCTGCATTCGTTTATTCCAGAGTCCCTTACTTCCAGGGTTATAGGACTGGCACTAAATCCATAGCTGCCGATGTTCGTTCATAAAGCACTAATTCCATAGCTGCTATAGTCTATTCATCAGGTACTAAATCCATAGCTACAAGTCTTTATCTAATAGGTACTAAGTCCATAGCTACCAATGTTCAACAGGTACTAAGTCCATAGCTACCAATTCCTACAGGTACTAAATCCTTAGCTACCAGCATCTAACTAATAGGTACTAAGTCCATAGCTACCAATTCCCAACAGGTACTAAATCCATAGCTACCAACATCTAACAGGTACTAAGTCCACAGCTACCGGTGTTTGTCCCATAGGCACTAAGTCTATAGCTGCTAATGTATACTCACGTCATCTTCTATCTCTCATCATTCATCTACCCATCATCATACCCAACATATTCGTATATATAAAATACGTATACAGTTTAAATCCTTTAAAACATGTATAAAACGTTCATCCAGCATAGACAGCAAGTATTCAAATAATATGCACACATAGCACGTAGTTTATATAAAATACTTCATATCTATGTGTAAGATGAAAGGGACTATGCACTCACAACACGTAAATTATATAATAAATACTTCATATCTATGTGTAAGATGAAAGGGACCATGCACTCACTTGATAGGTGGTGACTCAACACTCGGACAGCGCTTCGATACTCTCAACACAATTTCCTTCGATAAAACCTAGTATCAATACCACTAGGGTTTAGTCTAACGATAACCACGACAAACTAATAGTCTGACTATTATTAGTATTATATAAGCGTTAAATAACACTCAATATAACTCATAATAATATCCCAAATACTCATTATAAGTTCCTAATAATGTTACTATATTAAAACATAAGCTATACTAAAGATAGTGTAGGCATAGTTCACTTACAACGGGTTTTTCACGAAAATCGGGCTTCGCTGGAGCAGCATTTCCGAGCCGAAAGACCCTTTTTCTTGGGAATCCGGGAGCCTCGGGGCTTCCTTCGGGTGCTAGGGGTTTACCTAGGCTTTTAGGGGGGGTTAGGGGGCTAGAGAGAGAGTCTAGAGAGAGAAAGAATAGTTTAGGAAGGTGTGAAGAATGAGGGAACCCGGCACCTCTATTTATAGGGGTGCTGACTGGTCTACTCGCCGAGTAGAGGGGACCTACTCACCGAGTTGGTCCATGTGGTGGCCTTCTGGTGGTGCCACGTGTCCAATTCTGGTGGTGCCACGTCACCCCCTATCGTGTATCAGCCCTCAAACTTAGAAAAATCATAACTTTCTCATACAAGCTCCGTTTTCGACGTTCTTTATATCCACGTGTAGGTAAAATCAAGATCTACAACTTTCGTTTAGACTCCGTCGGCTAATTCTTGACCAATCTCAAATTTAATAGTAGGAGGCGTTTAGACTGTTAAATGACCGCGAAGAGTTCATAACTCCTTCATACGGACTCCGTTTTTGTCTGTCTTTTTACCGTTGAGTTCCTATGAATGAGATATTCAACTCTCATTTTGGTTGCGTAATCCAAAAACCGCTCGAACTAAAATTCGAGTTTCGGACTGTACACTGCTAAGCTGAATCTTAGAAAAATCATAACTTCCTCATACGAAGTCAGATTTGGGCGTTCTTTTTATCGACGCTCTTAGTTTAACATATTCTACGAATTTCATTTAGATCACTAAGGCTAAAAAGTCCTCCATCGTAAATTCACTATTTACGCTTCCCGGTGCCGTGTCGGTTTCGTCGCGAAACTTCGACGGGCCATAACTTCTTCGTTATAACTCGGATTTCGGCGTTCTTTATATGTACGGAAACCTTGTGACATATTCTACAACTTGGTTAAGATTATTTATTCTAAATAATCTTTTGTCGAAAATTTATTTTTGACCCCTATTGCCTCTAAATTGACTAGCCCGGATCTGCGGGCGTTACACAAACAATCAGAACATACCCAAGGATCCTCATCACACAAGCTTCCTAGATTCTTGAAGACTCTTCCTGATTCAAGTATGATCATGTGCTTTCAGTAGTACGGACCCAATACGACCTTCCACCCCTATACATACTTTCCTTAAGAATCATCCCAAATCATGTAAGTCATCTTCTCATACCGATACTCCAAATGATCGCTAGATAGCACAACTAAACCCACTGAAGCACTTCCTAGGCTTTCCTAGGTTCCCGACCTCACTCTACGTTCGGCTACTGAAAGGCTCGCACCAATGTCAACTTACTACCTCATAAATATAGTCACATGCAATAGAGATCAGATAATCCTTCAAGTAAAACACTCAGTCCTTGAACGATTAGACTCGAACCAGAGCTACGTAATAGGGTGAAATTTATCACTCTGAGATTATTTAACCAGTGCAACATGTGACTTTGCATATTCACGTAGTAGCTAATCCACATCACTAAGATTATCATAAAGCACAAAGCAAATAACATTCGGGCAACAGAAAATCTAACCATCATATAACTAATCAAGCCGTTATATCCACTTATTTGAAAACCATACTAGCATGCAATCCTAAAAGCTCATACAATCAAGTATATAAAGGCATCTATCCTATCATGAAATCTTGAGCAAATCCTTAGCCCTTATCTAGCATCCAATTCTCATAACATATAGCATAATTAACACGTATGAGTATTCTGGGAATCACTTACTTGAGCTCGGTCGATTTCATGCATCACACCCCTTTCTTTTATTAGACAACCCCTTTACTAAAATATTTATTTTACGAAAAATTTACCAAACCCTCAGTTTGAGTTCAAGCACACTGGATAGTATGCCTGAATCCATCAAACCAAGGCTCTAATACCAACTTGTAATGTCCCAAAATGTCAAGGTAAAATTTTCATTTTTAATACAATCGAAAACACCAATTTATATGTTACTCAAACACTTAGAATTATTTTATAAAAACAGTTATTAGAGTAAAATCGCAAAATCATAAGGTTGTGGCAAAACATGGTTGTATGCGTTGCAATCACGTCGGACCCCTCCCTTTCAAACCAGAAGTACCTAAAACCATAAACAAATTGTAAGCACAAAGCTTAGTGAGTTCCCCAAAATACCAAATGCCATACATATCATACATACAATAGAAGGTGCGATGTGCCAACCATAGTCTTTCCATTATGCTACGAGCTGTATCATGGTCTTTCCTTACCAGGTCGGGGGCAAAACCCTGTGTCTTATAGATAAGTGCCAAGAGCCACCTCCCGATCTTCCATGCAAGCATCACAAATACAACTAGCATATGATCTACAACTAACTATCTACTTAGTTGCTGGGGTCCGAACCCTAATCTTGCATATAGATTTGCCAGGAGCCACCGTTGGGTCTTTCATAAAATCCCAAGGTCCACCCCATGGTATTTCAATAATACATAGGACAATGGTCCGGTATTGGTGCCTTCGACACATAGTACAATGAGGAGACTCGCCTCACACAGTTGAAACCCACGAATAAATCTCTAACTGTAGATCCACCAAAATCCCCGCACCATCAATCACAAATAACATCCAAATAATAAGTGGGTCCTGACTCGCACTAAGAGTCCAAATTAGAGTAAAAGAGCTTCTTACCCTTCCTCCAACTTGGGCCAAGGCCAAGGCCTAGTCTAATATACCAAAAGCCCAAAATCTAAAATAATCATCTAAAGCCCAATTATGGCCAAATTTTCCAAATTAAGCCTAATTGCTTTCATGGGTCTTCTCCCAAGAAAATCCAACAAAATCTAAACAACCCAACCAAGGAATTTTGATGGCCCAACATGGCCTAAGACAACCAAGCCCATAGTAGTCCAAAACCACAACCCAAAATAACGAAAGCCAACCTGCTGAGTACGTGGGGTGTACTCAGCCTGTACGCTCAACGCACTGCTTAAAGGGCTTGTACGCATAATGTACATGCTTGTACGCTCCATGTACTCACCAACTTGGCCAACTTTTCCATTTCAGCTCTTAACACATTCAGACTTCGATCCAAACTCATATTTGACTTCCTTAAGGTGGTTAATCACATAAAGTTGCCAACTTTATGTGCATGCATGGCTTAAAGGGGCTCTAAAGCTCAAAAGAGCTTAATACATGAATTGATACTTGCATGAGACCAAAACCACCATAAAGTTTGCAACTTTATGCCTAATAAAACCTTAACAAGTCCAGATCTGCAAAGATAAGCTCAAAAAACGACATTGATTCACAATCACCAACCAAGGGAACTAAAATGACCAAAAACATGCCAAGAAGTAGATCTAAGAAATGAGATGGCAAGCTTTTAAGTTTATACCTTAAAATCCACGAAATGAAGGTGCTTAAGCAGGATCTCAAAACCCTCCTCCAAAGAATGAGCCTTCAAGCTTCCTTCAAGACGCACAAAATCCTCCATCAAAGCTTCACAAGAACTCTAAAAACACCAAAAATAGGCCAAGGAACGAATTAGGGTTTTCAATGGTGAGGAGGTTGGTTAAACAAGGCAACACGAGACTAACTTATGGCTTAAATAGGGTGCAACCCTACAAAATAAGGTTTTCTTCCCCCCCCCCCCCCCCCCCCCCCCCGCCTTTCGCACCTCCAAACCAGGATGGCGAAAACGTCAGGGGGTGGATGACTTTCATGTATTGTATCATAACATAATGAATAATATCAATCAAAGAACACAACCATCATAATTATAATTGGGAAAATTACATTGTATCTGAATTTTGTTTGTTTCAATTCCAATTACATTATGACAAAAGAGTGGATAGTGTGAAATTGTAATGTCCATCCTTACAACTTTGTAATTACCTTGCTTAAAGATTCCTTGAGAATACAAGTAGTTGGCAAAAGTGTCAACAATTAAGTTGGTGAGTTCATAAGACTTTTGTATGCTTTGTAACCTTTCCTTGTAAAATGATAGTGTATGTTTCCAGAAAATCCAGTATTTTCTTAAAAAAGAGTTGTAGTCTTAAAACCCTAAGACCTAAAATGTATAGTATTGTTGTACTCAAAAGTAGATTTATGTAGTTTTATTCTTATATGAAACCATATGAATGTATGTTAGCCCCGTAAACCAAAATGTATTGTTAGTACCCTATGTGAATTATTACAAGCATGCTAAAACTGTAGTTAGCCTGCTGCGATGTTCTTCAGGCGTCACAAATGTTAGACAATTGTCACCCCATACATGTCAATCTAACTATAGCTAACTGTGACAACTGTCAAATTTCGGTCAAGTCAAAGTCAACCGAAGTCAACAAGTCAAACCGTTTGACTCAATTTGCCCGTGGGTACTAGAATTTACATTATGAAACTTCTACATAACTCTCTATTCTAATGAAAAATCATAAAGCAAAAAGTGCGAACACCTAGATCTCCTTAACCTAAAACTGTGGTACGTGGCGAGCCAAACCGATAAAACAATGTTGCATACTCATCGAGAGTGTGTAAGATCCTTAAACAAGGCTTAACAGGGTTTACGAACCATGCATTGCGATGGCGGACACTCACAATTGTCACACATGGAACCTCTCTCAATCGTTTTCACTCTATCTCTCTCTACGTCAAATCTCTCCCAAATCTCTCCAAGTATGTGAAATCTCTCTCAAATATCTCTCTGTATTAGAAATCTCTCCAAGAATGTCAAATCTCTCCCAAATCCCTCTAAGTATGTGAAATCTCTCTCAAATATCTCTTTGTATGAGAAATCTCTCCAAGAATGTCAAATCCCTCCCAAATCTCTCCAAGTGTGAGAAATCTCTCCCAAATCTCTCTCAAAAGTTTCCCGTAACTTTTTGGAATCATTCGGGTCATTCCAACCCTTAACCGGGTCAAAAATGGCTTAAAACGGGGTAAAAACGAGAAAACGGGACCTTAGGAACCGAAACCCTTCTTAAGGAGCCGAAGCTCCTTAAGGCCGAGACTAGGAACCGAAAAGGCCCCAGGACCGAACCGAGCCCCTGTAGCTGAGATCGAGCTTCGGTCTCTGTCGCCTCCTCTCGGTCGCTTCTCACTCTCTGTCGCTTCTCACACTCGGTCGCTTCCTCTCTGCCTCTCTGTCTCTACTCCGCCTCTCTTCCCCTCTCGGTCTCTGTTCTCTTTTCTCTCCTCTCTATCTCTTCTCTTCTATCGGTCTCTCTTCTCCTCTCTTGGTTCCCTCTCTCTCCTTTCTCCCCTCTCGATTCCTACTCTCCCTCTTCTTCCCTCTCGGTTTCTACCCTCCCTCCTCTCGGTTTCAGCATCAGAAGGCCGAACCTCGGCCAGGATTCGGATTTTGGTCACTTTTAGCCCCTTTTTGATATTTTTAACATTTTAAGCCCGTTTTTCGTGATTTTAAAGTGGGATTTTCTCCAGAAATTATATTTTAACATAATAAACCCTAAAAATTCATAATTTAAACATATTTTGATGAAAATCATTATCTAAATAATAAAAATAAAATGGGTGAATTATTAAAGGTGGAGTGTTGACTTTGCCTTATCCAATGTCACAAGCAACCACCCCACACCCACTCTTTGACTAACCACACCTCCCCACCTTACCTAAGTCACTTCAATGTCCCTTACACTCAAATTACACTCATTCCCACGTTTTTAGAGCTGGAACAAACATCCTCTCTCCTCATTTCTCACATTTGCTCTCATTTCACTAAGTATCAAACACCACTTTTCTCTCAAACTTTTTCTCCACCAAACTCGAGATTCAAGGCTGATTATCAAGTGTTCTTCCACATTTGGTAAGCATAACCCATTCTCCTTGTCATTATCTTACTTATTTCCACACAAATCAAAGATATCTTACACAAACTCCATCATATTTGTGTTAGATCTTCAAATCTTCAAGCAATCTTCCCAAGTGTTCTTGAGTTGAACACCCCTTCTCTCCATCATCCATCCACTGAAATCACTCAAGGTGAGTTCATACCCCTAAATTTTCATGTTTTCTCAAGTTTTCAGGGGGGGGAATACAAGTTAAAACACTAAGAACATAACTAAATTTTTCTAACAGCCTTCATCAGAAAAGTTCAACTCCATTCACGGACTGTTTTGAGCATCTTAAACATTTTTTTTTTCAAAACTGTACAAGGTGAAAATATTTCAAGTTTTTAGCTTTAAAATGACTACTTGCACATCTCCATGCGATTTTTCTACAATTTATGGTGATTTTTACAAAACTGCCTATCATTTCAAACAACAATCCGGACCAGTCTGTGATTATGGACCTTTTCACCCAAGTTGGAGGTCGTTAAAAATCGTGATAAAAATTATGAGTAAACTAGACACACTTTGTGAACTCTCAGAATTTACGGATCTAGTTTTCGACTTCGTATGATTTTTCTATGATTTTTCCAAAATAGGGCAGAATGGCTAAAGTTAGCCAACAGCATGTAAATATCATAACACTTTGTATTATGTTGAGCAAAGTGTATAATCATAAGTTCTAATTATTGAATGTGTTCCTTGTTAGTTTGTCATCATGAACTGAAACTACGTCATTCATAATAAATATTATTCATTCATTTTAGAACACGTATATTAAACTATAAAAAGTATAGTTTGATAAATTCATAACACTAATACATTTCCATAAAAGAGTTCATACATATTACATACATTTTAGATAAACTATAATAGGTATAGTTTATGATACATCACTCAACACACTCGTACAAAAAGGGTACATTCATACAAGAAAGATTTATATTCACACACATTTCACGTAAACTTGTTAACCTATATTGTGAGACTCTCTCTCTCTCTCTCTCTCTCTCTCTCTCCCCGTACATCCGAGTGCGGGATATAATTCCTGGTAGTTATAATCAGAATCTCCTTGAGGGAGAATGTGATACTTGTATATAGATCTATATTGGGTTTGACACCCCACACCTTGCTGCTAGCTACAGTGGGACCTGCAGGTCTACGGGTGACAAATGTCATTTCAGTTTTCGCGACCCCTGAGAACGTCATGGCAGGTTCACATAGTCATAGTATGATTATAGCGATTCACATAAGGATATAACAATCCATAAGTTTACGGGATTTTATTTTTAAAACCTAAATAAGTTTTATGTCGATTTAAAATCACTTTTTATCTCTATGAGTACAGATATTACTGTACACTTTTGGTTTTGGTAGTTACGACTACACATCATTTGAAACCACATTTATACCTTTAAGTATGGTCAATACTTGTTATTATTCGGTCCTCTAATTTAGGACTACATATATATAAAGTATTAACAAACATGAGAACATACAGAAATTTCATTTAATTCAAACGCGTCCATGTCCATTTAAGTACATAACATTTTCTATTAATAAGAAAGGTTACTTATACATTTTGGTCTTCAGTCATAAGACTACATTACACAAATTTTAAAGAAAATATTGGATTTTCTGGATACATATTCTAACACTTTTACAAGAAAAACGATTTACTTTTCTAACGAAATCTCTTATGAACTCACCAACCTTTGTGTTGACACTTTTCAAAACTACTTGTATTCTCAGGAATTCAGTGAAAACAGGAAATCAACAACGTTTTGAGGATGGGACGATAAATCGTCAAACAGTTCATTTTGTATCATAATGTAATTGATGTGAATCATGTAAACATGTGCTTTGATGTAACGTTTTCAATTATATTTGTGTTGGTTGTATTTATTTTGAGCACTATTATACTCATTGTTGTGATACTCTACATGAAGTCCTCCACCCCCGGACGTTTCCGCCATCCTTGGTTTGGGGGTGTGACACTAACAACATAGGTGTGGGATTTTCAGTGTCGTATGGATCTATAGACAAGTGACATGCTCTTTTACCGAGATTCTGGTTATAATTCAGGACTTTAGTGTGTACTATAGGTATGGTGAAGACTATGTCTCACAAAATTGTATTAACAAGTTTATGTTTAGTGTAATGAAAACCCTTTTGTAAGTGGAAATATTATCTTTCCATAGTATTTTATAGTGTAAAATAATTATACATTTAAATAACTATTTGTTTGCCCAAAAGTGGTAAAATAGTGTTAATGACGCATAAACTACACTCATTATAGTTTATCATAAATTTTTTGTTATATATATATATATAAGTCAACATGTTTAGATGTTTTAAAAGATTATGTCATATAATTTACATCTAACAAAAGTATAAGAAGTTTTGGTATGATAAAACCAATTTTTCGAGTTTTTGGCCATTTTAACGTCACTAACCGGTTAAAATTAGATTGTAAACCTTGTAAAATTTATTTTTACCTTTTTGTGGATATGACTCAAACTAACCTTATATGTTTAAAATAACATATTTTAGGTCAAATCTCACAAAAATGATACAATTTTGTCCACGTTTTAAGAAAAATTATAGAAAAATCATCATAAGTCGAAATTTGGATCCGTAAATTCTTAGTGCTTAGAAAATGAGTCCACTTTGTCCATGATATTTAGCCTAGCCTTAAGTAGTTCCTAACCAGAGTGAAAATGTTCATTTTTACAGACTTGTCCGAAAATGTTCTGAAATGATAGGTAATTTTGTATAAATCACCATAAATTGTAGAAAAATCGTACAAATACGTGAAAGTAGTCCTTAAAAGGGTATAGACCTGAACTATTTGCATATTATACAGTTTTGAAATCTATTAAGTTTAAGAAGGGTAAAGTAGTTCGTGAACATACCAAAACTTTTATGTAAAAAGCTGATATTTAAGTTTAGATATGTTTTAGTGACATAACTTGTATTTTTAGTTTGTAAAGACTTTAAATCACCCAAATAGGATTTGTTTAGTGTGTAATCTCCCCAAAACTTGTAAAACGTAAAAGAGGGGCCGTAGAAAACTCACTTTTACATAAAACGATAGATTTTTAAGTTTTCTTTTTGTAAAACTACATATTTGGTATTTTTAACTAGTTTTATAACACATGTCACAAATAATATATATTCTGAGTAGTATCCCACAAAAATGATGTAATATCTTGGTTAAAACCATTTTTGCTAGAAAAGTAATATTATGTTCATAAAAACCAAAGTTTTTATTGTTTCGTTTTTGTGCCCTTTTTCTCAAGAACATATAGTATATTTATACTTATTTTTTCATAGTTTTGTATTTCTAAACTAAAACGCTGTAACATCCGGATTTCTACGTATCATCATTTAAGTATTTTCATTTGAGTTAAGAAGAGGGAATTGACGAGTTGACACCTAAACTCGTCGAGTAGGATCATGACTGATGACTGGATTAATGAATGGACTCGACAAGTCAGTGACTCTAGTCGATGAGTCTGCGCTGGTGGAAGAAACCCTAAATCTTTCAGCTTGAGCCCTATTTAAAGGCACTTATAGCCTTCATTTACGGCTACCTTTCCAGAAGATAGAACCCAAACGAGCTTGAGTGTGTAGAGTGAGAGAGAGAGAGAGAGAGAGAGAGAACCATCTTGAGCTTTTTGGTGTGATTTTGCAAGAGAGGAGAAGAGCGCCAGCAAAAAGGACCAGAAGATGTTATTATTCTAAGTTATTCAAGCAAGGAGCTTCATTCTGAGGTACCAAATCAATCCCCTTTTCTTCCCTATTGTGTAGATTTGATTTTTGGGGTTAGCGCATGAATCACTTCATTTTTGGGGTTTTGAATACCTCAAATCCCTCTTGAAAGTTTGTGTTATAGATCTGGACCCTTCTTGCTCCAGAGAGTCCCAATCATCCAACTTTATGCAGTCCCATTGGAGTTTTGAATCTAGGTTGTCATTTTAAGAGCTATTTCATCAAATACAGCTTGATGTGTGGTGCATGGACATAAAGATTGAACCTTTACATGACTTTTGAGTGTTAGAAGGTCCGATCTATAGGTTAGAGAATCAGATATGATCTCAGAAGGTCAAATGAGTGCTACCATGGAGGAAACTTGCCAAGTCCATAAGAGGATTCCACGAGTCGGATTGGGTTGACCCGCAATTCGTGATCAGTGGTAACCCATCGAGTGAAAGGATAACTCGACGAGTTGAGTAAGGCCTTAGGAGGATTCATAGGACACATGGACTCTCCGAGTTACGCGAGTGCACTTGACGAGTCTGGTCAAAGTTGGACCGTTGACTGAGTTTACTTCAGTTGATCTTAGGGTTGGTCAAACTGATTTAAGAGAGGTCAGGGAGGGGTAGAATAGTATTTTACCCATTCTTAGAGAGGATAATGTAAGGAGTGTGTTGATTAGAGATGTTATCATTTTGATAGGCAGAGGCTAGATCGGGGATTCGAGCACGAGGGTTTTCTAGACATCTTAAGAGGTGAGTCTTCTCACTATACATTACCTAGAGTGGTATCTATATGCAGACGGTAGGGTTTTACGTGTTATGTGCTTGCTTGAACTTATGTGCTTTGTGATTTGTGTATGCTATGTGATATTAGACCCGACCGGACGGTCCAACGACTTATGAGGCGAGAGGGTCCTCAACCAAACCGGACCGAAGGGTCCAACGATTTAGACCAGACTAGAGGGTCCAACGAGCTACGGGACTGGAGGGTCCCGCTGAGACACATTGACCGGAGGGTCTTACCGAGTTATAGCCTCGAGTGGCTTATGTGTTGTATGTGGTATTCTGGGGAACTCACTAAGTGTAACGCCCGTAGATCAGGGCTAGTCAATTTAGAGACAATAAGCATCAAAAATGACTTTTTGATAGAATATTATTTAGGATGAATAATCCTAAATAAGTTGTAGTATATGTTACAAGGTTTCCGTGCATATAAAGAACGCCAAAATCCGAGTTATAACGAAGAAGTTATGACTTGTTAAAGTTTCGCGACGGAACCGGCACAACGCTGAATGACGTAAAAAGTGAATTTACGTTAGATTGATATTTAGCCTTAACGATCTAAACGAGAATCGAAGATCTCATTGTTAGTAGCAAAACGACGAAAAGTTGGGCAAGAACGGACGTTGGACAAAGAAGTTATGAATTTATAACGAAATTTTCTGTCCCGACCTATTAAAAATAAATAATAAAAATAAAAGTCAAAATTAGCCGATGGAGTTTAAACGAAAGTTGTAGAGCGTAGTCTCACCTACGCGTGGATATAAAGAACGTCGAAAACGGAGTTCGTATGAAGAAAATATGAATTTTCGAACTTTATTAATTAATTAATAAATAAATTTATTTATTAAACCCCGGCATTATCCGAAGAGGAGTCAGCGGTCCGATCTTGAGTACGCCCCGCGTACAGCGAAGATGTCGACACTCGCACTCGAGGACTTCGGATGACGAACGCAGTGACGATTTCGGACCAGTACGCCCCGCGTACTCCGAAGCTCCAGCCTCCTATAAATAGGATGCGAGGGCAGCCGACTTCTTTGCTATTTTTCTCCATTCTCTCTCCCGTTTTGCCTCGATTTGCATGCCAGAAATACCCCTAAGCCCTGGTATTATTCTCGAGCCACGAAGCAATTCCCGAGATCCCGAAGATCCCGAGAAGTGCGGTTCCCGAACCGAAGCTCTGCCCGCGAGAAGTTCGATTTTTGTGGAGATCTTCCAGATCTACCGAAGAATACTACTTCTGCAAGTCGTAGTGCTATCCGATCATCTTCTGATCAAGTGAGTGTATACTACCTTTGATAAACACGATAATAATACAAGTATGGTTTGAGTGTATTAAGTTTATTGTTGTTTATATGTGTGAGTGTGTAGTTACTTTCTTCTAACACATAAATATGACGTATTTGCTATGAAATACGTGCTATGTGTTTATATGTTATTTGTCTATTTGAGATGGGCATGGAAATTGGAGTGTTATACAGGTGTTAAATGATTTAAACTGTGTAAGTAATTATATCTACAAAATTGTTGGGTAGAACATAGGTAGATGGAATAGTTGGTGACTATGGCGTTAACGCCTATTGTATAAACCTTGGCGACTATGGAGTTAGCGCACGTTGAGTAAACCTTTGTGACTATGGAGTTAGCGCACGTTGAGTAAACTTTGACAACTATGGAGTTAGCGCTTGTTGAGTAAGCCTTGGCGACTATGGAGTTAGCGCTTGTTAAGTGAACCTTGGTGACTATGGAGTTAGCGCCAGATAACTATGGATTTAGTACTTGATAAATAAGCTTTGGCAGCAATGGAATTCATGCCAAATTCCTTACGAATAAATGAATGAAGGATAGTTGGTTCTTAGGGTAAAACCTTAAGAAGATAATGGGGATGAGTAATTGGGTTGATTGTTTGCTGATTACATATAATAATTACATTATTGTGGGTAGAAAAACCTATATGCTCACCAGGCTCCCAAGCCTGACCCACTCAGTTTTCTTTACATTACAGGTGATGGCACAAGAGTATAAGTCGGTGGACTTGACGAGAGATTTTGGATTATAGATCAGTAGTCATAAATAACTGTTGTAAGATTTATTTTATATTGTTTATGCTTTTGGTCTGTATCGAACATGACATCCCAAGGTATTATTATTTAATGAAAATACATTCTCTTTGAGAAAATGTTTGATAAATTTTATCATATTTTATTTTGGGAACAAATTCCGCAACTCTTTTAATCAAAAGATTACTCTGATTTTATAAAACAAAGCATAAACAAATCGATCTTTTCTGGCCGTGAAATTGGGGATGTCACAGTTGGTATCAGAGCATTAGTTTAAGCGAACTAGGAATATGGATTTATTTCTAGACTTAAACTTAGAATGCTAAGCAATGATTGTGAGTTGAGTGTGTCCATTATATTTTAGATAGTACACCTAAATTGACATAGGCACTATTTTATTTTAGGAAAATTGCCTAAAATGCTATTATGTGCTAATTGTTATATGTTTGCCATATATGATTTTAATTGTTCGGATCTATGGTCTGTTGCCGATCGGATCTGGAAACCTTATGTGTTCAGGATTCTAAGCGTGCGTCTACGATATTAGAACTAACATGTGAACGTTTCGGAGTGATAACGATGATTTGAATATCTATCGTGACTAAGGATCTAATTTCACCTTATTCGGTGTATAGATCAAAAATGGTGAGAACGAGGAGTGGAGTTGGAAATGTTGATGAAAACAGGAATCAAATACCAGTAATTGAACAAATACCTGTTGTAGCAGCAGTGCCTGAACTAATGACAATGGTCGGAGTCCAAGTAATGATCCAGGCAATGTTGAATAATCAGATGGAAGAAACCAGACATCTGATTAGGCAGAATCACGAGGAAATGTCAATTCAAGTTGAAGAGACCGAAGTAAATGGAGGGAAGTCTGAAGGAGGAAACTACAGTGGGACCGTTGGTCAAGCTAACCCACCAATAGTGCGCCAAAACAACCAGGATAGAGGAAATGATGGATGTGGATGCAAGTACAAGGATTTCATGGCATCCAAACCACCATGTCTTTCTGGGAGCCCGACACCGGTGCAAGTCATGGATTGGATCTCCGAAATGGAGACAATGTTTGAAAGTTGCGAGTGTAGCAACAGACCGAAGACCGCTCTTGCAATCCCTCTGTTAAAATCTGGAGTATTGAGCTGGTGGAAGTTACTGGCTGGTTCGATGCCCAAGGGGGAAGCTAGCAAGATGTCTTGGGAAGAATTCGTGGTGCAACTGAAATTTCAATACTGCTCTGAGCAAGATCTTCTGGAAATCAACAATGAGTTCCAGAATCTGAAGAAAGGAAAATTCAGCGTTACTGAATACGCTACGAGCTTTACGGAGAAGATGAAGCTTATTCCACACCTAATTCCAACTGAGCTTTCCAAGGTCAACAAGTTTGCCAATGGATTACCAGCGGACTTTGGTCCGATAGTCAAACAAGCAACCACTCTGAAAGCCGCCATCTGGGCAGCCAAGAATGTTGAGACCCAAATAAAAGAAAAGGGTTTGGAAAGAGCTGAAGTTGGAGAGAAAAGGAAGCGTGAAGGATCTTCAATAATCGACAAAGAAAGTAAATTCTCGAAATCTGGGGGAATAGATGAAGCTAAGTGGTGTGAGAAGTGTAAGAAGAAACACTTCAGGAAATGTAGCGAGGAGATGACTTGCTACAAATGTGGGAAGACAGGGCACTACGCCAACAAGTGCGCACCTATCAAGAAGGTGTGCTATAGGTGTAACGAAGAAGGTCATATTTCTAAAGACTGCCCACAGAAAAACACGCCTCCACAGCTAAGGGCATTCAATATGTTCCTCAACGAAGCAGAAAAGGATGGGAGGATTAAAAGATGAAGACTTCAAATTAATATATAAAGTCTGTATCAGGAAGCATAACCTGTTAGACGCATAGTATAGGGTGAACTTGAACTTTGTGTAATAGTTTCAAGATTTAATATAAAACCCTGGTTTTGTTATCTGATGTGTTGAATGATTATATGATTTATGTATGGTGACTTGGTTAACTGCGAGACAATACTTGGGACGAGTATGAGTAGGTGTGAATGGTAGTAGAGATATATACTACCGGAAGCACAGGACTCACGCTTTGATCAGGGGAAGTCACAAGGTTATCAAGAAGCTAGTAATTGATTTTGTTTTATTCAAGTTTGTCATTTCCCTTGTTTCGGTAATGACTAGTAGGATGATGGTTATTCCGACCCTAATGGTCATATTAATTGAGTCCGACCGCAATGAGAGGTCATCGGGGCACGACCCATCGGTTAGTTACAATAGATAAATAAATGTATTTATCCTTAGAAGAAGAAGGAGTCCACAATAAGGATTTATTTTGTAACTTAAAGATGTCGATCTAAAGTCCAACGTAGTACGAAGAGCAGATGCAGGGTTGAGCATCATGTTTATTACTTAGAATGGAGATATAACTTATGGAGTCAGTATACAAATCCTATTTCGTTGATGATTCCGGGACGTAATCATCCTAAGGGGGAGATAATTGTAACGCCCGTAGATCAGGGCTAGTCAATTTAAAGACAATAAGCGTCAAAAATGAATTTTTGATAGAAGATTATTTAGGATGAATAATCCTAACTAAGTTGTAGTATACGTTACAAGGTTTCCATGCATATAAAGAACGCCAAAATTCGAGTTATAACGAAGAAGTTATCACTTGTTAAAGTTTCGTGACCAAACCGACACAACGCTGAATGACGTAAAAAGTGAATTTACGTTAGACTGATATTTAGCCTTAGCGATCTAAACGAGAATCGAAGATCTCGTTGTTAGTAGCGAAACAACGAAAAGTTGGGCAAGAACGGACGTCGGACGAAGAAGTTATGAATTTATAACGAAATTTTCTGTCCCGACCTATTAAAAATAAATAATAAAAATAAAATTCAAAATTAGCCAACAGAGTCTAAACGAAAGTTGTAGAGCGTAGTCTCACCTATGCGTGGATATAAAGAACGTCTAAAATGGAGTTTGTATGAAGAAAATATGAATTTTCGAACTTTATTAATTAATTAATAAATAAATTTAATTATTAAACCCCGACATTATCCGAAGAGGAGTCAGCGGTCCGATCCGAAGTACGCCCCGCGTACAGCGAAGATGTCGACACTCACACTCGAGGACTTCAGATGACGAACGCAGTGACGATTTCGGACCAGTACGCCCCGCGTACTCCGAGGCTCCATCCTCCTATAAATAGGATGCGAGGGCAGTCGGCTTCTTTTCTATTTTTCTCCATTCTCTCTCCCGTTTTGCCTCGATTTGCATGCCAGAAATACCCCGAAGCCCCGGCATTATTCTCGAGCCCCGAAGCAAGTCCCGAGATCCCGAAGATCCCGAGAAGTGAGGTTCCCGAGTCGAAGCTCTGCCCGCGAGAAGTTCAATTTTTGTGGAGATCTTCCAGATCTACCGAAGAATACTACTTCTGCAAGTCGTAGTGCTCTCCGATCATCTTCTGATCAAGTGAGTGTATACTACCTTTGATAAACACGATAATAATACAAGTATGGTTTGAGTGTATTAAGTTTATTGTTGTTTATATGTGTGAGTGTGTAGTTACTTTCTTTTAACACATAAATATGACGTATTTGCTATGAAATACGTGCTATGTGTTTATATGTTATTTGTCTATTTGAGATGGGCATGAAAATTGGAGTTTTATACAGGTGTTAAATGATTTAAACTGTGTAAGTATTTATATCTACAAAATTGTTGGGTACAACATAGGTAGATGGAATAGTTGGTGACTATGGAGTTAGCACCTATTGTATAAACCTTGGCGACTATGGAGTTAGCGCACGTTGAGTAAATCTTGGCGACTATGGAGTTAGCGCACATTGAGTAAACTTTGGCGACTATGGAGTTAGCGCTTGTTGAGTAAGCCTTGGCGACTATGGAGTTAGCGCTTGTTAAGTGAACCTTGGTGACTATGGAGTTAGCGCCAGATAACTATGGATTTAGTACTTGATAAATAAGCTTTGGCAGGAATGGAATTCGTGCCAAATTCCTTACGAATAAATGAATGAAGGATAGTTGGTTCTTAGGGTAAAACCTTCAGAAGATAATGGGGATGGGTAATTGGGTTGATTGTTTGCTGATTACATATAATAATTATATTATTGTGGGTTGAAAACCCTATATGCTCACCAGGCTCCCAAGCCTGACCCACTCAGTTTTCTTTACATTACAGGTGATGGCACAAGAGTATAAGTCAGTGGACTTGACGAGAGATTTTGGATTATAGATCAGTAGTCATAAATAACTGTTGTCAGATTTATTTTATATTGTTTATGCTTTTGGTCTGTATCGAACATGACATCCCAAGGTTTTATTATTTAATGAAAATACATTCTCTTTGAGAAATGTTTTGATAAATTTTATCATAATTTATTTTGGGAACAAATTCCGCAACTCTTTTAATCAAAAGATTACTCTGATTTTATAAAACAAAGCATAAACAAATCGGTCTTTTCTGGCTGTGAAATTGGGGATGTCACACTAAGCATTTATGCTTACCGTGTTATGTGATACGTATTTCAGGTACCAGCGAGGAACGCGGGAAGGCACCGGTATGATCAGTACACACTGATAGAGTATTGTGCATTATGTATTTGAGATTATGGGATATGTTTCAATGGGCTAATATTTGATACACTTGAGTCGTTATTACTTTATGAAATATGTTATGTTATAAAAATGAAAAAAATTGTTTTGGAAATCCACATCGTTACAAGTTGGTATTAGAGCCTTGGTTTGAGGGATTCGGATGCACCTTCGGGCGTATCTGAACTCAAACTGAGGATTTGAGAAAAACTTTCATAAATGAAACAATTTTTCTAAAAGAGTAAAAGATTTTGAGAAAAGCAGAATGGAGCAGTGTGTACGATCAGCCAACGGCCGAACGGTGATTTCCCAAAATACCCTTACATTATGTGTTATGAGATATTATATGATATGCTATGCATGCTAGAGTAGGCTAGGTATTCATATCTAGGACTAGAGTAGCCTGATTTGTGATGCCTTAGCCTAAGAGATTAGTGCTACTATGAGTTACTTCGAGAGTGAGTACGTAGCAACGAGGAGCTGATAATTGGTTTACTGGAGGGTAGCATGTGTTCAGTGAGATATAGTGTACTTGTGATCTGGGATCCTAGGAGGAGTACTTGGGGTGAATACTATTGCGGTGTGGAAGGTAGTATAGGGGCCATACCACTGGAAACACCGGATCAGTGACCAATCCAAGTAAGAATTCTTAGGGTACTAGGGAACAAGTGGGGTTGAGTATCGAGTGCGAGTATACTCGAGCGAGTCTCTGATTTCTTGTATGTTGTGTTTCAGAGACATCATGGTTGGGACACACCACACGCCAGTGGGCAACAGCGTTAGCGCTGAGGAGATTCGTCGGATGATTCATTACGAGGTGGTCGCATTGATTCGGGAGGCCATTACGGAGATGTTTGGGTCTATCAAGACCACGCTAATTGAGAAGTTTAAAGAGAGATATGTTGTTGTTACTGAGGCGGCTGCTGTTGCAGCCACTGCAACTGTCACTATCGCGAGGCCACATGGGGGTGACATGTTGCTGTACCGAGAGTTCAGCAACACGAAGCCACCAGAGTTTGATGGGACTCAGGATCTGATAGCCGCAATGAGGTGGATCTCTGACATTGAGGGATACTTCTACACCATCTCTTGTCTGGAGCATCTGAGAGTACGGTTCGCTCTTAAGCAGCTTCGCTTGGGAGTGAAGGACTGGTGGAAGTTTGTGATGGCTGATTTCACTCCTGCAGAAATTACAGTGGTGACCTAGGAGAGGTTCACCACCATGTTACGAGATGAGTATGTTCCCCTGGTGGAGAGGGAACGGTTGGCGCAGGAGTTCTTGTCCCTCAAGTAGGGGACGGAGTCCGTGACTGTGATTACATGGATGTTTCATGAAAGGGCGTTGTTTTGCCCCGAGCACGTGTCTACCGAGAAGGAACATATGAGTTGATATCTAAGCATACTGAGGAGAGACATTCGTAAGTTCGTGGCGAACTTGACATACCGTACATTTTACGAGCTCAAGGAAAATGCCCGGAAGAGGGAGATTGAGCTAAAGACACAGGCTAGGGAGGAGACCGAGTCTCAGAGGAGGGACAGGCGACCGGTGCGGTCACAGCCAACAGCCAAGCGGGCAAAGCCCGCTGATTCGAGAATTGGGGGACAGAAGAGTCGCACTTGTCATAAGTGTGGAAAGAGCCATGAGGTAGTATTTTGAGCAAGGGTGTGCTATAAGTGTAGCAATAAGGGGAATTTCACAAGGGATTGCCCCAAGGGGTTTGCGGTTTGCTTTCACTGCAGCCAGACTGGCCATCTGTCACACCCAAAAACCGGAACGGTGGAAACGTTCAGGGGCGGAGGACGTCATGTTTAGTATAACAAGACATGCATCATAGTAATCAAAGTAATAAACAACCATTTCATTAGAAATAAAGTGTTTACAAAGTGTATGTTCACAAAACATATAATACATAAGCAAATAACAAAACGAGACTTGAAGCTATTACGCTCCATCTTCTGAATTCCCAGCGCGAGTACCTGTCCACTAGTTTCCTGAGAATACAAGTTATTTGAAAGAGTTTATCAGCAATTAAGCTGGTGAGTTCATAAAATTTTAGTGATGTAAGTAGGTTGTAGAAAACTTAGTAAATTGTAAGTTATATTTAGAAAAGTTCGCATGTTCCTCCAGAAAATCATATATTTGTTGCTTTGATGAAAGATAAGTAAAAATGACTTTACAATCCTTTCTATGAGTACTAAATGGGTATAAGTTATATAAAACTCATAGTAACCAAGCAATCAATTGTGTGTATCTTCCCTAAGCCCACAACCAAACAAGAAACAGGAAATGGGGCGGATGACACACATCCCATTGGTTGTTAGATCATCGTTGTATATAACCCTTGTACACTTGGTACTCATAGAGTTAACTGTAATAGTTCCTTTAAATTTGATGAAAGGTCATTTAAGAAAACCCTTATTTCTTATAATAAAATAGTAACCACATCGATTCCTTCTATAATCACTTAGTTTATACTAGCTATATATAATCTAATATCAAATAGATAGTTACTTGTGTGAATCTGCCCTAAGCCCACACCAAACAAGGAACAGGAATTGAGGCGGAAGGCACACATCTAACTATCTATTGGGTATTAATTATATATAACCCTGATGTATAAACTAAGGTATTATAGAATTAATCACCTAAGGTCCTTTAAGTTATACTGGTTTAATAAAAAAGGATTAAACCCTTTACTGGTAGGTTTCTAGTTTTGTATCTCAAAAGTTCTATTTGAAAAGTATGTTTTGATTAGAAAAATGTGCATTGAATTAGTGTTCTATGACATGACCCATACATGGTACCCCTTATGATGACTTAATGTATACGGATTATATATATGACTAAGGTCAAATGGATAATAGGCTTGGTGAATCCGCTCTAAGCCCACAACCAAACAAGGATTAGGAACTGAAGTGGGAAGCACACATCCTATTACCTGTCGGATCCTATTAACATATATCCATTGATGTATACATTAAAGAATCATAAGGTTAGCATTATAGGTCCCTTTCTACTGAATGTTCATGTTATGACTAAGTTATGTATCTTGATTAATATCGTCGGGTACTTTACAGATGTATCCTTTATAAATAACTTATGTTGGATAATATTATCACCTCGTGCCTGCTAACCCTGGTGTGTGAAATCGTACCAGTGTTAACGTAAACCCAGAAAGGTATATTATTAAGTTTTATCACCTCGTGTCTACTAACCCTGGTACAGGAAATCGTATTGGTGTCAACGCAAACCCGGAAAGATATATTATTTAGTTTTATCACCTCGTGTCTGCTAACCCTGGTACGTGAAATCGTACTGGTGTCAACGAAAACACAGAAAGATATATTAACGTGTTTTTCCCGATACTTTGTTATATTATTTTCCTCTTTGTACTTGTTCTAGTATGTCTATCTCTATATTTGTTATAGTATGTTCCTTCGTGTTTCTCTTTATTGTGTGTTCTCTTATGTTATCGCGGATTGTATCTAGTATGAATTGAACCTCTAAACTATACCCATTATATTTTACTAGTATTTTTACTTGAATTGTTATTGAAAAGACTCATTTATATACTAAGTTATGTTTGTCCTTCAAAAACGGAGTTTTGTTAAACTATAAAGCAACATAACTTTAAAAGAGTTTTGAAATGTTTTGATCACTTATATAAGACATAAACAATCTTTTGAAAGATGTTTATAACAAACATTTACACAATTATAATTGTGTTCAACTTGTATCCCCCCCTAAAAGCATTTAAAACAATTTAAAAGATTCATTACGGGGTATGAACTCACCTGATGTGGGTGATTCAAACGAATATGTGTGTAAGGATGAGAAGGTCCACGAATGAAGTCCCGAGACTTAACAAGTCCTAAATGACATATAATGACATATATTAGCATAAATATAGCGTTTAGAAGCAACCAAATGCAAGGAAACACCTCGCGGGACTAGGAAACACTTTGATCAAGTGTTGGAATCACATGTGATTCAACTAAGGGATGTTTAAGGCCAAGAAAAGGTATTTACGGCCAAGGTGTAAACTCATGGCCGTAAACTCTCTGATGATGAGTTGTATGAAGTTTTAAGGCTCTAATCAGGTGTTCCAACTAGATAACAAGTTAAGGAGTGAGTACTTATGATATAGAGGATTGAAATGGTAATTAAGGTCCAAGCATACTAGTGTGTGTTCTTGGTGCTCTTGGTGTTTCTTGAAGATCTAAGAAAATATGATTTCCATGGATGAAATCATGAGATGATACTAGATTAAGAGATGTATCAGTAATCAAAGGAAGAACACTTACATTTTCGAAGATCTAGGATGAAAAGTTTGATGATACTTAAGAGAAAACTCAAGTTCTTGGAGTTGGAATGTAAGAAATGGCTAGAAATGATCAAGAGCCATATATATGGACCAGAGGTTATGGATAGGGTGTAAACTCTATGAGTTTACGGCCAGGGTGTAAACTTTTTGAGTTTACGGCCAAGGTGTAAACTCATGGACATTGTCGTCGTGAACTCCTTAGGATGAGGTTAAGGCTTGATTTGTTGTACCATGGATTTAGCAGGTACTTCCTAACACTTATTCATTAAGTTTACTAGGCTAAAACTCCTTAGAGTGACCTTTAACAAGGCTAGAACTCATTAGAAATGAGTCTGACACTCAGTTGAGTTGACTGACTGAGCTTTCAAAGCAAATATTTTCAGGTTGTTACACCATCGTAAGGCTGAGTGCTCACGACTACTTCAAGGATCTGCACCTGATACTAGAGCTACCGAGGTCCGGCCAATGAAGTCTGAGGCACCAAAGGCTTGCGGGAAAGCCTTTCAGTTGACAGCGGAGGAGGTTCGCACAACTCCCCATGTTGTGGCTGGTATGTATTCTTTTATTTACTATTACTGAGTTGAGATATTGTGCTTATATTGTGGTATGCATAGGTACTTTTCTTGTGAATTCTGTACCTGCTTTGGTGTTGTTTGACTCGGGTGCGAGTCGATCTTTTGTGTCATTAGCCTTTAGCCATCACATCAGTAACCGACGGGAGGCGTTGAGTCACACTCTACGAGTTTTTATAACTGACGAGTGAGTGGGTTTTGGTACTGATGTGATTCGAGGATGTGTACTCGAGATTTTTGGCGTTCAGTTCTTGATAGACTTGGTACCGATTGTGATGGGGGATCTCTGTGTCATCATGGGCATGGACTGGTTGAGCCGATTTGGAGCTGTTATCGACTACGAGCGTCAGTTGTTGACCATACGAGACCCTAGTGGGGGAGTAATTATGGTGTATGGCGAGGGTACCCAATTTGGGTCAGCATTTTGCTCGACTGCCAGGGCGAGACAGAGTCTACAGCAGGGATGTAGAGGGTTTGTAGCCTATATGCTGGATACACGAGTTACCACAGAGAGGCAAAGTTCTATTGATGAGGTTCCGATAGTGCGTGAGTTCCTGGATGCTTTCCCTAAGGAGTTGTTGGTTGTGCCTCCGGAGAGGCAGGTGGAGTTCTATATTGATTTGATTCCGGGAGCGGTGCCTATTGCCAAGGCACCCTATCGCCTTGCGCCACCAGAGATGCAGGAGTTATCCTTGTAGCTTCAGAAGCTGTTGGGGAAGGGATTCATCCGACCGAGTAGCTCATCGTGGGGAGCGCCGATCCTTTTTGTCAAGAAAAAGGATGGTTCACACCAGATGTGCATTGATTACCAGGAGTTGAACAAGTTCATGGTCAAGAACCGTTATCCACTACCGAGGATTGACAATTTGTTCGATCAGTTGCAGGGTGCATCTTGGTTCTCCAAGATAGACTTGAGGTCTGGATATCATCAGATGAGGGTGTGTGATGAGGATATCCCGAAGACAGTGTTTAGGACTCGTTATGGACATTTTGAGTTCATGGTGATGCTTTTTGGGCTCACAAATACACCAGCAACATTCATGGATCTCATGAACTGAGTGTGCAGACCGATGTTGGATCGATCGGTGATTGTGTTCATCGACAACATTTTAGTGTATTCGAGATCCAGAGAGCAACATTAGAAGCATCTAAGAGAGATCCTTGGAGTATTGAGATCCGAGAGGCTTTATGCCAAATTCTCCTAGTGTGATTTCTGGTTACGAGAAGTCCAGTTCTTGGGGCACCTCGTTAATTAGAATGGGATATTGGTCGATCCGGCCAAGATTGAGGTTGTTATGTGTTGGGAGGTGCCGAGATCCCCCACTGAGATCAGGAGGTTTATAAGGTTGGTCGGCTACTAGCAGAGATTTATCATAGATTTCTCCAAGATTTTCGTTCCCCTCACTAGATTGACCCGGAAGGGCATTGCTATTACTTGGGGTCCCGAGCAGCAGACCTCATTTGAGACTCTTCGCTAGAGATTATGCAAAGCAGCGATGTTAGCCCTTCCAAAAGGAATGGAGGATATCATGGTGTATTGTGACACGTCTATATCGGGGTTGGGTGCGGTGCCTATGCAGAGAGGGCACGCGATAGCATATGTATTGAGGCAGTTGAAGCCTCATGAGACAAGGTCTCCCACCAATGATTTGGAGTTAGGGGCAATGGTGTTCACCCTCATGATATGGCGATATTAATTGTATAGGGTTTGGTGTACCATATACACGGACCATAAGAGTTTGAACTACCTAATGGATCAGCCCAACCTAAATATGCACCAAAGGAGATGGTTGGACGTGGTAAAGGATTACGACCATAAGATCCTTTATCACTCGGGAAAGGCTAACGTGGTAGCCGATGCTCTGATCCTCAGGGCGGAGAGTGCCCCAATTCAAGATATATGTATGAGGATGCCGGTAATGACTCTGGTGTTGGATACCATTCGAGAGGACCAGGCAGAGGCTGTGAGACCAGGTGATTGGGCAGGTATCCGAGTTCGTTACCGATAGTCGAGGGCTTATCACCTTTCATGGTCAGATTTGGGTGCCATTTATGGGTGGTGCACATAGCATACTGATGGAGGAGGTGCACAGATCAAGATTCTAGATCCATCCCGAGGCCACTAAGATGTATTTAGACCTGAAGAGATATTATTGGTGACCCTGTATGAAGAGGGATGTTGTGTGGGTAATAGAGAGGTGCTTGACCTATCATCAAGTTATAGTCGAGCACCAGCATCCGCATGGCAAGTTGCAACCACTAGAGGTTCCCCAGTGGAAGTGGGAACATATTTCTATGGACTTCATCACCAAATTGTTAAGGACCGCGAGGGGTGTTGATGCAATTTGGGTGATTGTGGATCGGCTAACGAAGAGCGCTCACTTCTTTACTATCAGTGAGAGCTCTTATGTGGTGAGGCTGGCAGAGATATATATTAGAGAGGTGGTGTCACGACATGGAGTGCCGAACTTGATTGTTTCAGACCGACATGTACGATTCACTGCTAGTGTCTGGAAGAAGTTCCTGTTGGATTAATGTCTAAGTCCATAACTATAATTGGTAAAACTTGACCCGACCCGACATGGTCCATTTGGGTTGCATGGCATCATGCACTTGGATAGACTAAAATGAGAGAAATAACACTTAAGGTTTGTTAATATATTATAAGTTCTAATATATTAATAAGGTTATTTAATTAGTATTGATCAAGAATTAATTTGGAATTAATTAAGTGATCAAAAGGAGACTAATTAAATATATGGGTTGATTGTGTAAATCATTCATTCTTATATATGTGGGCTTGTGATCCAAGATTCCTTATGTTGGACTAAGTCCATGGGGTGACCCATGGATACTCCATGGAGGTTAAAATCCATGGAGCTTAAGGAATGGGTAAAGTCATGAGTTACATGGTGTAACCATAATAGCCACCATATAAAAGAAACCCATGGCTCAAGAAATCGTGACTATGTATGTGTATGAGGGCTAGGCGATTTCATGAAGTGTTCTAATTTCTCTCTAAGTTATTCCAAGTGCTTATGGTGTTGTGTGAACCATTTGAGGTGTCACACTTGGGGCACTAGGCAATCAAGCTTCATGAAGACAAGCACTATCAAAGAGGTATGTATTCTATCTTGTTATATCCATTATTTTGTATGCTAGATTAGGATAATACCTTGGATGTTCATATTTGCATGTATAATAGAGAAAACATAGATCCAAGGTATTTAGGGTTGCATGTACACTTAGGAGTGTTAGAATGCTCATAACCCAACAGTGGTATCAGAGCCTAGGCTTGTTTTCTTGTTATACCTGCAATAGAAGCTGAAAAATCGAGTTTTGATGCTGTTAGCCCAGCTGACTCGCCGAGTCCATAAAGGGACTCGACGAGTCCAAGGAAAAATGCATCCAACTCGCCGAGTTGTGTTCATGCACTCGACGAGTTGGACCCCAGACAGCATATCTTCGAGGTTTTTGGCTAGAAATGGACTAGGAACATTACCCTAAGTTGTTTTGAACTTATAAACTTGTTTTTAAATGTGGTAATGTTCATGCTAATCCATTTTCAAAGATAATTGTCAATAGATTCATGTTTTGTATTAGTTTAAAGGTTAGACTAATTACATGAAAAAGTTTGATTTGAATTATCTTGTTCTTATGAGTTGCTTAGATTAATAGAAAAGTTGAGTGAAAAGTTGTTTTCAATCCAAATTAATCTAAGAGTTGATTCTAAAATGTGTTTTTGTAACTTGTCCTCAAGTTATATGAAAAGTCACATTTAAGTTTCATAAAAACTCATAAAAGTTGGCAATGGTTACAAAAGATGAAGAGTCTTGTCCTTAAGTTATGGAGGTTCAAGAGTCACTTCATTAATAAATAAATAAATAAAATATGTAACCTTAATTAATTCCATAAGTTATAAAATAAAGAAAAGATTAATTCTTTATTAGTTTAAAGTCTTCCATAATTTGTCCACAAGTTATGGAACTTGAAGAGTTTTTGGATTAAAACTACTTTAAATACATAAGTTATGAAATTAATTAGTTTTGAATAGTTTCAAAACATGCCCTCAAGTTTTGGAATTTGTAAAGTTTTCTCTTATGAGTACTTTAATTCCAAGTTAGCCCTTAGAATTTTAAAAGTTAAAATTCAACCCTTATACTTTATAATATTATAAGTTAATAATATTTATATGTATAAGAGTAAAGTCGGTCTTACCGCTAGTACGCCTCATTCACGAAGCCGGTCTATAAGGTGGGTATAAGGTTGTTGCCTATAAAATGGCAACTTAATGGGTGTTCACTCTCACCCACCGCTTGCTTGACTGGTGGAGGGTCGTTAGCCGAACGGGTTTGACAGGACTATAATTCTCCCTTCATTAAAAGTATTAATGATAAATACTAAGTAACTAAACTTTTATAAATACCCAATCTTAGTTACTTAGGAAAATGTGAAAAAAGTGCTAATCCATGAAATTACACTTTGCACTTTGTTTAAGTCGGTTAGTGGAGCGTGTGTGGTTAACCGGCACACTAACTCATATTTAACAAGGTAGGCAAAGGGTAACTTAATGTTTATCATAGTATCGATGGAGCGTGTATGGTTAACCGGCACATCGATTGAGGGGTAAACACTTAAGGGTACCAAGTAATTTGCATGGTTACTTCACACCTTGTTTTGTGATCCTCGGCATCCCAGTCACAAAACCTGAAGGGCACACTCGAGATTGAAACATGCCATTGAACAGTTCAATGAATCTCAAAAGATCTAGGAGTTTCAAATCCAATTATAACCTAATAATACATTTCGTTTATCTTGGTGGAAATTGGTGAATCGTCATTCACCTACCTTCAAATTGTTTTATAGCTTGGATTACGGCATACCTCTTCTAAGTTATAAAATAGTTTGTTGGGTCCTAGCCTTAATATTTTCATATTGGGTGTCATATTAAGGACTCAAAGATCAACTATCTTGAATATCTCCCATAACATGTCTGGTTTAGACATTTATGATCTTCCCAAATCTCTTGAAACAAGCATTCCTAATGAAGATGATGTCCCATGGATATCATACTTCTTTCTCCTCCTCCAATTATTCTCCCTACCCCACAAGTTCTTAAAAAGTTTAAGGTCACTCAAGCCCTAATGGCAAGGCAAGGTCTAGGTGTGATCACATCTTGGAGATGTAGTCACATATTGACAAGCCGGGAGAGTTGGGTGTCAAAGTCTTAAGAAAGTTGGTGGTTCAATCACCTTCTAAGTCACATAGTGAGTTCTTTTGGAACACCTATGAAATAGACTATGACAAGACCCTTAATGATCTTATCTATTGTTAAGATCAACTTCCTGAAACTTTATGGACATTGACAATGGTGACACTGGAAATACAGAAAAAGCATTCTCTTCCCAATGGAAAGGGATCAGCCATAGTCAACTCGGTTGAACAAATGGTAAAGAGAAAAGCTAAGTCTGTGATAGTCCCGTGTACCATTATCAAAGGGTCCATATGTTTATATTGCCAAAGTAAGGGTCATTAGTTGCGAAGCTGCCTAATTTACCTAAGGATGTTAAAGTCAATAAGGTTGACTCTACTTCAGGTAAAATCCACTACTCTAACTCTATTAAGTTTCTATTCTGAGATTTTTGATACATGATGTGACAGGGTCACATGGTAATGTTTTAAGAATCAAAGAAAAGTAAAGGAACTTAAAGAAAGAATATGTTGAATCTGATCGCATAGATGGATTTCTATCGCGTAGTTTGAAGATCGGATTCTTGAGCTACTTCTTAGGAGTTATGAGGTATTGCTTAGGAATAGATAGCAACAAGTTTTCATATGGATTGTAAGGATAAGTTTTCCGCATAGTTTTAAAATAAAAGAAAAATTTTTGATTTTATTTATTTTAAAATATCCTTACAATGGCATTTGAGGAAAAATTGTTGCTTATATGATTCCATTAATAGCAAGAGTGGAAGTATGAAATTGATTCTTTCATTTGTGGTAATGTCTAAATTTATCAAATAAAGGAAACATTCTCATCACCCAAGTCTCAATTGGACCGGGACTTGGAATCATGCAAGTTGTATAGCATGATGAATGAGAACTTTCAAGTATTGGAAAAATTAAGACTAATTACTTGTTCACATGGATGTGTGAGTCAAGTAATGGACTAAGGGATCGAGTACATAGTCATGTGCACTGATTAAGTCCACCACAAAAGATATAAGGCTATTCGTCATATTTTACTAAAGCTCAGTAAATATGATTATACTTACAAGCTTAAGTGTAACTCTAAGACATTGGAAAAGGTTTCAATGCATAGCAGAGCGGATAAGAAGAATCAAATTAGGCAGAAGGATAAAAGTTTCTCAAATCTGAAAAGATGGAAGAGTACTTTAGTATCAGCTTTGTGATCATCTTAATGATTAAGAAACCATATCAAAATTTGTTCTCTAAGGAAGTCTTAGTGCATTCTTATGACTAAGAAGAAGGGATCTTGAATTGTTGAAATGGTTAAATCAAGAAGATGAGTCATACTTCGTTCCAATACAAGTCTTAGAGTCATACTCCAAGATTGTAATTTGAGTGACATGTCTTAAAGAAGGTTTAAAACACTTGACAAATGTAAGAGTAAAAGTTTTCTACTCTTGTACATTTGAAATTGGTAAGTTGTGATGTTTTGGATAAAACAAAGACCAACTAAGGCCAATTGTGTGAAGTGTTTGTCTTGATTAGAATCCGCACTATCTCTTGGATGTTTGACAAGGGAGTCTTATAGGTCAAGAGGACAGTGGGAGTCTTAAAGGTCTTGTAATTCTCAAGAACTAATTAAGAATGAAACCTGAAGTTCTTCACTAGCACACGACTTGAGGTTTATAACCTATCGTGTTGACATATTCTGTGCCCATTCTAGTTAAAGTTGGCTTTGCATATGAGTTCTTAGAGTTCTCAATGTGTTGCACAACAACTTGGAAGCAATGGTAGGCCCTTGAGCTACCAGGTGGCAAGAAATTAAGATTGAGTTCAATCCATATGGTTTTGGATTTGTCATTATCCGTGTCTTGTGATTATGGTTTTGACAAATTCATATGGGTAGGAACTCATACACCAATAAATCTAAGTGTCATAAGGTTTCTCTCTGATTCGTGAAAATGATGGTGAGGAAACACTTCCACTAAGTAGATTTTAGCTAGATAGCAATTGGGATATTTGCATTCTCAAAGTCGTTAGTGGAGCGTGTGTGGTTTACCGGCACACTAACTTGGACTTGTGAGAAGTGGCAAAAAGTTCTAACCATTATGATTACGGCATCCCTCTTCATAATTGTTTTAGACACACAAATGTGCTATCTAAGGGAAGGTGTATGTTTTTTGATAAAGTCTTATCAAAACAATCTAGTATCAGAAATCTGAACTTTGGTCAGAAAGTCAATAAAGTATTGATTTCTAGAAGTCGAGCTTTCTGAGTACATGTCAAAGCTAGTGGGAGCATAAGTGTTATGCTAATAATCATCATGTTAGTGGGAGCATGATAATTACGATAAGTATTGCAAGCTAGCAATGTTAATTATAGAAAAACAAAAGATTTCAATTGGGAAAAAAGTTGTTTTGCTATAATTAAGGGAGAGGAAATTATACTTCATCTCAAATCTATAAGCTTAGATCATGAGGTTTTAATCATTTAGTCAAGGATATATATGAATTTCATGTTGGAATGGCTCAACATAAAGAAATTCTTTATATGGTTCCATTATTTGCGTTCTTAAATTCGATTATGATTACGGCATCCCTTTTCATAATCTGAATTATGAGAACCTGGCAAATTGAAATGGAAATGTTATAGCAAAAGACTGGTTTAGTCTTTATGTGAGACATCATAAATCATGTCCCATATGCTTCGGATATAGGATCGATTACATGTGCTATGTTCATCCTTTCTAAAAATTTCCAAATGCCTGGGGCATTAAGAAGGGAAAAGGTTTAGAACTGGATATGACTAAAAGGATTAAAACAATTGTCGAGGACAATCTAAGGTTTACCAAAGATTGGTTGCTCAAGGACAGTTAGAAGTATAGTGATAATTCTGGAAGGACCATATTGACATAATCTGTAAGGAGGCAACTCTTGTTCAGAAGTGATAGTCAAAATGAATCTGGAAATGTTTCAAAGTCAGAGATTTCAATCTGTGTAAGATTAAGGAAACTTAATGCAAGAAGGATGTTTCCAAGGAGTTGATCTCCTTTGGAATACTCTGTAATGTTTTTTTGCCAAGTCTTTCTGACTTTGTGCATAATCATTACAAGAGGATCAATGCATATAAGTTTAGAATCTAACAGATTTCAGTAAATGACATGAATTTGGAATTCTTGCATTTGCAGTAAGGATTTGGGAGTTTGAAAAGAGAATCATTGAAGATTATGTTCAATTGATCTAGTTCACAAAGTAAAGATCATAGACAAACATAGTATGCATACTTGGTGTATGGCATGACTAGTGTTTAGGAAAACATAGTGTACATGCTTGGAGCATGGGACAACTATTGTTTTAAATTCAAGAATAAAAGTTGATAGCTGAAACCGTATACAATGAATAATGTGTAATCATATGGTGATAAATAAAAGGTGTTTTATTTATATTCATAAGTTTTGAGACCATATTGGATTCAATTATTATTGTGTTTCACTTTGCATGTTTTGACTTCCCGAATAAACTAGGTTATTCTTCCGGAATGACTAAATTATTCAAACCATCCACAGTCGGTCATATGTTGGAAGTAGATATGAATTAAGACTGTCATGGGTTGGCTTGTAGAGGTCTAAGTTGTTGGACAAAGGGCTACAACACTCATGAGTGCTCATAAGTTCTGAGTATTGGATTCAACCCGCGCTCATTGGAATCACTTCATGGATTTTATCACGAGTGATCATGAGACGATAATATCTTATATTCTTCAAACCTAGAGATATGAGTTGTTACTATGAGTTGGTTGTACATTGATTGCACGAAACGCATTGATAACTCGATGTTATAAAACGTGTATTTGTGTATGATTCAACAAGTAGTAGAACAAGCCATATGAGTTGAAGTTTATCCATTCCTTTTACCTTCGGGATGAAAGCGATATCTGTGGGCCCCTCGATGATTTAATGATGACAAATGGAAGTGCTCGGCCGGGCCAGGACTGATTTGATTTGTTCAATTAGTCAGTCGTCATAAATCGGAAATCGGGAAACAACAAATGGACAGAGAGAATGATTATAATCCATGTCTCAGTCCATATGATATCTAGAATGGAGGAATATATGATCCCTTATCTAATGAACAAGTCATTGACAAGATCAGAGTTCATCTACAAGATCAGAGTTCGACAAAAGCTTTTGAGAGCTACGATTGCCAGTTGGTTCCTGAAGTCATACGCAATAATAGTTTTAGACTTATCCAAGTGGGAGACTGTTGGATTAATGTCTAAGTCCATAACTATAATTGGTAAAACTTGACCCGACCCGGCATGGTCCATTTGGGTTGCATGGCATCATGCACTTGGATAGACTAAAATGAGAGAAATAACACTTAAGGTTTGTTAATATATTATAAGTTCTAATATATTAATAAGGTTATTTAATTATTATTGATCAAGAATTAATTTGGAATTTATTAAGTGATCAAAAGGAGACTAATTAAATATATGGGTTGATTGTGTAAATCATTCATTCTTATATATGTGGGCTTGTGATCCAAGATTCCTTATGTTGGACTAAGTCCATGGGGTGACCCATGGATACTCCATGGAGGTTAAAATCCATGGAGCTTAAGGAATGGGTAAAGTCATGAGTTATATGGTGTAACCATAATAGCCACCATATAAAAGAAACCCATGGCTCAAGAAATCGTGACTATGTATGTGTATGAGGGCTAGGCGATTTCATGAAGTGTTCTAATTTCTCTCTAAGTTATTCCAAGTGCTTATGCTGTTGTGTGAACCATTTGAGGTGTCACACTTGGGGCACTAGGCACTCAAGCTTCATGAAGACAAGCACTATCAAAGAGGTATGTATTCTATCTTGTTATATCCATTATTTTGTATGCTAGATTAGGATAATACCTTGGATGTTCATATTTGCATGTACAATAGAGAAAACATAGATCCAAGGTATTTAGGGTTGCATGTACACTTAGGAGTGTTAGAATGCTCATAACCCAACAGTTCCATGAGGAGTTGGGTATGAGATTGCACTTCAGTACTGCTTACCATCCATAGATGGATGGCCAGAGTGAACGAACGATATAGACGCACGAGGACATGCTACAAGAATGTGTTATGAACTTCAAGGGATCTTGGGACACATACCTACATTTGGATGAGTTTTCTTACAACAACAGCCACCATTCGAGTATTGGTATTCCTCCCTTTTAGCTTTTATATGGGAGGAGGTGTCGGACAACCATCTGTTGGGGAGAGGTAGGGCAGCGAGTAATGGGTAGCACTTAGACAGTACTTAAGACGACTGAGCAAATACAACAGGTCAGACAGAGGTTATTAACAACCCAGAGCCGCCATAAGAGTTATACGGATAGGCGGCAATCCGAGCTCGAGTTCCAGGTTGGAGACTTTGTACTCCTGAAGGTATCTCCTTGGAAAGGAGTGATCCGATTCAGGAAGAGGGGAAAATTAGGGCCCCGATACATTAGTCCTTTCAGGGTGATTGCTATAGTAGGCAAGGTAGCATACCATTTATAGCTACCCGAGGAGTTGGGTTAGATCCACAATACCTTCCACGAATCCCAGTTGAGGAAGTGTATAGCCGATGAGACGGCGGTAGTGCTGCTAGAGGATATTCAGGTGGATGCGAGCCTGAATAACATTGAGAGGCCGATCGCGATCTTAGATGGGAAGATCAAGGTTCCAAGGAACAAAGAGGTGCCCCTGGTTCAGGTCCAGTGGCAACATCGGAGAGGGTCCGAGCTGACTTGGGAGCCGGAGACGGAGATGCAAGAGCAGCAGCTAGAGTTGTCTGCAGAGTGAGACTTCGAGGGTGAAGTCTAATTCTAGAGGGGGATAATTGTAACATCTGGATTTCCAGGTATCATAATTTAAGTATTTACTTTTGAGTTAAGAATAGGGACTCGATGAGATGACGCCTAAACTCGTCGAGTAGGATCGTGATTGATGACTCAGATTAATGACTGGACTCGACAAGTCAGTGAGTTGACTCGATGAGTCCGTGTTGTTGGCAGAAACCCTAAATATTTTGGCTTGAGCCTTATTTAAACGCACTTATGGCCTTCATTTTCGATTACCTTTCCAGAAAAGAGAACCCTGACAGGTATGAGTGTGTAGAGTGTGTGTGTGTGTGTGTGTGTGTGTGAGAGAGAGAGAGAGAGAGAGCCATCTTGAACTTTTTGGTGTGATTTTGCAAGAGAGGAGAAGAGCTCCAGCAAGAAGGCTAGAGGTGGTTATCATTCTAAGTTATTCAAGCAAGGAGCTTCATTCTGAGGTACCAAATCGAACCCCTTTTCTTCCTTATTGTGTAGATTCCATTTTTGGGGTTACAGCTTGAATCACTTCATTTTTGGGGTTTTGAATGCCTCAAATCCCTCTTGAAAATTTGTGTGATAGATCTGGACCCTTCTAGCTCCAGAGAGTCCCAATCATCCAACTTTATGCAATCCCATTGGAGTTTTGAATCTAGGTTGTCATTTTAAGAGCTATTTCATCAAATAGAGATTGATGTGTGGTGCATGGACATAAAGATTGAACCTTTACGTGACTTTTGAGTGTTAGAAGGTCCGATCTATAGGTTAGAGAATCAGATCCAACCTCAGAAGGTCAAATGAGTGCTACCATGGAGGAAACTTGCCAAGTCCATAAGAGGATTCGACGAGTCGGATTGGGTTGACCCGCAATTCGTGATCAGTGGTAACCCATCGAGTGAAAAGATAACTCGACGAGTTAAGTAAGGCCTTAGGAGGATTCATATGACACATGGACTCTCCGAGTTACCCGAGTGGACTTGACGAGTCTGGTCAAAGTTGGACCGTTGACTGAGTTTACTTCAGTTGACCTTAGGGTTGGTCAAACTGATTTAAGAGAGGTCAGGGAGGGGTAGAATAGTCTGCTACCCATTCTTAGAGAGGATGATGTAAGGAGTGTGTTGATTAGAGATGTTATCATTTTGATAGGTAGAGGCTAGATCGGGGATTTGAGCACGAGGGTTTTCTAGACATCTATGTGCAGACCAGAAGGTCTTACGTGTTATGTGCTTGCTTGAGCTTATGTGCTTTGTGATTTATGTATGCTTTGTGATATTAGACCGGACCGGAAGGTCCAACGACTTACAAGGCCAGAGGGTCCTCAAGCAAACCGGATCGGAGGGTCCAACGATTTAGACCGGACCAGAGGGTCCAACGAGCTAAAGGACTGGAGGGTCCCACGAAGACACATTGACCGAAGGGTCTTACTGATTTATAGCCTCGAGTGGCTTATGTGTTGTATGTGGTATTTTGGGGAACTCACTATGAATTTATGCTTACTGTGTTATGTGATATGTGTTTCAGGTACCAGCGAGGATCGCGGGAAGGCACTGACACGATCAGTACACACTGATAGAGTATTATGCATTATGTATTTGAGATTTTGGGATATGTTTCAGTGGGATAATATTTGATACACTTATTACTTTATGAAATATGTTATGTTATAAAAATGAAAAAAATTGTTTCAGAAATTCATGTCGTTACAGACACCACATATAAATGTTCAAGTAACTAGTAATAACCTTATTTCATGAAAATAATACTTTTTACACAACATAAAGATGAAGCATGCATATCAACTTGTGGTATTATACAAGTTTAGCTGTATCCCCTCCGCCACCCCTAAAACTTGGAAAACTCGAAAATGATGAGGTATGAACTCACCTTATGCGTGTTTTCTTGGTGGATGAAAGGTTGTAGATGGAAATATTCAGGTTATGAACACTTGAAGATTTGAGAACCCTATGAATATTAACACATCATAATGTGTGTAAATGGATTGAAACTAGTATATAAGTGTGTAGAATCACTAGATTATGAAGGAAGTACTTACCAAAAACTCAAGAACACTTGGAAAAATTTAGCTATGGAAGATGAGAGCTTAAACTTGGATAAGAAGTTGAAAAATGAAGAATATAGTGATGAAAGAAGCCTCTTCGGCCGAGACCTAAAAGAGAGAGGGAAAGGAGGGTGGGGCTGGGTAGGGTGGGTTATAGGAGGTGGTAAGGGTGGGTATGCATGGATGTGTGCGGGGGATTTGACTTGTTGGAAAGGAGGGGACCATTGTGTTATTTTAGGGTTCCATAACCTCTTAAAGTCAACGAGCCATTATTTTATAAAAATCTATGCATTTTTATAAAAGAGTGGAATTTTTATAAAAATAATGTGTTTTTAAAAAAAAAGTATCGTATAAAGTGTGTATAAAATATTTATTTTGAGTTATAAAATTTTAAATTATTATAACAAGCATTATTATCAAAATAATTATATGATACATGAATAGTTAGGTTGAATTTCCAAGTTCGTTTGGTTAAAATTTGGTGTTTAGTCGGGTATAGACTTTGTAGTATTTGGTGACGAACTCACAAAAAGTTTGTGTTTGTAGCCTTTGCTATGATCTTGACCCGTAAAGTTAGGCTTATGAACTCTACTACATTGTGTTACAAATATTATTTATACCCAAATAATATATAGTTGAATTATCGAGTTGTTACGTTACTAACGCTAATTAGGGTTTATATTTGATAATTGGTAAAAAGAGAGGTACTTTGTATTATAACTTGCCAATGCTACAGTAGAAACATTAGAGAATATCACATTTCTCCTAAAATTCTAATACGATTTGAGTTGACCTGGTTGTCTTTTATTGACTTTGTTTGACCAAAAATTAGCGGTTGTCACATCATCCCCCTGCTAGAAGGAATTCTATCCCGAAATTAGCATTCCAAGTGGGTTCTTAAGGTTTGGGGAAAATATATGGGTATTTTTTCATTTGGTTCTCGCATTCCTAAGTAAATTTAGGTCCTCGTTTGGCATTCTAACAGACCTTTACTATTGGTATGCGGCAATGCTTTGTTCTTCCGATTTCCATGTCCATGATTTCCATAGTTTCCTCGACGAAGTGGAGACTCTAGTTTACTTCGATCTCGTCAAATGGGATGAAAAGTGTCTAATCGGATAGGTACTTCTTTAAATTGGACACGTGGAAAGTGGGGTGCACATTGCTAAGTTCTTGTGGTAGTCGAAGTTTGTAAGCTATCGGGTCGATCCTGGCAAGGATCTCGAATGGCCCTATGTACCTTGGATTTAGGTTCCCACGTTTTCCAAAATGTATCATTCCTTTCCAGGGTGAGACCTTCAATAACACACGATCATCGACCTAGAATTCCAAGGGTTTGCGTCGTTTATCTGCATAGCTCTTTTGTCGATCCCGAGATGCTTTACGCCCTGTTTGATTTGGATCTGAATGGGTCTGATCAGATATAAATGTCTGACTCGGTCAGATCTGCGTGTTTGGAATGTTTAAGTTTTGCATCTGACTTAGTCAACAATGTCTGACTCAGTCATACCAAAAAAACTTGCTGACCGAATCTGATTGAAATCTATTCCACCATTACCCCTGTAGCAACACCACCCTCATCCTCTTTCCTTACATCCATTGATCTGGAAAGGTAAAAAGAAACACTAACAATGGAATCAAATAAGAAGAATGGGAGTCCAAGTGAAGCTAAATTACAATTCACCCCTAACCCTCCATGAAAACACCATTGAATCGGCTAGTGTTTTTATCAATGATCATATGTGCTTCAAGAATCTCTCCAAATTGCTCGAGTCTCCCAAGCAAGCCTACCAACGAATACTTTGGTGAAAGTATATCCCTGAAAGGGGACTGAAAACCAGAACTCAAACTCGATCCCTGTCACACCCCCGAACTAGACAGCGGAAATATCCGGGGGCTTAGTGTGACATCATATTTGTAATATCATCACATAATATATAGTTGAAAAATAACATCATCATCATCACATGTAATATAACAACATACATTGTTTACATCGAATATTGTGTCTGAATATTACATGCCAAAATAGTTAAAGTATGATGAAAAAAAATATAACAAAATATCCATTAGTTTGGTCCGCTCAACCTGCTTCAACGGTTTCCTGAGAATACAAGTTAATTTAAAAAGGTCAACATAAAAATGTTGGTGAGTTCATAAGCATGTTTGAGAAAATGATTTGATAATTTTTGTAATCACCAGAAAATCCTATATTTTCTGAAAACAATTTAGTATGTTTGTGAAAATGATTTGTATGACTTTGTATCGCTAGAAAAATCTTGTATTTTCTGCAAACAGTTCAATATGTTTGTGTCCGATCTAGTATTAATGCATGTGTGTTATTGTTTACTAGTATGCAAAAGAGAATGAAGAAAATGTAAAGTGAATGTACAGAGAATGCCCCCAAACAACCCTATGTTGTCTATAAAAGAGAATGCTGGTATACCAACCCCCGAGGTTGAGTATCGGCGCGAGTATGTTCTTGGGTAATCCATTAGAAAAGAGAATGGTCTCGAGTAAATTTATAAGGTTAATCCCTCTAAGTGAGTCATTATAAGCATACTATATAATGAGAAATTCTCCTGTCTTGGCGTTGTTGAACGCCGACGGAAAATAGAATAAGGTTTTTGGCACCCTAGACTGGGCTAGTCTAACTGTAGCGAACAGCTCAAGTGTGGGGTGTCATCCCCTTATATATCTATACACAAACCCCCGCTCTTCCTCCAAGGGACTCTTGTTATAGCTACAAGCAATGATCGTACACTCAATAGGTGTCAACCGACATGTCTCACTAGATCCTTAATAGAATTTACACGAAGAGAAACATATAAAACACATTCCAGGCCCAAATAAACATGTAAGTGAATGATAAGACCCACTAAACATGTAAATCATTTTTAGGCTCATAAGGAATGAGATTATATAACCTGGGGCCAAAATATATGTAAAAAGTACAACTAAGGCTCATGTCACATGCAACGTATTTACAGGCCCAAATAGCACGCAAAGAGTATCTAAGGTTCGTCGAGCATGTTAATGGGTCAATGAAGCACAATAAACATATAAAGAGTATTCATGACGTATCAAGCATATAAATGGGTCACTAAGGCCCAATAATATGAGAAAGGCAAAATTAGCCCATTTCTTATATTATTGCTTGTTTTAATTCAATTATTTACCACAACGGCATAAAAGGCCCACTTTTTTGTAAAAATGACATTCTTGGCCCATTGAGCCAAAAATTTACAATTAATGCCCATTTTTGGTAAAAATAACATTTTAGGCCCCTTTTTGGACAAAACTTGCATTTAAGGCTAGTTTTTGTAAGAATAACATTTTTAACTCACTTTTGTCAAATATATCATTTTTGGCTGATTTTTATAAAAATATGTATTTTCAGCCCATAATAGATAGTTCATAATTTTGGCCCAAAATTTTATAATATCACATCTTCAACCCTTTTTATCAAAAGTTTGTATTTTTGGCACAACATTCTTGAAAATGACATTTAAGCTCACAAAAGATCAAAAATTACAATTTTTGGGCCCAAAACCGTGAGAAGCTCAAATAATGCCCATTAATGAAAATGTTTACATTTTTAGTCCTTATAAGGTCTCAAGTGTCGAAATTAGCCATGTTTAGCAAAAAAAATCCTTTTAAACCCCTTACTAGCCGTGAGTTACACAAATAACCTGTTCTTTTGTCATTTTGTCACTTTTAGCCCATTTCATGAAGTTTTTCTTAGCTTTAAGTAACTTATATGTATTTTAAACCCTTTTCTTGTAAGATAAGTTGTAATAAGTGTTATGGTATACCAATATCATCATCTTTTAGTAGATCTTTAAGTTCATGAAGTTGACAACACATAAACACATATATAACTAGAAAAACACCCTAAATCCTGCATACACACATAGATCTACACAAAACAACTTGTATTCTCCCCCAAAACAAAGTAAAAATCGAAAATAGGGGGTATGAACACACATTTCTTTGAAGTTTTCGGTTTTTGGTAAGGAAATGAGAAGATCTCGGCCCTAGATGTGTTCTTGAGAAATTTTTTGAGATATATGAAGTCCCAAGAGCATGGATCATGAAATGATGTGGGTTAGGAAGAGATTTTTGGTGTAAACTTGAAGTTTAACCATAGAGTCAAACAAGAACTTACCAAAAGTGATGAGCTTTGATGAAGAGTTCTTGATCTTTCACAAGACACACTAAAAAATTTGGAGATATGATGAGTGAGTTCTTGATGTTCTAGATGGATTTTTGGTGAAGTTAAAATGAAAGAGGATAAGAGTGGTGAAAAACTCTTTGGCCGAGAGTTAAGAAGAAGAGAGAAGGAGAGGGAAAACCTTACATGGAAGTATGGGATTAGGTAATTACATGAAGTGTATTAAGCTTAATTGCATAAAGGATATTAATGAGGTGTCATGATCTTAATATGTCTCCATATTTCATTTCTGTTAATTTTAATTGGGCTGAGAATGGGATAGTGTGAGGAGAAATATAGTGCTAGAATTGAATACACTTGAAACTACAAGGTCCAAGGTGGAAGTTTTCGGCCCATTAGCCCTCTTAGGGGTTTACAGACCAAAAGAGTGAACATAATAGGTTTTAGGCCCATTTAGGTTCAAGAAAACATTTATGGCCCATTAAGGCCCATAAAAATGAAGTGAGTCATTTTAGGCCCAACATGGCCCAAAATACTTTAGCTTGATGAATGTAGGTCTAATTAGAATTCAAACAGGTTACTTGGCCCAACTTACCCAATTTGAAAGTATATTGGCCCATTAGGCCCAATATAAGGATCCTAGTCCATAATAAATTTGAACCGGGATTTTTAGGGTTTCAGACCCATAGTTGAATATATGAGATGTATTGTATTAGGTTTTAAACTTCATTAAGAAGTTTTGATTCAAATGGATGATTTTAGTTTAGCATGGAGTATGATATCTGCTTAGAGTACAAGTCTTACAATAGTTGATGTTTACATGAAAACAAAATTTCCTAGCTAAAATGCTAGTTGTGACAATCCCGAGCTCAGACCTGCTGGAATCAAGACCATGTACAAGACCATTATGCTCTCTTTCTTTCTTTTCTTTTTACATCGAAATGGGTTCAAGCATAAGGGACAAAACTGAAAAGAAAGAGAAGAAATGGACGATTTTTTTCACAAAATAATTGGAATTGAACAAAAACCTATACAGAAATGGGGAAATTATTTCGATATTTATGAAATTGAAAAGATTACCCACGAAATGTCATTTTTGTGGGGTTATGGAGAAGAAATTTGAAGAAGTTTTGAATTGAGAAGTTCTTTTACTTTCAACAGGATGAATATGTTGTGTAAACTACCCACAAAGTTCTTTTACTTTATAAAAATTATTCTCAATACCAAAATTTATTACTATTATTATTATTGTTGTTGCTATTATTGTTATTATTATTATTATTATTATTATTATTATTATTATTATTATTATTATTATTTATTGTTATTATCATTAGTATTATTAAAATTATTATTGTATACAACATCAAGGTAAAATAGTCATTTTGTATCATTCAGTATATTCAGTCAGATATACAATCAAAGAACATGGTTTCTTACCCATTCAGAATTTATTACTGAAACAAATCTTTCCCAGTTAGTACTTTCTCAATTAACAACTATCAAACGGGACCTTAGTAGCTCACGGATCTAAATGATCTTCTTTGTCACTTCGTGTATGATCTCAAGGCCGGTAAGGGTGTTACTGTTCATTTAACCGCTTAACCAATTGGGAGTCCCCAACTTCAGCCCAACATAATGGTGATCTGCACTTACGTCCATATAGTGCCTCAAACAGAGTAGCTCTGATGCCAACGTGGTATTTACTGTTATAAGAGAACTCAATTAGTGGTAGGTGAGCATGCCATGCTTTGCCAAAGTCCATCTCACAAGCACGAAGCATATCTTCCAAAGTTTGAATGTTTTGCTCACTTTGACCGTCTGAGGTGAATCGACTATCTCTATCTAAGATAATGGACATTGGCACACTATTCAGTCTCACAATCTCCTTGAGATATGTTCTTGTCAGCTTTTCCATCTTATACGTCGCTTTGTTTGGTAGGAAGGGTGCAGATTTGGTTAGTTAGTCTACGATCACCCAACTGGTATCATGTTCACCTGTAGTCTTGGGAAACCTTGTCATGTAGTCTGTAGTAATCCACTTCCATTTCCATTCAGGTGTTTCTGGCTGTTCTAACAACCCAGAGGGCTTATGGTATTCTACTTTGACCTTAGCACAGTTTAGGAACTTACCTATGTAAGTGGCAATCTCTTCATTTATGTTTGGCTACCAATACACCCTTTCAGGTCCTGGTACATCTTGTCTGCCCCAGAGTGAATGTAGTACTTTGTCTTGTGTGCCTCAATCATGATCAAATCCTTAAGATCGCCAGACTTTGGTGTCTAGATTCGATTCATGAAATATTATATTCCCTTATCTCTGAGTTTAAAGTTCTTATCTATTCCCTGCAGTACTTCCTTCTTTATTGACTACGTGTCCTAGGGAGTCTACCTTTTGTAACCAGAACTCGCACTTCGAGAATGTTGCGTAAAGTTTCTCTTTTCGTAGTGTGTAAGTGCTCCTACACCGGGTTGCGCGAGATTATTCGGAGGCCCTTGCTTTGTTTGTGGGTTCTGGTTTAGTAGTTGTTTGAACTTATGACTAACGAAGTTTCTTTCAGCACCATTAACATAATTATGCATGTATAAGAGTTATTGGCGACGAACATACCAGTTACAATAGTAGGCTCTTGCATTGCTACCCTCGCTCCAATAGTTAAGACTATAACTTGATCACCTTACCTGAACACTTTGCGTTAGGACAATCCCTCTTGTAATGTCCAGTTTTGCCACATCTATAACATGCATGTGTCACCCCTAAGTTAGATGTCTAATTGTCACCTTGGGTTGGGGTCTTATAAATTTTGGCAGTGTGCTTGCTTTTGTTTACATTTGAAGCAGTACATCTCCCTACATGTGCCAAAGTGATGATAAGGGCACTTATCATCTTTTGTAGATTTCTGGCGTAATTTTTTGGTTGGTTGATGGCTGCAGGGGTGGTAGTGGCGAGGGCTATCACCATTCCCTGCTTCTTCTAGGGGCCTTTTGCGGTTTTTCTTTCTTTTTATTCCAAAATTCCCTCTTCTTGTTACTCTCCTTTGGGAGGTTTATCTTTCTGCAGCATGGTTTTCCTGACGGATGCCTTGGTCAATCCAACTGATGAGCGATGAGCTTTGCGTTGTCAACGGTGGTTGGTCGAGAAGAAATGATAATCCCTTGAATTTATGGGGTAAGACCCCATATGTATCTCTATATCCTTTTGTACTCAGGACTAACCATTCATGGGCACAAGTCAGCCAGATCATTGAAGCGGTTGATGTAAGCTGCATATTTCAGAATTCTTCCTAGTGAGATTCCATAGTTCTTATTCTAAGTCTTGCATCTCACTCCTTGGCTTTCACTGTGAGAGTTGTGGTTATTGTGTCCTTATCCTTCATGCCTATAAGTATTAAAGTTTGCTACGACAGTCACCACCCTTTGTGCGATCATTTCTTCGATTGCAGTCACGTCCATTGAAGTTGGTATTCGAGTTCGTGTTGGGGTGGTGTTGGTATTAGGGTTGATCCTGAACGGATTCTTGTGCTTTGCCTGGGTGGCATGACTCTATTCCAAGTATTAAGGTTTGAAACAATTTGTAAGCAACTAAAATTGTTACTAGTCGTATGCCATAAGTATGTCGTGTTATTGTTGTTGTATGATTCCTAATGTCTTGACCAACATTGTCAGAGATGTACTTAGGTTAGTAAGTGGTAGTAGAAGTAGTAAGTATCTTATACACAATGCGCATTCTTCATAAAAGGCATACATAGATTTTGTTTCACTACTACTAGACAAAAGAAAGTACAATAAGCCTAACACAATATGTAAGTAGTGTAATCACTAACTCACTAGGCTATACTAGTTTATCACATACCAAAATGACGCACAAGGTGCCCCACCATCTCACACATCTCACGAGCGGACTCCTATACTATCTATTCTGTTGTGACTACCTTAGCTTCAGCTGCAAGTATTTCCTGTCTCATGGCGGCCATCTCCTCCTCTAAGGAGTGTAGGCAATCTGTAGTGTTCTCCTACTCTACTTGTAGGTTCAGCATGGCATCTGAATGGTGTTCTTTTTCCTCGTAGATATGTCGAATTCGTACCGTCGCGTTCCGGGCATCACCGCCGATCTCCATTACCTCGTGATGGAGATCCTGAACCCGAGTGTCGAAGCGGGCCACTCGCGATACAATCAAAGCTAGTGCTCGACCTGTGGGGGTGTAGTGGGCCTAGGGCATGGTGTAGTGGGTGCACGCCAAATGTGGATCGTCAGCCATCTTCTCTAGCCCATGCATGGTTGCCCATTGTGGGGGCGCATCCTAGAATGAGGGAGTTGAAAGGGTCTAATGCTTGATCCTAATAAGGTAAGGTTCATTAATGATCTCCCCAACACTTTCCTCCTCGTCTGATCCCTCCTCATAATCCTCCTCCTCGTAATCCATCTCTTGGTACTCTTTAGGATCCTCTTCTGGCATCTCCTTAATCCATCTATTGGCTGCCATGGCAGGGTAGTAGGGGTCTTTGTGGTGAAATTCAGCCATGTCGTATGTGCAAGAATAGAGGTATAAGAGACACATAAAGAATCTAGATGTATGGTTCTATAGTATCATAAAATACTCCTATAGTATTTTAAACTTTATGTTTGATTTCTAGAGTTTCTTTGTATGGGGTGCTGATAAGTTTTAGACTTGTTTCTAACATCCTGTTTCAGATCGTCCGTGATTAGGGTTCGTGGGCTGCAAACCGGGCATGAGGAGGTCTCGGGGTTGCGATGAGTTGCTAGGAGCGTAGGGTATCTCGTCACCTTTTTGTGGGTATGAGGTTCATTGGAATTGGAGTTATATCGAGGAAGCGATGGAAGTTTGAAGTTGTGGCAGGTTGAGTCCCTTATTTGAGAAAGGTGGCAGCTGAGTATGCTGGGTGTACATGTGTGTATGCTTAGCGTACTTATGTGTGTGACATTAAAGCGGAGTCACCTAGTATGTTGGGCGTACTAGCTCCAGAAAGAAACCCTAATATTTTGGAGTGTCTTATTTAAGGAACATTATGTCTTCATATCCAACCACCACTTCCAAATTTCAAATCTATCTAAACCCTAATTCATGTTCTTTGAGCTTGAGTATCTGTTGTGAGCTTATAAGTGTTCTTGTGGGATTTTTGGAGTGAAGAAGGAGCATGGAATAGAATAGAGTTGGAGTCCAGGATTTGGATCTGAGCTTTTTCTGTGGATGGAGCATCATTTGATGGTATAATGCTCAAATCTTTCACATCCTTTTTATTTGTGGATAATATGGTCCATTTTAGGGTTTTTGGTCCCAAAGCTTGAAGATTGATGAGTTGTTGCACTCCAGAGCCTAATGTCTGTCCTTTAAACTGTCTCTAGTGGAGAGGATAAATAAAAATGAGGTCTTGGACGTTGGAATCAAGCCATGCATGAGTTATGAGCTTTTTCAGATAAGAGAGTGAGTGTTTTGGGTGTTTGTGACCTTCTCAGCCATGTAAAGACTGAAAGTTACTGACTGTATGGAGTAAGAGTTCTTAGGGAGTCCAGATATAGGATTTGAGTTGATGTCTTAACTTATTAAGACCAAATGAGTAGAAAGAGTGAATCTGGGGAGTACGTTGAGCGTACTTCCTATACGTCCTGCATACTGCCCAGTGCCCCCGATGGCCAATCTGGATTCGTGAGTACGTTGAGCATACCAAGAGAGGTACACCCCGCATAACCTCACTATGGACTTTTAGGCTAAGTCTCACTTTGGGCCTTGAGTGTTGGGCCTAGAGTTTGGGCTTGTTGCAATAGAGTTTCGTACCGGATGAATATGTATATGTGCTTTGGGCCCTTGAGTTGGGCTTGCCATTTAGATTTGAGACTTGGGCCTCGAGAGATCCCATTTATTATTAGGCCTTTTGGTGGGCTCAATGGGTTTTAGGTTATTGATGGCCTGGTTAGTGGAATACCTTATGACCTATTGAGTGAGAGTTTGGACTTAGTTCCTAATTGGGTTAATTGTGGATTTGGGTCAAAGTTAGAGGCTGGTGTGTAGCAGCACTGTTTATAGGGGTTGTTCATCATTCGAGGTGAGTCTTCTCACTATACTTACCATGAGTGGTATCCTTGTGTGACTGAGCTGTCTTATGTGCATATCTGTGTATTGTGATATTTTTCATTATGTCTTTGTCATTTATGTTGAGTATTATTATTATTATTAATATTATTATTATTATTATTATTATTATTATTATTATTATTATTATTATTATTATTATTGTTATTATTATTATTGTTGTTATTGTTATTATTATTATTATTATTAGTGTTATTATTATTATTATTATTATTATTATTATTATTATTATTATTACTATTATTATTATTATTATTATTATTATTATTATTATTATTATTATTATTATTATTATTATTATTATTATTATTATGAGTTTATTGAGTTGGGACCTGGAGTCCACACAAGTTTTGGTACTCGAGGGTCCCACTGAGACACATTAACCGAAGGGTCTTATCTGAGTATAGCCATATGAGAGGCTACTGAGACATGTGTGGTATTTTAGGGAACTCACTAAGCTTCATGATTACCGTATTATGTGATATGTGTTTTAGGTTTTTCTCAAGACCGCGGGAAGGTGTAACTCCCCGATTCTAAGGTATTGTTTAAATAATATTTATTGGGTTAAGCTCTACTCGACGAGTTGGTTGACCTACTCGTCGAGTAGCAACTTGATGAGATCACGCTTTAAGTGACCTACTCGGCGAGTCCATGTTGGGACTCGGTGAGTAGGAGCTGGTGGTGGAAATCCTAAATCTCGGGGTTTGCTCTTCTATTTAAAGGAGTCTTAGCCTCCTTTGGCCTCTTTGCAGTCTTTTAGATCCCCTTAAAACCCTAATACACGTGTGTGTGTGTGCCCATTATGTGTTTACAGCTTGAAAAGAGGATCTTTGGAGGGATAAGGATTGGAGGAGAAGGAGATTGGAGCAAGTTATCACACCCCAAAAACCAAAGGGGGAAACATTTCTGGTATTGTTTAAATTATTATTATTATTATTATTATTATTATTATTATTATTATTATTATTATTATTATTATTATTATTATTATTATTTAAACAATACCTGAAATGAGTTTATTGAGTTAGGACCTGGAGTCCACCCGAGTTTTGGGATTGGAGGGTCCTACTGAGACACATCGACCGGAGGGTCTTATCTAAGTATAGCCATAAGAGGCTACTGAGACATGTGTGGAATTTTAGGGAACTCACTAAGCTTCATGCTTACCGTATTATGTGATATGTGTTTCAGGCTTTTCTCAAGACCGCGAAAAGGTGTAACGCCCCGATTCTCAGGTATTGTTTAAATAATATTTATTGGGTTAAGCTCTACTCGACGAGTTGGTTGACCTACTCATCGAGTAGCAACTGGATGAGATCACACTTTAAGTGACCTACTCGGCGAATCTATGTTGGGACTCGGCGAGTAGGAGCTGGCAGTGGAAATCCTAAATCCCGGGGTTTGCTCCTCTATTTAAAGGAGTCTTAGCCTCCTTTGGCCACTTTGCAGTCTTTTAGAGCCCCTTAAAACCCTAATACATGTGTGTGTGTGCACATTATGTGTTTACAGCTTGAAAAGAGGATCTTTTGAGGGAGAAGGATTGGAGGATAAAGAGATTGGAGCAAGTTGTCACACCCCGAAAACCGAAGGATTGGAGGATCGTTGGTTACCTGTCTAATACGGACCTGAGAATACAAGCAGTTTGAAAATCAGCATAAAGTTGGTGAGTTCATAAGATGTTTGTTTTTCTGAAAATGTTTAAGTTTCCTTTGGTTTTCCGAAAAAGTTACGAATCTAAGAAAATCCCATATTTTTCTTAAAAGTAGTGTTTAGTTAACTGTTTTCTTACACGATTCTGGTTATGTTTAATTGTTATCCCAGGAAAATCCTATATTTTCCTAAAAGTAATGTTTTAGTTAAAGACCACATTGTATAGTTTCACACATAATACTATTTACTGAAAATCATGGGATTACTATCCCGTACCAGTTATAAGATAGTTTGATATACACAAAACTATAGATAGATATAGATTTAAAACCATAGGACTATCATCCCGTACTAGATATAGATTCAAAACCATGGGATTACCATCCCGTACTAGATATAGATTCAAAACCATGGGATTACCATCCCGAACTAGATATAGATTCAAAACCATGGGATTACCATCCCGTACTAGATATAGATTCAAAACCATGGGACTATCATCCCGTGCTAGATATAAGATACAAAACCATGGGACTATCATCCCGTACTAGATATAATAACTATAGATAGAAAGTAGATATGAAATTCAATACGTGAATAAACTTATATTAATATGTATTGTAAGTCGGGTAGCCATGCTAATACGACAACGAGACCTCCTTGACGTTTTTCAGACGTCGGAACGATATCCAGAATGTGTCACCCCAGGCGTGCCCGCCTAACTGTAGCTAGCAGTTTAGGTGTGGGATTGTCAGTCCCAAATAGATCTATCCACAAATTCCAGGCTCTCCCTCCAGGAGACTCTGGTTACACTTCTGGGGAGGATTTACTAATAATAATGATGACAAACCTCACAAGCTAGTATTATATTATTCATGGTGTTCTCGGACGTTATCAAACATATTAATCGTTTAGAAACATAATACAATATAAACAGTTTGATACAATGAAATGATCGGGCAATATATTTTCCAAATTAAACAAAGATAAACTGAATTAGACATAGTTTATCTATTAACTTTACGTAAATCTATATTCATAAAACAAGAACTAAAGATCCCAAATTATTCCCATAATAATTTAATTGGTTTGATTGTTTCCTTTACTAAAATCCATATAGTTATAGTCGAGAAAACATCCCTTATGCTCAACATAACACATAAGGGGTAAAGATATTTAAAGGTTAGCCAGACATTTATAGAAATACATCAGTATTAGGTTTTTGAAAACATTTGTAGTTTTTCTTGTATCCCCCCTGAAAACATTGGAAAACACGGAATGTGTCGGGGTATGAACTCAGCAATTGCGGAATGTGTTGATTTGGATGCTAAACGTCAGTTCAAGGCTTGAAAACGTGCGTGGTTCCTATGTAATGTGAAATGATACACATTTGTATCTAATTAGACTTTAATTCACTAATTTGATATGATTATTTACTCTAGGACGCGAAAACACCTCAAATCAAGCGTTTAGAGCGACCCGGGTGACATCTAAGGACGTATATGGATTTGATATTGTGTTTAATCTTCAAGAGTAAACTCCTTATGGAGTTTTCGGCCCTTAGACCATGTCCAAATGAGTTCAATTATGTGAACTCATGGATGATGGGTTTTAAGGTGCTAAATGGTCTTATTTCACTTAGGAAAATTGGCTAGGATCAAATCTAGGGCATAGGAGTGGATTCAACTTACAAATGGACCATTTAATGGAGTTTGCGGCAGTAAACTAGGAGTTTACGACCGTAAACTCCCCCACACACATTCCTTATGTGTTTTGGTGGTGCTAGGACAATCATATGTGATTTAAACTCATTTTACAAGCCTTGGATGGAATTTAGGGCATCAATTGACTTGTGTTTATGAGTTTACGGCCCAGAAACCCTTTCTAGGGGGGGTTTACAGTCGTGAACCCTCCAAGGGATGGTTTTCAACAAGTTTAAGGCCCCTAAATCGATTGTGGTTGGTTCTAGAATTTAATCCAAGGCTATTGGTGTGTTTAAGTGGCTTTTAAACACTCAAATATGAGTTTACTCTCCATGAAGGTGAGTTTACAGCACAAGCATGTTCTTGGGCAGTAAAATCGTGTTTACTCCCCAAAAATTGAATTAAAAGTGTTCTAAGTCCAGTACATTAAGTCATATAGCCACATCTAAGCTCCAAAGGTCGATTGGAAGGGTTTAAAGGCTCAAAAAGCCATCATATGTGTGTTTACGGCCCAAGCATGTTCCAGGGCCGTAAACACATGAAAATGGTCCTAAATGATTGTTTGAACTCGGATTTGAAGGTCTAAGTTGCTATACTAAGAGTTAGGGATGTTACCTTGGTGATTTGGAGCTTAAATTTGATGTTTTTGGACCTTAGATTTGGTTTGAGGAGAGAGGTTAGAGAGAGAGTAAATGCTTCAAATGGAAGCTTAAACCACTTTAAGTATGTTCCAAGTTTGGGACATGGTGGAATTCTACCCGATACTGACGTTATACGATGCTTTTGTTTGCACCCGATTAAGTTGTCGTAACCCGATATGGTCGAAACTAAAAATTTTCTAAGTAATAGTTTGGGATGATTTCATGAGTTTCTAACGTGTTTGGATACCAATTAAGTCATAATAGAAGTCTCAAAAATAATGACTTAATTTAAAACTTAAACGAAAACAATTCGAAGGAGACGAATTTTATGGACGGAAACGGGTTACGGCGATGGGGCAAACTTCGGGTTGTCACATTATCCCCCCATTAGAGGGAATTTCATCCCGAAATTCAAACTTTAAATACGAGTCAAGGATTTTGAAAGAGATACGGATACTTCAGTTTCATCGGATCTCTACGCTCCCAATGTACTCGTGTCTTCGTATGGCATTCCAGCGAAACTTCGTTATCGGGATACGGTTTTGTTTCGTACGTTTAATCTCTCGATCTATGGTTTCGATTGATTCCTCCATGAGGTTCAGAATTTCGTTGGTTTCGGTCACATCAAAGGGATTAATAGGGTTTCGTTGGGTAGGCACTTCTTATGAATAAAGACGTGGAATACCGGATGGATGCTGCTAAGTTCTGAAGGTAGTCAGAGTTTGAAGGTTATGGAATCGATCCTAACGAGGATCTCGAAAGGTCTAATGTACCACGAGTTAAGTTTTCCGCGCTTTCCAAGGTGTACCATGTTTTTCCAGAGTAAGACCTCCTACAAGAGGGTACATCTTTCGATGTCGGAACGGTTAGGGTTTTGGCGATTCAGGAAAAATTTCTGAATGAACCTGCAATAGCAGCTAGCGAGACCCAAGAATTTGACGAGTTTTCTGTGGGTACCTTCGGTGTCGACTAATTCTCTATTGCTTTGATATTAGGAGGATCCCACATGTATGTCTTCATCGTCTACTACATGACCAAGGAAAATGGTTCGACCGATAGGCATTACTACGAACTTATAGCGATCATATTGAGTCCGGCATACTGTCTACGGAACATCACTCTCATGGATTTGTAGCTGACGGTACCTTGACCTAAAGTTTGTTTTTGAGAAGTGGCTGGTTCTATGAAGTGGATCGAAAAGGTCATCTATTCGAGGAAAAAGGATATCGGTTTTGACGGTTATTTTGGCTACTGAAATAGTTCCCGGAATTAGGTCGATGCGAAACTCGACTCGACACACGGGAGGAATTCCTGGAAGATCTTCGGGAAAAGGCACCAGGAAAGTTGTAGACTCTGGGGATGCAACTTCCTATTCCTCAATGGTCACATAGGCTAGGAATTTATGGCACACCCTTTTGGGAAACCTTTTGAGCTTTGATGCAGAAAATGATATGAAGATTTGAGCTCAACTTATCGCTATAGATCGTGAGGGTCTGAGCAGAGGGAAGGTGGAGACGAATGGCTTTTTCTTAATAAAGGATATCCGCATGATTGGAACTCAAGCAATCGATGCTAATGATAATATCAAAGCTTTCTATGGAAACTGATATTAGATCGATGGGAAAGGAATGATCGTTCGAGGTAAGGATATAGCCTATGAATTCGTCGCTAACATCCTCTTTTTCGTTTGTTAAACATCTCGACGATAGGCATTTTGGTTACAAATGGAGGATTAAGGTTAAGATGATGTTTGATTGAATGGATAACAGATTCTCTTCCAACAATATAATCGAAAAAGTTTGTAAGTATAAGGGCTGTCGGGGAAGAATATACATGTGGCAACGTTGGGATCAGCGGCTGCCTCACCTTGTCCTATAGCTAGGACTCTTACTGCACTGCCAGTTGCTGCTGCTTTTGGGTAATTTCTCTTGAAATGCCCTACTTCGCCGCAACCGTAGCAGGCCCGACTGACACCTGCTCCGGATGATTGGTTGGTTGATTGGGCTGGTTTTCTGTAGCTTCAAGCAAGGTGGCCCTTCTTGCCACAGTTACCGCAGAGTCTTTTGCGACATGGTCTAGGAGTACGATGGTGGTAGCTGCATTTGTTGCACCAAATGAAGGGTACCGGTATATCCACTTGTAGAAGTTTGAGCTGTAGATCCGACGGCAGAGACAACAGCAGGGACAGTAGCAGCGTGGACTGCTATCATTTGTTGTTTCTTAGAAGATCCCTGAGAAAGCTAACTCTTCTTCTTATTCCAACATTTTGTTTTCTTGCCACTCCTTTCTGATGGTTCAGGAGTGGTAGCTGCTTCCTCAAGGTCATCACTATGATCGATTAAGATTTGTGCTAAGCTTTTGGTGCTGTCGTAAGTATCCGGCCTCGCATCTAAGACGTTTCCTTTTGTTGGCTGGGTCAATACCCAGATGAATCTCTCTATCTTCTTACTCTCCGGGGTAACCATTCCCGAGCAGAGTAGCACCAAGTCGTCAAACCTTGAAGTGTAGGCGGCGATATCGGAACCTTTCATCTTCAGGTTCCAGAGTTCATGCTCCAGTTTCTGTATTTCACCCTGAGGGCAGTACTCAGCAAGGAGAAGATCCTTCATGGCCTCCCAAACTATAGCATTAGCTACAGGTAAAGTTAAGGATTTGACTCGGCCGTTCCACCAAGTTAAGGCTTTATCGGTGAAGGTACAAGCGGCGAACTTCACTTTATCCGATTCAAAGCAAGCATAAATTTCGAAAATAGATTCGATTTTCTCGAACCATCGAATTAGGGAAATGACACCTCCAGTTCCATCGAAGGATGTGGGTTTCGTGTTCATAAAATCGTTATAGGAACACTCCTTTCGGTGTCCCAAGCTACCTTCCTGGTTTTGAGGTTGGGGACCACCTCCTGAACTATCGGGGTATTTGCAACATGGCTATTGTCATTGCGGCAGTAATAACTGCCTGAAGCGATACAAGATCAAATTGAGGAGGAGGTGGTGGCGGAGGAGGGTTGTTGTTGTTCTTTAAGCTGGGTCTCTTCCTTGGAGGCATTTTGATCTAAAAATATCAGGGAAAGAGAGGATCATAAGTCCTATAGATTGAATAACAAGATATGGAACAGGGGATACCTCAGTAAATCAGATATAGGATTCTATTAAGCGATAAATCAGGAAAGAGTTATCAAAGTAGCTAAATTATCGCTAAAGGAATGTTCAAGGAACAACACGTGAATCAGGATTTCTACAAAGAATTGGTCCGAGAAATACTCCTATAGTATTTCATGTCTCGTTGCAACAACGGCTCATTGTTTGGGTATTGGGTAAATTTTAGGCATGCCGCACACCACAGTCACTCCCAAGCACATGTTGGCCGTGTCTCGAATGAATACAGTTATCTAGACCATATTGATCCTAGACACGACTACATAACTGCCCAGGTTTAACCACAGGGTACAACACCCATTTACTTATGTTTCGTTCTACTTGTAGTTACGGATTTCGATGGTTGGGTATACTTATGCTATTGAAAATACTTATATTTGAGGTATACTTTTAGTTCAGAGCACTTAGGCACCTTAGTGTTTATAGTCTTATACCATGTAACGTTTGGTATACTAAGTTCACTATAAACAAGGGCTCTGATACCAATCTGTCACACCCTGAAAACCGAAGGCGTAAACATTTCCGGGGTGGACTCCACGTTGAGTATCAAATCCAATGCACATAGTAAGCAAAGCAAACAACCATTACATTAAATATTGGAATTTACATTTGTTCAAAAGTAAAGTATTGCAGGTGTTATACATAGGTATATATGAACAAAATTTAAGACGAGATCTTCAGTACGCTCCGTTTTCTCCAAAAGGATCGATGGTTACCTGTCTAATGCGGACCTGAGAATACAAACAGTTTGAAAATCAGCATAAAGCTGGTGAGTTCATAAGATGTTTGTTTTTCTGAAAATGTTTAAGTTTCCTTTGGTTTTCCGAAAAAGTTACGAATCCAAGAAAATCCCATATTTTCTTAAAAGTAGTGTTTAGTTAACTGTTTTCTTACACGATTCTGGTTATGTTTAATTGTTATCCCAGGAAAATCCTATGTTTTCCTAAAAGTAAAGTTTTAGTTAAAGACCACATTGTATAGTTTCACACAAAATACTATTTACTGGAAATCATTGGATTACTATCCCGTACAGTTAAAAGATAGTTTGATATACACAAAACTATAGATAGATATAGATTTAAAAACATAGGAGTATCATCCCGTACTAGATATAGATTCAAAACCATGGGATTACCATCCCGTACTAGATATAGATTTAAAACCATGGGATTACCATCCCGTACTAGATATAGATTCAAAACCATGGGACTATCATCGCATACTAGATATAAGATACAAAACCATGGGACTATCATCCCGTACTAGATATAATAACTATAGATAGAAAGTATATATAAAATTCAATATGTGAATAAACTTATATTAATACGTATTGTGAGTCGGGTAACCATGCTAATACAACAACGAGACCTCCTTGACGTTTGTCAGACATCGGAACGATATCCAGAATTTGTCACCCCAGGTGTGCCCGCCTAACTGTAGCTAACAGTTTAGGTATGGGATTGTCAGTCCCGAATAGATCTATCCACAAATTCCACGCTCTCCCTCCAGGAGACTTTGGTTACACTTCCGGGAGGATTTACTAATAATAATGATGACGAACCTCACAAGCTAGTATTATATTATTCACGGTGTTCTCGGACGTTATCAAACATATTAATCGTTTAGAAACATAATACAATATAAACAGTTTGATATAATGAAATGATCTAGCAATATATTCTAAATTAAACAAAGATAAACTGAATCAGACATAGTTTATCTATTAACTTTACGTAAATCTATATTCATAAAACAAGAACTAAAGATCCCAAATTGTTCCCATAATAATTTAATTGGTTTGATTGTTTCCTTTACTAAAATCCATATAGTTATAGTCAAGAAAACATCCCTTATGCTCAACATAACACATAAGGGGTAAAGATATTTAAACGTTAGCCAGACATTTATAGAAATACATCAGTATTAGGTTTTTGAAAACATTTGTAGTTTTGCTTGTATTCCCCCTTGAAAACATTGAAAAACATGGAAAAAGGCGTAGGGGTATGAACTCACCAATTGCGGAATGTGTCGATTTGGATGCTAAACATCAGTTCAAGGGTTGAAAATGCGCGAGGTTCCTATGTAATGTGAAATGATACACATTTGTGTCTAATTAGACTTTAATTCACTAATTAGATATGATTATTTACTCTAGGATGCGAAAACACCTCAAATCAAGCGTTTGGAGCGACCCGGGTGACATCTAAGGACGTATATGGATTGGATATTGTGTTTACTCTTCAAGAGTAAACTTATTATGGAGTTTTCGGCCCTAATACCATGTCCACATGAGTTCACAGCCGTGAACTCATGGATGATGGGTTTTAAGGTGCTAAATGGTATTATTTCACTTGGGAAAATTGGCTTGGATCAAATCTAGGGCATAAGAGTGGATTAAACTTACAAATGGACCATTTAATGGAGTTTACGACAGTAAACTAGGAGTTTACAGCTGTAAGCTCCACCTACACACATTCCTTATGTGTTTTGGTGGTGCTAGGACAATCACATGCGATTTAAACTAATTTTACAAGCCTTGGATGGAATTTAGGGCATCATTTGACTTGTGTTTATGAGTTTTCGGCCCAGAAACCCATTCTAGGGGGGTTTTATAGCCGTGAATCCTCCAAGGGATAGTTTTCAACAACTTTAAGGCCCCTAAATCAATTGTGGTTGGTTCTAGAATTTAATCCAAGGCTATTGGTGTGTTTAAGTGGCTTTTAAACACTCAAATATGAGTTTACTCTCCATGAAGGTGAGTTTACAGCACAAGCATGTTCTTGGGCAGTAAACTCATGTTTACTCCCCAAAAATTGAATTAAAAGTGTTCTAAGTCCAGTACATTAAGTCATATAGCCATATCTAAGCTCCAAAGGTCGATTGGAATGGTTTAAAGGCTAAAAAACCCATCATATGTGTGTTTATGGCCCAAGCATGTTCCAGGGCCGTAAACACATGAAAATGGTCCTAAATGATTGTTTGCTCGGATTTGAAGGTCTAAGATGCTATACTAAGAGTTAGGGAAGTTACCTTGGCGATTTGGAGCTTAAATTTGATGTTTTTGGACCTTAGATTTGGTTTGAGGAGAAAGGTTAGAGAGAGAGAGAGAGTAGTGAGAGAGAGAGTGTAAAAGCTTTAACTAGAAGCTTAAACCACTTTAAATATGTTCCAAGTTTGGGACACGGTGGAATTCTACCCGATACTGACATTATACGATGCTTTTGGTCGCACCTGATTGAGTTGCCGTAACTCGATATGGTCGACACTAAAAATTTTCTAAGTAATAGTTTGGGATGATTTCATGAGTTTCTAACGTGTTTGGATACAAATTAAGTCATAATACAAGTCTCAAAAATAATGACTTAATTTAAAACTTAAACGGAAACAATTCCAAAGAGACGAATTTTATGGACGGAAACGGGTTACGGCGATGGGGAAAACTTCGGGTTGTCACACAAGTGGAGTGTGGAAATCAACTCTTATCTCAGTTATCATCTTCTGGAGGTAACCATATCGTCTTTTCATTGTGAATCTCTTCTATTGGTTGAGTTGTAGGGTTTTTGGTGAGATAATAAGTTGGAAAGATGAGCTATGGGCTAGATCTGAGAATGTAACTTCAAATCTGGACCCTCCTTGGATTCTAGAAGCATAAAGTCTCAGTCTTGGTTGTGATTAAGGTCCCTCTTGAGCATGAAGTTCTATTAAGAACTTAAAATAGACATTTAGAACCTTTATAGCCATCCATGCACATAAAGTTTGCAACTTTACGTGATAAGCATGCCCTAGAAGCTTGGATCTATGAGTTGGAGCCGTTGCATGGCTCAAAATATGTCTGTATGGAAACAAAATACTGAATGTACTCGACGAATTGCAAAGTGACTCGGCGAGTCACATGAAGATGGCCGTGAACTCAACACGTTGGATGAACAACTCGGCGAGTCCGATGAAGATTACCATAAACTCGACAAGTTGAAAAACAACTCGGCGAGTCGGATGAGTTTTCTATTGGATGTGTATGTGTGTATCCATCGAGTTGCAAAGAGGGGAACTCGAAGGGTGGCCTTAAAGTTTGATTGAAAATCAAAGGAACTCAACGATTCACTCTGATGACTTGGCGAGCTGGAATGTACTTCAGGGACTCGGCGAGTAGCCAAGGGTACTCGGCGAGTTAAGGTCAACATGGACTATTGACCTTGACTGAGGACTTTGACTTTGACCAGGGATTGACTAGTGGGTTATGGAGTACCTTATAAGGTTAAGGACTTATGAGTATGTTGTACTGTGATGATATGTGGTGGAGCCTGTGTCAAGTTATCCGAGAGTTGGAGGTTACCTTTCGTGTCGACATCTTCGAGGTGAGTTATCCTCACTATATTGGTAGGGTCTACGGCACCAAGGCCGGCCCTTTAGTTGTTACTGTTATGGTATGCTACATGTGATTATGATCTGTTAGATCGGAAATCAAGGTAAACAGTATGTTATGTTCTTATGATCCATAGGTATTGGTATGTTAGTGACCTGCTAGGTTGGTACTCTAGTTACAGGAGAATTCTTTGATTGATGATCAGTGTGACAGATATGTTTGATGTTTGTATATGCATGTATATGATAGTATGCGCACATGGTTATTTGCTTTTGATTGGGTTGAGGCGGTCCTGCTTTGTGCTGAAGGCCAATATACCCTATGAGTGGTGCGGGGAGACTGTAGGCCACGTGGCGGACCAGTAATGTCGAAGGCTCGGGATAGATTCAGACAAACTGTAGGCCCGGTACGGCGGTCCAGTCAGGCCGATGGCCCAGTATGCATGTTGATTAATTGATTATTACTGATATGGTATTGAAAGAGTGGTATTGGTATTTTGGGGGTAAGTCACTAAGCCCTGGGGCTTACAATTTTCAGTTTATTGTTTCAGGTACTTCAAGAGATCATTGAAAGGAGAAGGCTTGACCGTACCACTCCTCATCCTTATGTTATGATTTTGGGACACTCTGATGGAAAATGATTTGAAAACATTTTGTAAACAATGCTATTTAGTTTTTATTTATGACTGAAAAAGTTTAAATTTGGTGTTAAATTTATGGGTGTTACAAGTTGGTATCAGAGCCTTGGTTTGAGTGAATTGGAGGAACAATCATGTGAATCCAATCTCAAATCAAGGAGGTTTTTGGAAAATAAGTTTTAAAATGGTTTTCAAAATAAAGGATGGAGGATGCAGAGGGTACGATCAGCCGGAGTCTGTAAGTAAACCCCAAAATACCATGCAATTATTTAATATTCTAATATGTTAGAACAACATGGTAGTGCTAGGCTAGGGATCTTCAGGAATCACATGATAGATTTGCCTGATTGCGTGATGCCTATTAGCCTAGGGTTTCTTGTATGTGGAATTGACATCATAACTGTAGATGTTTAGTATATGCATCACGGATGTGTATAATAAAGACCTTATAGCCTGAGAATGTTGATTCGGCCTTCGGGTAGGGATTGGATATTCGAAAGTCTATTAGGTCCAACATTATGTGCAGCTAGTATGTACTAGCGCTGCAGGGGATGGTGTAAGTTTCAGGGATATGTGAGTCGTGATAAGTGGTGAGATTAGATGTTAGATATTTGGTATTCCCCTAGAAGTGAGGGTTGAGCGCATTTCCTATGTTGATGATATTGTTAGGGCGTTGTGGTGATACTTGAGACAAATATGGGTAGGTGTGGAAGGTTGTTGGATTAATGTCTAAGTCCATAACTATAATTGGTAAGACTTGACCCGAACCGGCATGGTCCATTTGGGTTGCACACCATCATGCACTTGGATAGACTATAATGAGAGAAATAAGACACTTAGGGTTATTAATATATTATAAGTTCTAGTATATTAATAATAAGAATAATAAGATTATTTAATTAGTATTGATCAATAGTTAATATAGGATTAATTAAGTGATCAAAAGAAGACTAATTAAATATATGGGTTGATTGTGTAAATCATCCATACTTATATAGTGGGCTAATGCTCCATGGATAATCAAGTTGGGCTAAAACCCATAGGATGGTCCGTGGATGCTCCATGGTGTATTTGAACCCATGGATCCAAGGAAATGGAAAGCCATGACAATTAAGGATTTACCCTAATTGTAACACTATATAAAGATCTTATTCTTGACAAAAATTGGCCACTAGAATCACACTAGTATTATTCTAGAAGAGGGCTAGCCGATTTCATGAAGTGTAGAACTCTCTCAAGTTATTCCAAGTGTTTTGATGATTGTGATTCCATTTGAGGCTTCCACACTATTGGGGCTAGGCACTCAAGCTTCATGAAGACTTTCTACATCAAAGAGGTATGTATTCTATCTTGTTACACTCATTGTTTTTTATGCTAGATTAGGATAATACCTTGGATGTTCTTATTTTCATGTATAATAGAGAAAACATAAATCCAAGGTATTTAGGGTTGCATGTACACTTAGGAGTGTTAGAATGCTCAAAACCCAACAGTGGTATCAGAGCCTAGGCTTGTTTTCTTGTTATACCTGTAAAACTGCTTAAAAAATCGAAAGTGTTGCTGTTTGATCATCAGACTCGGCGAGTCCATCAAGGGACTCGGCAAGTCCATGCCTAAAAATTGATCAAAACGATCCAACTCGCCGAGTTGGTTCATGCACTCGACGAGTTGGACCCCCAGACAGCATATTTTCGAGGTTTTTGGCTAGAAATGGACTAGGAACATTACCCTAAGTTGTTTTTGAACTTATAAACTTGTTTTTCTAATGTGGTAATGTTCATGCTAATCCATTTTCAAAGATAATTGTCAATAGATTCATGTTTTGTATTAGTTTAAGGTTTAGACTAATTACATGAAGAAGTTTGATATGAATTATCTTGTTCTTATGAGTTGCTTAGATTAATAGAAAAGTTAATTGAAATAGTTGTTTTCAATCCATTTTAATCTAAGAGTTGAGTATAAAATGTGTTTGTGTAACTTGTCCTCAAGTTACATGAAGAGTCACATTAAAGACTCATAAAACTCATAAAAGTTGGTAATGGTTACAAAATGAAGAGTCTTGTGTCATTGAATTTTTTTTTTTATGACTCCATAACTTGTCCTCAAGTTATGGAAGTTCAAGAGTCACTTCATTAAAAGAGTAAAAGTGTAACCTTAATTAATTCCATAAGTTATAAAAAATAAAGAAAAATTAATTCTTTTATTAGTTTAAAGTCTTCCATAAGTTATGGAACTTGAAGAGTTTTTTGGATTAAAACTACTTTAAACACATAAGTTATGGAATTAATTAGTTTTGAATAGTTTCAAAACTTGCCCTCAAGTTTTCGAATTTGAAAAGTTTTCTCTTATGAATACTTTAATTCCAAGTTAGCCCTTAGAATTTTAAAAGAGTTAAAATTCAACACTTATACTATTTATAACATTAATGGTTAATTATTATAGATATATATATATATATATATATATATATATATATATATATATATATATATATATATATATATATATGTATAAAACAAGTTGTTTTACCGTTAGTAGGCCTCATTCACGAAACCGGTCTATAAGGTGGGTATAAGATTGTTGCCTATAAAATGGCGACTTAATGGGTGTCCACTCTCACCCACCGCTTGCTTGACTGGTGGAGGGTCGTTAGCCGAATGGGTAGGACAATGACTTTAAATTCTCCCTTCATTAAAAGTATTAATGATAAATATTAAGTAACTAAAATCTTAATAATTCCCAATCTTAGTTACTTTAGGAAAAATGTGAATTTGGTGCTAGCCCATGGAATTCACACTTTGTACCTTACCAAGTCGTTGGTGGAGCGTGTGTGGTTAACCGGCACACTAACTTGGATTAGTAAGGACCACGAAGGGTGACTTAATGTTTGTCATAGATCAATGGAGCGTATGTGGTTAACCGGCACATTGATTAGGTGATAATATTAAGGGTACCAAGTGAATTGGTATGGTTATTTCACACCTTGTTTTGTGATCCTCGGCATCCCAGTCACAAAATTTGAGAGGGCACACTCGAGATTGAAACATGCCATTGAAAATTTCAATGAATCTCAAAAGATCTAGGAATTTCAAATCCAATTAAAACCTAATAAATTATTTCGTTTTTCATGGTGGAAATTGGTGAATCGTCATTCGCCTACCTTCAAATATTTTATAGCTTGGATTACGGCATCCCTCTTCCAAATTATAAAATATTGTGTTGGGTCCCAGCCTTAATATTTCATATTGGGTGTCATATTAAGGACTTTAAATCAACTATCTTGAATATCTCCCAAAACATGTCTGGTTTAGACATTTATGATCTTCCCAAATCTCTTGAAGATGATGTTCCTCAACATCATGCTTCACTTCCTCTATCTCCTCCAATTATTCTCCCTCACCCACAGGTTCTTGAAAAGTTTGAAGTCACTCGAGCCCTATTGGCAAGTAAAGGTCTTAGTGTGGTCACATCTTGGAGATGTAGTCACATATTGACAAGCCGGGAGAGTTGGGTGTCAAAGTCTTGAGAAAGTTGGTGGTTCAATCACTTTCTAAGTCACATAGTGAGTTCTTTTGGAACACCTATGAAAAAGACTATGACAAGACCCTTAATGATTTTATCTATTTGTTAAGATCAACTTCCTTAAAACTTGATGGACATTGACAATAGTGACACAGGAAATCCAGAAAAGCATTCTCTTCCCAATGGAAAGGGACCGGCCATAGTCAACTCCGTTGACCAAATGGTAAAGAGAAAAACTAAGTCTGTGATAGTCCCGTGTGCCATTATCAAAGGGTCCATATGTTTATATTTCCAAAGAAAGGGGCATTAGTTGCAAAGCTGCCATAATTTACCTAAGATTGATCAAGTCAAAAAGTTTGACTCTACTTCAGTTAAAGTCCACTGACTAACTCTATTAAGTTTCTATTTGGAGATTCTTATTACATAATGTGAATGGGTCACATGTTGATGTTTTAAAAATCAAAAGAAAAGATAGGAAGCTTAAAGTAAGTATATGTTGATTCTGATTGCGAAGGTGGGTTTCGATCGCATGGTTCGGTAATCAGAATTTTGAGCTGTTGCTTAAGAGTTATAATATATTGCTTGTGAATAGATAACAACAAGGTTTTCATGTGGATTGTAAGGGTAAGTTTTTCCGCAAAGTTTTAAAATAAAAGAAAAAAAAAGGGTTTTAATTTTATTTATTTTAAAAAAATATATCCTTACAATGGCATCTGTGGAAAATTGTTGCTTATATGTTTCCAGTAATAGCAATATTGGAAAGTGGATTTGATTCTTTCATTTGTGGTAGTGTCTGAATTTACCAAATGAAGAAAGTTTTTCATCACCCAAGTTTCAATTGGACAGAAACTTGGAATCATACAAGTTGTATTGTATGATGAATGAGAATTTTCATCTTTGAAAAATTAAGACTAATTCTTTGATCACATGTATATGTGAGTCAATTGAAGGACCAAGGAATTAGGTACACTGGGTGTGCACTGGTCAAGGTCCACCACAAAGATTGATTTTTCATGATTTACTAAAGATTAGTAAATATGATTATACTTATAAGGTTAAGTATAATTATGTAACATTGGAAAGGTTCCAATGTATGGCAGAGCGAATAAGAAGAATCAAATTAGGCAGAAAGATAAAAGTTTCTCAAATCTGAAAAGATGGGAGAGTACTTTAGTATCATATTTCATGATCATCTTAATGATTAAGAAACCATATCACAAATTCATACTCTAAGGACGTCTTAGTGCATTGTTATGGCTAAGAAGAGAGGTCATGAATTGTTGGATTGGTTAAGATCAAGAAGATGAGTCATACTGCGTTCCAAAACAATTCTTAGAGTCTTACTCCAAGATTGTAACATTGAGTGACATAAAGTAAGGTTTAAAACACTTATCAAATGTAGTGTGAAATGTTTCTACTCTTGTACATGTGAGATTGGTAAGTTGTGATGTCTTGGATGAGACAAAGACCAACTAAGACCAATTGTGTGAAGTGTTAGTCTTGATAAGAATCCGCACTATCCCTTGAATATTTGTTTTGTCAAGGAATGGTTCTTGACTGGGGAAACTTATATGTCAAGAGGACAGTGGGAGCCTTAAGGATCCTGAAAGAGTTTCATGATTTAATCAAGAGTAAAACCTATAATTTATCACTAGCGCACAACTTAAGGTTTGCAACCTATCGTGTTGACAAATTCTTATTTCTGTACCTACTTCAAATAAGTTGGATTTGCATGTGAGTTATCAGAGTTCAACTTGGAAGCATTGGTGGGCCTTGTTCTACCAAGGTGACAAGAAAGTAAGATTGAATAAGTTTAATCCATGTAAGGCTGAATTTGTCACTAACCTTATCTTGTGATTATGGTTTTGACAAATTCACATGGATAGGAACTCATACACTATAAAATCTAAGTGTCATAAGGTTTCCCTCCGATTCATGAAAATGATGGTGAGGAAACGCTTTCACTAAGTAGATTTTACGTAGATAGCAATTGTGTTATTTGCATTTTCAAAAGTCGTTAGTGGAGCACGTGTGGTTAACCGGCATGCTAACATGGACTTGTGAGAAATGGCAAATGCCTAAGCAATTGAGACTATGATTACGACATCCCTTTTCATAGTTCTGAAAATTGTTTAGACACACGTGTGAGCTATCTAAGAAAGGATGTATGAATCTAAATTTCAGAAGTCCAGCAGATTTCTGAAAATATGTCAGAGCTAGTGGGAGCATAAGTGTTATGCTGATAATCATCATGTTAGTGGGAGCATGATTATTATTATTAATATTGCAAGCTAGCAATGTTAATTATAGAAAACAAAGTTTCAATCCGTGAAGTTGCAGGGGTTGAAAAGTTGTTTTGCTATAATTAAGGGAGTGGAAATTATACTTCATGTCAATTCTAAAGCTTAGATTGAGATTTTAATCATCTTTAGTCAAGAATATATATGAATTTTGTGTTGGAATAGTTCAACTTGAAGAAATTCTATATATATATTGCGTTTTCAAAATTCGATTATGATTACGGCATCCCTCTTCATAGTTAAATTTTGAAAACATGGCAAATAAAAATATTGTAGCAAAAGACTTGTCTAGTATCATGTCTTTATGTTAAACATCATGAATCGTGTCCCATATGCTTCGGATATAGGATCGATTGCATGTGCTATAATATTCATCCTTTCTAAATTTTCCAAATGCTTAAGGCATTGAGAAGGGAAAAGTCTAGAACTGGATATGACTAAAAGTGATTAAGCAATTGTCGAGAACAATCTGAGGTTTGCCAAAGATTGGTTTCTCAAGGACAATTGGAAGTATAGTGATAATTCTGGAAGGACCATATTGACATAATCTGTAAGGAGGCAACTCTTGTTCAGAAGTGATAGTCAAAATGGGATATGGAAATGTTTCAAAGTTAGAAATTATTCAATCTATGTAAGATTAGGAAACTTAATGCAAGAAGGATGTTCCCAAGGAGCTGATCTCCTTTGGAATGCTCTGTAATGGTTGTTGTCAAGTCTTTCTTACTTCGTGCATAATCATTACAAGAGGATCAATGCATATAAGTTTAGAATCTAACAGATTTCAGTAAATGACATGAATTTGGAATTCTTGCATTTACAATAAGGATTTGGGATTGTGAAATGAGTATCATTGGAATCATGTTCAATTGATCTACATCACAATGTAAGGATCATAGACAAACATAGTGTGCATACTTGGGGTATGGCATAACTATTGTTTAGAAAAACAAAGTGTACATGCTAGGAGCATGGGACGACTGTTGTTTTTATTCAAGTCTTAAGTTGATTATTTGAGACATTGAATAATGTGTAATCAATATGGTGATAAATAAAAGGTGGTTTTATTTATATTCAAAAGGGTTCTGAGACCATATTAGATTCGATTATTATTGTGTTTCACTTTGCATGTTTTGACTTCCAAAATAGCTAGGTTATTCTTTCTGAATGACTAAGTTATTTAAACACTCCACAGTCGTTCATATGTTGGAAGTAGGTATGAATCAAGACTGTCATGAATCGGGTTTGTAGATGGCTAAATGGGTTTAGTCATGGCAATGGTTGCTACAACATTCATGAGTGCTCATAAGTTATGAGTATTGGAATAAACCCACGCTCACTTGTATCACTTCATGGAATTTATCTTGAGTGATCGTGAGACGGTAATATCATATAAATTTTCAAACCTAGAGATGTCACACCCCCAAACCAGAATGGCGGAAACATTCGGGGGTGGATGACTTCACGTAGTATCACAACGATTGAATATTGCAAAGAAAGTAACACAACCATCATATATATAACAATGAAAACGTGTATTGTTGCGTTATACATGTTACCAAAAGAATATTACAATATGATGAATAAATGTTTAATGATAAAATCATCCTTTGTGTTCCTTCTTCCAAAAGCTGGTAGTTTACCTGTATCACTGATTCCCTGAGAAATACAAGCGGTTTTGAAAAGTGTCAACATTTAAGTTGGTGAGTTCATGAGTGTTCCGAGTTGAAAAGTATATTCCTTTTGGTAGTAATTTGGTAAACGAGATCTTTAGAAAATCCAATATTTTCTTGTAAAATGTAAAAGGTTCCAAAGTTGGAATGTGTTAGTAACTTTTATAAACAATTGATAACAATAATTTAGTATGAAAATATAATGTAGAAATACTGCGATGCACATATGAACCTTGTAAATCAATATTGTTTTATACTTTTTATGTGAGTTTTATAACCATACTATTGACACTGACGGCCTGTAACAACATTCTTCAAGTGTTGCAGTGTTATGACATTTGTCACCGCAGACCTGCCGATCTAACTATAGCTAGTAGTTTAGGTGCGGGATTGTCAATCCCGTATAGATCTATACACAAGTATCACGCTCTCCCTCCAAGAGATTATGGTATATAATACAGGACTTGAAATGCATACAAAAATGTACGTTGAAGTTTAAATGTCTCACATTTACCTAGTATAAATAGATTTACAATGAAATGACTTTACTCCTTTTTGAAAGTGTTTCGTTTTTCAAATTGTATAAAAATGTAGGATTGACTTGCTAACTATACCCATTATAGTTCTTCAGATAGTATGTTCCATTTCGTAGACATAACTTAGTGATATAATTGCCCTTGTATACATAAGGTGTTTGTATCGATATTCGAAGTTAGAAATTTCATTTATGTTTAGAAAACGATACTTTTAACGTGTAATGTACTTGTATTTCCCCCCCTAAAACATGTAAAAGAATTGAAAAGTAGGGGTATGAACTCACTCGTTAAGTTTGAAGAGAGGGGCTAGAGTTGAGCAGAGTTTCGATCTCGGATAGTTGCGTCGTCGGGTTCTTCGGGAACTTCTGCAACGTAAATCTTTCGTCGGGGCTCGAGTGCGGAAAACGAGGTGAGAAAAGGGTCTCTGGATCTGGGAGAATGTCTGAGAAATGGTGAAGGTGTGCCAAAACCCGAGCCTTATGCCCTCTATTTATAGGGCTGAAAACCCCCGTACGCGGCGCGTACTGCCGGAGTACGCGGAGCGTAGTCAGTACGCGGGGAGTAATAAGGCGTCATGGCTTACGAATCCTGGCTAGCTAGGCGTAGCTTGGGCGGGCCGATGGGACTCGACCCTGGGTCTAGTACGCGGGGCGTACTCCCAGATTACGCGGGGCGTAATCCCTGCTTCTAACTTCTAAATTCCGTAACTTTCGCGTACGAGCTCCGTTTTTCGCGTTCTTTATATCCACGCGTAGGTGAGATTATGCTCTACAACTTTCATTTAGACTCCGTCGGCTAGTTTTGAATTTATTTTTAATGATATAATTTTAATAGGCCGGGCCTCCTAAAGTTCGTTAAAATTTCATAGGTTCTTTATTCGACGTCGGTTTTTCGTTTGTCTTTTTATTGTTTTATTACCACCGAGGAGATCTTCAACTTCCGTTTATGTGGCGATAGCTAAATAATACTCGATCTTCAATCCGAGTTTTTAGCCCTTTACTACTGTTACGAAACTTTGAAAATTCGTAACTTCTTCATACGAGGTCCAAATTGGGCGATCTTTTTATGCACGCTCATCTTTCAACGAGATCTACGACTTTTGTTTAGATACTTTAAGGCTAAAATGTATTTTATTGAGATTTCACTTTTTACATCAAATTATGTTTTAACGTCGTGTCGTAATTATACGAGTGGTTATAATTTCTTCAATATAACTCGGTTTTGAGTGTTCTTTATGTTTTTGGAAACCTGGGCATGATATCTAATATTCGATGCATCCCAACTTAGATACCTGAACACTTTATTTTCGAGGTTAATTTCGTTGTTTTTAGCTTTCGAGTGTTTACAATGCTTTTGGGAAAAATAGGGTTGTCACATCATCCCCCTGTTAAGGGAATTTCGTCCCGAAATTTAATCTAAGATCAATATTACAATTTAGGAAAAAGATGCGGGTACTTTTGTTTCATTTGATCCTCTCGTTCCCAGGTGTATTCAGGTCCTCGCTTGGCGTTCCAGCGGACCTTTACGATAGGTATGCGGCTTTGTTTAGTCCTTTTGACTTCCCGATCCATGATCTCTACTGGTTCCTCTACAAATTGGAGGTTTTCGTTTATTGCGATTTTGTCTAGAGGGACGACAAGGGTCTCGTCGGATAAGCATTTCTTCAGGTTCGATACATGAAAGGTAGGGTGTACATTGTGGAGTTCCTGAGGTAGTCTAAGTTTGTAAGCCACTGGACCGATCCTTGCAAGGATCTCGAATGGTCCGATGTATCTGGGGTTCAGTTTCCCACGTTTTCCGAAGCGTATCAATCCTTTCCAAGGCGAGACTTTTAGTAGGACACGGTCTCCAACTTGGAATTCCAAGGGTTTTCGTCTCTTATCTGCATAACTCTTTTGTCTATCCCTTGATGCCTTTAGACGTTCTCGGATTTGAACAATCTTCTCCGTAGTTTCCCGTATGATTTCTGGCCCAGTAAGTGTGTTGTCAGTTGCTTGTCCTTTTGCTAGTTGGGTGTCTCCCACTTCGGCCTAGCATAAAGGTGACCTGCACTTGCGGCCATAGAGGGCTTCGAACGGGGCAGCTTTGATACTGGTGTGGTAGCTATTGTTGTACGAGAACTCGACCAAGGGTAGATGTGTGTCCCATGCTTTGCCGAAATCGATTACGCAGGCTATCAGCATGTCTTCTAGGGTTTGTATGGTTCTCTCGCTCTGGCCGTCGGTTTGAGGGTGATAGGCGGTACTCATGTCTAGTCTTGTCCCCAAAGCTCTTTGGAGAGACTGCCAGAATCTCGAGGTAAATCTACTATCTCGGTCCGAGATAATGGATACGGGCACACCGTGCAGTCGTACAATTTCCCTGAGGTACGTCCTTGTTAACTTCTCCAATTTATCCGTCTCTTTGATCGGTAGGAAATGCGCTGATTTAGTTAACCTGTCGACAATTACCCAAATGGTGTCGAGTCCGTTTGTCGTTTTGGGTAACTTGGTTATGAAATCCATAGTTATCCGCTCCCACTTTCATTCGGGTATTTCTGGTTGTTGTAATAAACCTGAAGGTTTTTGGTATTCTATTTTGACCTTAGCGCACGTCAGACATTTACTCACGTAGGTAGCAATTTCGGCTTTCATGTTCGGCCACCAGTACAACTTCTTGAGGTCGAGATACATCTTGTCGGAGCCGGGATGTATGGAGTATCGTGTTTTATGGGCTTCGTCCATGACGATTTCTCTGAATCCACCAAACTTTGGTGTCCATATTCGATCCATGAAATAACGAACTCCGTCGTTCTTGGTTTCAAGATTCTTATCCATTCCCCTTAGGGTTTCTCCTGCCACATTTTCAGCTTTCAAGGCTTCCATTTGGGCTTCCTTGATTTGCGTGGACAGGTGGGAATGGATCGTCATAGTTAGGGACTTCACTCGGTGACCTGAGTATTCCTTCCTACTGAGTGCATCCGCCACTACATTAGCCTTTCCGGGGTGATATCGAATTTCGCATTCGTAATCACTTAGTAGCTCTACCCACCGTCTTTGTCTCATGTTGAGTTCTTTCTGATTGAGAATATGTTGAAGGCTTTTATGGTCAGTGAAGATCGTGCATTTGGTGCCGTAGAGGTAGTGTCTCCATATCTTTAGAGCGAAAACGACTGCTCCTAGCTCAAGATCGTGCGTTGTGTAGTTCACTTCATGCGTCTTTAGTTGTCTTGAGGCATAGGCGATGACCTTCCCTCGTTGCATCAGGACACACCCGAGTCCTTGGTTTGATGCATCACAATAGACCACGAAGTCCTCCGTCCCTTCTGGCAGGGTTAGGATGGGTGCACTACATAATGCTCGTTTTAGCGTTTGAAATGCGGCATCTTGTTTTTCTCCCCAGTCGAAGGTCACATTTTTCTGAGTTAGTGTGGTGAGTGGCTTGGCAATCTTGGAAAAATTCTGTATGAACCTTCGGTAATACCCGGCGAGTCCTAAAAATTGTCGGATCTCTGTAGGGGTTCTTGGGATCGTCCAATTCTCTATTGCCTTGATCTTCGAGGGATCCACGTGTATTCCTTCCTTGCTTACTACGTGTCCTAGAAAATCCACCTCTCGAATCCAAAATTCGCACTTGGAAAATTTTGCATAAAGTTTCTCTGCCCTTAATGTTTCCAGAACTTGGCGGAGATGTTGGCTGTGTTCTTCCTGGTTTCTAGAATAGATGAGTATATCATCTATGAACACGATCACGAATTTGTCCAGGAAGGGGCGACATACTCGGTTCATCAAATCCATGAACACTGCTGGAGCGTTTGTCAATCCGAAGGGCATCACTACAAACTCGTAGTGACCATATCGTGTTCGGAAAGCCGTTTTGGGGATGTCTCCTTCTAGTACTTGTAGCTGGTGATAACCGGATCTTAGGTCGATTTTCGAGAAGTAGCTCGCTCCTTGTAGTTGGTCAAAAAGATCATCTATACGTGGAAGGGGATATCGGTTCTTGATTGTCAGTTTGTTCAGTTCTCGATAGTCGATGCACATGCGAAAAGATCCGTCCTTCTTTTTCACGAACAGGACTGGTGCACCCCATGGTGAGAAACTTGGCCTAATGAATCCCTTGCTCAACAGCTCGTTCAATTGACTGGATAGTTCCTGCATCTCGGCTGGAGCTAAACGGTACGGTGACTTTGCTACTGGGGTGGCTCCGGGAATCAAGTCGATTCTGAATTCGACTTGACGTTCTGGTGGGATTCCTGGGAGATCTTCTGGGAAAATGTCTGGGAAGTTGCAGACTTCTGGAATATCTTTAATGTTCTTTGGTTCTTTCTTCTGGTCTACTACATGGGCTAGAAAGGCATGGTATTCCTTGCGAAGATATTTTCGTGCTTTAATACAGGAGATGATTTGTAATTTTGCACTAGGTTTGTCTCCATATATGATGAGATTTTCACCGTTGGGAAGATTGAGACGAACGGCCTTTTCATGGCAAAGAATGTCGGCATGGTGAAGACTCAGCCAGTCCATACCGATGATTATATCAAAACTTCTTATCGAAATGGGCATAAGGTCGATTGGAAATAAATGTTCGTTTAAATTTAATGTGCACCCGACGTACATATCACTTGTGCTTTCTGTCTTTCCATTAGCCATTTCTACAGTGAATATTTTATTAAGTGGTTGGGGTCTCTGGTTAAGTAGATGTTTGAATTTATGGCTCACAAAACTTCTCTCCGCACCGCAATCAAATAGTATGCATGCATAAATGTTGTTGAGGAGAAACGTACCCGTAACTACTGTTGGATCAGTTATTGCTTCATTTTGACCTATCGCCAGCACTCTCCCAATACCACCAACATTCCTTGTCTTGGGGTAGTCCCTCTTGAAATGCCCAGTTTCTCCACATCCATAACAGGCTTGACTTACCCCAGTACCCGGAACTTGAGTGAATGGCCGCGCTGGTGCCTTACAGAAACGGGCTGTGTGCCCTTTCCTGTCACAGTTCTTACAGTACATTTCGCGGCAATTTCTGTGGTGATGGTAGTTGCATTTGCTGCACTTTGGCAAGTTCCCTGCATATTGTCTTATTGGCGTCGAAGTTGTAGGAGTTGTGCTGGGAGTAGTAGCAGCATGAACCGCCACCATTTGTCTCTTTGAAGGTTCTTGAGAGGTTAGTCCCTTCCTCTTGTTCCAATATTTCTTCTTGCTGTTGTTATTGTTGTCATTGTTCCCTTTGGTTGGTTCAGTTGCGATAGTCGTGACTCCTTGGCAGACGCCATGATCCACAAGCGATTGCGCCAGTTCTTTGGCACTGTCGAAGGTCATGGGCTTTGAAGCTAGCACACTTCCTCGCAGTTGGGGTGATAATCCCCAGATGTATCTCTCCACTTTTTGGCTTTCTAGAATTAACATCCCAGGACAAAGCGTTATCAAATCGCTGAACCTATTGGTGTAGCCTGCGATGTCCGATCCTTTCATCGAAAGGTTCCACAATTCTTGTTCCAGCTTCTGAATTTCGCCCCTTGGGTAGTATTCCCGTAGGAGCATTCGCTTCAAATTCTCCCAACCCATGGAGTTCGCCACCACCAGGGTTAGTGTCTTGACGTGGCCGTTCCACCATGTCAAGGCGCGTTCAGAGAATGTACAGGCAGCAAATTTTACTTTGCTTTCTTCCGGGCATGCGCAAATTTCAAATACGGCTTCCGTCTTCTCTATCCATTGGGACAGAGCCAACACTCCTCCAGTTCCATAAAAGGGAATAGGTTTTCCATTAGTGAAGTCTTTGTAAGTGCAGACTCCAGTACGGCCTTGGCTTGGGCCGTTGGTAAAGCTATTTATTCCACCTCCCGACCCATTGTTGCTCATTTGAGCCATCGCCGCGGTTACAGCGGCCGTTACAGCAGTTTGGAACATAGCTGCATCCATAGTTGGAGGAGGTGGTGCTGGAGTTGAGTTTCTGCGTGTTGTTCTACGAGGAAGCATGTTCTGGTAGAGAAAATAGGAATGAATACTATAAGTTTCTAATGTTTTGACAATCGTGTAATTGAGGGTTAGTCGTATCTTGTAATTTGTTTTGACTTTAGTTTTTGGTTTCAAATATAACAATTTAATTAATTTCGAGAGGTATATAAAGAGGCACTGCATATATATATATATATATATATATATATATATATATATATATATATATATATATATCACACCTAAGGTGTGTTTCTTTAGGCTTCTAGGAAAATTTGACCTATTTAAGAGGTCTCCGTTTTACAGATACAAAAGGAAATAAGAGAAAAACTTTTATCCGCGGTCCTAGTCTATATCAAAATTTGTTGGAGCTTAAACAAACTCTACTTGTGGCGTTTGGAGCTGGATTCGGCATCTGACCGTTTGACTCCCATCAGTCGCCTCTCGAATTCCGCTTGTTGTTCTTTCATCTCTCTTATATCATCTAGAGCTGTTATCATTTGGTTCTGTAGTGTCCCCGTGTAGATTTGGAGATTCTCATGTAGTCCGTCCAAACGGCTGATGTCGGAGGCGTTACCTTGGGTAGCAGCATTGATCTCTCGAATTCTGGTTGCTTGTTGGTCTGCCTGGTAGTTCTGGTTAGCTATAGCGTTCACGACAACGGGAAGTGCTCGATCAGCTGAGCCTCCTCCACTGACGTTGTAAAAATCCCGACACATGCCAAATGGAGGACGCACGCCTTGCTGACGGCTCCAGTAGTAGAGGTGGCTTCCCCATATGGGAATGGGTCCCGGTTGATGTGGCCTGATCACTGGAGGATGGGGGATGGGAGGGTCAATTACTTCTGGTTCGGAATCTGTTCCGCTAGAAATTTCCACGATCTCCTCGTCGACTTCGTATTCCTCTCCGACTTCGATTTCGAATTCTTCTTCGACCTCTTCTTCGATTTGTTCTTCGATTTCTTCTTCGATTTCCTCTGGGTCTTCCTCCGGTTCTTCTTCTATCCAGCCGCCGTTACCTTGATTTAGGTAGTAGGGGTCTCCCGGTAAAGGAAATCCGGCCATTTGTCTGTACTGGGATAGAGGTATGAGATTTTTATAAGAAAAGAATTTCTAATTAACGAATTCCTAAGCCTATTTATATCTTTACTGAGCGCAATGTTTTATCGTTTAATAATAGACTTATATTATTTCAATTTAGCGAATTTAGATTTTATAAGTTTTTGGCTTGTTGACTACTACGACCATTCCTCGACGTATATTGGTCAAATCCAGGATAAATATAGTTGATCAGGCTATATTTATTCTTGATTTGATTACATACCCCAAGGCTCAATCGTGGTATTGCAACTTGTCATACTACTTTTTAGAAAAACTTGTCATGACGCGAGACTGATACGTGCGGTAAAAATGTATATCTTTAAAAGAAAATATATTTCTATGAAAATGTTGTTATCAGAGGGTTTTTGGTTCCCGTTGTATTTATAGTTTGTATATCTTATGTGGTTAGATATACTTAGTTCACTATAAACAATGCTCTGATACCAATCTGTCACACCCCCAAACCAGAATGGCGGAAACATTCGGGGGTGGATGACTTCACGTAGTATCACAACGATTGAATATTGCAAAGAAAGTAACACAACCATCATATATATAACAATGAAAACGTGTATTGTTGCGTTATACATGTTATCAAAAGAATATTACAATATGATGAATAAATGTTTAATGATAAAATCATCCTTTGTGTTCCTTCTTCCAAAAGCTGGTAGTTTACCTGTATCACTGATTCCCTGAGAAATACAAGTGGTTTTGAAAAGTGTCAACATTTAAGTTGGTGAGTTCATGAGTGTTCCGAGTTGAAAAGTATATTCCTTTTGGTAGTAATTTGGTAAACGAGATCTTTAAGAAATCCAATATTTTCTTGTAAAATGTAAAAGGTTCCAAAGTTAGAATGTGTTAGTAACTTTTATAAACAATTGATAACAATAATTTAGTATGAAAATATAATGTAGAAATACTGCGATGCACATATGTGACAACCCGATATTTCAACTCTTTGTAATGACCTAATAGGTCAAGTATTGTAACCACTTATGAGTAATAAAATGTATAAATAAGTTCTACTTAATTTCCCTCTATGATTTAATGTCTTTGAACCATGATCGTGCGTAAAAAGATCGCCCAAATCCGAATTCAGATAGCGAAGTTATGAGTTTTTAAAGAAATTCCTTAAAAACGATGGATTGGTATTAAATAATAAAAACAATAATAAAAATAATTTCGGAATTTGCCGACGGAATCTAAACGAAAGTTGTAGATCGTAGTCTCACCTTCGCGGGGATATAAAGAACGTCGAAAACGGAGTTCGTATGAAAGAGATATAAATTTTTGAAGTTTGATAAATAATTTAAATATAAATTTTATTAAAAGTTTGGTATTATCCGAGGGAGGAGTCAGCCTTGGGCCGAGGTACGCGCCGCGTACGCTCGAACGCCCCGCGTACCCGAATGGAGGGTCTCGGATCGACCACGTCGCCCTATGCGAAGCTACCGACCCGTCCCATCCGACCCGCGAACCCAGGAACCCGTCCCGTCCGAAGTGCGTAAGCGATGACGTACGGGTACGCGCTGCGTACGCCCGTACGCCCCGCGTTCGGAGGCGGTTCAGCAACTCTATAAATAGCATGCGAGCTTTTCCGAAAATGTTGTTCATTTCCTCTCTTTCTCTCCCGATCTTGCCTCGATTTCCGTGCCCGTTCAAACCCGAAGCTCTGGTCTTTTTGCTCAAGTCCCGAGGGTCGATTTTACTCCCGAGATTCCCGAGAATCCCGAGGAAAATCCGTTTCGCGAGACGAAACTCTGCCCGGTTTTCGAGCTCGCTATCTTCAAATTTCCAAGTGAGTTTCATACCCCTTAATCAACCGTTTTAATTATTCTAAATACTTTTAAATGCTTTATGGGGGGAATACAAGTTAAACACTTATAGTTATTGTTTCAGTCACATGTGACGGCATTAATCACATGTGATTAATAACTAAGAAACCAATGATATTATCACTGTGCAAACGGTTTTACTCCAAAATGTTTTACAAACTCTTTTATTTATCAAATGCTTTATTGTAAACTTGGTTTTACTACTTATAAATTTGCATGCCTATATATGTATAGCTGTATAAATAATGTTTAAAGGGCTTAGGAAAGCCACCTATCCTATTTCCTTTTCCTCGATTTGGATGTGGTCTGGTGGAATTTAGGGTGACTATCCGAGGGTCGTTTCAATATTAGTTATATGTCATATATACGTGTATAGACATAAAAGTACTTCCAATTTTCATGCTTATCAAAAAATCATTTGTATGTTACCATCGGGGTAACACGGGATCATACTACTACGATTTCTAGATCAACGAGTCAGTTCATTCATGAGTCATTATTCATTACTAAGAGAACATATACAACGATACTAGAACAAGTAATATTTTATTACAAACACACGAATACTTTAACAATTGTGATCCACTGTATGGGTTCATGTCTTAATTGTCATGACCCGGGTTGTAGCCAGAGTCTCTTGGAGGGAGAGCGTTGAGTTTGCGTATAGATCTATACTGGATTGACTATCCTACACCTTTCTGTTAGCTACAGTGGGACCGGCAGGTCTACGGGTGCCAAACGTCATAACCTATTTTTCGACTATACGTTGTCGATGTTACCAGTCAATAGTATGGTGCAACTTATCACACGATACCTTAATATAAACCCGGTTTAAGGTAGTTAGTACCACAGTAGTTCATATAAAATGAAACTACCGTACTACAATAAATTACCCATTACATTTTGGTGATAGCCTCACCTAAACTTAAATGTACAAACTATATTTTGTCAAATGATAGTTACACTTGGGAAATTTCACACTTTTACATCAAACGAGCATACAAACTGTTAAGCCTTGGTAAAGGGCTACTTTTATACTTTTAACAGAAAATATAGGTTTTTCTGAGAGATTCAAACGTTTACAAACACTTACATACATTTACAACTCATACTTGCAACAGGTTCAAAACGTTTTTGATAAACGAACCTCGACACTAAAATACTTATGAACTCACCAGCTTAATGCTGACAAACTCTTTCAAAATAACTTGTATTCTCAGGTCATCAGTAGACAGGTACCGATGCTAGCTTTTGAGAAGATGGAGCGCATTCAAGTCTCATCATACTATTTTGATACATTATATTTTTGGTGTCTAAAACTGTACGGAACACACTTGTATTAAAATGTTTATATTTAATGCAATGGATGATGTTGTTTGCTTATTTACAATTACTGTGTTGTGATACTACACATGACGTCCTCCACCCCAGAACGTTTCCGCCATTATTGGTTTTGGGGTGTGACAGATTGGTATCAGAGCATTGGTTATAGTGAAGCAAGTATATCAACCCATAAAAGATATACTAAACTATAAACCCATTTGGGATTAAAACACTCTGACCGGGAGTTTATACTTTAAAATAGTAAATTAAGTATACTAGTCTACATTCATGCTAAAACCGGTGTCACAAACGACAAAAACAAAAGTATTACGATTGTTAAAATATCACAGGTGAGCTAGGGGATGTATGGTCAGTCCTGGGAATGGCATAGCCTGATCAACTATGCTGGTCCGAGGAGTGATTAGCATATGCCCTAGAATAGTTGTGATGTGTTAACAAGTCTAAAAACTTACCAACAATGCCACAAACGAGCAGTGGAACTTAAACTTAAAATACCATAGGCGTATTTTGTGCTATTAACTACATACATACTATATCTTTATACCTCTCTTCTCACGTAGATCTAAATGGCTGGATTTCGTCACGACGACCCGTACTTTCCAAATGAGGGCAACATAGGAAGGCTCGAAGCAGAGTCTGACGATGAACACCAAATTCCGTTGGATGATCATCAAGCTGAAGGCTTCTCAGATAGATCAGACTCTGAGCCTGAAGTCAATAACCTACCACTCGTAGGTCAACCCCCGAACAACAACCCTCGACCAACTTTTCCAGATCCTACTCCCCTATGGGCAAAACACTTGAACCGTTGGAGTGAAGAACAGGGTCAACCCTTGCCGTACTTTGGGGACCAAAGCTTTCACAACGTCAGCAACGGTGGCTCTGCTGACCGAGCCCTGCCTGTCATTATCCGCAGGATAGCTCGAAATGTCGAGCAAGGTAGAGCAACCATCGACCAAGTCATGGAAATTGATGCCAACTCAGGTGTCAACACAGTCCGCATCCGCCGTCTTGAAGAAGACATGGAACGGACCCGGAGAACCAATGGAACCCTACAGCAACATCTGGTTGCCTCTCAAGCTGAAGTCATGGAACTCCGAACTCGTCAAAGTGCTCATGAGCAACACCTTCAAGAAATGGACCGTCAAATGAGAGACCTTAGGGTTGTTCTAAGGAATATTCGTCGCCGTTAGATGATGTCTAGTACATCATTATCTTTTGGGTTAAAGAATTGCCTTTAACATATATGCTCTAAGTAGCACTTGTATGTAAAATATTCCTAACTCTCAGTACTCTAATTAGGAATCTAGGAACTATCAAACTTTTCTATGCGGTATGATGTAAGACCTACTGTTAGGTCAATTTTCATTAAACTCGTTACATCAGTAATACCTGTATTATTGAAATCTATCTAAATTGTGGGAAAAATCTATACACTTGTGCTTTCCTACTACTATTTTGTTGTGATTTCAAACACTCATACAACTGTTGGGCTATGGTTATTTAGTCCATGTATCACTCTCACGTTGCTTACAAATTGATTCTTACCATTTTCTTACCTTTATAAACTTATAGCTAAAGGATGCCTCCTCGCAAATCTCCCAGGAATAATCCTGCACCACCACCTCCACCGCCTCCGGTCATCGATACTGCAGCCCTAAATGCTGCCGTAGCTGCAGCAGTAGCAACTGCCATGGCCCAGTATCACTCTTCTGATGCCAGCAGAGGTGGAACCCCGGTGGAATCAATTCCAGTTGAAACTCCTGTGCGCTCGAGAGAGTGCTCTTACAAGGATTTCACCAACTGCAAGCCGAAGTCCTTTCATGGGACCGGCGGGGTCATTGCTCTCTCGCAATGGTTCGAGAAGACTGAAGCGGTCTTCGAAATATGTTCATGCCCTGCTGCGAGCAAAGTGAAATACGCCGCATGCACTTTTGAAGGAAAAGCCCTAACGTGGTGGAACGGCCACGTTAAATCTCTAACTCTTGTCGTAGCCAACGACATAGGCTGGGAAATGATGAAAGACCTCATGATTGAGGAATATTGCCCGAGGGGCGAGATCCAGAAACTAGAGCAGGAACTGTGGAGCCTGACCATGAAGGGCACCAATATTGTTGCTTATACTGCCCGATTCAGCGAACTGGTGGCCCTCTGCCCCAACATGGTTCCCACTGAGGGGAAAAAGATCGAAAGATACATATGGGGGCTCGTACCTCCGTATCAGGGGAATGTCCTAGCATCAAACCCCGCTACCTTCGATAGTGCCAAACGGTTGGCACAATGACTCATTGACCATGGAGTCAAAACCCCTGAAATCACAACCACCCTAGCCATCCCGGAACTCTCCAAACTCGCTGATACGAAACGGAAATACTGGGATGAAAAGAAGAAACAACAGGCGGCCAGGAAGCAGCAAATTGTGGCGATACATGCCGCAATAACCCCTGCTGCTACAACTACTCCGGTGAGTGGTTATGCTGGAAGATCACCCAAGTGCAACAAATGCAACTACCACCACAATGGCCCCTGCCAGGAAATGCAGTGCTCTAACTGCCACAGGAGAGGACACACAGTCTGTTTCTGTAAATATCAGGCGAGACCGATCGCCCAAGTTCCCGGCTCTGGCGCGAGCCCGACATGCTATGGATGTGGCGAAACAGGCCACTATAAAAGGGACTGCCCCAAGACGAAAAATGCTGGCGGAACAGGGAGGGTACTAGCGATAGGCCACGGAGAGGCAGTAGCTGACCCGACAGTAGTGACTGGTACGTTCCTCCTCGATGACTCCTATGCATGCATTCTATTCGATAGTGGAGCGGAGCGAAGCTTCGTAAACCATAAATTCACTCGCATGCTTGCTCAACCACCACACGCACTCAAAGAACTATTCACGGTGGAAATAGCTAATGGAAAAACCGAAAGTACGAGTAGCATATACCTAGGTTGTACCCTAACGTTAGATAACCATTCATTCCCAATCGACCTCATGCCAGTCTCAATAAAAAGTTTCGACGTTATCATTGGCATGGATTGGTTAAGCCTTCATCGCGCCGACATCATGTGCTATGAGAAAGCAGTCCGTCTAAACCTCCTGTCAAATGAAACTCTTATAGTCTACGGTGACAAACCTGGTACGAGTCTTCGCATTATATCAAGTATTCAAGCACAGAAATATCTGCACAAAGAATACCATGCATTCCTTGCTCACGTCGTCGACACAAGCCTTGAAACGAAAGAACTAAAGAACATCCCGGTAGTGAGCGACTTTCCCGACATTTTTCCAGAAGAACTACCCGGATTACCTCCGCAACGACAGGTCGAGTTTAGAATCGACTTGGTCCCAGGAGCTACTCCGGTAGCCAAATCGCCCTACCGTTTAGCACCAGCTGAGATGCAGGAACTCTCTGGTCAACTTAACGAACTGCTCAGCAAAGGCTTTATAAGACCAAGTTTCTCACCTTGGGGAGCACCGGTCTTGTTCGTTAAGAAGAAAGACGGATCATTCCGCATGTGTATTGACTACAGAGAACTCAACAAACTGACGGTCAAGAATCATTACCCGTTGCCTCGCATAGACGACCTATTCGACCAACTGCAAGGGGCGAACTATTTTTCCAAGATTGATCTGAGGTCCGGATATCACCAGTTACGAGTACTAGAGGAGGATGTTCCAAAGACAGCCTTTCGAACCCGTTACGGACACTACGAGTTCGTGGTGATGCCCTTCGGATTGACCAACGCGCCAGCAGTCTTCATGGATCTGATGAATAGAGTATGCCGACCTTATTTGGATCAGTTCGTCATCGTTTTCATTGACGACATCCTGATATACTCCAGAAGTAAGAAAGAGCATGGTGATCACCTGCGACAAGTTCTAGAGACGTTACGAAAAGAGAAGCTTTATGCGAAGTTCTCGAAATGTGAATTTTGGATTCGGAGGGTCGAATTCTTAGGACACGTGGTGAGCGAAAAAGGAATCCACGTAGACCCATCCAAAATTAGAGCTATTGAGAACTGGTCAGCACCTAAGACACCGACAGAAATTCGTCAATTTCTAGGTCTTGCTGGCTACTACCGCAGATTCATTCAAAACTTCTCACGAATAGCGAAACCTCTTACAACCCTGACCCAGAAAGGCATGACCTTTGACTGGGAAGAGAAACAAGAAGAAGCGTTCCAAACACTCAAACGAGCCTTGTGCACCGCACCAATACTATCCCTGCCCGAAGGAATAGAAGACTTCGTAGTCTATTGCGATGCATCAAATCAAGGGCTCGGATGTGTCCTGATGCAGCGAGGTAAGGTCATCGCCTATGCCTCGAGACAGTTGAAGACACACGAGGTTAACTACACGACCCATGACCTTGAACTAGGAGCAGTGGTGTTTGCTCTGAAGATTTGGAGACATTACTTATATGGAACGAAGAGCACTATCTTTACCGACCACAAGAGTTTACAACACATTTTCGATCAAAAGGAGCTCAATATGAGACAACGAAGGTGGGTCGAGCTACTCAGTGATTATGAATGCGATATTCGTTATCATCCGGGTAAAGCCAACGTAGTAGCAGACGCCCTGAGTCGGAAGGAATATTCTGGTCGAAAAATCAAGTCATTGTCAATAACCATCCATTCACACTTGTCTAAACAAATTCAGACGGCCCAACTCGAAGCCATGAAACCTGAAAACATGGCAAGTGAATCCCTCAGAGGAATGGACAAGAATCTAGAAGCCAAGGGTGACGGAACCTTATATTTCATGGATCGGATCTGGACACCGAAACACGGTGGTTTCCGAGACTTGGTCATGACCGAGGCGCACAACACTCGGTATTCCGTCCACCCAGGTTCAGATAAGATGTATCTGGATCTTAAAAAGCTATACTGGTGGCCTAATATGAAAGCAGAGATTGCTACCTTCGTGAGTAAATGCCTTACTTGCGCAAAGGTTAAGGTCGAGTATCAGAAGCCCTCTGGTTTATTGCAACAACCAGAGATCCCAGAATGGAAGTGGGAGCGGATCACTATGGATTTCATAACCAAGTTGCCCAAGACAACGGGTGGACTTGACACCATATGGGTCATCGTCGATAGATTGACCAAGTCTGCACACTTCCTACCTATCAAAGAAACCGACAAGATGGAGAAACTGACCAGGACATACATTAGGGAAATCGTACGGCTACATGGTGTGCCTATATCTATTATCTCCGATAGAGATAGTAGGTTTACCTCAAGATTTTGGCAATCACTACAACATTCCCTGGGAACAAGGCTAGACATGAGTACAACCTACCATCCTCAGACCGACGGACAGAGTGAGAGAACCATCCAAACTCTGGAAGATATGTTGCGAGCCTGCGTGATTGACTTTGGGAAGGCATGGGATACTCATTTACCCCTTGTCGAGTTTTCCTATAATAACAGTTATCACACGAGCATCAAGGCTGCTCCGTTTGAAGCCCTCTACGGCCGAAAGTGCAGGTCCCCTCTGTGCTGGGCTGAGGTGGGTGATACCCAACTAGCGAAGGGGCAAGTTTCTGACGTTACTCTTACCGGTCCGGAAATCATCCGAGAAACAACAGAGAAAATCGTTCAAATCCGTGAACGATTGAAAGCCTCTAGAGACCGACAGAAGAGCTACGCAGATAAACGAAGGAAACCTTTGGAATTTCAGGTGGGAGACCGAGTCCTTCTCAAGGTCTCACCCTGGAAGGGCTTGATACGCTTCGGCAAGCGTGGGAAGCTAAATCCGAGGTACATAGGGCCTTTTGAGATTCTCGCAAGAGTCGGCCCTGTAGCTTACAAAATCGATCTACCAGGCGTACTTCATAACGTACATTCTACATTCCACGTATCTAACTTGAAAAAGTGTATATCCGACGAGACTCTCGTAATTCCACTCGACGAAATCGAGATCAACGAGAGCCTCAATTTTGTGGAGGAACCAGTGGAAATCATGGACCGTGAGGTCAAGAGAACAAAACAAAGTCGCATACCCATCGTGAAGGTTCGCTGGAACGCTAAGCGGGGACCTGAATTCACATGGGAACGCGAAGATCAGATGCAACGCAAGTACCCACATCTGTTTCCCTAGTCCACGAGTGTTCCCTTACTTTGAATTTCGGGACGAAATTCCCTCTAACGGGGGGATGATGTGACAACCCGATATTTCAACTCTTTGTAATGACCTAATAGGTCAAGTATTGTAACCACTTATGAGTAATAAAATGTATAAATAAGTTCTACTTAATTTCCCTCTATGATTTAATGTCTTTGAACCATGATCGTGCGTAAAAAGATCGCCCAAATCCGAATTCAGATAGCGAAGTTATGAGTTTTTAAAGAAATTCCTTAAAAACGATGGATTGGTATTAAATAATAAAAACAATAATAAAAATAATTTCGGAATTTGCCGACGGAATCTAAACGAAAGTTGTAGATCGTAGTCTCACCTTCGCGGGGATATAAAGAACGTCGAAAACGGAGTTCGTATGAAAGAGATATGAATTTTTGAAGTTTGATAAATAATTTAAATATAAATTTTATTAAAAGTTCGGTATTATCCGAGGGAGGAGTCAGCCTTGGGCCGAGGTACGCGCCGCGTACGCTCGAACGCCCCGCGTACCCGAATGGAGGGTCTCGGATCGACCACGTCGCCCTATGCGAAGCTACCGACCCGTCCCATCCGACCCGCGAACCCAGGAACCCGTCCCGTCCGAAGTGCGTAAGCGATGACGTACGGGTACGCGCTGCGTACGCCCGTACGCCCCGCGTTCGGAGGCGGTTCAGCAACTCTATAAATAGCATGCGAGCTTTTCCGAAAATGTTGTTCATTTCCTCTCTTTCTCTCCCGATCTTGCCTCGATTTCCGTGCCCGTTCAAACCCGAAGCTCTGGTCTTTTTGCTCAAGTCCCGAGGGTCGATTTTACTCCCGAGATTCCCGAGAATCCCGAGGAAAATCCGTTTCGCGAGACGAAACTCTGCCCGGTTTTCGAGCTCGCTATCTTCAAATTTCCAAGTGAGTTTCATACCCCTTAATCAACCGTTTTAATTATTCTAAATACTTTTAAATGCTTTATGGGGGGGGAATACAAGTTAAACACTTATAGTTATTGTTTCAGTCACATGTGACGGCATTAATCACATGTGATTAATAACTAAGAAACCAATGATATTATCACTGTGCAAACGGTTTTACTCCAAAATGTTTTACAAACTCTTTTATTTATCAAATGCTTTATTGTAAACTTGGTTTTACTACTTATAAATTTGCATGCCTATATATGTATAGCTGTATAAATAATGTTTAAAGGGCTTAGGAAAGCCACCTATCCTATTTCCTTTTCCTCGATTTGGATGTGGTCTGGTGGAATTTAGGGTGACTATCCGAGGGTCGTTTCAATATTAGTTATATGTCATATATACGTGTATAGACATAAAAGTACTTCCAATTTTCATGCTTATCAAAACATCATTTGTATGTTACCATCAGGGTAACACGGGATCATACTACTACGATTTCTAGATCAACGAGTCAGTTCATTCATGAGTCATTATTCATTACTAAGAGAACATATACAACGATACTAGAACAAGTAATATTTTATTACAAACACACGAATACTTTAACAATTGTGATCCACTGTATGGGTTCATGTCTTAATTGTCATGACCCGGGTTGTAGCTAGAGTCTCTTGGAGGGAGAGCGTTGAGTTTGCGTATAGATCTATACTGGATTGACTATCCTACACCTTTCTGTTAGCTACAGTGGGACCGGCAGGTCTACGGGTGCCAAACGTCATAACCTATTTTTCGACTATACGTTGTCGATGTTACCAGTCAATAGTATGGTGCAACTTATCACACGATACCTTAATATAAACCCGGTTTAAGGTAGTTAGTACCACAGTAGTTCATATAAAACGAAACTACCGTACTACAATAAATTACCCATTACATTTTGGTGATAGCCTCACCTAAACTTAAATGTACAAACTATATTTTGTCAAATGATAGTTACACTTGGGAAATTTCACACTTTTACATCAAACGAGCATACAAACTGTTAAGCCTTGGTAAAGGGCTACTTTTATTCTTTTAACAGAAAATATAGGTTTTTCTGAGAGATTCAAACGTTTACAAACACTTACATACATTTACAACTCATACTTGCAACAGGTTCAAAACGTTTTTGATAAACGAACCTCGACACTAAAATACTTATGAACTCACCAGCTTAATGCTGACAAACTCTTTCAAAATAACTTGTATTCTCAGGTCATCAGTAGACAGGTATCGATGCTAGCTTTTGAGAAGATGGAGCGCATTCAAGTCTCATCATACTATTTTGATACATTATATTTTTGGTGTCTAAAACTGTACGGAACACACTTGTATTAAAATGTTTATATTTAATGCAATGGATGATGTTGTTTGCTTATTTACAATTACTGTGTTGTGATACTACACATGACGTCCTCCACCCCAGAACGTTTCCGCCATTATTGGTTTTGGGGTGTGACAACATATGAACCTTGTAAATCAATCTTGTTTTATACTTTTTATGTGAGTTTTATAACCATACTATTGACACTGACGGCCTGTAACAACATTCTTCAAGTGTTGCAGTGTTATGACATTTGTCACCCCAGACCTGCCGGTCTAACTATAGCTAGTAGTTTAGGTGCGGGATTGTCAATCCCGTATAGATCTATACACAAGTATCACGCTCTCCCTCCAAGAGATTATGGTATATAATACAGGACTTGAAATGCATACAAAAATGTACGTTGAAGTTTAAATGTCTCACATTTACCTAGTATAAATAGATTTACAATGAAATGACTTTACTCCTTTTTGAAAGTGTTTCGTTTTTCAAATTGTATAAAAATGTAGGATTGACTTGCTAACTATACCCATTATAGTTCTTCAGATAGTATGTTCCATTTCGTAGACATAACTTAGTGATATAATTGCCCTTGTATACATAAGGTGTTTGTATCGATATTCGAAGTTAGAAATTTCATTTATGTTTAGAAAACGATACTTTTAACGTGTAATGTACTTGTATTTCCCCCCGTAAAACATGTAAAAGAATTGAAAAGTAGGGGTATGAACTCACTCGTTAAGTTTGAAGAGAGGGGCTAGAGTTGAGCAGAGTTTCGATCTCGGATAGTTGCGTCGTCGGGTTCTTCGGGAACTTCTGCAACGTAAATCTTTCGTCGGGGCTCGAGTGCGGAAACCGAGGTGAGAAAAGGGTCACTGGAGCTGGGAGAATGTCTTAGAAATGGTGAAGGTGTGCCAAAACCCGAGCCTTATGCCCTCTATTTATAGGGCTGAAAACCCCCGTACGCGGCGCGTACTGCCGGAGTACGCGGGGCGTAGTCAGTACGCGGGGCGTACTTCGATTACGCGGGGCGTAATAAGGCGTCATGGCTTACGACTCCTGGCTAGCTAGGCGTAGCTTGGGCGGGCCGATGGGACTCGACCCTGGGTCTAGTACGCGGGGCGTACTCCCAGATTACGCGGGGCGTAATCCCTACTTCCAACTTCTAAATTCCGTAACTTTCGCGTACGAGCTCCGTTTTTCGCGTTCTTTATATCCACGCGTAGGTGAGATTATGCTCTACAACTTTCATTTAGACTCCGTCGGCTAGTTTTGAATTTATTTTTAATGATATAATTTTAATAGGCCGGGCCTCCTAAAGTTCGTTAAAATTTCATAGGTTCTTTATTCGACGTCGGTTTTTCGTTTGTCTTTTTATTGTTTTATTACCACCGAGGAGATCTTCAACTTCCGTTTATGTGGCGATAGCTAAATAATACTCGATCTTCAATCCGAGTTTTTAGCCCTTTACTACTGTTACGAAACTTTGAAAATTCGTAACTTCTTCATACGAGGTCCGAATTGGGCGATCTTTTTATGCACGCTCATCTTTCAACGAGATCTATGACTTTTGTTTAGATACTTTAAGGCTAAAATGTATTTTATTGAGATTTCACTTTTTACATCAAATTATGTTTTAACGTCGTGTCGTAATTATACGAGTGGTTATAATTTCTTCAATATAACTCGGTTTTGAGTGTTCTTTATGTTTTTGGAAACCTGGGCATGATATCTAATATTCGATGCATCCCAACTTAGATACTTGAACACTTTATTTTCGAGGTTAATTTCATTGTTTTTAGCTTTCGAGTGTTTACAATGCTTTTGGGAAAAATAGGGTTGTCACAAGAGATATGAGTTGTTACCTATGAGTTGGTTGTGCATTGATTGCACGTAAACGCATCAGTAACTTGATGTTATAAAATGTGTCTTTGTGTACAATTCAACAAGTAGTAGAACAAGTATATGAGTCGAAGTTTATCTGTTCCTTCTAGAAATAGAAGCGATATCTGGGCCCCTTGATGATTTTGTTGTGACCTATGTACCGGCCGGTCAGAACTGAATTGATGTGTTCGATTAAGTTCTTTGTCAAACAAATCAAAAATAGGGAAACAAACTGCTGGACAATAAGAACGACGTTGTTCCATGTATTTGTCCGGCTGATATCATGAGAACAGAGGATTATATGATCCCTTATCTAATGGACAAGTCATTGACAAGATCGGAGTTCATCTACAAGGTCAGAGTTCGACAAAAGCTTTTGAGAGCTACGATTGCCAGTTGGTTCCTGAAGTCATACGCAATAATAGTTTTAGACTTATCCAAGTGGGAGACTATTGGATTAATGTCTAAGTCCATAACTATAATTGGTAAGACTTGAGCCGAATCGGCATGGTCCATTTGGGTTGCATACCATCATGCACTTGGATAGACTATAATGAGAGAAATAAGACACTTATGGTTATTAATATATTATAAGTTCTAGTATATTAATAATAAGAATAATAAGATTATTTAATTAGTATTGATCAAGAGTTAATCTAGGATTAATTAAGTGATCAAAAGAAGACTAATTAAATGTATGAGTTGATTGTGTAAATCATCCATACTTATATATTGGGCTAATGCTCCATGGATAATCAAGTTGGGCTAAAACCCATAGGATGGTCCATGGATGCTCCATGGTGTATTTGAACCCATGGATCCAAGGAAATGGAAAGCCATGACAATTAAGGATTTAACCTAATTGTAACGCTATATAAAGATCTTATTCTTGACAAAAATTGGCCACTAGAATCACACTAGTATTATTCTAGAAGAGGGCTAGCCGATTTCATGAAGTGTAGAACTCTCTCAAGTTATTCTAAGTGTTTTGATGATTGTGATTCCATTTGAGGCTTCCACACTATTGGGGCTAGGCACTCAAGCTTCATGAAGACTTTCTACATCAAAGAGGTATGTATTCTATCTTGTTACACTCATTGTTTTGTATGCTAGATTAGGATAATACCTTGGATGTTCTTATTTGCATGTATAATAGAGAAAACATAGATCCAAGGTATTTAGGGTTGCATGTACACTTAGGAGTGTTAGAATGATCAAAACCCAACAAAGGTAGTATGGGCCCGTATTACTGAAAGCATAGGTCCCATACGCGTAGCAAGGAAATCACAACCCCTAGGGTTTTTGGGTTTTGGTCTCCTGACATTATGTTATTTATCTGATGACTTGTATATATATTTTGGTATGGTAGTGATGAGACGTGTTGCTTTAGGATCTGGATCAGGATCAGGATCGGGGTCAAGAGACGGAGGGTTGGAGGTGCCGATAGCACCTGAGCCCGTGGTTCAGATAGGGACCGAGGAGTTGGATGCCAGGATCCGGGAGATCATGCACGATGAGATTGTTGTTGCTTTCCGAGCGTAGCTGCCAGAGATGTTCGGGTCGATTAAGACCGCGATGGTTGAGTACTTTGATGAGCGATATGCAACTATTGTAAAGACAGCTGCTGCTGCAGCCGCTTCGGTTGTGATTGTGGCAGAGGTTGGAGGAGGAGCCGGCAGGGCTTTCCAGTACCGGGACTTTGATAATACAAAGCCCCCAATGTTTGCTGGTACACATGATGCGATTAGGGCTATGAGGTGGTTATCTGACATGGAGGGCTGTTTCTTCACGTGATCATGTCCTGCAGATGAAAAGGTCAGGTGTGCCCTAAACCTGATGAGGATTGGGGCAAAGGACTGGTGGAGGCTGACGACTGGGTCGTATACTGATGATTAGCGGGCTGTTGTTACTTAGGAGCAATTCAGAGATATGTTCCGCACTCACTACGTTCCACGCGTTGAGCGGGACTGGCTTGTGCAGGAGTTTTTGACGTTGAGACAGGATAAGGAGTCTGTGATGGAGATTACCCGCATGTTCACGGAGAGGGCTATGTTTTGCCTGGAGTTTGCTTCAAAGCAGTCTCAGATGACTTGTTATCTAAGCATGCTCAAGACTGATATTTGATAGTTTGTGTCTACACAGCGATGTGATACCCTCCTGGATCTTCAGGAAGCCGCGAGGCGGCGTGAGTTGGAGATACAGCTGCAGCTGAAGGAGCAGCGTCAGGCACCGACACAGTCTCAACCGGCGCCTAAGCGGTCTAAGACCGCTGATACACGGTCTGGGGATCAGTAGAGCCGCACTTGTGGAAAGTGTGTCAGGGTTCATTCTGGAGTTTGTAGAGTAGGAGGTGGGTGCCACAAATGTGGCAACGAAGGGCACTATACCAAGGACTGCCGGCAGTCCGCCTCTCCTGCAGATATGAGGATTTGTTACCATTGTCATCAGGTTGTTCACGTGAAGACCAACTGTCCACAGCTTGCTGCCAAGTCGGCGCAGGGTTCCACACCCGCTACTGTGATGATTGCAGATGGGAGGCCAGTCAAGGTGGAGCCTCCGAAGGCTCAAGGTTGCGCCTTCCAGCTCACGGCCGAGGAGGCCAAGTCAGCACTAGATGTGGTTGCTGGTACGTTTCTATTCCCTGTCTCAGTTATTGTATTTGTGTTATGCTTATTGATTGTACCTGTGATTAGGTACGCTTTTAGTAAATTCTTTGCCCGCTTTGGTATTATTTGACTTTGGGTGAGTAAGTCATTTGTGTTTCAGACCTTCTCTAGAGGGTTCAGTGTCCCGATAGATGATCTTGAGTGTCCGTTGCGAGTTTCGATCGCCAACGAGCACGGATTTTCTGCTTCTTCGGTCTACTGTGGATGCGAATTGGATATTTTCGGGGTGTCCTTCCTGATAGATTTGGTTCCTATCCCCATGGGGGAAGTGTACGTCATTGTAGGGATGGAATGGCTTAGCCGTTTTGGCGCCATGATCAACTGTGAGGGGCAGCGGGTGGTGTTTCGAACCCCAAGTGGGGAGAACTTGTAGTATATGGTGAGGGCACCAGGTTGGGATCAGGGTTTTGTTTGGCACACAGGCCTCGGCAGTATATTCAGCATGGGTGTGCTGGTTATTTGGCGTATGTTGTAGATACGCGGGTTAGAGAGCAGCTCTCAGTTTCTAAAGTCTCGTTGGTAAGGGAGTTTGTTGACGTGTTTCTGGAAGAGTTACCTAGTGTGCCTCCGGAGAGGCAGGTTAAGTTCAGGATTGGCCTAGTGCCAGGTGCAGCCCGTATCGCTAAGGCGCCATACCGACTGGCACCGCTAGAGAAGCAAGAGTTGTCATCACAGCTGCAGGAATTGTTGGGTAAGCAATTTATTCATCCGAGTAGTTCACCCTGGGGAGCACCGATCCTTTTCGTCAGGAAGAAGGACAGTTCACACATGATGTGCATTAACTATAGGGAGCTGAACAAGTTAACGGTGAAGAACCGTTATCCACTCTCGAGGATAGATGATCTTTTTGATCAGCTGCAGGGTGCATCTTGGTTTTCCAAGATTGATTTGAGATCAGGATATCACCAGGTCAGGGTGATGGATGAGGACGTGGAGAAGACCACGTTTCAAACTCATTATGGTCATTACGAGTTCGTGGTGATGCCGTTTGGGCTCACCAACGCACCAGCGGTGTTCATGGATCTAATGAACTGAGTCTGCAGACCGATGCTTGATTGCTGGGTCATTGTGTTCATAGATGATATCTTGGTGCATTCCAAGACTCAAGAGCAGCGTGAGGAGCATCTTAGGGAGCTGCTGGAGGTTCTGTGGTGAGAACGGTTGTATGCCAAGTTCTCGAAATGCGAGTTTTGGTTACGAGAGGTCTAGTTCCTCGGACATCTCGTTAACCAGGAGGGGATCTTGGTCGATCCCGCTAAGGTGGAGGTGGTTATGCAGTGGGAGACTCCGAAATCTCCCTTGGACATCATGAGTTTCTTGGGTTTGGTAGGTTATTATCTTAGATTCATTCGTGATTTCTCCAATATTGTCGTACCCCTCACTCGTCTAACAAGGAAGCGGGTGGATTTCCGGTGGGACCTTGAGCAACAAAGGGCATTTGAGATCCTTCGGTGATGTTTATGCGAGGCGCCGATGCTAACACTCCCCGAGGGAGTTGAGGATTTTGTGGTATTTTTTTATGCGTCCATCACATGCTTGGGGTAAGTCCTCATGCAGAGGGGACTAGTGATAGCCTATGCATTGTGGCAGTTGAAGCCGCATGAGACGAGATACCCTACGCACGATCTTGAGTTGGGAGTGGTGGTTTTCGCTCTCAAGATTTGGAGGCACTATCTGTACGGGGTCCGTTGTACTGTATACACGGATCACAAGAGTATGAGACATATCATGGATCAGTCGAACCTGAACATGAGGCAGCGCAGGTGGATGGATGTGGTCAAGGACTATGATTATGAGATCCTTTACCATGCTAGTAAAGCAAACGTGGTTTTGGATGCGCTGAGCTGGAAGTCAGCTGGGTCCTCGACCCCAGCCAAGTGTATGAGGATAGTAGTGGATTCCCCACTGGTGGGTTTGGTCAGCGATTCTCAGATTGACAGAATGAGACTGGAGAACTGGAAGTTAGAGAGCATTAAGGGTGAAAGCGCCCGGTTTGTTCAGGATAGTCGCGGGTTGTTGACACATTACTGTCGGGTTTAGGTTCCGATGTCCGGAGGGGTTCGGCAGACAGTGATGGAGGAGGCTCATAAAGTCTTGTTTTTCGATTCACCCAAGATCCACCAAGATGTACCGTGATTTGAGTTTGATTTATTGGTGTCCTAGCGTGAGGCGAGATATCGCTTGGGTTTTTGAGAGGTGCTTGACCTGTAGGATGGTCAAGGCCGAGCATCAGAGATCGTATGGTAAGTTACAGCCTATGGAGATTCCCATGTGGAAATGGGAACGGATCACGATGGATTCATCACGAAGTTGCCAAAACAGAAAGGGGGTTTCATGCTATAGGGGTCATCGTGGATCGATTGACCAAGAGTGCCCATTTTCTAGCCATACGGGAGAGTTCGTCGGCAGAGAACTTGGATGACCTGTACGTCAGAGAGATTGTCTCTCGCAATGGGGTTCTAGTTTCTATCATTTCCGATCGATATGTCAGGTTTACTTCCTATTTTTGGCAGAAGTTCCACGAGGAACTGGGTACAAGACTTCATTTTAGCACAACGTTCCATCCGCAGACTGATTGGCAGAGTGAGCGGAGAATTCAGACCCTCGAGGATATGTTGAGGGTGTGCATCATTTATTTTGGCGGGAGTTTGGATTCACACCTACCGCTTGCAGAATTCACCTACAACAACAGCTTTCATTCCAATATCGGCGCCCCGCCTTTCGAGCTGTTGTATGGGCGGAAGTGCAGGACCCCAGTCTGTTCGGGTGAAGTTGGGCACAAGGTGATGGGTCGGACTGAGGTAGTTCTACAAACTACTGAGATGATACAGCAGATTAGACGGCGACTGCAGACCGCTCAGAGCCAGCATAAAAGTTATGTCGACCGACACCGATCTGAGCTGGAATTCCAGGTAGGTGAGATGGTTCTTCTAAAGGACTCACCCTGGAAGGGTGTGATCTGCTTCAGGATGAGGGGAAAAATGGGTCCCCGTTACATTGGGTCATTCAGGATTGTTGCCAGGGTTGGCAGGGTGGCTTATAGGCTAGAACTTCCAGAGGAGCTTAGCGAAATCCACAACACATTTGTTTCACAATTACGAAAATGCATTATGGATCAGGAGGTAGTGTTATCGTTGGATAACATTCAGGTCGATGAATGCCTGAACTATGTGGAGAGGCCTGTGGTTATTTTGGAAAGAAACAAGACGATTCTGCGGAACAAGGAAATACCTTTAGAAAAGGTACAGTGGGAACATCGGAAGGGATCCGAGTGGACATGGGAGCTGGAGGCGGAGATGTGCGAGCATTACCCGACATTGTTTATTCCAGCGGACTTACAGGTCGAAGTCTAGTTCAAGTGGGGTAGAGTTGTAATGCCACGATTCTCAGGTATTGTTAAAATAATATTTATTGGGTTAAGCTGTACTCGACGAGTTGGTTGACCTACTCGACAAGTAGTAGCTGGATGAGATCGCGCTTTAAGTGACCTACTCGGAGAGTCCATGTTGGGACTCGGCGAGTAGGAGCTGGCAGTGGAAACCCTAAATCCTGGGTTTTCACCTCTATTTAAAAGAGCCTTATCCTCCTTTGGCCTCTTTGCAGTATTTGAGAGCCCCTTAAAACCCTAATACGTGTGTGTGTGCCCATTGTGTGTTTGAATCTTGAAAAAAGGATCTTTGGAGGGAGAAGGCTTGGAGGAGAAGGAGATTGGAGCAAATGGAGTGTAGGAATCAACTCTTATCTCAGTTATCGTCTTCTGGAGGTAACCACATTGTCTTTTCCTTGTGAATCTCCTCTATTGGTTGAGTTTTAGGATTTTTAGTGAGATAATAAGTTGGAAAGATGAGCTATGGGCTAGATCTGAGGTTGTAACTTCAGATCTGGACCCTCCTTGGATTCTAGAAGCATAAAGTCTCAATCTTGGTTGTCATTAAGGTCCCTCTTGAGCATGAAGTTCCATTAAGAACTTAAAATAGATATTTAGAACCTTTATAGCCATGCATACACGTAAAGTTATCAACTTTACGTGATAATCATGCCCTAGAAGCTTGGATCTATGAGTTAGAGCCGTTGCACGGCTCAAAATATGTCTCTATGGAAAAAAAGAGTAAATGGACTCGGCGAGTCACAAGAAGATGGCCGTGAACTCGACGAGTTGGATGAACAACTCGGCGAATCCGATGAAGATTGCCATAAACTCGACGATTTAAAAACAACTCGGCGAGTCGGATGAGTTTTCGCTTGGATGTGTATGAGTGTGTATCCATCGAGTTGCAAGGAGGGAACTCGACGGGTGGCCTTAATGTTTGATTGAAAATCAAAGGAACTCGACGATTCACTCCGATGACTCGGCGTGTTGGAATGTACTTCAAGGACTCGGCGAGTAGCCAAGGGTACTCGGCTAGTTAAGGTCAACATGGACTGTTGACCTTAACTGAGGACTTTCACTTTGACCAGGGATTGACTAGTGGGTTATGGAGTACCTTATAAGATTATGGACTTATGAATATGTTGTACTGTGATGATAGGTGGTGGAGCCTTTGTCAAGTGATCCGAGAGTTGGAGTTTACCTTTCGTGTCAACATCTGCGAGGTGAGTTATCCTCACTATATCGATACGGTCTACGGTACCAAGGCCGACCCTTTAGTTGATACTGTTATTGTATGCTACATGTGATTATGATCTGTTAGATCGGAAATCAAGGTAAACAGTATGTTATGTTCTTATGATCCATAGGTATTGGTATGTTAGTGACTTGCTAGGTTGGTACTCTAGTTACAGGAGAATTCTTTGATTGATGATCAGTGTGACAGATATGTTTGATGTTTGTATATGCATGTATATGATAGTATGCTCACATGGTTATTTGCTTGTGGTTGGGTTGAGGCGGTCCTGCTTTGTGCTGAATACCAATATACCCTATGAGCGGTCCGGGGAGACTGTAGGCCACATGGCGGACCAGTCATGTCGACGGCTCGAGATAGATTCAGACAGACTATAGGCCCGGTAGGGCGGTCCAATCAGGCTGATGGCCCAGTACGCATGTTGATTGATTGATTATTACTGATATGGTATTGACATTGTGGTATCGATATTTGGGGGTAGCTCACTAAGGCCTCGGGCTTACAGTTTTCAGTTTATTATATCAGGTACTTCAGGAGATCATGGAAAGGAAAAGGCGTGACCGTACCGCTCCTCATCCTTATGTTATGATTTTCGGACACTCTGATGGAAAATGATTTGAAAACATTTTGTAAACAATGCTATTTAGTTTTTATTTATGATTGAAAAAGTTTAAATTTGGTGTAAAATTTATGGATGTTACAGAAGGTGCCAACATGATCGTATACACCAGAGAAAAAGTTATATTTCGAGGATCCTGGATTATTAATTAAACAATTATGGATTTGTGTTGTAAATTAAATAAATGAGATTTTTGTGAAATGTGTTATGAGAATTATTTGATTTTTAAAATGAAAATTTTGTTTGAAAATTTACGTCATTACATTGTTGTTCACCACGACTATTCCTAAGCACATGTTAATCACATCTCAGATAAATATAGTTGATCAGGCTATGTTTATTCAAGATCTAGTTACATACCACCTAGGCCTACTCGTAGTGTTCAACTTATCTCATTGTTGTTGTATTTTTCTTGTAATGACACAACTCTAATATGTATGGATGTACGTATACTTTATTAAAATATCATTATATTTTAAAAGTATACCTTTTAGTCAGAGTGTTTTAGCCTCATTGTTTTACAGTTGTATATATTACATGGTTTGATATACTTAGTTCAAAATAAACAATGGTTTGATATATTTTAAAAGTATGCTCTGATTACCTCATTGTTTTACAGTTGTATATATTACATGGCGGAAACATCCGGGGGTGGTTGACTTTCATATATTATAACATAACATAAGGAATAATAGCAATTAAAGCAACACAACCATCATAATTATAATTGGGAAAATTACATTGTATCCGAATGTTGTTTGTTTCAATTCCAATTACATTACGACAAAAGAGTGAATAGTGTGACACTGTAACGTCCATCCTCACAACTTTGTAATTACATTGCTTAACGATTCCCTGAGAATACAAATAGTTTGAAAAGTGTCAACAAATAAGTTGGTGAGTTCATAAGAGTTTTGTATGCGAAAAATCTATAAGTTTTCCTTGTAAAATGATAGTGTATGTTTCTAGAAAATCCAATATCTTCTTAAAAAATAGTTGTAGTCTTAAAAACCTAAGACCAAAAATATATAAGTATTGTTGTACTCGAAAGTAAATTTATGTAGTTTTATTCTTATATAAAACCATATGAATGTATGCTATCCCCATAAACCAAATGTATTGTTAATACCCCATGTGAGTTATTACAACCATGCTAAAAGCAAAGTTCGCATGCTGCGACTTTCTTCAGGCGTCGGAAATGTTAGACAATTGTCACCCCATGCTTGCTGATCTAACTGTAGCTAACAACTTAGGTGCGGGATTGTCAGTCCCGTATAGATCTATACACAAGTGTCACACTCTCTTACCATGATTTTGGTTATAATTCAGGACTTTAGTGTGTACTCTGGTAGGTACGATGAAGACTATGTCTCACAAAATTGCATTAAAAGGTTTACGTTTAGTGTTATTTTTGGGTTCCATAACCCCTTAAAGTCAACTAGCCATTATTTTATAAAAATCTAGACATTTTATAAAAGAGTGGGATTTTTATAAAAATGATGTGTTTTTAATAAAAAGTATGGTATAAAGTATGTATAAAATATTTAATTTGAATTATAAATTTTAAATTATTATAACAAGCATTATTATCAAAATAATAATACACTACATGAATAGTTAGGTTGAATTTCCAAGTTCGTTTCGTTAAAATTTGGTGTTTAGTCAGGTATAGACTTTGTCGTATTTGGTGACGAATTAACAAAAAGTTTGTGTTTGTAGCCTTTGCTATGATCTTTTTCCAAAGAGTTAGGTTTATGAACTCTACAACATTGTGTTACAAATATTATTTATTCCCAAATAATATATAGCTGAATTATCGAGTTGTTACATTACTAACCCTAATTAGGGTTTATATTTGATAATTGGTAAAAAGAGAGGTACTTTGTATTATAACTTGTCAACGGTACATTAGAAACATTAGAGAATATCATATTTCTCCTAAAATTCTAATACAATTTGAGTTGACCTGGTTGTTTTTTATTGACTTTGTTTGACCAAAAAATAGCGGTTGTCATACTCCTCGTACGTCATGCGTACCATTCGTACGCCCAGCATACGAAGCTTCGGACCAGCGACCATCTTCCACTTGTACTCTAAGCATGCCCGTGAGATACGCCTTGCGTATTAGCTTTTCAATTAGTACGCTAAGCAACCGGATGGCCCCTGTACTACTTTCAAGAGTCAAATTGCAATTCTTTTAATTACGAAGGGCAACTAGGAACATATCCATTTCCAAGCGTTATAGTAGCACTCTCAAATGAAAAAAAAACATACTTGTATTTGCATTATCAGATTATTGAACATGACACATCCGAGTAATGCTACGGGAGAGAGTCTTACCTTACTTAGAGAATTAGGCCAAGCAAGTTATGTTAGTAGTGGATAAGGTATTTAAGTCTTGGGTTTGTGATGGACCCAGTGGGGAGGGTTTGGGTTGTTCACTTAGTAGTGAACGAGTTTTGCATGCATGTTAGTGATGAGCCAGTGTGTGAGGCGTATACTTTATGGGTTAGTGATGGACTCATGTATAGGTTGTCTACCTTGTAAGTTAGTGATGAACTCAGGGCTAGGTTAGGATCAATTAATATTTATCCAATATTAAAAGATAAATTATAACAGTAAACCTTAATGATACTCTAATGATGAAAATATGATGTATGTAATGCATATGATATGTGTGTGGTATGTGGTATGTGTCATGTTGTAACGATCGACTTTCGAGGTATTAATTATTTATTTTTCTTAAATTATAGTAGGACCAAGTGTGGATAAAAGGAGTAATGGATTGGACTTATGCACTTACACCAAAGACTTGGGCTGCCCAGAAGACATACGTTGGGCCTAACCTAGGCATACGCGGGGTGTAATGGGCCGCGTTTGGAATCGGGGGCGAGCACACGTACGCACAACGTACCAAAGAGTACATGCAACGTACATGAATAGATAATAAAACCCTAATTTAAGAGTTTAAGATGTATATAAACCCCATTATAGCCTCCCACTTGGCCTCTTCACATATCCTTCACTCTCAGAAAACCCTAGTTCGTCCCATACGCCATTGATTGTGTGTGGTTGATCTTTTGGGCTCATTTTGTGAAGAAAAGCTTGGAAGAAGAGAAGAGGAGTGGAAGAAGGAGAACTTGAGTATCCTGAGCTCAAGGATCTGGGATCATTTCGTCATTTGGCATCCAAAAGAGGTATAAAGTTCCCAACTTTCCTCTTATAAGCTTAGATCTAGGAGTTTTTAGAAGTTTGGACCTTTTAGTCCAAAGGAAGGACCTTTACCATGCAACTTCGTTTTTTAGCTTGGGATTGCTATCCTTGAAGCTCAAAGTGTCCCTATAGCAGTAAAGTTTCAAGCTTTGAGGCCTTTATGTAGTCATGCATGAGATCTAGCCATTTCCATGGAAGTTTGTTGCTATTTCTAGAGTTGGGTGCATTTGGTGGGTTGCAATCCACCAAGTCATAGACTTTATGTATTAAGATATTGAAAGGAACATGGATCTGTAGTTGTAGCTTCTAAGTTTGAGTATTAAGTGCTTAATATGGAAAGAGACTTAGCATAGTAGTACGCTAGACGTACCAGCCAGTACATGCAGCGTACAAGCCTTGAAGCATGTACGCACTGCGTACAGATATGAATGCCCCGCATAATCCACAGATTTGGACTTGTACATTTTTAGTCCTTGGTTTGGGCTAATTGTTGGATTGTCAGTTATTGGGCCTCAGCAAGGCCATCAGAACTTAGATTTTGGACCAAGGACATGTTATGCTTATGTGGCCCATATGAGGAGTTAGGCCCAATTCGGAAAATTGGGCCATTAGTGGGCCTTTAGTGGGCCATTGGTAGATTTGGAAAGATTTAAGGGGGTTTGGACCTTAGTCATGACCCACACCATAGCAGGGGTAAAATAGTTATTTTACCCATAGAAGGATCCTCATTTTTGATTAAGTGTTTTATTGGTCATGATAGACAGAGAGCAGCTGAAACAGCAGTCAGGGATCCTTCACTCAGGTTTTCAGCAATAAGTTCTTGAAGGTGAGTTTCCTTCCAGTAGGAACGGGTCTACGGCCACAATACTGGCCCGTTTAGATTATAGTAGTTCTGGATTGCGGTCCGATGTCAGGGTGGTCCCGAGAAGTAGTTTTGTATGCTTGATGTCTTTGTGATACACGCATGTCTATGTGTTATGTATTTCGGACTACGGTCCGATGCCGGGCAAGCCCGATGCAGTATATGTGTTATGATTATATGTTTATGATTAAGTTATGCTATGTTCAGTTATTCCGGACTCCGGTCCGATGCAGTGGGCAAGGCCTAGTAGTTCTGGACTTCGTTCTGATGCAGAGGGCAAGGCCCTAGTAGTTCCAGACTTCGGTCCGATGCAGAGGGCAAGGCCCTAATTTTTCTGTACTTCGGTCTGATGCAGAGGGCAAGGCCCTAGTAGTTTTGGACTTCGGTCCAATGCAAAGGGCAAGGCCCTAGTAGTTCCAAACTTCGATCCGATGCAGAGGGCAAGGCCCTAATTTTTCTGGACTTCGGTCCGATGCAGAGGGCAAGGCCATTGTAGTTTCGGACTTCGGTCCGATGTGGAGGGTAGGTCCCTAGTAGTTCCGGACTTCATTTTGATGCAGAGGGAAAGGTCCTAGTAGTTCCAGACTTTGGTTCGATGTAGTGGGCGAGGCCCAAATTATTCCAGACTTCGGTCCGATGCAGTGGGCAAGGCCCGGTAGTTACTTTATATGTTATTGTATGGTATGTGGTAGTTTGGGGGAGCTCACTAAGCTTCGTGCTTACAGTTTTAGTTTTGGTTCCAGGTACTTCACCTAGCAAAGGGAAGAGCTCGGGATGATGGTATGGTACACACCACAAATTCCTTTTAGCCCGAGAGTTTACTCTGATGTTTTATTATTATTCAGTTTTTGAGATAGTTATTGTTATGAGATTTGAGACACACGACAGTTGTCTTATTATATGATATTTGGTATTATGGTTTTAGTAATGTTTTCAAATGAAATTTTTGGACCGTGTTTTTGAGGATGTTACAAGTTGGTATCAGAGCCTTGGTTTGAGGGATTCGAACACACTTTCGGGTGTGTCTGAACTCAAACTAAGGAAATGGTATAAGGTTTTCAAAAGAAAAACATTTTTGAAAAGAATTTTTGAAAAAAAAAACTTAAAAATATAAAAGAGTTTGAAAAGGAGAAAAAGGGTGTGGTGCATGCGATCAGCCGAGCTCAAGTAAGTACTCCCAAACTACCCATACAAGTTTATGTTATGATTATCAGTTTTAGTAGAACAGCATTCTAGAATAGGACTAAGGATCTAGGAAGGATGCCTTATGTGCCTGCTATATGTGTTTCAGCTTTATGAGAATTGCATGCTAGTATCGAGTAGACAATATTCGGATAGTATGAGCTTAGAATCATATGCTAGTACAGATTCTTGTTATGTGGATAGAATTTGTTTAAGTTAGTTTCCTTTTGTTTGAATGATACTTGCTTTGTGCTTTTTGGGACTCTGAGTAATGGGAGTTAGCTATTAGGTGAATACGTTAAGTCACATGTAATCAGGGTTGAATAATCTTAGAGTGTTGGATTTGAACCTATGACGGAGCTTTCGTTTGAGTCTTAACTATTTTAGGGATAAGAAACTTACTCGAAGGATTATCCAAGCCTCGTTACATGTGATGGTATTCACATGATTGCTAATTGGTACTATAAGGAGGCCTTCAACAGCTGAGGACTGGTATGGGTGGAGTCAGAGATTTCCCTAGGGCAAGCCTAGGATGAGAGTAGCAGAGATCAGTAGTAGTAGAAGGGACTTGGTGGAGTCAAGGTAGTTCTTGAGGAAAGTACAGATAGATGTGGAAGTTAGTATGGGCCCGTACTACTGAAAGTAGGGATCCATACTTGAATCGAGGAAGGCTGAGACAAGACCAAGAAACTTATAGTAGTTGAAATCCTTCCAGTTATATCAGTGTTTCTGACATTGTCATATTGTGTTTTTAGAATGGTGGTTTTACGACCTAGGCTAGCAGTCGGCAGTTCAGGTTCCAGAGAGGGACCATGTTCAGGCTTGGGGGCCGAGTATTTGGATGGGCAGACTAGGGAGTTCATCTCCTCAAAGATCACATGCAGGATACATGAGAAAACTCATGTTATCTTCGGTACGATCAGGGAGGGTATTTTAGAGCTTTTGGATGAGAGGTTGAGTACTTTCTGTGCTGAGGTGATGGCTATGATGGGGTCGTGCACGTTCACATTTAGGGAGTTTCAGGCTTGTGGAGCTCCAAATTACCAAGGGGCCTGAGACCCCATCGCGAGTACCATATGGTTGGCTGATGTGGCCAACGCTTTTCGCACTAGCAGATGTCCCAAGGGGGACAAGGTCCGACTTGCATCCTGTCTCCTGAAGGGCAGGGCACATGATTGGTGGGGGGAGGTCGGACATGTTATTGGGGATGATGCAACTCTTAATACTATGACCTAGATGGATTTCACGACCAGGTTCAGAGCCAAGTTTGCACCTATTTTTGAGGTGCATCAGCTTGCTAGGGAGTTCCAGGATCTCCAGCAGATGACAGAGATTACCACCAAGTTCAGGGAGAGGGGTCTTCTCGTTCCATAGTACGCGGCAGACAAGGAAATAAAGAAGGCCCGATACCATGAGATGTTATCAGACAGTTTGTGAACCGATCCAACTGTAAAACGCTGAATGACATGATTGCGAGAGCTCGAGAGAGGGAGATTGATTTAGAGATGGAGTGGAATGGGAAGCCAGAAGTGGTATCTGGCACAGGGAGTTTGGGAAAAAGGCCCAAGATATCAAATCATAGATCTAGGGGATAGTAGAGCCACAGTCGGTGTGGCAAGTGTGGGAGGTTGCACGATGGAGTGTGCAAGCCAGGGAGTTCCGGCTACTACAAGTACGGTTGGACTGGGCACATGAGCAAGGATTGTACAACTACTACTACTATGACTCCCACCTCATCATATGATTTGATTTGCTTTCAGTGCAATCAGAGGGGCCATAAGAGGTCCCAGTGTCCTAGCTTAGCAGCAGCAGGGAAGGTGGTGGAACCTACCCCTGCTACATTGAGGATTACAGATGGTCGTCAGGGTCGGACAGAGGCGCCAGTGGTGAAGAGTAAAGTGTTCCAGATGATAGCAGAGGAGGCGCGAGCAACACCTGATGTGGTGACGGGTATGTATTTTACTCTTATCTTAGTATTTAGTATTGATTGTTCCTCATGGCTATGTGTTTCTGTATAGCGTCGTTCTTAGTGAACCGCATTTCAGCTACAGTATTGTTTAATTCGGGGGCTACTAGATCATTTGTGTTGCTCACACTTAGCAAGAAATTTAGCAGAGCTCTAGGGGAGCTAGATTGTCCACTTGATGTTGAGATAGCCAATGACAGGACCGTTAGGGTTGCAAGAGTCCATAGAGGGTTTACACTATGTTTGTTTGATGAGAAGTTCTCAGTAGATTTGGTTCCTATTCCTTTATGAGGGAATAAGGTTATAGTAGGTATGGATTGGCTGAGTCCCAACGGGGCAGTGATTGATTGCGAGTTGCAGTTAGTGAGGGTCCACACTCCCAGTGGGGGAGAGTTAGTAATTTACGGAGAGAGCCATAGCGTGGAACAGTTCTTTGTTCAGCAGTGAGAGTGATGCGCTACTTTCAGCAAGGTTGCGCGGGGTATGTAGCCTATGTTATAGATGCCCGGTAGAAGGGTAAGGCGACTGTTAATGATGTACCGGTGGTACGAGAGTAACCAGATGTATTTCCAGAGGATTTGCCTAGAATACCTCCTAATAGATAGGTTGAGTTCAGGATTGACATGGTTCCTGGTACGGCTCTGATAGCTAAGGCACCGTATCGGCTGGCTCCTCCCGAGATGCAGGAGATGCTAAACAAGGGTTTTATCAAGCCGAGCAGTTCACCATGGGGAGCCCTGATCCTGTTCGTGAGGAAGAAGGATGGGTCGCACCATATGTGTATAGATTATCGGGAGTTGAACAAGTTAACAGTGAAGAACTGTTACCCACTTCTGAGGATAGATGACTTGTTTGATCAGCTTCAGGGAGCATATTGGTTCTCCAAGATTGACTTATGCTTCGGATATCACCAGATGCGGATTAGGGATGAGGATGTGCAGAAGACCTCTTTTAGGACCCTCTATGGTCATTATGAGTTCGTGGTGATGCCGTTTGGGCTCACCAACGCTCTAGTCGCATTCATGGATCTCATGAACCGCATATGCAGGCTGATGTTGGAAAGGTCTATGATAGTGTTCATCGATGACATCTTGGTTTATTCCAAGACTCAAGAGCATCACGAGGAGCACCTGAGAGAGGTGCTAGAGACACTAAGGAGGGAGAAAGTTTTCGCAAAGTTCTCCAAGTGTGAGTTCTGGTTGCACGAGGTGCAGTTCCTTGGACACCTCATCAACCAGAAGGGTATATTAGTAGATCCGGCCAAGATAAAGGCCGTGATGCAGTGGGAGGTCCCGAGGTCTCCAACTAAGATTCGGAGCTTCCTAGGTTTGGCTGGGTACTACAGGAGATTCATCCAGGATTTCTCCAAGATAGCAGTTCCGCTCATCCAACTGACTAAGAAGTTGGTGGCGTTTTCGTTGGGGGCCTGAGCAACAGGCAGCATTTGAGACCCTCACATAGCAATTGTGCAAGGCACCGATTCTTACCCTGCCAGAGGGAGTGGATGCCTTTGTAGTCTACTGTGACGCTTCGATCATAGGTATGGGAGCAATGTTGATGCAGTGAGGGCATATGATAGCTTATGCCTCTAGATAGTTAAAGCCTCACGAGGCTAACTATCCGAAACACGATTTAGAGCTGGGGGCAGTGGTGTTTGCGCTCAAGAATTGGTGACATTACCTCTATGGGGTCCGTTGTACCATCTACATGGATCACAAGAGTTTGAGGTACCTCGTGGATCAGCCGAATCTGAACATGAGGCAGCATCGGTGGTTAGATGTGGTAAAGGATTATGACTGTGAGATCTTTTACCATCCGGGCAAGGCTAACGTAGTGGCCAATGCTCTGAGCCAAAAGGCGGTAGCGGCCATGATCAGGGATATATGCCTGAGGATGACAGTGATTACTCCATTGCTGGAGCAGATTAGAGAGGCACAGATTGAGGGCCTGAAGGAGAAGAGGCAGAAGTGTGAGAGGATCGTGGGCCGAGTAGGTTCTTTTGATTATGACAGACGAGGATTGTTGACCCTGCATGGGAGGGTTTGGGTACCGTACTGGGGTGGAGTACGATAGATGTTGATGGACGAGGCCCACAAGTCTCGGTTCTCCATCCACCCAGGGGTAAAAAATATGTATAGAGATCTTCGACCCGATTACTGGTGGCCCTGCACGAAGTGGGACGTAGCTTGGTACGTGGAGAGATGTCTGACCTACAGAAAGGTCAAGGAAGAGCACCAAAGACCCCATGGAAAAATGCAGCCGTTAGATATTCCCATGTGGAAATGGGAGGATATCACCATGGATTTCATTACTAAGTTTCCTAGGACCGCACATGGAGTTGATTCGATTTGGGTCATTGTGGATCGGTTGACCAAGAACATGCATTTCATACCGATCCAGGAGAGCATATCAGTCGAGAAGCTAGCCGATATTTTTGTGTGTGAGATAGTGACGCGACACGGAGTACCTGTTTCAATGGTATCAGACCGAGACGTCCGGTTCACTTCTAGGTTTTGGAAGTGGTTTCATGATGAGATGGGTACTCGTCTCCATTTCAGCACTGCTTTCCATGCTCAGATGGATAGGCAAAGCGAGAGGACGATTCAGACTCTCGAGGACATGCTTCGGGCATGTCTCCTAGATTTCGGTGGCAGTTTGGATACGTATCTTCCATTAGCGGAATTTTCGTATAACAATAGTTACCACTCTAGTATTGAAAGACCCCAACTTTCCTATTTATGAAAGACCCAAACTTTCATACTATTTAAAAAGATTTCTTAAGTTACTTCATCAAAACATGCTACACGCATATTTATAAAACAATATTTTATATTGATAAAGTGATTACAAAAGATTGGATACAAACCGACTAAGTTTTATTACATTTCATATCTACCCAGGAATCTACTATTCATATACATACATGAACATTAAAATACAGAGAAATAGTATTAACTATTCTAGATCTTTCAGCAGTATAACACTATATTGGATACTCATCACCTACAATTGTTAAACATTGAGAGGAATAAGCGATAACGCTTAGTGAATTCGATAAATAGATACAATATAATCTTATGCCTTATATATACTTCAATGTGGCAAAAGCAAAGAGGAACAACAAGACATATATGAAATCATGTGACATTCGTTCATATCAATCAAATACTTTATTCAAAGATATACTTTTCAGTGAGACATAACGATTTCAATACTTGATACGCATCAATAAGGCATTGGCCCAAATGGCAATGATTGAAAGACCCCAACTTTCGTATTTATGAAAGACCCAAACTTTCATACTATTTCAAAAGATTTCTTAAGTTACTTCATCAAAACATGCTACATGCATATTTATAAAACAATATTTTATATTGACAAAGTGATTACAAAAGATTGGATACAAACCGACTAAGTTTTATTACATTTCATATATACCCAGGAATCTACTATTCATATACATACATGAACATTAAAATACAAAGAAATAGTATTAAGTATTCTAAATCTTTCAGCAGTATAAAACTATATTGGATACTCATCACCTGCAATTGTTAAACATTGAGAGGAATAAGCGATAACGCTTAGTGAATTCAATAAATAGATATAATATAATCTTATGCCTTATATATACTTCAATGTGGCAAAATCAAAGAGGAACAACAAGACATATGTGAAATCATGTGATAAGCGTTCATATCAATCAAAGACCTTATTCAAAGATATACATTTCAGTGAGACATAATGATTTCAATACTTGATATGCATCAATAAAGCTTTGGCCCAAATGGCACAGAAGTCATATAATTTCTGATTATCAATATGATAGATTTCAGGTTTTCACGCCCTGTTTAGCATTTCAGTAGATTTCAGGTTTTCACGCCCTATTTAACCATTTCGGTAGATTTCAGGTTTTCACGCCCTGTTTAACCATTTGCTAATACCATAGAATAGAGTTCAATTCCCTTACGGAGTCATGCTCTACATGGTACATACCATTCCTATCTAACTTTCTGCCAATGCCATAGAATAGAAGTTATTCTCTTACGGAGACATGCTCTATATGGCCAGAGGCAACGTACCAGTACCAATGTGAATCTAAATCCTTTCACTGATCACATGGTCAAAGGTATTATATTTTCTATAAACATAGAGAATAAAATAACACGGGAGGATAACTTAGAATAATAATACTGAGAAGCACATAGCACATATAACACATGACATACAATTGTTCCTATATATTGAACTCACCTTAAGTTAACCGGGGGTTAAAATAGTAATTTAGACAATATTTCGGCTTTAAATATGACTATCTATGTTGAAAACCGGGAGCTTAATTGAAAGCCAGGCTCCGCGAAGGTAGGGCTTCAAAACCAAAAAGATAAAATTTTCGGGTTTCTCAGGGGTCTTGGGACGTGTTTCAGGTGCTAAAATGGATATTGGGGCTTCGGGAAAACTCAAAATAAAGAAAATATGGAAAAAGGGTCCAAAAATGGCAATTTTTAAAAATTACCCGGGACATCTCGCAGCCCTCCTTTTTATAGGGTCGAGGTTCAGATGGTGCACTGGCAGAAAGAACACGCGGCATCAGGAGGTGATGGCAGAGGGCGCAGCAGCGAAGCTCGGACACGGCAGCTGGCTCGGATGCGAGGGTCAGACACCAAATGTCGTGCATGCGAAGCAGCCAGGTGCGAGGCTCGGAATGGTGACGCGAAGAGAGGCACGTCGGAAGGCCATTAGGCCGCGGCTTCGGACCAATCAGCAACGGACACGACTCGGTGACGCAGTAGCTTTGTGCGAAGGACATAGCCGAATCCGGACCTCTCATGCGAGATTTCTCGGAAATTGAGCCCCGAACTTCTAAAATTCATAACTTTCGCGTACGAGCTCCGTTTTTGACGTTCTTTATATGCACGCGTAGCGAAAATTACGCTCTACAACTTTTGTTTAGACTTTGTCGGCTAATTTTGAATTTATATTTAATATTATTATTTTTAACAGACCGGGACAGGAAAATCCGTTAAAAATTCATAACTTCTTCATCCGACATCCGTTTTAGTCAGACTTTTTACCGTTGTACTACAAATGACGAGACCTTAGATTCTCGTTTAGGATGTATCGGTCAAATATCGCTCGATCAAAAATTCGAATTTTTACCTGTCTACTGCTAAGTTGAAACTTTGAAAAATCATAACTTCCTCATACGAAGTCAGATTTTGGCCTTCTTTTTATCGAATTTCTCGGTTTAATGAATACTATGACTTTCATTTAGATTACTAAGGGTAAAAATTAGTTTATCAAAAACTCACTTTTTATGTCATTCGGTGTCGTGCTGGTTTTGTCGCAGATCTTCGATTGATCATAACTTCTTCGTTATAACTCCGATTTTGACGAGGTTTTCGCCTATGTATTTCTAACGAGATTATCTACAACGTTCAATAATAAAATTTTACTTATTTCAAATTTTATATTTTTTCTATATTTCACTATTTGGCTTTTAATTGAAATCTCACAAGACTTCCAATATTTTCTGAGTGATTCTAAACATAGTTTTACTTCATTTCTAGTAAAAACTAGCTGTTAGAACTCAACACTCAGTTTTATTCACTTTTAATAATAACAATACACAATTTCAGAATGTGTATGTTTCAAATACCTCCTCCTTTTGAGGATTTCATCCCCGAAATCATAATGATTAAAACAATTAGGGATACTTATTTTTCTAAGTATAATTTGAGCCTCAATGGTGTTTCCACTTGAGAAGCACCAACTTCAGTTCTTTATTACATAAATTAGTCGTTCTTTCATTTACGATCTCTTCTACTTAACTTATTATCCAGTATCACCTCGGATAATAAAACCATTTCATCATATATGCTTAAACCTTTACATAGATAGCTCAAATGAAACACTTCATGAATATTTGTCAAATCTTTAGGCAATTCCAAGCAGTATGCTTGCTTACCAACCGTTCTTTCTTCCAAAGTAGTATAATGCCTTTTCATGAAAGACTTTCAGTATTACTAAATCATCCACCCGGAATTCTACGGGTTGTCTCCTCTTTTCTGCATAGGGAATTTATCGATCCTTGGCCGCTTTCATTCTTTCTTGGAAAATTTATATCATGTTAGTGATGTCTTGAATCATTTTAGATCCTCTAAACATCTTCCATCTTACGTCACGCCAACATATTTGAGTATGATATTGATGCTCATACAGTACTTTATATACCTTCAGTATATTTTCTCCTGTTTGGATTGCTCTCTTCTTTTGACCATTTGTCTGAGGATGACAAGTTGTACTAAGAGCAACTCAAGATCCTAATTCATGCTTCATTCTCACCCAAAAGTGAGGAGTGAAATGAGTATCACAGTCGGAAATAATCTATAGTGGCGCACCATGACTTGCCACAATTTTGTCTAAGTAACTTATGCGTATTTCTCCAATGGAGTCGTTTCACGTGTGGCGAGAATATATGTACTCTTTATCAGCCGGTCGATGATTATCCAAAGGTTATCATTCACAGTTTTCTTCTCCTCTTTCAAGGTATTAACTGTATAAGCCGGATAAGTAGAATATCCCTTCGACATAATTTACGAGTTTTTAAGAAAGAAATTTATTATTTTCACCATAGACATAAATAGAATCTTCCCTTTCGATAGGGATGCATATCATCTCCTTCTAGAACAAGAGCTTTGCGTGGTTCTTTAACAACCATTCCATGTCGAGAATAATATCAAAGATAGGAATTAGGTTAGCAGGAAGATTATAACTTTCAATTCCTATAACACTAACTCTATAGGCTTTATCAGCAAGTAATGATATATTTCCTATGTTATCTATATGAAATGATTGGACAACTGCGTAACAAGCAATTTGAAAAGAATATGTGAATTTATAAGGCACGAAAGAATCTGAGGCATTGAAATCAAATAAGATGTGAGTAGATCTAGAGTTTACGAGAAAACTACTAGTTAAGACATTCGAGTAATAACTTACTTCCTTTGTGGTAATCTAAATGTACGATATTTAACTTTTAGTTTGCCAAACGATTTTCAAATTCTTCAAACTTCCTAATTACTGGCGGTGTTCAAATTTGCACTCACTCTTCATTCTTTATTGAACATTCGATCCTAATCTTTGAGTTAAAACTCAATTCTCATTGCAGACTCCTGCTCCTTCTTGGTTTATAGACTAAACCCAAGATAAGGTCTTTACTTTTGCTATAACAACAACTAGACTGGTCATATTCTAGTGACCTTTGATTTTATCTCACACAAGACACATAACGATCCAAACTCTTGTATTAGAATCAGATCGAATAAATCACATTGATAGAATAAAGAAAATGAAAAGAGTTTGATCAACACGTAGATGCTTTGGAACATAAAGAATAGCACCACGTATCTCTAATTCGTGCTTTCGGCTCTACATATCTTTTAGCTTTTGGCACCTCCTCCTTTTTAGTTGGAGTATTCTTTGATTGTTGAACGCCAATTTTACTCCCCGCCATTTGAATAGTGAGAGTAGGGCGGATACATTTCTTGTGACCAGTAACACCACATAGCAAGTCACATCTCTGGCTAATGATTGCTTAATTTTTTAATGAAGATTGTTACATTCCTACCCACTATCTCGACCATTTACTTCTTCAGTATTCTTACTGATGTTTTGTCACTATATAAGACATGGTTCACTAAACCAATTAACTCCTTTCACGGATTTGTACTAATCGGACTTGATTCTTTAAGAGTTGAACAATACTTGTCTTCTTAGTCATTACCAAATCGAAGGTAACGACACAAATGAATAAAATGGAATCATTTACTAGCTTCTTGGTAACCTTGTGACTTTCCCTGATCCAAGTGTGAGTCCTATGCTTCCAGTAGTATAGGCCTCTACTACTATTCACACCTACTCATACTCGTCCCAAGTATTGTCTCGCAGTTCCCAATTCACCATTCAAAAGTTTTCACAAAGCAACTTATCACACATGAACGTGTTCAAACAAATACGTACAACAGTTTCTCTTAGACTCAAGTAGGGTTTTCACGTTTCTATCAAACATATATTGGATTACTTATACTTGCTTTTTAGGATTCTTCTCATGTATATGCTCGATTTAATATATCCTAATACTTTTCCATAGGTCGATAGAAATTTTACTTCCATTTCTTCATATTAATTCTTTCTTGAGTAGTGTCTACTCTACAAGACACACTATTCCAAAATTTACTTTAGCAGCATGGAGATAAACGGTCTTCTACTACTTGCATCATCTTCTAACTCATGCAATCCATTATTCTTCCTTGACATCGTTATTCTTGTGTCTGAGTAAGTCTAAGTCTATTTCATAGGAGTCTATCCTAAGAAGTCTGCATCTTAGCTGTATCTCAGCAAGCTCTACTAGCTTCAACTTGGTTCTCTGTCATTCCTGACTCCAACATCTCTTCTCATACGATACTATGGGTGTATTTCTTCTTCAATTAAGCATTCTACCTTACTTAAACAAGTAAGTTGCTTAACCATTTACCACTAAATGACTCAATTAACCATCCTAATATTGTATGTTAAAGTCGGCTTAACACACAATGGAACTTTATATCACAAAGTCTTGGCCTATTGAGTCTGAAAACTTCATTAGCCTTTCTTTTGATCTTCATTTAATTCTTCTAAATCTTGCACAACATTCATTGTGATACTACCGAAGTACTGATCACCGTTTTCGGTTCTTTTGACTCTATTAAACAATCACTTCTTCAATCTGAACAGTGGTAGAACAACTTCGTGGATTTGTACCTACACATTTATCTTGCCCAAACGTGTTTCAAACGCACATCTTTCTTCCAAAGATGTTATTATATATCAAACATACTTTAAATGTATATTACCACTCTATTGGTATTAATACACTTATTACGATAACAGTTCATATTTATTATTTTACGATATCTCGTGATCGTTTATTTATAAACTTATCGATGTCAACTATCATAAGTCTCTTTATCACTTCGAAAAATTCTATTACGAAAATTCTTAGAATTCTGAACATAAAATTTTCTAAACCAAGGTCGGCAACAGACCTTAAGCTTTCTCAAATAATAGCAATTATAGATAAGCACTTTAAGGCATGCTATATTCATTTATCATTTAGCACGTATTAGAATATAAGGCATGTCTCCTCTTAATATTCTAGTTCTTGATTCCATTAGGTATTCAACCTAAAATATACCAGATACAGATCGTATCATCTTCACTTAACAATTCTTGTTTAAGCTTAGAAATTCTCAAAACTCCTAGTTCACTTAAACTAATTTTCTTAAAATTCTGAAGTAACTTAATATCTTATAATACTAGGGTTTATCATTACCCAATCCCCCACTTAAATATTTCCTATGGTTTGTATCCATAGACTTATTATGAATTAGCTCATATATTGAGCTTCTAACAGTTTAAGTCTAAATACCAATCCGTGATATTTAGTTCGCTTAAATCATTGCTCTGATACCATGATTAAAAGACCCCAACTTTCGTATTTATGAAAGACCCAAACTTTCATACTATTTTAAAAGATTTCTTAAGTTACTTCATCAAAACATGCTACATGCATATTTATAAAACAATATTTTATATTGATAAAGTGATTACAAAAGATTGGATAAAAGCCAACTAAGTTTTATTACATTTCATATCTACCCAGGAATCTACTATTCATATACATACATGAACATTAAAATACAGAGAAATAGTATTAACTATTCTAAATCTTTCAGCAGTATAAAACTATATTGTATACTCATCACCTGCAATTGTTAAACATTGAGAGGAATAAGCGATAACGCTTAGTGAATTCAATAAATACATACAATATAATGTTATGCCTTATATATACTTCAATGTGGCAAAAGCAAAGAGGAACAACAAGACATATGTGAAATCATGTGACAAGCATTCATATCAATCAAAGACTTTATTCAAAGATATACTTTTCAGTGAGACATAATGATTTCAATACTTGATATGCATCAATAAAGCTTTGGCCCAAATGGCACAGAAGTCATATAATTTCTGATTATCAATATGATAGATTTCAAGTTTTCACGCCCTGTTTAGCATTTCAGTAGATTTCAGGTTTTCACGCTCTGTTTAGCATTTCAGTAGATTTCAGGTTTTCACGCCCTGTTTAACCATTTCAGTAGATTTCAGGTTTTCACGCCCTGTTTAACCATTTCGGTAGATTTCAGGTTTTCACGTCGTGTTTAACCATTTGCTAATACCATAGAATATAGTTCAATTCCCTTACGGAGTCATGCTCTACATGGTCGGAGGCTACATACCATTCCTATCTAACTTTCTGCCAATGCCATAGAATAGAAGTCATTCTCTTACGGAGACATTCTCTACATGGCCAGAGGCTACGTACCAGTACCAATGTGAATCTAAGTCCTTTCACTGATCACATGGTCAAAGATATTATATTTGCTATAAACATAGCGAATAAAATAACTCGGGAGAATAACTCAGAATAATAACACTGAGAAGCACATAGCACATATAACACATAACATACAATTGTTCCTATATATTGAACTCACCTTAAGTTAACCGGGGGTTAAAATAGTAATTTGGACAACATTTCGGGTTTAAATATGACTTTCTATGTTGAAAACCGGGAGCTTAATTAAGAACCGGGCTCTGCGAAGGTAGGGCTTCAAAACCGAAAAGATAAAATTTTCGGGCTTCTCGGGGGTCTTGGGTGCTAAAATTGATATCGGGGCTTCGGGAAAAGTCAAAATAAAGAAAATATGGAAAAACGGACCAAAATGGCAATTTTTAAAAATTACCCGGGAGATCTCGCAGCCCTCCCTTTTATAGGGTCGAGGTTCAGATGGTGCAGTGGCAGAAAGAACACACGGCATCAGAAGGCGAAGGCAGAGGGCACAGCAGCGAGGCTCTGACGCGGCAGCTAGCTCGGATGCGAGGGTCGAACGCCAGATGTCGTGCATGCGAGGCAGCCAGGTGCGAGTCTCGGAATGCTGACACGAAGCGAGGCGCGTCGGAAGGCCATTGGGCCGCGGCTTTGGACCAATCAGCGACGGACACGACTCAGTGACGCAGTAGCTTTATGCGAAGGACATGGCCGAATCTGGACCTCTCATGCGAGATTTCTCGGAAATTGGGCCCCGAACTTCTAAAATTCATAACTTTCGCGTACGAGCTCCGTTTTTGACGTTCTTTATATACACGCGTAGCGAAAATAACGCTCTACAACTTTTGTTTAGACTTCGTAGGCTAATTTTGAATTTATTTTTAATATTATTATTTTAACAGATCGGGACAGGAAAATCCGTTAAAAATTCATAACTTCTTCATCCGACATCCGTTTTAGTCAGACTTTTTACCGTTGTACTACAAATGACGAGACCTTAGATTCTCGTTTAGGATGTATCGGTCAAATATCGCTCGATCTAAAATTCGAGTTTTTAGTTGTCTACTGCTAAGTTGATTCTTCGAAAAATCATAACTTCCTCATACGAAGTCAGATTTTGGCGTTCTTTTAATTGAATTTCTCGGTTTAATGAATACTATGACTTTCATTTAGATTACTAAGGGTAAAAGGTAGTTTATCAAAAACTCACTTTTTATGTCATTCGGTGTCGTGCTGGTTTTGTTGCGGATCTTCGATTGATCATAACTTCTTTGTCATAACTCGGATTTTGACGAGGTTTTTGCCTACGTGTTTCTAACGAGATTATCTACAACTTTCAATAATAAAATTTTACTTATTTCAAATTTTACATTTTCGCTATATTTCACTATTTAGCTTTTAATTGGAATCTCATAAGACTTCAAATATTTTATGAGTGATTCTAATCATAGTTTTACTTCATTTCTAGTAAAAACTAGCTGTTAGAACTCAACACTCAATTTTATTCACTTTTATTAATAACAATACACAATTTCAGAACGTGTATGTTACAAATACCTCCTCCTTTTGAGGATTTCGTCCCTGAAATCATAATGAATAAAACAATTAGGGATACTTCATTCTTATTTTTCTAAGTATAATTTGAGCCTCAATGGTGTTTCCACTTGAGAAGCACCAACTTTAGTTCTTTATTACGTAAATTAGTCGTTCTTTCATTTACGATCTCTTCTACTTAACTTATTATCCAGTATCACCTCGGATAATAGAACCATTTCATCATATATGCTTAAACCTTTACATAGATAGCTCACATGAAACACTTCGTGAATATTTGTCAAATATTTAGGCAATTCCAAGCAGTATTTTTGCTTACCAATCGTTCTTTCTTCCAAAGTAGTATAACGCCTTTTCATGAAAGACTTTCAGTATTACTAAATCATCCACCCGAAATTCTACGGGTCGTCTCCTCTTTTCTGCATAGGGAATTTATCGATCCTTGGCCGCTTTCATTCTTTCTCGGAAAATTTATATCATGTTAGTGATGTCTTGAATCATTTTAGATCCTCTAAAGATCTTCCATCTTACGTCACGCCAACATATTTGAGTATGATATTGACGCTCATACAGTACTTTATATACCTTTAGTATATTTTCTCCTGTTTGGATTGCTCTCTACTTTTAACCATTTGTCAGAGGATGATAAGTTGTACTAAGAGCAACTCTAGAACCTAATTCATGCTTCATTCTCACCCAAAAGTGAGGAGTGAAATGAGTATCACAGTCGGAAATAATCTATAGTGGCGCACCATGACTTGCCACAATTTTGTCTAAGTAACTTATGCGTATTTCTCCAATGGAGTCGTTTCACGTGTGGCGAGAATATATGTACTCTTTATCAGCCGGTCGATGATTATCCAAAGGTTATCATTCACAGTTTTCTTCTCCTCTTTCAAGGTATTAACTGCATAAGCCGGATAAGTAGAATATCTCTTCGACATAATTTACGAGTTTTTAAGAAAGAAATTTATTATTTTCACCATAGACATAAATACAATCTTCCCTTTCGATAGGGATGCATATCATCTCCTTCTAGAACAAGAGCTTTGCATGGTTCTTTAACAACCATTCCATGTCGAGAATAATATCAAAGATAGGAATTAGGTTAGCAGGAAGATTATAACTTTCAATTCCTATAACACTAACTCTATAGGCTTTATCAGCAAGTAATGATATATTTCCTATGTTATCTATATGAAATGATTGGACAACTGCGTAACAAGCAATTTGAAAAGAATATGCAAATTTATAAGGCACGAAAGAATCTGAGGCATTGAAATCAAATAAGATGTGAGTAGATCTAGAGTTTACGAGAAAATTACTAGTTAAGACATTCGAGTTTTAACTTACTTCCTTAGTGGTAATCTAAATGTACGATATTTAACTTTTAGTTTGCCAAACGATTGTCAAATTCTTCAAACTTCCTAATTACTGGCGGTGTTCAAATTTGCACTCGCTCTTCATTCTTTATTGAACATTTGATCCTAATCTTTGAGTTAAAACTCAATTCTCATTGTAGACTCCTGCTCCTTCTTGGTTTATAGACTAAACCCAAGATAAGGTCTTTACTTTTGCTATAACAACAACTCGAATGGTCATATTCTAGTGACCTTTGATTTTATCTCACACAAGACACATAACGATCCAAACTCTTGTATTAGAATCAGATCGAATAAATCACATTGATAGAATAAAGAAAATGAAAAGAGTTTGATCAACACGAAGATGCTTTGGAACAGAAAGAATAGCACCACGTATCTCTAATTCGTGCTTTCGGATCTACATATCTTTTAGCTTTTGGCACCTCCTCCTTTTTAGTTGGAGTATTCTTTGATTGTTGAACGCCAATTTGACTCCCCGCCATTTGAATAGTGAGAGTAGGGCGGATACATTTCTTGTGACCAGTAACACCACATAGCAAGTCACATCTCTGGCTAATGATTGCTCAATTTTTTAATGAAGATTGTTATATTTCTATCGACTATCTCGACCATTTACTTCTTCAGTATTCTTACTGATGTTTTGTAACTATATATGACATGGTTCACTAAACCAATTAACTCCTTTCACGGATTTGTACTAATCGGACTTGATTCTTTAAGAGTTGAACAATACTTGTCTTCTTAGTCATTACCAAATCGAAGGTAACGACACAAATGAATAAAATGGAATCATTTACTAGCTTCTTGGTAACCTTGTGACTTTCCCTGATCCAAGTGTGAGTCCTATGCTTCCACTAGTATAGGCCTCTACTACTATTCACACCTACTCATACTCGTCCCAAGTATTGTCTCGCAGTTCCCAATTCACCATTCAAAAGTTTTCACAAAGCAACTTATCACACATGAACGTGTTCAAACAAATACGTACAACAGTTTCTCTTAGACTCAAGTAGGGTTTTCACGTTTCTATCAAACATATATTGGATTACTTATACTTGTTTTTTAGGATTCTTCTCTTGTATATGCTCGATTTAATATATCCTAATACTTTTCCATAGGTCGATAGAAATTTTACTTCCATTTCTTCATATTAATTCTTTCTTGAGTAGTGTCTACTCTACAAGACACACTATTCCAAAATTTACTTTAGCAGCATGGAGATAAACGGTCTTCTACTACTTGCATCATCTTCTAACTCATGCAATCCATTATTCTTCCTTGACATCGTTATTCTTGTGTCTGAGTAAGTCTAAGTCTATTTCATAGGAGTCTATCCTAAGAAGTCTGCATCTTAGCTGTATCTCAGCAAGCTTTACTAGCTTCAACTTGGTTCTCTGTCATTCCTGACTCCAACATCTCTTCTCATACGATACTATGGGTGTATTTCTTCTTCAATTAAGCATTCTACCTTACTTAAACAAGTAAGTTGCTTAACCATTTACCACTAAATGACTCAATTAACCATCCTAATATTGTATGTTAAAGTCGGCTTAACACACAATGGAACTTTATATCACAAAGTCTTGGCCTATTGAGTCTGAAAACTTCATTAGCCTTTCTTTTGATCTTCATTTAATTCTTCTAAATCTTGCACAACATTCATTGTGATACTGCCGAAGTACTGATCACCATTTTCGGTTCTTTTGACTCTATTAAACAATCACTTCTTCAATCTGAACAGTGGTAGAACAACTTCGTGGATTTGTACCTACACATTTATCTTGCCCAAACGTGTTTCAAACGCACATCTTTCTTCCAAAGATGTTATTATATATCAAACATACTTTAAATGTATATTACCACTCTATTGGTATTAATACACTTATTACGATAACAGTTCATATTTATTATTTTACGATATCTCGTGATCGTTTATTTATAAACTTATCGATGTCAACTATCATAAGTCTCTTTATCACTTCGAAAAATTCTATTACGAAAATTCTTAGAATTCTGAACATAAAATTTTCTAAACCAAGGTCGGCAACAGACCTTAAGCTTTCTCAAATAATAGCAATTATAGATAAGCACTTTAAGGCATGCTATATTCATTTATCATTTAGCACGTATTAGAATATAAGGCATGTCTCCTCTTAATATTCTAGTTCTTGATTCCATTAGGTATTCAACCTAAAATATACCAGATACAGATCGTATCATCTTCACTTAACAATTCTTGTTTAAGCTTAGAAATTCTCAAAACTCCTAGTTCACTTAAACTAATTTTCTTAAAATTCTGAAGTAACTTAATATCTTAGAATACTAGGGTTTATCATTACCCAATCCCCCACTTAAATATTTCCTATGGTTTGTATCCATAGACTTATTATGAATTAGCTCATATATTGAGCTTCTAACAGTTTAAGTATAAATACCAATCCGTGATATTTAGTTCGCTTAAATCATTGCTCTGATACCATGATTAAAAGACCCCAACTTTCGTATTTATGAAAGACCCAAACTTTCATACTATTTTAAAAGATTTCTTAAGTTACTTCATCAAAACATGCTACATGCATATTTATAAAACAATATTTTATATTGATAAAGTGATTACAAAAGATTGGATAAAAACCAACTAAGTTTTATTACATTTCATATCTACCCAGGAATCTACTATTCATATACATACATGAACATTAAAATACAGAGAAATAGTATTAACTATTCTAAATCTCTCAGCAGTATAAAACTATATTGTATACTCATCACCTGTAATTGTTAAACATTGAGAGGAATAAGCGATAACGCTTAGTGAATTCAATAAATACATACAATATAATGTTATGCCTTATATATACTTCAATGTGGCAAAAGCAAAGAGGAACAACAAGACATATCTGAAATCATGTGACAAGCATTCATATCAATCAAAGACTTTATTCAAAGATATACTTTTCAGTGAGACATAATGATTTCAATACTTGATATGCATCAATAAAGCTTTGGCCCAAATGGCACAGAAGTCATATAATTTCTGATTATCAATATGATAGATTTCAGGTTTTCACGCCCTGTTTAGCATTTCAGTAGATTTCAGGTTTTCACGCTCTGTTTAGCATTTCAGTAGATTTCAGGTTTTCACGCCCTGTTTAACCATTTCGGTAGATTTCAGGTTTTCACGCCCTGTTTAACCATTTCGGTAGATTTCAGGTTTTCACGCCGTGTTTAACCATTTGCTAATACCATAGAATATAGTTCAATTCCCTTACGGAGTCATGCTCTACATGGTCGGGGGCTACATACCATTCCTATCTAACTTTCTGTCAATGCCATAGAATAGAAGTCATTCTCTTACGGAGACATGCTCTACATGGCCAGAGGCTACGTACCAGTACCAATGTATCTAAGTCCTTTCACTGATCACATGGTCAAAGGTATTGTATTTGCTATAAACATAGCGAATAAAATAACACGGGAGAATAACTCAGAATAATAACACTGAGAAGCACATAGCACATATAACACATAACATACAATTTTTCCTATATATTGAACTCACCTTAAGTTAACCGGGGGTTAAAATAGTAATTTGGACAACATTTCGGGTTTAAATATGACTTTCTATGTTGTAAACCGGGAGCTTAATTAAAAACCGGGCTCTGCGAAGGTAGGGCTTCAAAACCAAAAAGATAAAAATTTTGGGCTTCTCGGGGGTCTCGGGACGTGTTTCGGGTGCTAAAATTGATATCGGGGCTTCGGGAAAAGTTAAAATAAAGATAATATGGAAAAAGGGGCCAAAATGGCAATTTTTATAAATTACTCGGGACATCTTGCAGCCCTCCCTTTTATAGGGTCGAGGTTCAGATGGTGCGGTGGCAGAAAGGACACACGGCATCAGGAGGCAAAGGCAGAGGGCACAGCAGCGAGGCTCTGACGCGGCAGCTAGCTCGGATGAGAGGGTCGGACGCCAGATGTCGTGCATGCGAAGCAGCTAGGTGCGAGTCTCGGAATGGTGACACGAAGCGAGGCGCGTCGGAAGGCCATTGGGCTGTGGCTTCGGACCAATCAGCGACGGTCACGACTCGGTGACGCAGTAGCTTTGTGCGAAGGACATGGCCGAATCCGGACCTCTCATGCGAGATTTCTCGGAAATTGAGCCCCGAACTTCTAAAATTCATAACTTTCGCGTACGAGCTCCGTTTTTGACGTTCTTTATATGCATGCGTAGCCAAAATTACGCTCTACAACTTTTGTTTAACTTCATAGGCTAATTCTGAATTTATTTTTAATATTATTATTTTTAACAGATTGGGACAGGAAAATCCGTTAAAAATTCATAACTTCTTCATCCGACATCCGTTTTAGTCAGACTTTTTACCGTTGTACTACAAATGACGAGACCTTAGATTCTCGTTTAGGATGTATCGGTCAAATATCGCTCGATCTAAAATTCGAGTTTTTAGCTGTCTACTGCTAAGTTGAAACTTCGAAAAATCATAACTTCCTCATACGAAGTCAGATTTTGGCGTTCTTTTTATCGAATTTCTCGGTTTAATGAATACTACGACTTTCATTTAGATTACTAAGGGTAAAAGGTAGTTTATCAAAAACTCACTTTTTATGTCATTCGGTGTCGTGCTGGTTTTGTTGCGGATCTTCGATTGATCATAACTTCTTTGTCATAACTCGGATTTTGACGAGGTTTTTGCCTACGTGTTTCTAACGAGATTATCTACAACTTTCAATAATAAAATTTTACTTATTTCAAATTTTACATTTTCGCTATATTTCACTATTTGGCTTTTAATTGGAATCTCATAAGACTTCAAATATTTTATAAGTGATTCTAATCATAGTTTTACTTCATTTCTAGTAAAAACTAGCTGTTAGAACTCAACACTCAATTTTATTCACTTTTATTAATAACAATACACAATTTCAGAACGTGTATGTTACAAATACCTCCTCCTTTTGAGGATTTCGTCCCTGAAATCATAATGAATAAAACAATTAGGGATACTTCATTCTTATTTTTCTAAGTATAATTTGAGCCTCAATGGTGTTTCCACTTGAGAAGCACCAACTTTAGTTCTTTATTACGTAAATTAGTCGTTCTTTCATTTACGATCTCTTCTACTTAACTTATTATCCAGTATCACCTCGGATAATAGAACCATTTCATCATATATGCTTAAACCTTTACATAGATAGCTCACATGAAACACTTCGTGAATATTTGTCAAATATTTAGGCAATTCCAAGCAGTATTTTTGCTTACCAATCGTTCTTTCTTCCAAAGTAGTATAACGCCTTTTCATGAAAGACTTTCAGTATTACTAAATCATCCACCCGAAATTCTACGGGTCGTCTCCTCTTTTCTGCATAGGGAATTTATCGATCCTTGGCCGCTTTCATTCTTTCTCGGAAAATTTATATCATGTTAGTGATGTCCTGAATCATTTTAGATCCTCTAAAGATCTTCCATCTTACGTCACGCCAACATATTTGAGTATGATATTGACGCTCATACAATACTTTATATACCTTCAGTATATTTTCTCCTGTTTGGATTGCTCTCTTCTTGTGACCATTTGTCTGAGGATGATAAGTTGTACTAAGAGCAACTCAAGATCCTAATTCATGCTTCATTCTCACCCAAAAGTGAGGAGTGAAATGAGCATCACAGTCGGAAATAATCTATAGTGGCGCACCATGACTTGCCACAATTTTGTCTAAGTAACTTATGCATATTTCTCCAATGGAGTCGTTTCATGTGTGGCGAGAATATATGTCCTCTTTATCAGCCGGTCGATGATTATCCAAAGGTTATCCTTCACAGTTTTCTTCTCCTCTTTCAAGGTATTAACTGTATAAGCCGGATAAGTAGAATATCCCTTCGACATAATTTACGAGTTTTTAAGAAAGAAATTTATTATTTTCACCATAGACATAAATAGAATCTTCCCTTTCGATAGGGATGCATATCATCTCCTTCTAGAACAAGAGCTTTGCGTGGTTCTTTAACAACCATTCCATGTCGAGAATAATATCAAAGATAGGAATTAGGTTAGCAGGAAGATTATAACTTTCAATTCCTATAACACTAACTCTATAGGCTTTATCAGCAAGTAATGATATATTTCCTATGTTATCTATATGAAATGATTGGACAACTGCGTAACAAGCAATTTGAAAAGAATATGTGAATTTATAAGGCACGAAAGAATCTGAGGCATTGAAATCAAATAAGATGTGAGTAGATCTAGAGTTTACGAGAAAATTGCTAGTTACAACATTCGAGTTTTAACTTACTTCCTTTGTGGTAATCTAAATGTACGATATTTAACTTTTAGTTTGCCAAACGATTGTCAAATTCTTCAAACTTCCTAATTACTGGCAGTGTTCAAATTTGCACTCGCTCTTCATTCTTTATTGAACATTCAATCCTAATCTTTGAGTTAAAACTCAATTCTCATTGCAGACTCCTGCTCCTTCTTTGTTTATAGACTAAACCCAAGATAAGGTCTTTACTTTTGCTATAACGACAACTCGAATGGTCATATTCTAATGTCCTTTGATTTTATGTCACACAAGACACATAACGATCCAAACTCTTATATTAGAATCAGATCGAATAAATCACATTGATAGAATAAAGAAAATGAAAAGAGTTTGATCAACACGTAGATGCTTTGGAACAGAAAGAATAGCACCACGTATCTCTAATTCGTGCTTTCGGATCTACATATCTTTTAGCTTTTGGCACCTCCTCCTTTTTAGTTGGAGTATTCTTTGATTGTTGAACGCCAATTTGACTCCCCGCCATTTGAATAGTGAGAGTAGGGCGGATACATTTCTTGTGACCAGTAACACCACATAGCTAGTCACATCTCTGGCTAATGATTGCTCAATTTTTTTAATGAAGATTGTTATATTTCTATCGACTATCTCGACTATTTACTTCTTCAGTATTCTTACTTATGTTTTGTCACTATATAAGACATGGTTCAGTAAACCAATTAACTCCTTTCACGGATTTTTACTAATCGGACTTGATTCTTTAAGAGTTGAACAATACTTGTCTTCTTAGTCATTACCGAATCGAAGGTAACGACACTAATGAATAAAATGGAATAATTTACTAGCTTCTTGGTAACCTTGTGAGTTTCCCTGATCCAAGTGTGAGTCTTGTGCTTCCAGTAGTATAGGCCTCTACTACTATTCACACCTACTCATACTCGTCCCAAGTATTGTCTTGCAGTTCCCAAGTCACCATTCAAAAGTTTTCACAAAGCAACTTATCACACATGAACGTGTTCAAACAAATACGTACAACACTTTCTCCTAGACTCAACTAGGGTTTTCACGTTTCTATCAAACATATATTGGATTACTTATACTTGCTTTTTAGGATTCTTCTCATGCATACGCTCGATTTAATATATCCTAATACTTTTCCATAGGTCGATAGAAATTTTACTTCCATTTCTTCATATTAATTCTTTCTTGAGTAGTGTCTACTCTACAAGACACACTATTCCAAAATTTACTTTAGCAGCATGGAGATAAACAGTCTTCTACTACTTGCATCATCTTCTAACTCATGCAATCCATTATTCTTCCTTGACATCGTTATTCTTGTGTCTGAGTAAGTCTAAGTCTATTTCATAGGAGTCTATCCTAAGAAGTTTGCATCTTAGCTGTATCTCAGCAAGCTTTACTAGCTTCAACTTGGTTCTCTGTCATTCCTGACTCCAACATCTCTTCTCATACGATACTATGGGTATATTTCTTCTTCAATTAAGCATTCTACCTTACTTAAACAAGTAAGTTGCTTAACCATTTACCACTAAATGACTCAATTCACCATCCTAATATCGTATGTTAAAGTCGGCTTAACACACAATGGAACTTTATATCACAAAGTCTTGGCCTATTGAGTCTGAAAACTTCATTAGCCTTTCTTTTGATCTTCATTTAATTCTTCTAAATCTTGCACAACATTCATTGTGATACTGCCGAAGTACTGATCACCGTTTTCGGTTCTTTTGACTCTATTAAACAATCACTTCTTCAATCTGAACAGTGGTAGAACAACTTCGTGGATTTGTACCTACACATTTATCTTGCCCAAACGTGTTTCAAACGCACATCTTTCTTCCAAAGATGTTATTATATATCAAACATACTTTAAATGTATATTACCACTCTATTGGTATTAATACACTTATTACGATAACAGTTCATATTTATTATTTTACGAGATCTAGCGATCATTTATTTATAAACTTATCGATGTCAACTATCATAAGTCTCTTTATCACTTCGAAAAATTCTATTATGAAAATTCTTAGAATTCTGAACATAAAATTTTCTACACCAAGGTCAGCAACAGACCTTAAGCTTTCTCAAATAATAGCAATTATAGATAAGCACTTTAAGGCATGCTATATTCATTTATCATTTAGCACATATTAGAATATAAGGCATATCTCCTCTTAATATTCTAGTGCTTGATTCCATTAGGTATTCAACCTAAAATATACCAGATACATATCGTATCATCTTCACTTAACAATTTTTGTTTAAGCTTAGAAATTCTCAAAACTCCTAGTTCACTTAAATGAATTTTCTTAAAATTCTGAAGTAACTTAATATCTTAGAATACTAGGGTTTATCATTACCCAATCCCCTACTTAAATATTTCCTATGGTTTGTATCCATAGACTTATTATGAATTAGCTCATATATTGAGCTTCTAACAGTATTAGTCTAAATACCAATCCGTGATATTTAGTTCACTTAAACCATTGCTCTGATACCATGATTAAAAGACCCCAACTTTCGTATTTATGAAAGACTCAAACTTTCATACTATTTCAAAAAATTTCTTAAGTTACTTCATCAAAACATGCTACATGCATATTTATAAAGCAATATTTTATATTGATAAAGTGATTACAAAAGATTGGATACAAACCGACTAAGTTTTATTACATTTCATATCTACCCAGGAATCTACTATTCATATACATACATGAACATTAAAATACAGAGAAATAGTATTAACTATTCTAAATCTTTCAGCAATATAAAACTATATTGTATACTCATCACCTGCAATTGTTAAACATTGAGAGGAATAAGCGATAACGCTTAGTGAATTCAATAAATACATACAATATAATCTTATGCCTTATATGTACTTCAATGTGGCAAAAGCAAAGAGGAACAACAAGACATATGTGAAATCATGTGACAAGCGTTCATATCAATCAAAGACTTTATTCAAAGATATACTTTTCAGTGAGACATAACGATTTCAATACTTGATATGCATCAATAAAGCTTTGGCCCAAATGGCACAGAAGTCATATAATTTCTGATTATCAATATGATAGATTTCAGCTTTTTACGCTCTGTTTAGCATTTCAGTAGATTTCAGGTTTTCACGCTCTGTTTAGCATTTCAGTAGATTTCAGGTTTTCACGCCCTGTTTAACCATTTCGGTAGATTTCAGGTTTTCACGCCCTGTTTAACCATTTCGGTAGATTTCAGGTTTTCACGCCCTGTTTAACCATTTGCTAATACCATAGAATAGAGTTCAATTCCCTTACGGAGTCATGCTCTACATGGTCGGAGGCTACATACCATTCCTATCTAACTTTCTGCCAATACCATAGAATAGAAGTCATTCTCTTACAGAGACATGCTCTACATGGCCAGAGGCTACGTACCAGTACCAATGTATCTAAGTCCTTTCACTGATCACATGGTCAAAGGTATTATATTTGCTATAAACATAGCGAATAAAATAACACGGGATAATAACTCAGAATAATAACACTGAGAAGCACATTGCACATATAATACATAACATACAATTGTTCCTATATATTGAACTCACCTTAAGTTAACCGGGGGTTAAAATAGTAATTTGGACAACATTTCGGGTTTAAATATGACTTTCTATGTTGAAAACCGGGAGCTTAATTAAAAATCGATCTCTGCAAAGGTAGGGCTTCAAAACCAAAAAGATAAAATTTTCGGGCTTCTCGGGGGTCTCAGGACGTGTTTCGGGTGCTAAAATTGATATCGGGGCTTCAGGAAAAGTCAAAATAAAGAAAATATGGAAAAGGGGGCCAAAATGGCAATTTTTAAAAATTACCCTAGACATCTCGCAGCCCTCCCTTTTATAGGGTCGAGGTTCAGATGGTGCGGTGGCAGAAAGGACACGCGGCATCAGGAGGCGAAGGCAGAGGGCACAACAGCGAGGCTCTGACGCGGCAGCTAGCTCGGATGAGAGGGTCGGACGCCAGATGTCGTGCATGCGAGGCAGCTAGGTGCGAGTCTCAGAATGGTGACACGAAGCGAGGCGCGTCGGAAGGCCATTGGGCCATGGCTTCGGACCAATCAGCGACGGTCACGACTCGGTGACGCAGTAGCTTTGTGCGAAGGACATGGCCGAATCCGGACCTCTCATGCGAGATTTCTCGGAAATTGAGCCCCGAACTTCTAAAATTCATAACTTTCACGTACGTGCTCCGTTTTTAACTTTATTTATATGCACGCGTAGCTAAAATTACGCTCTACAACTTTTGTTTAGACTTCGTCGGCTAATTTGGATTTATTTTTAGTATTATTATTTTTAACAGATCGGGACAGGAAAATCCGTTAAAAATTCATAACTTCTTCATCCGACATCCGTTTTAGTCAGACTTTTTACCGTTGTACTACAAATGACGAGACCTTAGATTCTCGTTTAGGATGTATCGGTCAAATATCGCTCGATCTAAAATTCGAGTTTTTAGCTGTCTACTGCTAAGTTGAAACTTCGAAAAATCATAACTTCCTCATACGAAGTCAAATTTTGGCGTTCTTTTTATCGAATTTCTCGGTTTAATGAATACTACGACTTTCTTTTAGATTACTAAGGGTAAAAAGTAGTTTATCAAAAACTCACTTTTTATGTCATTCGGTGTCGTGTTGGTTTTGTTGCGGATCTTCGATTGATCATAACTTCTTCGTTATAACTCGGATTTTGACGAGGTTTTTGCCTACGTGTTTCTAACGAGAATATCTACAACTTTCAATAATAAAATTTTACTTATTTCAAATTTTATATTTTCGCTATATTTCACTATTTGGCTTTTAATTGGAATCTCATAAGACTTCCAATATTTTATGAGTGATTCTAAACATAGTTTTACTTCATTTCTAGTAAAAACTAGCTGTTAGAACTCAACACTCAATTTTATTCACTTTTATTAATAACAATACACAATTTCAGAACGTGTATGTTACAAGTATTGACTGACTTCCCTTCGAGATGCTTTACGGGAGGAAGTGTAGGACCCCAATCTGTTGGGGCAAGGTCGGTCATAGGGTCATTGGGAGTATGGAGGTAGTACTCAAGACCACGAAATTGATATAGCAGGTCCGTAGCAGGCTCCAGACTGCTCAGAGTCAGCAGAAGATTTACGCCGACGGGAGGCGTTCGGACTTGGAGTTCCAGGTGGGTGATATGGTCCTCCTGAAGGTGTCACCCTGGAAGGGTGTCATTAGATTCCGGAAGCAGGGCAAGGTGGGCCCCAGATTTATTGGTCCGTATAGGGTTTTGGCCCGGGTGGGTCATGTTGCTTACCGTTTGGATCTTCAAGCAGAGCTCAGACAGAGCCACAATACGTTCCATCTATCTTAGTTGTGGAAGTGTTTGGTGGATGAGTCAGCAGTTGTACCATTGGAGCATATTCAGGTCAATAGCAACCTGAATTACATCGAGAGACCCATTGCGATCTTGGATCGGAAGACGAAGACCTTTAGGAACAAGGTGGTTCAGCTAGTAATGGTGCAATGGCAGAACTAGAAGGGTTCGGAGTGGACATGGGAGTCCGAGGAGGAGATGAGGGAGCACTATCCGGAGTTGTTTTCAAATTCAGTAGCAGCTAACTTCGAGGACGAAGTCTGATTCAAGTGGGGTGAATTGTAACGATCAACTTTCAATGTATTAATTATTTAATTTTCTTAAATTATAGTTGGGCAAAGTGTGGATAAAAGGAGTATTGGATTGGACTTATGCACTTGGACCAAAGACTTAGGCCTCCTAGAAGACGTACGCTGAGCGTAGCCTGGGCGTAATGGGCCGCGTTTGGAATCGGGGGCGCGCACACGTACGCGCAACGTGCCAAAAAGTACGCGTAATGTACGTGAACAAATAATAAAACCTAAATTTAAGGGTTTAAGATGTATATAAACCCCATTATAGCCTCCCACTTGGCCTCCTCACATATCCTTCACTCTCAAAAAACCCTAGTTCGTCCCTTACTCCATTAATTGTGTGTGGTTGATCTTTTGGGCTCATTTTGTGAAGAAAAGCTTGGAAGAAGAGAAGAGGAGTGGAAGAAGGAGAACTTGAGTATCTTAAGCTCAAGGATCTGGGATCATTTTGTCATTTGGCATCCAAAAGAGGTATAAAGTTCCCAACTTTCCTATTATAATATTAGATCTAGAAGATTTTAGAAGTTTGGACCTTTTAGGTCCAAAGGAAGGACCTTTACCATGCAACTTCGTTTTTGAGCTTGGGATTGCTATCCTTGAAGCTCAAAGTGTCCCTATAGCAGTAAAATTTCAAGCTTTGAGGCCTTTATGTATTCATGCATGAGATCTAGCCAATTCCATGGAAGTTTGTTACTATTTCTTAAGTTGGGTGCATTTGGTGGGTTGCAAGCCACCAAGTCATAAACTTTATGTATTAAGACATTGAAAGGAACATGGATATGTAGTTGTAGCTTCTGAGTTAGAGTATTAAGTGCTTAATGTGGAAAGAGACTTAGCATAGTCGTACGCTGGGCGTACCAGGAAGTACGTGTAGCGTACAATCCTTGAAGCATGTACGCGCTGCGTAAAGATAAGAACACCCCGCGTAATCCACAAATTTGGACTTGTACATTTTTGGGCCTCGGTTTGGGCCAATTGTTGGTTTGTCAGTTATTGGGCCTCAGCAAGGCCATCAGAACTTAGATTTTGGACCAAGGACATGTTGGGTTTATGTGGGCCCATATGAGGAGTTACACCCAATTTGGAAAATTGGGCCATTAGTGGGCCTTTAGTGGGCCATTGGTAGATTTGGAAAGATTTAAGGGGGTTTGGACCTTAGTCATGACCCACACCATAGCAGGGGTAAAATAGTCATTTTAGCCATAGAAGGATCCTCATTTTTGATTAAGTGTTTTATTGGTCATGATAGCCGGAGAGCAGCCGAGACAGCAGTTAGGGAACCTTCACTCAGATTTTCAGTAGTAAGTTCTTGGAGGTGAGTTTCCTTCAATTAAGAACGGGTCTACGGCCACAATGCTGACCCGTTTAGATTATAGTAGTTCCAGACTGCGGTTCGATGCTGGGGTGGTCCCGAGAAGTAGTTATGTATGCTTGATATCTTTGTGATATAGGCATGTCTATGTGTTATGTGTTCCGAACTGCGGTACGATACCGGGCAAGCCCGATGCAGTATATATGTTATGATTATATGTTTATGATTAAATTATGCTATGTTCAGTTATTCCGGAGTTCGGTCTGATGCAGTGGGTGATGCCCTAGTAGTTTCGGACTTCGGTCCGATGTAGAGGGCAAGACTTTAGTAGTTCCGGACTTCGGTTCGATGCAGAGGGCAAGGCCCTAATTTTTCTGGACTTCAGTCTGATGCAGAGGGCAAGGCCCTAGTAGTTCTGCACTTCGGTCTGATGCAGATGGAAGGGCCCTAGTAGTTCCAGACTTCGTTCCGATGCAGAGGGTAAGGACCTAGTAGTGATGGACTTCAGTCCGATGAAGTGGGTGAGGCCTAAGTTATTCCGGACTTTGGTCTGATGCAGTGGCCAAGGCCCAATAGTTGCTTTAGATGTTATTGTATGGTATGTGGTAGTTTGGGGGAGCTCACTAAGCTTCATGCTTACAGTTTTAGTTTTGGTTCTAGGTACTTCAGCTAGCAAGGGGAAGGGCTCAGGATGATGGTATGTCACACACCACAAATTCCTTTTAGCCCGAGAGTTTACTCTGATGTTTTATTATTATTCAGTTTTGGAGATAACTATTGTTATGAGATTTGAGACACATGACACTTGTCTTATTATATGATATTTGATATTATGGTTTTGGTAATGTTTTTAAATGAAATTTTTGGACCGTGTTTTTGAGGAACTTACAGATGTATGTGTGGTATGTAATGATATGCTATGTGTGTTTCTCTAAAGTTGTACTTAGGGTTGACTCACTTAGCATTTGCTGACATTTGTTTCTTTGCATTTTGTTTTTTCCTTGCATTGGTACAGGTAGCAATGATATGATGGCGAGTTTGGGGCCTTATAGGTAGTTAGATTCCACTTTATGGCTTAGTATTGATATCATTTAAACATGTCGTATGGTTTTCATAACACTTTTTATTGAGAACTTGTGTTGGAATGGTTTATGAGCATTAATTTTGATGAATGTTGTTTTTGGTAATAAAAGTAACATTGGTTATGTTTTCATGAAATTCAAAATAAGACTTCTTCTATTGTATTCTATTAACAGGGCCGGCCCATGGGCCTAGGCAAGCTAAGAGACCACCCCGAGCTCCCAAATGCCGAAGGGTCCCCGTTTTATATTTCTTATATTAGTTATATAGTAACAGTCCATTAGTTTTAAGCCTAATTCAACGCCCAAATGGCCAATACTCTTATCAAAAGCAATGCCAATCCAAAAGATGAAGCGGGATAATAGAACTGGCGTGCGTGAGCGATGTCCGACTTCCAACGTTCCATAACTCTTCAACAATGGATTTATATGGAAAATCAAAACGTTTTCTCTGGATTCAAGAAGCAAACGGTTACTCGATTTCTTCTGTTTCTTATTCACATTTCAAGTGAATCGATTTCTCCTTCATCTTTTCCGATTTTCTGATTTTCTCTGTTTCTCCGTCTTTTCAGTTTTCACCATACCATACGCATTGATACTAGCATCGATATGAAAATGAGAGTCTTATTTCCATTTGCTTCTCCTTCTTTTCACGATATCTGATGATTGGAACTAAATTCTCTCCCTTGTTATTTTCAATTTGAAGGTTCCTTTTTTTTGGAATAACATAATAGCACCAGACCACCACTATGATTAAGACATGAGAGTCACAGTCTTTTACTCTTATTGAAATTGAGATGAAATCATAAGTAGAATATGAGTATCCTACCATCTGATTGTGAATCTTTGTCAATTCTATTTTCAAACCTTCTTAAAATTTCTTATTTTTCTATTTTATCCTATTTTTTTAATGAATCTTTTTATGAACTTCAGAATTTTAGTTACCGTGTAGAATCTTAGAATGTGAGTTTCCGACCTTTTGATTGTGAATCTCAGGAATCCCTGGAATTTATTTAAGTCATGGATAGTTTTTAGAGATGATTCCTTATCCATTTGCTTAATTTTAACTTTTGAATGCTAATCTTTTTAATTATGATTTCCCTGTTATTCTGAACTTCAAAATTTTATGCTTGTGTTTGGTTTTTGCAATTGTTATGTCCTTTTGCTCTTAGTTGGATTCCTACACTGGTCATATTATTCGATTTCTTAGAGGTTATCTACAATGTCATATGTAGCCAACAGTAGCTACATATTAAAAAGTTGTTGGATTATATTGAAACTGATGGTATAAGCCTATCACTGAAGACTTTGTATCTAAAAAGTTCGAAAATGTAAATTTCTTTAGTTTTTGTTTGCTATGTATATGTATTGGGGTTTAGAACATGTCTACCTTTTTATTTTTTGTTTTGTATTAACATATATTAGGTTTTTATTGTTTGCTTTGGGGCTTGTATATTTTTTTTTAAACTTTCCATAGGTGGGGGAGTCACCTGCAATTGTATTATTCTTTTATAATTAATAACATTCTCCAGTGGTGTTGCTTTTTCTACAAAAAAAAAAGGTTATATATATATATATATATATATATATATATATATATATATATATATATATATATATTATGAAGGGCCCAATTTTTTTTATTTTGCCCCGGGCTTCATATTCAAATTTTTAATATGTAGCTACTATGTTACACAATAGTCTAGGTGGTTGTTTCTTACCCAAGATCATGCAATTCAAACAATATCCTTTTAGCAATTTGATTATTTTTCACATTCAAATTCAAATTAAATGATTTAAAAAGTTGTCTGTTAATTAAATGATTTAAAAAAAAGGTGAAAAATCACGATGTTACACAATAGTCTAGGTGGTTGTTTCTTACCCAAGATCATGCAATTCAAACAATATCCTTTTAGCAATTTGAATATTTTTCACATTCAAATTCAAATTGGTATACAATGTCACTACACCGAAAACATTGTGACAACCCGAAATTTCCATTTGTACGAACACTATCTATTCAATAGGAGCTAGTCCAATTTCTGTAAATTTCAGACTTGTCCGAACAAGTTTGTGTACATTAGGGTTTACGTTTCTGGACGTATCCGGAGAATGGATGCTCCTGAAATCGTGAAACTTGAACATTGTAAGTTTCGCAATGTTATAGTCCGACTTCCGGAATAAAAATATTTTCTGTCAAAATATTCCAGGACTATAAATAGTTTTCTGAACTAAATTAATTCATTATTTACAATTCCAACTAGAGAAAAGCCAATTCTCTCTGACGGATCTTCGGGTTTTCATCCCGGATTGTGAGTCTGCTTTCCTAAACATGTTTTAATACTTGCTATGTGCTTTATAACATCATTTATATGTCCAAAAACACAAGATTAGAGGAGTTTACGGCCAAAGAACTCTTAGGCCGTAAACCCCTTTCAAATGGGCAAACATGCCCTAACTTGCCTCCTTGAGCCTTGAGAATTTAACCACTAGTTCTTGTGCTTGTTTTGGACTTGAAAACACTTCCAAATGATAGAGTTTTAGGAGTTTACGGCCAAGGAAAGGATCTTGGGCCGTAAACCCCCCTTTCTTATGTAAAAATCATTCCAAGCACACCTAAGGCCTTAAGACAATTTACCTTGCATACTTGGGACTAGAATGGAGAGTAGAACACATCAAAACCACTCCTTGAAAGGAGTTTATGGCCAATGAACATATCTTGGGCCGTAAACTCCAAGTGATGCCCTAAAGGTGTGCATCTTGTCCCCATTAGCCTTAGATAAATTCATGGAAGCCATCCTTGATGTTTAAGAGCCTCAAATCAATTAAAATCCAAGAGTTTACGGCCGTAAACTCTAGGGTGAGAGGTCTTTGGGCCGAAAACTCCATTAAGGAGTATACAAGAGCCTTAAACTACTTCATATGTTATTCAAACAAAGCTAGGAGTGAGCTAGGATCAAGATAGCACCATAAAACACCCAAAACTACCCTTTGGGGAGTTCACGGCCATAAACCCATGAGTTTACAGCCGTAAACTCCAAGATGTGGGGTTTGTTGGGTGGTGAACTCCTATGCAAGGTCATTTGATGTTTCAAACCCTTTTGCCTTGTCCCGTAGCAACTCAGATGCAACCATTTGAACCTTAAACACTCATAAGAGTGTTTACATGTTCCTAATTGTATTAACTTACTTTGTTAAGTTATTATGTGGCTAATTAGTTATATATATGCTTATTATATGATAACTAGGCTCAGACGTGTGAACAAGTCTCCGTTTGACACTTAGCACGGTACCCGATACCTCAATTCAAACGACTCACCACAAGTGAGTTCATACCCCTTGAATCAACCTTTGAGATGATTTTAAATGTTTTAAATACTTTATGGGGGGGGGGGGGGATACAATTCAAATACTTATAGTTATTGCTTCAGTCACATGTGATTTCATTTAATCACATGTGATTAATAACTAGGAAAACAAAGATTTTTACCAATGTTCAAACTGTTTATCAAACTGTTTCACTTCAAATGTTTTAAAAACTCTTTTTACTTATCAAATGCTTTTATTAAACTTTGTTTTACTCCTTATAAATTGCATGCCCATATATGTATATATATATAAGTAATGTTTAAAGGGCTTAGGAAAGCCATCCGCCCTATTTCCTTTTCGCGCACTGAGATGTGGTCTGGTGGGACTTCGGGTGACCATCCGAAGGTCGTTTCAACATTAGTTATATATCATATATACATGTATAGACATAAAAGTACTTCCATATTCATATTTATCAGTACATCAATAGTTAGTTACCATCGGGGTAACACCATACATATACATATACTAGAAACAATACATATACAATGATGCTAGAAACAATACATATACATATACTAGAAACAATACATATACATATACTAGAAACAATACATATACAATGATGCTAGAAACAATACATATACATATACTAGAAACAATACATATACAATGATGCTAGAAACAATACATATACATATACTAGAAACAATACATATACAATGATGCTAGAAACAATACATATACATATACTAGAAACAATACATATACATATACTAGAACAAGAAACAGTACATATACATGAATACTTTATTATTGTGATTTAAATCGGAGCATGACTTAACTGTCATGGCTCGAGTTGTAGCCAGAATTCTCTTGAAAAGAGAGCGTGAGTTTGCATATAGATCTATACTGGATTGACAATCCTACACGTTGCTGCTAGCTACAGCCGGACCTGCAGGTCTGCGGGTGCCAAACGTCATTCCGTCATTACGACCATTCATTTGTCGTTGTCACTAGTCAATAGTATGGTGCAATTTATCACGTAATGCCTTAATATAAATCCGGTTTAAGGTAGTTAGTACCACAGTAGTTCTTATAATACAAGGATACAGTACTACATTAATTTACCCATTACATATTTTTAGTGATAACCTCACTTAAACGTTTATGTACAAACTATATTTTGTTAAATGATAGTTACATTTGGGAAATTACATACTTTTACATCAAACGAACATACCAAAACAGTTAAGCCTTGGTAGAAGGCTTCTTTAATAGAAAATATAGGTTTTTCTGAGAGATTCAAACTTTTACAAACAATTGCAAACTTTTACATACATTTTACAAACTTATACTTGATACATGTTCAAACATTTTTGAATGACAAATACAGACACTAAAATACTTATGAACTCACCAGCTTAATGCTGATAAACTCTTTCAAAATAACTTGTATTCTCAGGTCGTCAGTAGACAGGTACCGAGGCCAGCTTTTGAGAAGATGGAGCGCATTCAAGACTCATCTTATTATTTTGATATACGTTATTTTTGGTGTCTACAATGTACAGAACACACTTGTATTAAAATTATATATTTAATGCAATGGATGATGTTGTTTGCTTATTTACATTTACTGTGTTGTGATACTTACATGACGTCCTCCGCCCCAGAACGTTTCCGTTGTTCTTGGTTTTGGGGTGTGACAGATTGGTATCAGAGCATTGTTTATAGTGAATCAAGTATATCAACCCATAAAAGATATACTAAACTATAAACCCATTTGGGATTAAAACACTCTGACCAAGAGTCTATACTTAAAATACTAAAATATTTAATTAAGTATACTAGTCTACATTCATACTAAAACCAGTGTCACAACGACAAGAACAAAAGTATTACGATTGTTAAATATCACAGGTAAGCTCGGGGATATATGGTCAGTCCTGGGAATGGCATAGCCTGATCAACTATGCTGGTCCGATGAGTGATTAGCATATGCCCTAGAATGGTTGTGATGTGTTAACAAGTCTAAAAACTTACCAACAACACCACAAGAAGATTCAATAGAACCTAAACTTGAAATACTATAGGTGTATTTTGTACTACCAACTACTTGTATACTATATCTGTATACCTCTCTTCTCGCGTAGATTTAGATGGTTGGATTCCATCACGGCGACCCGTACTTTCCAAATGAAGGCAACGCAGGATGGCTCGAAGCAGAGTCTGACGATGAACACCCAATTCCATTGGATGATCATCAAGCTGAAGGCTTCTCAAATGGATCAGACTCTGAGCCTGAAGTCAACAACCTACCTCTCGTAGGTCAAGCCCCGAACAACAACCCTCGACCAGCTTTTCTAGGTCCCACTCCCTTGTGGGTAGATAACTTGAATCGCTGGAGTGGCGAACAGGGTCAACCCTTACCATACATTGGGGACCGAACCTTTTACAACATCAGCGATGGCATCTCTGCTGACCGAGCTCTACATGTCCTTATCCGTAGAATAGCTCGTAATGTCGAGCAAGGTCGAGCAGCCATCGACCGGGTCGTGGAGATTGATGCCAACTCTGGTGTCAACACAGTCCGCATTCGCCGTCTCGAAGAAGATATGGAACGGACCCGGAGAACCAATGAAACTCTACAGCAACGTCTAGTTGCCTCTCAAGCTGAGGTCATGGAACTTCGAGCTCGTCAAAGGGCTCATGAACGACACCTTCAAGAGGTGGTACGCCAAATGAGAGACCTCAGGGTTCTCCCGAGGAATACTCATCGCCGTTAGATGGTGTCTAGTACATCATTATCTTTTGGGGTTAAGGATTAGTCTTTTAACATTTGTGCCCTAAGTAGTACTTATCTGTAAAATATTCCTAACTTTCAGTACTCTAATTAGGAATCTAGGAACTATCAAACTTTTCGTATGGTATGATGTAAGACCTACTGTTAGGTCAATTTTCATTGAACTCGTTACATCAGTAATACCAGTATTATTGACAACTACCTACTCTGTGGGATAAATCTTTACATTTGGGTTTCCCTACACATCTTTCTAGTTGTGAACACAAACATTTATTCAATTGTTGGGCTATAGCTCGTTAGTCCATGTGTCATTCGCACATTACTCACAAATTGATTCTTACCACTTTTCTCATCTTTATAAACTTATAGTTGAAAGATGCCTCCTCGTAAATCTCCCAGGACTAGGAATAATCCTGTACCTCCACCGCCTCCTCCACCTGCGGTCATCGATACTGCAGCTCTGAACGCAGCCGTAGCTGCAGCAGTGGCAACTGCCATGGCTCGGTATCACTCATCAGATGCTAGCAGAGGTGGAACCCCGGTTAACTCCATTCCAGTTGAAACTCCTGTGCGCTCGAGAGAGTGCTCTTACAAGGATTTCACCAACTGTAAGCCGAAACCCTTTCATGGGACCGGCGGAGTCATTGCTCTTTCGCAATGGTTCGAGAAGACTGAATCGGTCTTCGAAATTTGTTCTTGCCCTGCTGCGTGCAAAGTCAAATATGCCGCATGCACCTTCGAAGGGAAGGCACTGACGTGGTGGAACAGCCACGTTAAATCTCTAACTCTCATCGTGGCCAACGACATAGGCTGGGATACGATGAAAGACCTCATGATTGAGGAATACTGCCCGAGGGGCGAGATCCAGAAATTGGAACAGGAGCTTTGGAGCCTGACCATGAAGGGCACCAACATTATCGCTTACACTGCCCGGTTTAGCGAACTGGTGGCCCTCTGCCCTAACATGGTTCCCACTGAAGGGAAGAAGATTGAAAGGTATGTATGGGGGCTAGTGCCTCCTTACGAGGGGAATGTCTTAGCATCCAACCCTGCTACCTTCGACAGTGCCAAGCGACTGGCACAGCGGCTCATTGACCATGGTGTCAAAACCCCTACAACCACAACAACCCTAGCCATCTCAGAACCATCCAAACCCGCTGAATCCAAGCGGAAGTTCTGGGATGACAAGAAAAGGCAGCGAGCTGCCAAGAAGCAGCAAATTGTTGTTGTACATGCCGCAGTAACCCCTGCTGCTACTGCACCAACGAAGCAGTATGCTGGAAGTTTGCCGAAGTGCAACAAATGCAACTTCCACCACAACGGCCCCTGCCGTGAAATGCAGTGCTCAAACTGCAACAGGAAAGGACACACCGTCCGTTTCTGTAAATTCCCGGCGCAACCGATCACGCAAGTCCCTGGCTCTGGCGCGAGCCCAACTTGCTATGGATGTGGCGAAACAGGCCACTATAAGAGGGACTGCCCTAAAGCGAGAAATGCTGGAGGAGCGGGGAGGGTACTAGCTATAGGCCACGGGGAAGCAGTCGCTGACCCAACAGTGGTGACTGGTACGTTCCTCCTCGATAACTCCTTGCATGCATTCTGTTCGATAGTGGAGCGGAGCGAAGCTTCGTAAACCACAAATTTGCTCGCATGCTTAAACCACAACCACACGCACTTAAAGAACAATTCACAGTAGAAATGGCTAACGGCAAAACAGAAAACACTAGTAGCATATACTTAGGATGTATCCTAACCCTAGATAACCATTCATTCCCAATCGACCTCATGCCGGTCTGAATAAAAAGTTTCGACGTCATCATCGACATGGATTGGTTGAGCCTTCATCGCGCCGACATCATGTGCTTCGAGAAAGTAGTCTGACTAAACCTTCCGTCTAACGAAACTCTTATAGTCTACGGCGACAAACCTGGTGCGAGTCTTCGCATTATATCAAGTATTCAAGCACAGAAATATCTGCGCAAAGAATACCACGCATTCCTTGCTCACGTCGTCGACACAAACCTCGAAACGAAAGAACTCAAGAACATTCCAGTAGTGAGCGACTTTCCCGACATTTTCCTAGAAGAACTACCTGGATTACCTCCGCAACGACAGGTCGAGTTCCGTATCGACTTAGTTCCAGGAGCTACCCCAGTAGCCAAGTCGCCCTACCGATTAGCACCAGCAGAGATGCAGGAATTATCTGGTCAACTTAACGAACTACTCAGCAAGGGCTTCATAAGACCAAGCTTCTCACCTTGGGGAGCACCGGTCTTGTTCGTTAAGAAGAAAGACGGATCATTCCGTATGTGTATCGACTACAGAGAACTCAACAAACTGACGGTCAAAAATCGTTATCCTCTACCTCGCATAGACGATCTATTTGACCAACTGCAAGGGGCAAACTATTTCTCCAAAATTGATCTAAGATTCGGATATCACCAGTTACGAGTGCTAGAGGAGGATGTTCCAAAGACAGCCTTCCGAACTCGTTACGGACACTACGAGTTCGTGGTGATGCCATTCGGATTGACCAACGCGCCAGCAGTTTTCATGGACCTGATGAACAGAGTATGCCGACCTTACTTGGATCAGTTCGTCATCGTTTTCATTGACGACATCCTGATCTACTCCCGAAGTAAGGAAGAGCATGGCGATCACCTCCGACTAGTTTTAGGAACTTTACGAATGGAGAAACTCTATGCGAAGTTCTCGAAATGTGAATTTTGGATCCGAAGAGTCGAATTCTTAGGAAACGTGGTAAGCGAAGAGGGAATCCACGTGGACCCATCCAAAATTAAAGCCATTGAGAACTGGTCAGCACCGAAGACGCCGACAGAAATTCGTCAATTTCTAGGTCTTGCTGGTTACTACCGCAGATTCATTCAAAACTTCTCCCGAATAGCGAAACCTCTTACAACCCTGACCCAGAAAGGCATGGCCTTTGACTGGGAAGAGAAACAAGAAAGAGCGTTCCAAACGTTCAAACGAGCCTTGTGCACCACGCCAATACTATCTCTCCCCGAAGGGATAGAAGACTTCGTAGTCTATTGCGATGCATCGAACCAAGGGCTCGGGTGTGTTCTGATGCAACGAGGTAAGGTCATTGCCTACGCCTCCCGACAGTTGAAGACACATGAAGTTAACTATACGACACACGATCTTGAACTGGGAGCAATGGTGTTTGCTCTGAAGATCTGGAGACATTACTTGTATGGAACGAAGAGCACTATCTTTACCGACCACAAGAGTTTACAACACATATTCAATCAGAAGGAGCTCAACATGAGACAAAGACGGTGGGTCGAGCTACTCAGTGATTACGAGTGCGATATTCGTTATCATCCGGGTAAAGCCAACGTAGTAGCAGACGCCCTGAGTCGGAAAGAATATTCTGGTCGCAAGGTCAAGTCATTATCAATAACCATCCATTCACACTTGTCTAACCAAATTCAGGCGGCCCAACTTGAAGCCATGAAACCTGAAAATGTGACGAGTGAATCCCTTAGAGGAATGGACAAGAGTTTAGAAGCCAAGGGTGACGGAGCCTTATACTTCATGGATCGGATCTGGACACCGAAACACGGTGGTTTCCGAGACTTAGTCATGACCGAGGCGCACAACACTCGGTATTCCGTCCACCCAGGTTCAGATAAGATGTATCTGGATCTTAAAAAGCTATACTGGTGGCCTAATATGAAAGCAGAGATTGCTACCTTCGTAAGTAAATGCCTTACTTGCGCGAAGGTAAAGGTCGAGTACCAGAAGCCCTCTGGTTTACTGCAACAACCAGAGATTCCAGAATGGAAGTGGGAGCGGATCACTATAGATTTCATAACCAAGTTGCCCAAGACAACGGGTGGACTTGATACCATATGGGTCATCGTTGATAGATTGACCAAGTCTGCACACTTCCTGCCTATCAAAGAAACCGACAAGATGGAGAAACTTACGAGAACTTACATTAGGGAAATCGTACGACTACATGGTGTACCTATATCCATTATCTCCGATCGAGATAGTAGGTTCACCTCAAGATTTTGGCAATCACTGCAACATTCCCTAGGAACAAGGCTGGACATGAGCACAGCCTACCATCCACAGACTGACGGACAGAGTGAGAGGACGATCCAGACTTTAGAAGATATGTTGCGTGCTTGTGTAATTGACTTTGGAAAAGCGTGGGATACTCATTTACCCCTTGTCTAATTTTCCTACAACAACAGTTATCACACGAGCATAAAAGCAGCACCATTTGAAGCTCTCTACGGCCGAAAGTGCAGATCCCCTCTGTGCTGGGCTGAGGTGGGTGATACCCAATTAGCTAGAGGGCAAGCTTCCGACAGTACTCTCACTGGTCCGGAAATCATTCGGGAAACGAAAGAGAAGATCGTTCAGATTCATGAACGGTTGAAAGCCTCTAGAGACCGACAAAAGAGCTACGCTGATAAACGCAGAAAACCTTTGGAATTTCACGTGGGAGACCGAGTCCTTCTCAAAGTCTCACCCTGGAAAGGCTTGATACGCTTCGGTAAGCGTGGGAAGCTTAATCCTAGGTACATAGGGCCTTTCGAGATTCTCGCAAGAGTCGGCCCCGTAGCTTACAAACTTGATCTACCCGACACACTTCGTAACGTACATCCTACATTCCACGTATCTAACTTGAAAAAGTGTCTGCCCGACGAGACTCTCGTAATCCCACTCGACGAGATCGAGATCAACGAGAGCCTCAATTTCGTGGAAGAACCTGTAGAAATCATGGACCGTCAGGTCAAGCAGACGAAGCAAAGCTGTATCCCTATCGTGAAGGTTCGCTGGAACGCCAAGCGAGGACCAGAATTCACTTGGGAACGCGAGGATCAGATGAAACTGAAATATCCTCATCTTTTCGCTTAGTTATTTGTAACTTCTTATTTGCTTAAATTCTAATTTCGGGACGAAATTCCTTCTAACAGGGGGATGATGTGACAACCCGAAATTTCCATTTGTACGAACACTATCTATTCAATAGGAGCTAGTCCAATTTCTGTAAATTTCAGACTTGTCCGAACAAGTTTGTGTACATTAGGGTTTACGTTTCTGGACGTATCCGGAGAATGGATGCTCCTGAAATCGTGAAACTTGAACATTGTAAGTTTCGCAATGTTATAGTCCGACTTCCGGAATAAAAATATTTTCTGTCAAAATATTCCAGGACTATAAATAGTTTTCTGAACTAAATTAATTCATTATTTACAATTCCAACTAGAGAAAAGCCAATTCTCTCTGACGGATCTTTGGGTTTTCATCCCGGATTGTGAGTCTGCTTTCCTAAACATGTTTTAATACTTGCTATGTGCTTTATAACATCATTTATAAGTCCAAAAACACAAGATTAGAGGAGTTTATGGCCAAAGAACTCTTAGGCCGTAAACCCCTTTCAAATGGGCAAACATGCCCTAACTTGCCTCCTTGAGCCTTGAGACTTTAACCACTAGTTCTTGTGCTTGTTTTGGACTTGAAAACACTTCCAAATGATAGAGTTTTAGGAGTTTACAGCCAAGGAAAGGATCTTGGGCCGTAAACCCCCCTTTCTTATGTAAAAATCATTCCAAGCACACCTAAGGCCTTAAGACAATTTACCTTGCATACTTGGGACTAGAATGGAGAGTAGAACACATCAAAACTACTCCTTGAAAGGAGTTTACGGCCAATGAACATATCTTGGGCCGTAAACTCCAAGTGATGCCCTAAAGGTGTGCATCTTGTCCCCATTAGCCTTAGATAAATTCATGGAAGCCATCCTTGATGCTTAAGAGCCTCAAATCAATTAAAATCCAAGAGTTTACGGACGTAAACTCTAGGGTGAGAGGTCTTTGGGCCGAAAACTCCATTAAGGAGTATACAAGAGCCTTAAACTACTTCATATGTTATTCAAACAAAGCTAGGAGTGAGCTAGGATCAAGATAGCACCATAAAACACCCAAAACTACCCTTTGAGGAGTTCATGGCCCTAAACCCATGAGTTTACGGCCGTAAACTCCAAGATGTGGGGTTTGTTGGGTGGTGAACTCCTATGCAAGGTCATTTGATGTTTCAAACCCTTTTGCCTTGTCCCGTAGCAACTCAGATGCAACCATTTGAACCTTAAACACTCATAAGAGTGTTTACATGTTCCTAATTGTATTAACTTACTTTGTTAAGTTATTATGTGGCTAATTAGTTATATATATATATATATATATATATATATATATATATATATATATATGCTTATTATATGATAACTAGGCTCAAACGTGTGAACAAGTCTCCGTTTGACACTTAGCACGGTACCCGATACCTCAATTCAAACGACTCACCACAAGTGAGTTCATACCCCTTGAATCAACCTTTGAAATGATTTTAAATGTTTTAAACACTTTATGGGGGGGATACAAGTCAAATACTTATAGTTATTGCTTCAGTCACATGTGATTTCATTTAATCACATGTGATTAATAACTAGGAAAACAACGATTTTTACCAATGTTCAAACTGTTTATCAAACTGTTTCACTTCAAATGTTTTACAAACTCTTTTTACTTATCAAATGCTTTTATTAAACTTTGTTTTACTCCTTATAAATTGCATGCCCATATATGTATATATATATAAGTAATGTTTAAAGGGCTTAGGAAAGCCATCCGCCCTATTTCCTTTTCGCGCACTGAGATGTGGTCTGGTGGGACTTCGGGTGACCATCCGAAGGTTGTTTCAACATTAGTTATATATCATATATACATGTATAGACATAAAACTACTTCCATATTCATATTTATCAGTACATCAATAGTTAGTTACCATCGGGGTAACACCATACATATACATATACTAGAAACAATACATATACAATGATGCTAGAAACAATACATATACATATACTAGAAACAATACATATACAATGATGCTAGAAACAATACATATACATATACTAGAAACAATACATATACATATACTAGAAACAATACATATACATATACTAGAAACAATACATATACAATGATGCTAGAAACAATACATATACATATACTAGAAACAATACATATACAATGATGCTAGAAACAATACATATACATATACTAGAAACAATACATATACAATGATGCTAGAAACAATACATATACATATACTAGAACAAGAAACAGTACATATACATGAATACTTTATTATTGTGATTTAAATCGGAGCATGACTTAACTGTCATGGCTCGAGTTGTAGCCAGAATTCTCTTGAAGGGAGAGCGTGAGTTTGCGTATAGATCTATACTGGATTGACAATCCTACACCTTGCTGCTAGCTACAGCCGGACCTGCAGGTCTGCGGGTGCCAAACGTCATTCCGTTATTACGACCATTCATTTGTCGTTGTTACTAGTCAATAGTATGGTGCAATTTATCACGTAATGCCTTAATATAAATCCGGTTTAAGGTAGTTAGTACCACAGTAGTTCTTATAATACAAGGATACAGTACTACATTAATTTACCCATTACATATTTTTAGTGATAACCTCACTTAAACATTTATGTACAAACTATATTTTGTTAAATGATAGTTACATTTGGGAAATTACACACTTTTACATCAAACGAACATACCAAAACAGTTAAGCCTTGGTAGAAGGCTTCTTTAATAGAAAATATAGGTTTTTCTGAGAGATTCAAACTTTTACAAACAATTGCAAACTTTTACATACATTTTACAAACTTATACTTGATACATGTTCAAACATTTTTGAATGACAAATACAGACACTAAAATACTTATGAACTCACCAGCTTAATGCTGATAAACTCTTTCAAAATAACTTGTATTCTCAGGTCGTCAGTAGACAAGTACCGAGGCCAGCTTTTGAGAAGATGGAGCGCATTCAAGACTCATCTTATTATTTTGATATACGTTATTTTTGGTGTCTACAATGTACAGAACACACTTGTATTAAAATTATATATTTAATGCAATGGATGATGTTGTTTGCTTATTTACATTTACTGTGTTGTGATACTTACATGACGTCCTCTGCCCCAGAACGTTTCCGCCGTTCTTGGTTTTGGGGTGTGACAAACATATACAATATGATACACCAACTATATCGACAAAAAATAAGAGCAAGTATGTCTTCGATAACAATGCCTACTTATTAACTGCACACTCCTTCCCAACACGACTTAAAATAATGTTTCCGAACTTGGAAAACCAAGAGAACTCAAACCATTGGGGAAGCTAGATGTCATAGCCTTAACAAATGTGTTTTTGTGGAAACTTACTTTAAACACATGATCTACCATTTTCAAACGGGCAAGGGTATCACTGATAAAGAAATTTGAAAAAACATACATATTTCCCTCATTTAACAATCTCTAACACATCCGAATTAGAACCTTCTTGATAGTGATAGTGATACAGTTTCCCTAAAATTATCATACAAATGCTCAATTTCAATGCAAACAAAAGCAAGAAAACTCCGCTATGACAAGTTGATACCGTGTTGTCCATTAAGAGCATACCAACACTCCTTAGTTCAAACAACTTCAAATGAACATGTTGCTTCCATAAACAAACAACTAGGTCTTTGAACTTTCATTCGTCAACATTAATATTGACATCACTAATCAAATTATATTGTGAACCTATCTAAAATACTACTACAGTTTCAACAATTATATCTACAAGACTAAACTGCACAAATGGTCCCCGTGGTTTGCTTAAAATTGACACTTTGGTCCAAAAAGGTTTGTACTAGCACCACAGGTCAAAAGTTTTCATTTTGTTGCTAGTTTTGTCCAATTTACTTTGAATTTTTTCATAATGACGATTTTTCCCTTGCTTGTTTCTTTTTTAGTTTTTTATTTATTTAAATATTTTTTCTGTTTAAAAGAAAAAAATTGCATTTTCTATTTTGTTTATATAACTTTTTTTTATAAAGGAATAAAAATAAACAAATAAATTATGTAATCTCTCTGTCTCTATCTCCGTCTCTTTCTCTCTCTCTCTCTGGCATAAGAGAACAATTCCTTTTTTTCTTTCATCGTAACAAAAAAATCACTCATTTGAATAAAATAATTAATCACCATAGCATGTTCTGCATCCCACCCTTTTATGCCTCGATTCACCGTTCATCATCTACATGCATGCTTTGCTTTTTTGCGACACTTATGTGTAGTTTTGTTGGTTTAGACTAAAAGACTTCAAAAATTAACCCCTTTCCCTTTCGATTTTAGGTTTCACGTCCAAATGAGAATATTACAGAGAGTATAGGGAATCGGAGATCGAGAGATGGGGTTTTTGTGTGTCGATCGAACAAACCCAGAATCGATAGAGAAGAATGAAGATATGAAAGATATAGGGTTTTCTGAGGAAGATAGAAAAAGAGAGAGAAACGGATTTTCCTTTGAGGGTTTTCATATTTGCGTTAGGGTTTCATGACAGTGGTTGCAACACTTATGGTCGAAGGTTTCTTAGTGGGGAAGATGAAGATGATGCTAGGAACCACTCGATCTAGGCAAATACGTCAACAATATTGGTTGCCATATGTCGGAGTCGCCGAAGACATTCTCGTGCCAGATGTCAGAGTCGCCGGAGATGGAGACATGGAGTATGAGCGGTCGGAGATGGAGACATGGCGTATCAACGAGTTTTTTTCTCATCTCACAAAAAACTCTCCCTAATATGATGTATGATGCAGGTGTGTGATGGTGAATAACATTTGAAGCTCTAATTTTGGTGATGAGAGTGTGAGTTGAAGAATATGGGAATGAGAAGAACTGTTTCTTGAGGTTTTTAAGATCGGCGATGAAGGTGCGATTTTTCTGGTCAGCGGTGAAGGTGAGGTTTTTCAGATCGACAACAAAGTTTTTGGGTTTTCCGATCGACGTCTGTGAAGGTTCTTTGGGTAGGTGACGAGACTGGTAAAGGAGAGATGCTTTAGATCCGGTGATGGAGAGGGATGTTCGTGAGTGGCAGAAAAATCTATTTGGAGATGGAGGTGAATGATGGTGGTGGTGACTAATGGTTGTCAAAATCAATGGTTATGAGGTATGTGTTTTGAAGATCGAACCCATAAAATGTTCTTTAGTTTAAGTGTTTATCAAACACAACAAGAGAGAGAGAGAGAGAGAGAGAGAGAGAGAGAGAGATGTCTAACACATATATTCTTTGGTTCAGCCGGCTAAAACGGCTTGTTATTAAATACAATAAGAAACGCGGGTTTGATTCTTCCCAAATCCATGTTTATTTTTGTTAACGTTGGTTTAAATAACTTCATTCTATTATACGTTAATATCGTGGGCTATTTGGCTCCATATAAGATATGGTAAATATTCAAAGTTACAATTTTCGTCTATCCTACATATCAATTTTCTTTACTAAATTAATTCCAAAAAGTTCTAAATTTAGCCATCAACTTTTATAAATTTATACTTGTCATTTTGTTTATTAATTTAATTTATTATATATATTTTTTTCTTTATGACAATTCAACCTTTAATTTAAATTTCATATATATATATATATATATATATATATATATATATATATATATATATATATATATAGAATCAAGATCAAATAAGAAGGAAATTTTTGGTAGGAAGGTAAGAAGTTTTTTTTCTACATATTTTTTTCGCGAACAAACAAAATTAATCATTAGATGATTCATTTGTAAGATGATTCACAAGAAAAAATTCTCAAAAAAACATCTCGATGATTTATTTATATAATGATTTTGTTGTTATTAACTAAAATTGTCATAAAAATAAGTTTTTCTTAATTTACTTAATAATGAATCATAAAGATGTTTTTTTGAGAATTTTTTTTGTGAATCATCTTACAAATGAATCATGTAGTTATTTATTTTTTTTGTTCGTCAAAAAAATATGTAGAAAAAAAACTTCTTACCTTCCTACCAAAAAAGATTTCTTACCGGATCTATATCATATATATATATATATATATATATATATATATATATATATATATATATATATATATATATATATATATATATGACCTATTTTCATTTTTGGTTGTTAGTTAGATATTACGATATGTTATTATTCGTTAAAATACTATGATTTTTCTATGTTTATTACTATAATTTTATTGTCTTTTTTTTAAAAACTTCAGTTATATAATTAATTCATTACAGGGTATAAGGACTTTTTTTTTTCGGTTTTGTCCTGAGCATTTAAATCATCAACACCGGCTCTGAAACTATATCCTAAAAATGTTGTTCCAACGACAATTCAACACAAATATATTCAAGTTATATAAGATATACATTTGTTAAAAAAAGATATTATAATGTTTTTCTAGTAAATATCCAAAATGTTTTTTCTAATTTTTGTTGAGGTTTGAAGAATGTTTTGGTGACAATCATCCATTATTAGCTCTTACACAAACCCCAAGGTTCCCTTTCTCCGGCGTATCCACCGTTTGCATATTCTTGCCTTTTCCTTTATTGCGTGACCTTTTTTCATCATATCAAAACGACCCCCACCACCACCATGTCCACCACTATTGAGTAATGACTAAACCCTCATTTTATAACCTAAACGGAAACTTATTTCGTTACAGAGTTTCAATTCATTCATCTTCATTCTCTCATAGTTAATGCACATTCTTCTGGATCCTTATTCGTCAACACCCATTCACCCAACACATTTTGCCTTTCTAAATGGTTCCAGAAACATTGCTTGGATTTCACTGTTTTCTGGAGTAATTTGTTGATTTAGCGAAGTGGGTTTGTTTTTTTTCCTCCTTTTCGAGCTAATTTTTGAAGGAAACACGCAATCTTCTGTTCAAATACTTCAAAAGTTCGTACTTTTTTGAGTAATTTTAGGTACATTTGAAGAATGGGGATAGCGAACTCAAAAGCAGATGGCTGTGAAGCTTTGCGTTTATGCAAAGAACGAAAGAAATTCATCAAAAAAGCAATCGATTCAAGGTATGATTTTGCAGTTGCTCATCTTGCTTACGTTCAGTCCCTTCGAAGCATTGGCATTGCCCTACGTCGATTTGCAGAGGCCGAAGTGTTGTTAGATGCATCTCCAGCCACAGAAATCGAAAACCCCCAAACTCATTCCTCAAACCCGTCACCTTCTCCGCCACACCTCGGTGGTGTCGACGCCGGTGCTTCAGATGGCAGTCCTGCTCCCCATCAACCTCCTGTTTCAAGTTTAAGTTACATGAGGTCCGGTGGGACTAACGCAGTCACTGTTAGTCTTAATCCATCGAAAATTGATATCAGCACTAGGGTTTATGTAGACGATGTTGATTCCATGTCCTTCACAATGCCGCCACCACCACCACCACCTCCGCCGCCTGAATCAGCCTCCTCTTGGGATTACTTTGATCCTACCGACAATCATGAAAGCTTCAGCTTCGTGGGCCACGATGGATTTCATGTAAATTTCAATAATATGAGTGTGCAGAAACAGTTCCCGATTAACGATTCCATTACAAAGGAAGGATCTATAACACCTCCCGAATCATTAAAAACGGATCATAATGGGCATGATGATGGTATTCCGATTGCTCCCATTTCACCAACAACAGTAGAATCTGACACCGGAAATGATGCAGTTTCTGGAGCTTTGATCTGTAGAACTTCTCAAACAGAATCGAAGGATGATAGTTGTTTAGGTGAGGGAGAAAGCGAGGATCCTTCTGAGTTTATCACACATAGGGCTAAAGATTTTCTTTCAAGCATTAAAGAAATTGAGAGTCGATTCTTTCTAGCATCGGAATCCGGGAAAGAAGTTTCAAGAATGCTTGAAGTAAATAAAATCCAACTTGGCTATTTCGAGGCTAAAGGTATTGCTACATTTTGTGTCTCATTTTTGAAAAAAATAACTCTTTCTTTTATTCTTCAAATTCAATTTTTTAGATTAAATCTCAAAATTGTTGAATGTAGGTAGTTCAACTGCATCAACATTGTTGTGTGGGAATTGTTGTAAAGTAAAACCCGCACATGTTTCACATGGTAAGTATTGTAGCTTCCATTTTCATTTGTGTTGTGAAAAAAGTTTTGTAGCTTTAAAAAATTTCATGTTTCAATTTTGTAGAAACTCCACATGGGCCAAGAATCATTACATGGAATCGATCGATGTCTTCACATTCATCATCATCAAGAAATCCTTTAGCTGCAGCATCAAAAGATGATAATGATGATAGTGGAAGCGATTTCATAGAAGAGTTTTGTATGATTGCAGGAAGTCACTCTTCAACTCTTGATAGACTCTATGCATGGGAAAGAAAGCTCTATGATGAAGTGAAGGTATTTTATTAGATTACACTTAATCGGAAAAAAGAAGAAGGATTAAATGCAAGAAATAACGATTTACTTTCTTGAAATTGTTTATCATAGCAAATTACTTCTGTTTTCTTCCTATTACAACATTGTACCTTGAAAGTACACTATTGTAATAGGAAAAATTGAAAAAAAAAATGAAAGTAGGATGTTATAATTATTTTTTGTTATATCATTCTACTTTTATTTCGTCATTGAACTTAAAAAAATCTACCCAATTTTAGCAATGTCATTCAAATACATAGTAACCTTCAATCTTCATTGCTATAATTGGCTAGATTTTCAAATTATAACATCTCAACAAGAAAGAAAAGTGGAAGTACGATGCTATAATTGGTTAGATTTTTCAAACTATAATGCCTTCATAGGAATTTTTTAGTAGAATAGAATTAAATTAAGCGAAAGTACGTTGCTATTTGTTGTAGGCGAGTGAATCTATAAGGAAGGAGTATGACCGAAAGTGTGATCGGCTTAGACACCAATTTGCAAAAGATCTCAAGAGTCACGTGATCGATAAAACTCGTGCTTTGGTTAAAGATTTGCATTCAAGAATTATCGTTGCATTGCACACCGTTGATTCCATATCAAAACGAATCGAGAAAATGAGAGATGAAGAGCTTCAACCACAACTCTTGGAACTCATTCAAGGGTAAGGATCATTTTCCTTTCCTAATTTTCAAATAAGGAAAATGAAACTAAAAAAGATTTTCTACTCTTTTTATTGTTCAAAAAGCATTTTCCCTAGTTATCAGGAAAATCTCTTTTAATAGCAATCTCTTGTAGGTATTGAACTATTATTTTTTCTCAACTTATCTTTGGTTTTAACAATTGAATCCCCCGTGCAGATTAAATCGTATGTGGAAGGCAATGCTCGAGAGCCATCACACACAATACATAACCATCCAATTAGCCTACCATTTAAAAAATTCAAAAATCAAAAATCATCAACAAGAATCAAAACTACAAATTATATCCGATCTTCAACACGAGATTGAATGTTTCGGTTTAAGTTTTACCAACATGGTCAACACTCAAACCTCATACGTAGAATCAATCAACAACTGGCTCCAAAATTGCATCATACTACCAAAGGAACGTGTAAAGGGTAGACGACCATTTTCGCCTCGAAGAGCCTTAGGCCCTCCGATTTTCGTTATTTGTCGAGATTGGTCCTCCGGGATTCAGACCTTGCCAGCTCAGCAACTGAGTGATGCCATTAAAGGGTTTTTGACGAATCTTCATCAGGATTCGGTGGTGGAGGAGGCTGACCGGAAACCGGAGGAGGGAGAGGAGGTTAATGATGACATGGCGGCTGTGAATTTAGGAACGATGCATTTGAGTTTGACCAAAGTTCTTGATGGGTTGACCAAGTTTTCGGAGGCTTCGTTGAAGATGTATGAAGATATTAAAGAGAAAAGTGAGAAGGCTCAAAGTGTGTATTTGAATTATAGGCCACCACCTAGGGCTTATAGTATTTGAAATTTGTCGCATTTTGAAATATTTCATGTAGAAATTGAGAAGTGTTGTTCCTTTTGTTTTGTTTTTTTTTTTTTTTTTTTTTTTTTGAAGGAATAGGGAACTTAATTAATCTTTTATTATACGTTTTAAGATGTAGACTAGCTGTAGGTTTTTTATTGTGATATTATGTGTTCCTAAATATCCGGTATTTCTGGATCGGTTTTGTCTTATTATGGATTTTTACTATTGGTATATCGAATCATATAGGATCCATCCAGTTATGTTTTAAGTTGATCACAAATTGTTTAAAAATGTTACATGGCTGAATTGGATAGATTTTAAATTATAATGTTAAATAGTGAAAATATGTTTTCATTTCTTGAATTTAACCTTTTTTTTTTTTTTTCTTTTAGTAGCAGAATTTTATTACGAAACTAGGAAGAGGTTTGAAAATTACATAGAGATAGCTAGAAGTGGATTTCGAAACCACTCAACACAACTAACTTTAATCTTATTATTCATAATATATACAAATAAATTATAAGAAAAACCAACTATGTTGTCAAAAGAGTAAAGCTTTAACAGGCGTTTGAATCTCCAAATAACACACCATTTCATTATCTCCACATCACCCATAACGCCGTATGAATACCGATTCCGACCTTCTTTCTTACACATATTAATCGTAACAACATCAAGCTAAAAAAGATCATGTAAAGTATCCATACCCTGTAACACAACATCCACCCAATGAAAAACTCTTTGCCATATGGGCAGTGGTGGATCCAAGATTTTAATAGGTTGGGGGCATTAAAAAAAATCAAATATAATTTTCGGGTCGGGTCAAAATGGTTTTAAACACAGGTAACAAAAAAATGTTAAACTATAAATAAATAGGTATGCGAGTTTGGGGCCCATTGGTTATTTTGTATGCTATTATCTGCTATGCTTATAATATCTGTATGTTAATGGGGTCCATTATGTGAGCTTGGTTCGGGCCTGTTATACTTAGTAGGCGAGGTCCTCTGTATGCTATTATCTGCTATGCTTATGATATCTGTATGTTGACGGGGCCCGTTATGCGAGTTTGGTCCGGGCTTGTTATACTTAGTAGGCGATGCCCGCTATCCTCAGTGGGCAGGGCCTGCTATGCGAGTGAAGGTGGGGCCCGTTACACTCATTGGATGGGGCCTATTATGTGTTTATTTATGTATGATATGTGATATTTTGGGGAACTCACTAAGCTTTGGAATTTTCAGTTTATGTTTTAGGTACTTCCAGATCCAAAGGGAAGAGCCCTGGATGATTATAGAGTACACACCATATTTTTCCGCATTTTGAGATTTACTCTGATATGTCTTGATGTATTGACATACTTTGATCTTTTAGGGTTGTATTTGGATTAATATTTTTATTAAATGAAAAATGAAGTTTTTGGATCTTATTTTTGGGACGTTAGAAGTTGATATCAGAGCCTTGATTTGAGGGATTAAGAGATACGTTCGGGTGTGTCTGAACTCACACTGAGGATTTGGTAAAGTTTTTCAAAAAGAAATGTATATTTAAGAAAATGTTTTTCTAATACAATAAAGGGTGTGATGCATGCAATCAACCGAGCTCAAGTAAGTTTTTTCAAAATACCCATACATGTTATCTGATATGATTTGATCCATAAATATGTGAATCGCCTGCTAGTTAGGGCTAAGGATCTGCTTAACATTTCCATGAAAGAATCTAGAAGAGATGCCTTTGTATGCCTATTGTATAAGCTTGTAGACTTGCATGCTAGTATTGATCAGTCAGTGATAGAATGGATTAGTTAGGTGATACTTGGTTCTGATTACTTGTTGCTCGACTCTTGTTTGAGTCCAACCATTGCAGTGACCTCTTATTCGAAGAATTATCTTTTTTTGGTGACATGTAATTGTATTCTTGAGCTAGTTAGAGGAAGTTAGCGGGAGTTCTTCTGTAGCTGATGGCGGAGAGTGGTGTACAGTTTGCTCAAGGAAAACCTAGGTTGAGATCTAGTGCTGGAAGCGTTATCTTGATGATGTTTAATTGTATGGATATAAGATGACATGGCGGATTCAAGGCAAGACTTGAGGAAAGTATGGAAGGCCCATTATGTGTTTATTTATGTATGTGAAGTGGTATTTTGGGGAACCCACTAAGCTTTGGGCATACAGTTTTCAGTTTTTGTTTTAGGTACTTCCGAATCGAAAGGGAAGAGCCGTGGATGATTGTAGAGCACACACCATCTTTTTCTGCATTATGAGATTTACTCTGATATGCTTTGATGTATTGGCATACATAGATCTTTTTAGGTTGTCTGACAATGTTTGGATTAATGTTTTTATCAAATCAAAAATGAAAATTTTGGATCTTACTTTTGGGACGTTACAAGTTGGTATCAGAGCCTTAGTTTGAGGGATTTGAACATACCTTCGGGTGTGTCTGAATTCAAACTGAGGATTTGGTAAAGTTTTTCAAAAAGAAATGTATTTTTTAAGAAAAAAGTATTTTCTAAGACAAGAAAAGGTGTGGTGCATGTAATCAACCGAGCTTAAGTAATTTTTCCCAAAATACTCATACATGTTATCTGATATGATTTGACCCGTAAATCCGTTAAACGCATGCAAGTTAGGGTTAAGGATCTGCTAAATATTTGCATGATAGAATGCTAGGAGAGTTGCCTTTGAATGCCTATTGTATTAGCTTGTAGACTTTCATGTGAGTACTGGTCAGTCAATGATAGGATGGCTTGGTTAGGTAACGCTTGGTTCTGATGCTTGAATGCTGCTTGCTTTATGTTTTTAGGAGCTCTCACTAGCTTTAGGTAACTAGTAAGCGATTATGCAAAGTTACATATTATGGGAACTAAATAATTTTAGAAGGTTCGGTTTTAAATCTATTGCGCAACTCTGGTTTGAGTCAAACCGTTGTAGTGTGAGACCTCTCACTTGAAGATTTATCTAGTTTTGGTGATATGTAATTGTATTTGTGAGCTAGTTAGAGGAAGTTAACGAGAGTTCCTTATGCAACTGATGGTGGAAAGTGGTATGAAGTTTGACTTACGAAAACTTGGGATGAGATGTAGTGATGGGAGCCTTATCTTTATGAGGGGTAATTGTATGGATATTGTCACACCCCGAAAACCTAAGGCAGAAACATTTCCGGGGCGAACTCCACATTGAGTATCAAATCCAATGTACATAGTAAGCAAAGTAAACAACCATTACATTACATATTCGAATTTACATTTGTTCAAAAGTAAAGTGTTACAGGTGTTATACGTATATCATATGAACAAAAGTTAAGATGAGTCTTCTGTACGCTCCATCTTCTCCAAAAGGATCGTTGGGTACCTGTCTAATATGGACTTGAGAATACAAGCAGTTTGAAAATTAGCATAAAGCTGGTGAGTTCATAAGATGTTAGTTTTCTGAAAATGTACAAGATCTCTTTGGTTTTCCGAAAAAGTTTGGTATCCAAGAAAATCCCATATTTTCTTATTTGTAGAGTTTGATTAACTGTTTTATTACACGGATCTGTTTATGTTCAGTTGTTATCCCAGAAAAATCCTATATTTTCCTAAAAGTAAGTTTAGTTATTGAATCCCAATGTAATGTTCGATTATCTATCATACTTGTCATATTAGCTAGGTATTCTGATATCCTAATTGTGTTATGCTTGAATGTACCTAGATGCGTGCCTTCGTATTCGTATTCCTATTCTTAATGATATTCATACTCATATTTTATATTTGTATTCGTATTCATATTTGTGTTCCTATTTGTATTCGTATTCGTATTATTCGTATTCATATTTGTGTTCTTATTCGTATTTGTATTCGCACTCGTATTCGTATTCCTAGTCCTATTCCTAATCCTATTAGTATTCGTATTCGTATTTACATTCATATTCACATTCATATTCGTATCCCTATTCCTATTCCTAATCCTATTCGTATTCGTATTTGTATTCGCATTCGTATTCGTATTCCTAGTTATACTTTCGTATTCGTTATGTTCCTAGTTGTACTTTCGTATTCGTTATGTTCCTAGTTGTACTTCCGTATTCGTATTCGTATTAGTTCTAATTGATGATTAGTATTAATTATTCGTAAATTCTGAAATATAGATTGTAACACTTTATCAAGTAATCTATGATTAGTTTGAAGGCTAACTTCATAATTCGAACTATTTGATTAACACAGTTTTCGATATTAAAAAAATACAGATTATAGACATTTGAACTGAAAATAATAAGTTTGAGTACAAGATTTCCTTGTACTTTTGCTTATATTCCCCCTGAAAACTTTTGAAAAACATTTGAAAAAGGGTAGAGGTGTGAACTCACCAATCGCGGAATGTGTCGGTTTGGATGCTAAACGTCAGTTCAAGGCTTGAAAACGAGTGAGGTTCCTATGTAATGTGAAAAGATATACAATGGTATCTAATTAGACTTTAAATCACTAATTAGATATGATTATACACTCCAAGACGCGAAAACACTTCGAATCAAGTGTTCGGAGTGACCTAGGTGACATCTAAGGATGTGTAGGACCCATGTATGGAGTTTACTCTTCAAGAGTAAACTCCTTGAGGAGTTCACGGTCCATTGACTATATCCCCATGAGTTTACGGCCGTAAACTCATGGGTGGTGGGTTCTTGGATGCCAAATGGTCATACAATGCACACGGGAAGGTTCTAGGATTGATTCCATGGCTTAGGAAGTGATTGGGACTCTAAATGACCTTGGATAAGAGTTTACGGTGTATGAAGATGTTCTTTGGGAGTTTACTACCTTAAACATGAGTTTGCTACCTTAAACACGAGTTTACTACCTTAAACACGTGTTTGTCCATGATTGATGAGTTTTAGTGGTTGAAAGTTAAGCATACTAAGTTCTAGACCCATTTCTAAGCCATACAAGGTGTTAAGGGCACTTTAACACCCATAGAATGAGTTTAAGGTCTAAGGAGATGAGTTTATGGTCTAAGAATGTTCTTGGACCGTAAACTCAAGCTTGTCCCATTTGAATAAGTTTTGGTGCATTTCTTGAAGGATTATAAGGTTCTATACTCTCATGAAAGCTTGTTGGAGGTGTTTAGGGGAAAACTAACACCTTAAGTTGAGTTTACTCCCTAAGAATAGGTGTTTACGGTCCAAGCATGTGCTTGGGCCATAAAATCATGCTTATGTCCCAATTGAAGAGTTAAAGGTGTTCTAAGTCCATGCAAACAAGTCCTTAGGTCATATCTAGGCTCCAAATGAGTTTTGGAAGGGTTTTAAGGCTCAAAACCCCTCATTACATGTGTTCACGGCCTAAGGAGGTTCTAGGACTGTAAACACATGTTTATGGTCCTATTCCTCATATTTTTCACAAATTTGAAGGCCAAAGGTGCTATACTAGAAGCTAGGATAGTTACCTTGACGATTTGGAGCTTGTTTTGGATGATTTTGGCTTGATTTCGATTTCTAGAGAGAGAAAGTAGAGGGAGAGTGGAAAGGCTTCAAATGAGGCTCTCTCAACTTTATATATGCTGAAATTTTTGGGACACGGTGGAATTCTACTCGATACTGTCGTCAAGCAAGGCTTTTGGTCGTATCCGATTTAATTATTTTTATAATTCGACGGAATCAAACAATTATTTTTCAAAAAAATAAATTGAAGCGTTTCCATGGATTTCTAACGTATTTGGACAATTATTAAGTCAAAATAATGAACCTAAAATAAATGACTTAATTTAGAAACGAACGGAAACAATTTAAGACGACGAATTTTTAATGACGTATCTGGTTACGGCGACGAAATGAACTTCGGGTTGTCACAGATATAAGGAGACTTGACATATTCAAGGAAATCCTTGAGGAAAGTACTGAAGGCCCATTATATGTTTATATATGTATGGTATATGGTATTTCGGAAACTAACTAAGCTTTGGGCTTACGATTTTTTCATTTTATGTTTCAGGTACTTCCAGATCAAAAAGGAAGAGCCGGGGATGATTACAGAGCACACACCATCTTTTTCCACATTCTGAGATTTACTCTGATATGTTTTGATGTATTGACATACTTTGATCTTTTGGGGTTGTATGACAATGTTTAGATAATGTTTTTATTAAATCAAAAATTAAAATTTTAGGAAGCTAATAGTTGGTATCAGAGCCTTGGTTTGAGGGATTCAAACATACCTTCAGGTGTGTCTGAACTCAAACAAAGGATTTTGTGACAACCCGAAATTTCCATTTGTACGAACAATATCTATTCAATAGAAGCCAGTCCAGTTTCATTGATTTTCAGACTTTTCCGAACAAGTTTGTGTACATTAGGGTTTACGTCTCAGGAGATATCAGGAGAGTGGATGCTCCTGGAATTGTGAAACTTGAACATTCCAAGTTTCATAATGTTATAGTCCAACTTCCGGAATAAAAATATTTTCTGTCAAAATATTTCAGGACTATAAATAGATTTCTGAATTTAATTAATTCATTATTCACAATTCCAACTAGAGAAAAGCCATTTCTCTCTGACGGATCTTCGGGTTTTCATCCCGGATTGTGAGTCTACTTTCCTAAATGTGTTTTAATGTTTGTTATATGCTTTATAACATTGTTTACATGTCTAAAATACAAGATCCAGGAGGTTACGGCCCAAGAACGTTCTTGGGGTGTAAACTCCAAAACGAAGCCTTAAGGCTTCCTAGTCCCGATTCCTTGTTAGACAACTAGTTTAGGACTTATTGTATGATCTTTTGAGTCTAGAAATCATCCAAGATCATAAGACTTTTGGAGTTTACGGCCCAAGAGCTTCTTGGACCGTAAACACCATTTTTAAGGGCCAAGTGTGCCCTAAATGACCCCTAAGGCTTAAGGCATTTACCCTCTAATGCTTGTAGCTAATTTGGACACCAAAACACTTCAAAATCATAAAGTTCTAGGAGTTTATGGCCAAGAAAAGCTCTTGGGCTGTAAACCCCTTTTTCAAGGGTTAAAAGTGCCCTAAACACCCTTAAAGCTTTAAGACAATTACCCTTTAATACTTAGGACTTGAATGGGGAGCAAATTACATCAAAATCATCCCTTAAAGGGAGTTTACGGCCAAGGAACATCTCTTGGGCCGTAAACTCCAAGTAAAGGCATAAATGTGTGCCTAATGTCCCCTTTAGCCTTAAGCAAAAACATGGAAGTTATCCTACATGTGCAAGTGCCTTAAATGAATTAAAACCAACACCCCATAGGAGTTTACGGCCGTAAACTCTAGGGGATATGGTCCTTTGGCCATAAACTCCCCAAAGGAGCATTCTAAGACCTTAAACTACTTCAAGGATTATTCCAACAAGGATAGACTTATTCTAGGATCAATATAGCACTTCAAAACACCCAAAACCACCAAGTGTGGAGTTCACGACCATAAACTCAAGGAGTTTATGACCGTAAACTCCAAAGGTGGGGTTTGTTGGGTGGTGAACTCATATACAAGGTCATTGGTGCATTAAACCCCTTTTGCCTTGTCCCGTATCAACTTAGATGCAACCATTAGGACCTATAACACTTATATAAAGTGTTTACATGTTCCTAAGTGTCTCAACTTATTTTGTTAAGTTATTATTTGGCTAATTAGTTATATATATGCTCATTATATGATAACTAGGCTCGTACGTGTGAACAAGTCTCCGTTTGCCACCTAGCACAGTACCCGATACATCAATCCAATCTACTCACCACAAGTGAGTTCATATCCCTTTAATCAACCTTTGAAATGTTTTTAAATGTTTTAAATACTTTATGGGGGGGGGGATACAAGTTAAACACTTACAGTTATTACAACAATCACACGTGACTACATTAATCACATGTGATTAATAACTAGAAAACCAATGATCTTATCACTGTTCAAACTGTTTATCAAACTGTTTCACTTCAAAATGTTTTACAAACTCTTTTACTTATCAAATGCTTTTATTAAACTTTGTTTTACTTCTTATAAATTGCATGCCCATATATGTATAGATATATAAGTAATGTTTAAAGGGCTTAGGAAGGCCATCCGCCCTATTTCCTTTTCGCGCACTGAGATGTGGTCTGGTGGGATTTCGGGTGACCATCCGAGGGTCGTTTCAATATTAGTTATATATCATATATACATGTATAGACATAAAAGTACTTCCATATTCATACTTATCAGTACATTAATAGCTAGTTACCATCGGGGTAATACAGAACATATACAACTATACTAGAAACGAAACATATACAACTATGCTACAAACAATACATATACAACTATACTAGAAACAATACATATACAACTATGCTAGAAACAATACATATACAACTATACTAGAAACGGAACATATACAACTATACTAGAAACAATACATATACGACTATACTAGAACGAGAAACATTACATATACATGAACACGTTAAAAATTGTGATCCACTGTGTCGGAGGATGCCTTAAATGTCATGGCCCGAGTTGTAGCCAGAATTCTCTTGGAGGGAGAGCATGAGTTTGCGTATAGATCTATACTGGATTGACTATCCTTCACCTTCCTGCTAGCTACAGCCGGACCTGCAGGTCTGCGGGTGCCAAACGTCATTCCGTTATTACGACCATTCATTGTGTCGTTGTTACTAGTCGATAGCATGGTGCAATTTATCACATTATACCTTAATATAAATCCGGTTTAAGGTAGTTAGTACAGCAGTAGTTCTTATAATACAAAACTACAATACTACAATGATTTACCCATTACATATTTTAGTGATAACCTCACTTAAACGTTAATGTACAAACTATATTTTGTTAAATGATAGTTACACTTGGGAAATTACACACTTTTACAACAACGAGCATACAAAACAGTTAAGCCTTGGTAGAACGCTACTTTCATAGAAAATATAGGTTTTTCTGAGAAATTCAAACTTTTACAAGCACTTACAAACCTTTACATACATTTTACAAACTTATACTTGATACATGTTCAAACATTTTTGGATAACAAATACCGACACTAAAATACTTATGAACTCACCAGCTTAATGATGATAAACTCTTTCAAAATAACTTGTATTCTCAGGTCATCAGTAGACAGGTACCGAGGCCAGCTTCTGAGAAGATGGAGCGCATTCAAGACTCATCTTATTATTTTGATATACGTTATTTTTGGTGTCTATAATGTACAGAACATGCTTGTATTAAAATTATATATTTAATGCAATGGATGATGTTGTTTGCTTATTTACATTTATTGTGTTGTGATACTTTACATGACGTCCTCCGCCCCAGAACGTTTCCGCCGTTCTTGGTTTTGGGGTGTGACAGATTTGGTAAAGTTTTTCAAAAAAATTTATTTTTAAGAAAAGGGTTTTCTAAGAAAAGAATGGGTGTGGTGCATGTAATCGAGCGAGCTCAAATGTTTTATCAAAATACCTATACATGTTAGCTGATATGATTTGATCTATTAATCGCATTCTAGTTAGGGCTAAGGATCTGCTCAAGATTTGCATGATAGAATGCTAGGAAATATGCCTTTATATGCCTGTTGTATGAGATTGTTGACTTGTATGTTAGTACCGATAAGTCAATGATAGGATGACTTGGTTAGGTAATGGTTGACATACTTTGATATTTTGGGGTTGTATGACAATGTTTGGATTAATGTTTTTATGAAATAAAAAATGAATATTATGGTTCTTATTTTTGGGACATTACAAGTTGGTATCAGAGCCTTGGTTTGAGGGATTCGGACATACCTTCGGGTGTGCCTGAACTCAAACTGAGGATTTAGTAAAAATTTTCAAAAAGAAATGTATTTTTTTAAGAAAAGGGTTTTATGATACAAGAAAGGGTGTGGTGCATGCAATCGACCGAGCTCAAGTAAGTTTTCCCAAAATACGCATACATGTTATCAGATATGATTTGATCCATGAATCGCATGCTAGTTAGGGCTAAGGTTCTGCTCAATATTTTCATGATAGAATTCTAGGAGAGATGGCTTTGTATGAGTATTGTATGAGCTTTTAGATTCTCATGTTAGTACTGGTCAGTCAGTGTTAGGACAGCTTGGTTAGGTGATGCTTGATTATGATTAGTTGATGCCGAATGCTGCTTGCTTTGTGGTTTTTAGTAGTTCTAACTAGCTTCAGCTAAGTAGTTAACGAATATGCAAAGTTACATATTATGGGAACTAAATAATTTTAGAAGGTTAGGTTTTAACTGTATTGCGTAGCTCTTGTTTGAGTCCAACAGTTGTAGTGCGAGACCTTCATTTGAAGATTTATCTAGTTTTAGTGATATGTAATTGTATTCATGAGTTAGTTAGAGGAAGTTATAGAAGTTCCTTCTGCAACTGATGACAAAGAGTGGTCTGGAGTTTTCCCTAGGAAACCTAGGATAAGATCTAGTGCTATGAGCCTTATCATGATGAGGGTTAATTGTATGGATATAAGGTGACTTGGCAGATTGAAGGAAATCCTTGAGGAATGTCTGAAAGGCCCATTATGTGTTTATTTATGTATGATATGTGGTATTTTGGGGAACTCAGTAAGCTTTGGGCTTATGGTTTTCATTTTATGTTTCAGATACTTCCATTTCCAAAGGGAAGTGCCCGGGATGATTATACGGGACACACCATATTTTTTCGCATTCTGAGAGTTAATCTGATATGTTTTGATATATTTACATACTTTGATCTTTTTGGGTTGTATGATAGCGTTTGGATTATTTTTTATTAAATAAAAAATGAAAATTATGATTCTTACTTTTGGGACTGTGACAACCGTCAATTTTCGGTCAAGTCAAAGTCAACTAAAGTCAACAAGTCAAACCGCTTGACTCAATTTGCCCGTGGGTACTAGAATTTACATTATGAAACTTCTACACAACTCTTTATTCTAATGAGAGATCATAAAGCAAAAAGTGCGAACATCTAGATCTCCTTAACCTAAAACTGTGGTACGTGGCGAGCCAAACCGATAAAACAATGTTGCATACTCACCGGGAGTGTGTAAGATCCTTAAACAGGGCTTAACAGGGTTTACAAACCTTGCATTGCGAAGCCGGACACTCACAATTGTCACACATGGAACCTCTCTCAATTGTTTTCACTCTATCTCTTTCTATGTCAAATCTCTCCCAAATCTCTCCAAGTATGTGAAATCTCTCTCAAATATCTCTTTGTATGAGAAATCTCCCCAAGAATGTCAAATCTCTCCCAAATCTCTCCAAGTATGTGAAACCTCTCTCAAATATCTCTTTGTATGAGAAATCTCTCCAAGAATGTCAAATCACTCCCAAATCTCTCTCAAAAGTTTCCGTAACTTTTTGAAGTCATTTGGGTCATTCCGACCCTTAACTGGGTCAAAAACGGTTTAAAACGGGGTAAAAATGAGTAAAATAGGCTTAAGGACCCGAAACCCTCTTATAAGAGGCGAAACCTCTTAGAACCGAACCTTCTAAGAACCGAAACCAGGAGGACCGAAACCAGGAGGACCGAAACTAGGAGGCCCGAACCCAAAGGTCCTCTCAGGGCCGAACCTCGCCCAGGAGGAACCGAACCCGAAAGGTCCTCTCAGGGCCGAACGTCGCCCAGGAAGAACCGAACCCGAAAGATCCTTGTAGGCTCGAACCTCGCACATACACCCGAACCCGAAGTCTCCTGGAACCGAACCCGAAGGTACTGTTCATTCGGGCTATTTTGCTTCCTCGCCTCCTCTCGCTTCCTCGCCTCCCTTCGTTTCCGGCTCGGCATCAGCATGGACCGAATCTCCGCCTAGGGACCGAACCTCGGCCTAGGACCGAGAGGTCTCGCTGGAAACTCTTTTTCTCCCGGTTTTCGCGTAGTTTTGCGTTTAAGGCCCGTTTTTAATTATTTTAACGCGGGATTTTCACCCAAAATCATATTTTAACATAATAAACCCTAAATATTCAAAATTTAATCATATTTTCATAAAAATCCTTATTTAAATAATAAAAGCAAGTGGGTAAAGTACAAAGAGGTGGAGTGTTGACTTTGCTTTACCTTATGACACAAGCAACCACTCCCACACCCACTCTATGACCAGCCACACCTCCCCACCTTACCTAGGTCACATCAATGTCCTTTAAACTCAATTTCCACTCATTCCCACGTTTTTAGAGCTGGAACAAAACACCCTCTCTCCTCATTTCTCTCATTTGCTCTCATTTCACTAAGTATCAAACTCCACTTTTCTCTCAAACTTTTTCTCCACCAAATTCGAGATTCAAGGCTGATTTTCAAGTGTTCTTCCACATTTGGTAAGAATAATTCATTCTCCTTATGAATATCTCACTTATTTCCACTCAAATCAAGGATATCTTACACAAACTCCATCATAATTGTGTTAGAGCTTCGAATCTTCAAGTGATTCTTCAAGTGTTCTTGGGTTGAACACTTCTCTTCTTCAATACTTATCTACTGAAATCACTCAAGGTGATTTCATACCCCTACATTTTCATGTTTTCTCAAGTTTTTAGGGGGGGGGGGGGGGGAATACAAGTTAAAGCACCAAGAACATAACTAAAATTTTCTAACAGCCTTCATCATAAAATTTCAACTCCATTCACGGACTGTTTTGGGCATCTTAAACATTTTTCTTTTCAAAACTGTACAAGGTTAAAATAGTTCAAGTTCTTAGCTTTAAAATGACTACTTTCACATCTCCATACGATTTTTCTATAATTTATGGTGATTTTTACAAAACTGCCTATCATTTCAAACAACAATCCGGACCAGTCTGTGATCTTGGACTTATTTACCCAAGTTGGAGGTCATTAAAAATCGTAATAAAAATTATGAGTAAACTATACACATTTTTTGAACTCTCAGAATTTACGGATCTAGTTTTCGACTTCGTATGATTTTTCTATGAATTTTCTAAAACAGTGCAGAATGGATAAAGTTAGCCAACAACATATAAATATCATAACACTTTGTATTATGTTGAGCAAAGTGTATAATGATATGTTCTAATTATTGAATGTGTTTCTTTGTTAGTTTATCATCATAAACTGAAACTAAGTCATTCATAATAAATATTATACATTCATTTTAGAACACGTATAATAAACTATAAAAAGTATAGTTTAATGGATTCATAACATTAATGCATTTCCATAAGAGAGTTCTTACATATTACAAACGTTTTAGATAAACTATAATAGGTATAGTTTATGATACATCACACAACACACTCGTACAAAAAGGGTACATTCATACCGAAAAGATTTACACTCACACACATTTCACGTAAACTTGTTAACCTATATTGTAAGACATTCTCTCCCCGTACGTCCGAGTGCGGGATATAACTCTTGGTAGTTATAATCAGAATCTCCTGGAGGGAGAACGTGATACTTGTATATAGATCTATATTGGGTTTGACACCCCACACCTTGCTTCTAGCTACAGTGGGACCTAAAGGTCTACGGGTGACAAATGTCATTTCAGTTTTCGCGACGCCTGAGAAACGTCGTGGCAGGTTCACATAGTCATACTATGATTATAGCGACTCACATAGGGATATAACAATCCATAAAGTTTACAGGAATTTATTTATAAAACCTAAATGGGTTTTATGTCGATTTAAAATCACTTTTTATCTCAATGAGTACAGATATTACTGTACACTTTTGGTTTTGGTAGTTATGACTACACATCATTTGAAACCACATTTATACCTTTAAGTATCGTCAATACTTGTTATTTCTCAGTCCTCGGGTTTAGGACTACATATACATAAAGTATTAACAAACATGAGAACATACGGATATTTCATTTAATTCAAACGCGTCCATGTCCATTTAAACACATAACATTTTCTATTAGTAAGAAAGGTTACTTCTACATTTTGGTCTTTGGGCATAAGACTACATTACACAGATTTTAAAGAAAATATCGGATTTTCTGGATACATATTCTAACGCTTTTACAAGGAAAACGGTTTACTTTTCTAACAAAATCCCTTATGAACTCACCAACCTTTGTGTTGACACTTTTCAAAACTACTTGTATTCTCAGGAATTCAGTTAAAACAGGAAATCAACGTTTTGAGGATGGGACGATAAAACGTCAAACAGTTCATTTTGTATCATAATGTAATTGATGTGAATCATGTCAACATGTACTTTGATGTAACTTTTTCAATTATAATTGTGATGGTTGTATTTACTTTGAGCACTATTATACTCGTTGTTGTGATACTCTACATGAAGTCCTCCACCCCCCGGACGTTTCCGCCATCCTTGGTTTGGGGGTGTGACAGATTAGTATCAGAGCATTGTTTATAGTGAACTCAGTAGATCAAACCACATAAGATATACAAACTATAAATGCATTGGGACTAAGTCTCTGATTTAAAGTTTCAAAACAACTATACTTTTAGAAATAAATAGTTTCGTATTAAAAGTATACATGCATACATACATACTAAGGTCAACATCATTCTAGAACAAAACAAAAGTAATGATTGTTGAATATCACAGGTAAGCTCGGGGATGTATGGTCAGTCTTGGGAGTGGCATAGCCAGATCAACTATGCTGGTACGAGGAGTGATTAGCACATGCCCAAGAATAGTTGTGATATGGCAACAAGTCTAAAAACTTACCAACGCTACCACAATGAGAACATTAAAACAGAACATGAGTTTAAAATACTATGGGAGTATTTTGTAAAATCATAACTTATATGAAAACTAAATTGATCCTTAATAATAGGTCTATAGTCCCTAAGTGGATACTTTAAGGTTATATATAACTTAGAAATTATAGACTTAGAATTTGTGGTCATTACTTTACTTCCTTTTCCTTGTTTGGATGTGGACCTAGAGTGGGATCACTTATTCAAAGGTCTATCGTATCTTGTTATATGTAATTAGTATGCACTATGTCATTATAGAAGTAACTAATAAGGATCACCCCCTATAAGTAATTGATGATAGAGTTAGACGCATAGTACATATCTCCTCCACTCCTATTCTCGCAAATACAGCATAGAAAAATCCTACTTACCGGATAACCCTTACTTTCCTAATCCAAACTCGAGGAATGGTGAATGGTTATGAGAAGAATCAGAGGCGGAACCGGAGGTAATCGATCCTCCATGCATTGCAAGGGTTCCATGAACCATTTCGACTATATCGAACCTGTGACCCGTTGGGAAATCATGATCGGGGGTTGAATGTCGACAACAATGACAACAACCACCATGTGGAGACCAACAAGGGTGCTATGACCTCAACCACGAGGGACTGACGGACAGAGCCCTCCCGGCAAAGACCCGGCGGATCGCGATCATCGGGGATTAATACAGGAAGACTACAATCCGAGTTCAGAAAACTGCACGCTACTCGAGACCCCATCATCTTTCGTACCCGTGACTCAGAATTCGATTACTATTCCCGAGACTAACTCTCTTTTTAGGACCTTATCGCCACTCGTGTAGAGGAAAAAGAGTAAAAGGGTAGGACACACATCATTCAAAGAAAGGATGATTGTAGCCAAGTGTTGATTGGCAAAGCTACAAAATGCATCGACCTAGCCCAGACATCACGAGGGATGGATCGTCGTGAGTAGAGTTCATACCGCTCACCAGACCTGGTAAATTAGGTTATGAGTATGCGTTGGTACTACTATATTATAAGTAAAAGCACAACACTGCAAATTAAGTGGTCATACTAATCGAGAGATCTAGTTACTATCAAAACCCGTCCAAGCACAAACGTGAGGTAGACCTGCAGCGAGGTCAAAATTTTCACTGAAACCATGATTTCTAGAGTCATATTAACAAGATGGGCTTAGGATGTACCTATCCGACTCAAATGTCTATTTAGCCTTAATTATATAGCTAAACATACATCAATAGGTCATGACAAGGACCTAGCTTGGGTCAAGTGTAAGGTTTCACTTGGATACAGAACTACTAAAATACATGAGTTTACTATACAAAGAATCTCGTTATAAATTGTTTTCAGAACACCCTCAACAACCAAATTACGTTACAAATCGATCTGAGATAAACATAGTTAGAAAACATGCGACATATAGCCATTCTAAGAACTCATTATCGTCTCACCTTTAAACATTTTGTTGAGAAGTTTCTTCTTCATAGACCTATGGGTGCGATCATACCAACACTAATGCACCGGATCCCATCAAAATTCCTCAGCCAAGTGTGTTCGTACAAACATTATTTTAAGAGGAGTAAAGCTTAACGTCCGTATGAAACCTACTCCTACCTACTGCCATAACTCCATCTCAGGAGTGTTAGTGGGAACACTAGGAATAGTACAGTAATGTGCAAAAATTTATATCCGTAAATATAAATTGTAAGGATGCACTTAAGATAATCATTTCCACTAACGATGTCGTTTTTCTTTATGAAACATAGCTATGTCTTCACCAAGAGGCAACAAACCAGCTAGCAAGGCGCCAACACTACAGATAGACGCTGCTACTTTTCAGGCTGCAGTCACAGCAGCCATGACAGCCGTCATGGCGCAATTCAAAGCTAACAACGTTAGTAGGGGTGGAAGCGGTTCTAACAATACAAATTGTGGTAACAATCAGGAACACCAATGGGTACCTACCAACGAAAATACCTCAGGCCACAAACCTACAAACAAGAAGAGAAAGTTTTGGAACCTGAAAGAGCACTGCCAATCTCAAGGATCCACTAAAAGACAACAACCTATGTCCACCCCTACCATTACAACAGCAGTCACTACGCATGCCTCGACACTAGCCATGGGGTCTACCACCCAAATGCCTGCCAGACCATATGAGGGATCACTCCCAAAGTGCAACCAATTTGGCTTTCATCACTATGGGGCTTGCTGGGAGATGCACTGTAGAAACTGCAACAGGAAAGGGCATACCGCCCGTTTCTATAGGGCCCCGGCCCATCACCTCCCTTCAATCACCTACACCAAGGTAGGCCTAGTATGCTACCTATGCGGTGAAACGGGACACTTCAAGAGAGAATGTCCAACTGAGAAGAATGACGAAGGGCAGTAGGAGTGTGATGAACACATCAACATGAGTAGCAAGGGAACCATGTTAGGACTTTTGTAATGTTCCCAATGACAAAACGTTTAAGTACTATATGTTTGTAATGAAATTGGTACTCTTACTAAAGTAACCTTCCTTCTAAAAAGTAGCTAAAATATTCTCTCTCATACAAATCAAACCAAAGACATTCATATATGACCTTAGTATCATTACCTGTAAGTTGCGATAACCTTGTCCATACATCGGGGTTAATTAAAATCAAAATACTAAAGTCTTGAAACAGATAATTCCATCCTGACTCCGATTCCATGTCTAGTATTAGGGGTTAAGTGGGGTCACCCACTCGACGATTTCACGACATCAACTTGCATACAACGATCATATACCGCTCGATCGTAAGGAGACCTGTCAGGAATCATGATATCAAGTATCATTACTGGCTATCGAAAACACACCTACTACCAGTGCTAGACACTGTGGTATGAATCATCTACCATAATCATAACATCAAACAAAACGGAACACACAGAAAAAAATACAAGACACTCTATCACTCTAGTGATCTCTTCTTTCGAATACAACTTATCTCATGTTATCTAAAAAGATATTGTTGTCGTTATCCAATTTTGATTGATATAGCCCTCATCTTCCCGATTAAACGATTACAAAAAGGGCCCTTCACCTAACCCCCTGAATATCGAAACTATCGTCTCTCATAAACATTCAGCACAGACCTTTGGGTCATCTCTCACTATGGAACTCCAAAACACGCACCAGAGGAGTGTTATACTTCCCGAAGCCTTATCACATGTATTTACAGGAGACCTTCGGGAATGTCACGCATGTAGCAGACAAGATTCAAGCACGGAAGCTTGGGACAGATATGGTACGAGTCCTGCCATGAGCTTCAGGATAACATTTCCCAGAAGGAAGAGTAAATGTCCTACCATTCAAAAAGGCCTAGTCGCGTAAACCAAACCCACATGCTTCCTACCGAGCTACAAGTGCTGTCAGGTCAAACTTGTCGAACTACTCAACAATGAGATTGAAGAACCAAGCTTCTCACCCTGGAAAACTCTGGCCTTATTCGTCAAATAGAAAAGAAAATTGCTCATAATTCCATCGATTTCAGAGGCCCTGACAACATCTCCAATAGAAACCTTTACTATCTGCCTCGCATATACGAATAGGCCGACCAACCGCAAGGAACGAGGTACCCTTCAGGAATTGGACCTGAGATTTGCATATCAGCGGTCACGAATATTGAAGAAGGACGTCTGAGAACAATCCTCCAATTTCGATGCGAACACTGAAAGTTCGTAGTAATAACCCTCGGATAGGACCAAACCCACTCGTAGGATTCATGAACGTAATAAATAGGATATGCCATTCTTACTAGGATCAGTTCATCATTGTCATTACAAATGACTTACTTATCTGCCCTCATAGTAAGAAGGAAACCAAGGAGAGCAGCTACAACAAACCATGGAAGCAATACGATCAGAGAAGTATTACCCAAATTTCTCTAGATACGAGTTTTGGAATTGAGGAGTCCAATTCTCAAGACACATCATTATCAAGGTGGAAATTCATAAGGACCTTTTTAATTGATCAAAACCGTTGAGAAACAATCAGCACCGAAGGCGTTAGCAGGAATACACCAAAATTCTGGGTCTCGCTGACCTACCGTCTTAGTTCCTTTGGAACTTCTCGTAAAATACGGACCCCCTCCCAACTTTAACCCTAAAGGGAGCAACCCTTAACAGGAAGAGAAGCAAGAGGGAGAAACCTTGAGAACTCCAGTACAACAGACCAAATTCCTCTGGAAACACTCACTCTGGGAAGGCTTAGTACGCTTTGGAAAGCATGGAAAGCCAATACCCTAGATAATTATGCCTTTCCAGATTCTGTTAGAATCAGCCCTATAACTCACTACTTCAATCTACTCCTGTGAGCTTGGTAAAGTACATTCTACACGACACGTCCCGAACTTATGGAAGTATCTATCCGATGAGACTCTTGCAATTCCCCTCGACAAGATCGAGTTCCACAAGAGCCTCACCTTCGTGGAAGAACCATAGTGACCATGGATCGAGATCAAGCGGATGAATCAACGCTGCTTCCCATTAGTGAAAGTTAACTGGAATACTAACCAAGGACCTAGAGTCACTTGGGAGCGCGAGAATTAGTCGATTAGGAAGTATCCCCACTTCTTGGCTTGATTATTCATGCCTACTCTTTGCCTAAATTCAAATTTTGGGACGAAATTCCCTCTAACGGGGGGATGATGTGACAACCGTCAATTTTCGGTCAAGTCAAAGTCAACTAAAGTCAAAAAGTCAAACCGTTTGACTCAATTTACCCGTGGGTACTAGAATTTACATTATGAAACTTCTACACAACTCTCTATTCTAATGAGAGATCATAAAGCAAAAACTGCGAACATCTAGATCTCCTTAACCCAAAACTGTGGTACGTGGCAAGCCAAACCGATAAAACAATGTTGCATACTCATCGGGAGTGTGTAAGATCCTTAAACAGGGCTTAACAGGGTTTACAAACCTTGCATTGCGAAGCCGGACACTCACAAATGTCACACATGGAACCTTTCTCAATCGTTTTCACTCTATCTCTCTCTCTCTATGTCAAATCTCTCCCAAATCTCTCCAAGTATGTGAAATCTCTCTCAAATATCTCTTTGTATGCGAAATCTCTCCAAGAATGTCAAATCTCTCCCAAATCTCTCCAAGTATGTGAAACCTCTCTCAAATATCTGTTTGTATGAGAAATCTCTCCAAGAATGTCAAATCACTCCCAAATCTCTCCTAAAAGTTTCCGTAACTTTTTGAAGTCATTTGGGTCATTGCGACCCTTAAGCGGGTCAAACATGGCTTAAAACGGGGTAAAAACGAGTAAAATAGGCTTAAGGACCCGAAACCCTCTTATAAGAGGCGAAACCTCTTAGAACCGAACCTTCTAAGAACAGAAACCAGGAGGACCGAAACCAGGAGGACCGAAACTAGGAGGCCTGAACCCGAAGGTCCTCTCAGGGCCGAACCTCGCCCAGGAGGAACCGAACCCGAAAGGTCCTTTCAGGACCGAACCTCGCCTAGGAAGAACTGAACCCGAAAGATCCTTGTAGGCCCGAACCTCGCACATACACCCGAACCCGAAGTCTCCTGGAACCGAACCCGAAGGTACTGTTCATTCGGGCTATTTCGCTTCCTCGCCTCCCTTCGTTTCCGGCTCGGCATCAGCATGGACCGAATCTCCGCCTAGGGACCGAACCTCGGCCTAGGACCGAGAGGTCTCGCTGGAAACTCTTTTTCTCCCGGTTTTCGCGTAGTTTTGCGTTTAAGGCCCGTTTTTAATTATTTTAACGCGGGATTTTCACCCAAAATCATGTTTTAACATAATAAACCCTAAATATTCAAAATTTAATCATATTTTCATAAAAATCCTTATTTAAATAATAAAAGCAAGTGGGTAAAGTACAAAGAGGTGGAGTGTTGACTTTGCTTTACCTTATGACACAAGCAACCACTCCCACACCCACTCTATGACCAGCCACACCTCCCCACCTTACCTAGGTCACATCAATGTCCTTTAAACTCAATTTTCACTCATTCCCACGTTTTTAGAGCTGGAACAAAACACCCTCTCTCCTCATTTCTCTCATTTGCTCTCATTTCACTAAGTATCAAACACCACTTTTCTCTCAAACTTTTTCTCCACCAAATTCGAGATTCAAGGCTGATTTTCAAGTGTTCTTCCACATTTGGTAAGCATAATTCATTCTCGTTATGATTATCTCACTTATTTCCACTCAAATCACGAATATCTTACACAAACTCCATCATAATTGTGTTAGAGCTTCGAATCTTCAAGTGTTCTTGGGTTGAACACTTCTCTTCTTCAACACATATCTACTGAAAACACTCAAGGTGAGTTCATACCCCTACATTTTCATGTTTTCTCAAATTTTCAGGGGGGAATACAAGTTAAAGCACCAAGAACATAACTAAAATTTTCTAACAGCCTTCATTAGAAAATTTCAACTCCATTCACGGACTGTTTTGGGCATCTTAGACATTTTTTTTTCAAAACTGTACAAGGCTCAAATAGTTCAAGTTCTTAGCTTTAAAATGACTACTTGCACGTCTCCATACGATTTTTCTACAATTTATGGTGATTTTTACAAAACTGCCTATGTTTCAAACAACAATCCGGACCAGTATGTGATTTTGGACTTATTCACCGAAAACAGTGCAAAATGGCTAAAGTTAGCCACCAACATATAAATATCATAACACTTTGTATTATGTTGAGCAAAGTGTATAATGATAAGTTCTAATTATTGAATGTGTTTCTTTGTTAGTTTATCATCATAAACTGAAACTAAGTCATTCATAATAAATATTATACATTCATTTTAGAACACGTATAATAAACTATAAAAAGTATAGTTTAATGGATTCATAACATTAATGCATTTCCATAAAAGAGTTCCTACATATTAAAAACATTTTAGATAAACTATAATAGGTATAGTTTATGATACATCACACAACACACTTGTACAAAAAGGGTACATTCATACAGAAAAGATTTACACTCACACACATTTCACGTAAACTTGTTAACCTATATTGTGAGACATTCTCTCCCCGTACGTCCGAGTGTGGGATATAATTCCTGGTAGTTATAATCAGAATCTCCTGGAGGAAGAACGTGATACTTGTATATAGATCTATATTGGGTTTGACACCCCACACCTTGCTGCTAGCTATAGTGGGACCTGCAAGTCTACGAGTGACAAATGTCATTTCAGTTTTCGCGATGCCTGAGAAACATCGTGGCAGGTTTACATAGTCATACTATGATTATAGCGACTCACATAGGGATATAACAATCCATAAAGTTTACGAGAATTTATTTATAAAACCTAAATGAGTTTTATGTCGATTTAAAATCACTTTTTATCTCAATGAGTACAGATATTACTCTACACTTTTGGTTTTGGTAGTTATGACTACACATCATTTGAAACCACATTTATACCTTTAAGTATGGTCAATACTTGTTATTTCTCAGTCCTCGGATTTAGGACTACATATACATAAAGTATTAACAAACATGAGAACATACGGATATTTCATTTACAAACGTGTCCATGTCCATTTAAACACATAACATTTTCTATTAGTAAGAAAGGTTACTTATACATTTTGGTCTTCAGGCATAAGACTACATTACACAGATTTTAAAGAAAATATCGGATTTTCTAGATACATATTCTAACGCTTTTACAAGGAAAACGGTTTACTTTTCTAACGAAATCCCTTATGAACTCACCAACCTTTGTGTTGACACTTTTCAAAACTACTTGTATTCTCAGGAATTCAGTGACAACAGGAAATCAACAACGTTTTGAGGATGGGATGATAAAACGTCAAACAGTTCATTTTGTATCATAATGTAATTGATGTGAATCATGTCAACATGTACTTTGATGTAACTTTTTCAATTATAATTGTGATGGTTGTATTTACTTTGAGCACTATTATACTCGTTGTTGTGATACTCTACATGAAGTCCTCCACCCCCGGACGTTTCCTCCATCCTTGGTTTGGGGGTGTGATAGGGACATTACAAGTTGGTATTAGAGCCTTGGTTCTAGGGATTCGGACATACCTTCGGGTGTGTCTGAACTCTAACTGAATATTTGGTAATGTTTTTCAAAAGGAAATGTATTTTTAAGAAAAGGGTTTTCTAATACAAGAAAGGGTGTGGTGCATGCAATTAACCAAGCTCAAGTAAGTTTTCCGGAAATACCCATACATCATATCTGATATGATTTACTCCATGAATCTGTGAATCGCATGAAGGTTAGGGATAAGGTTTTGCTCAATATTTTCATGATAGAATGCTAGGTGAGATGGCTTTGTATGTATATTGTATGAGTTTTTAGACTTGCGTGTTAGTTCCGGTCAATCGGTGTTAGGACAACTTGGTTAGGTGATGCTTGATGCTGATTACCTGATGTCGAATGCTACTTTCTTTGTGATTTTTAGGTGTTCTCACTAGCTTCAACCAACTAGTAAGTGAATACGCTAAGTTACATTTTTTTGGGAACTAAATAATTTTAGAAGGTTAGTTTTTAACTCTATTGTGCAACACTTGTTTAAGTCTAACCTTTGACGTGTGAGACCTTGCATTCCAAGAATTATCTGGTTTAGGTGATATGTAGTTGTATTCATAAGCTAGTTAGACGAAGTTAGATGGAGTTCCTTCTACAGTTGATGGAGGATATTGGTTTGGAGTTTGCCATAGGAAAACCTAGGATGCGATCTAATGCTGGGAGCCCTATCTTGATATGGGTTAATTGTATAGACATAAGGTGACTTGGCGGATTCAAGGAAATCCTTGAGGAAAGTACGAAAGGCTCATTAGGTTTTTATTTATGTATGGTATGTGGTATTTTGGGGAACTCACTAATATTTAGTCTTACGGTTTTCAGTTTACGTTTCAGGTACTTCCAGATCGAAAGGGAAGAGCACGTGATGATTGTAGAGCACACACACACCATATTTTTCCACATTTTGAGAATTGCTCTAATATGTTTGATATATTGACACACTTTGATCTTTTAGGGTTGTATGATAATGTTTGGATTAATGTTTTTATAAAATCAAATATTAAATTTTTGGAATGTTACAAGTTGGTATCAGAGCCTTAGTTTGAGAGATTCCAACATACCTTCGGGTGTGTCTGAGCTCAAATTCAGGATTTGGTAAAGCTTTTGAAAAAAAATATATTTTTAAGAAAAGGTTTTTCTTAGAGAAGAAAAGGGTGTGGTCCGTGCAATCGTCCGAGCTAACATAAGTTTTCCCAAAATACCCATACATGTTATCAGATATGATTTGATCGGTGAATCTGTGAATCGCATGCTAGTTAGGGCTAAGAATCTGTGAATCGCATGCTAGTTAGGGCTAAGGTTCAGCTAACTAGTAAACAAATATGTAAATTTACATATTATGGGAACTAAATCATTTTATAAGGTTAGGTTTTAACTCTATTGCACAACTCTTATTTGAGTTCAACCGTTGTAGTGTGAGACCTCTTATTCGAAGAATTATCTGGTTTTGGTGATATGTAATTGTATTCATGAGAAAGTTATAGGAAGTTAGGGGGCGTTCCTTTTGCAATTGATGGAGGAGAGTGGTGTGGAATTTGCACTAGGAAAACCTAGGATGAGATCTAGTACTGGGAGCCTTATCTTGATGAGGGTTAATTGTATGGATAAAAGGTGACTTGGTTGATTCAAGGCATGACTTGAGGAAAGTACAGAAGGCCTGTTATGTGTTTATTTATGTCATATATGTGGTATTTTGGGGAATTCACTAAGCTTTGGGCTTAAATTTTAGTTTATGTTTCAGGGAAGAGCCCGGGATGATTGTGGAGCACACACCATCTTTTTCCGCATTCTTAAATATACTATGATATGTTTTGATGTATTGACATACTTTGATCTTTTGGGGTTGTAAGGAAATGTTTGGATTAATGTTTTTTTTAAATCAAAAATGAAATTTTTGGGTCTTATTTTTGGGACATTACAAGTAGGTATCAGATCCTTGGTTTGAGGGAGGGATTCAGACATACCTTTGATTGTGTCTGAACTCAAACTATGGATTTGGTAAAGCTTTTCAAAAAGAAATGTATTTTTAAGAAAAGGGTTTTCTAAGAAAATAAAGGGTGGTGTGCATGTAATCGACCGAGCTCAAGTAAGTTTTCCCAAAATACCGTACATGTTATCTAATATGATTTGAGTCGTTAATATCTGAATGACATGCTAGTTAGGGCTAAGAATCAAATCAATATTTGCATGATAGAATGCTAGGAGAGATGCCTTTGTATGCCTATTGTATGGGCTTGTAGAATTGAATGTTAGTACTGATCAGTAAGTGATAGGATGGATTGGTTAGGTGATGCTTGGTTCTGATTAATTGACGCTCGAATGCTAATTGCTTTGTGTTTTTTAGGAGTTCTCACTAGTTGCAGCTAACTAGTAAGTGAATATGCTAAGTTACATTTTATGGGAACGAAATCATTTTAGAAATTTATGTTTTAACTCTATTGCGCAACTCTTGTTTCAGTCCAACCATTGTAGTGTGCGACCTCTCGTTCGAAGAACTATCTGGTTTTGGTGATTTGTAATTTTATTCGTGAGCTAGTTAGAGGAAGTTAGCGAGGGTTCCTTCTGTAGCTGATGGAAGAGAGTGGTGTAGAGTTTTCCCTAGGAAAATTTAGGATGATATATAGAGCTGGGAGCCTAATCTTGATGAGAATTAATTTTATGGATATAAGGTGAGTTGGCGGATTCAAGGAAACCGTAGAGAAAAGTACGGAACGCCTAGTATGTGTTTAAATATATATGGTACATGGTATTTTGGGGAACTCACTAAGCTTTGGGCTTATGGTTTTCAGTTTATGTTTCAGGTACTTCCGGATCGAAAGGGAAAAGCCCCAGATGATTGCAAAGCACTCACCATGTTTATTTGAAATATGAGATTTACTATGATATGTTTTGATGTATTGATATACTTTGATCTTTTGGGGTTGTATGAAAATGTTTAGATTAACGTTTTTATTAAAATGAAAATGAAAATTTTGGGTCTTATTTTTGGGACGTTAAAAGTTGGTATCAGAGCCTTGGTTTGAGGGATTCATACATACCTTTTGGTGTGTCTGAATTCAAACTGAAGACTTGGTAAAGTTTTTCAAAAAGAAATGTATTTTTAAGTAAAGGGTTTTCTAAGACAAGAAAGGGTATGGTGCATGCAATTGACCGAACTCAAGTAAGTTTTCCTAAACCCATACATGTTATGTGATATGATTTGATCCGTGAATATGTGAATCGCATGCTAGTTAGACCTAAGGATATGATCAATATTTGCTTGATAGATTTCTAGGAGAGATGCCTTTGCATGGCTATTGTATGATCTTGTATACTTGAATGTTAGTACTAATTAGTCAGTAATATGATGGCTTTGTTAGGTGATGCTTGGTTCTGATTACTTGATGCTTAAATGCTACTTGCATTGTGATTTTTAGGAGTTCTTACAATATTCAACTAACTAGTAAGAGAATATAATAAGTTACATATTATGGGAACTAAATAATTTTAGATGGTTAGGTTTTAACTCTATTGCGCAGCTCTTGTTTGAGTTCAACAATTGTAGTGTGAGACCTCTCATTCTAAGAATTCTCTAGTTTTCGTGATTTGTAATTGTATTTGTGAGCTAGTTAGAGGAAGTTAGCGAAGTTTCTTCTGGAGCTGATGGCGGAGAGTGGTGTGGAGTTTACCCAAGGAAAACCTAGGACGAGATCTAGTTCTGTGAGGCTTATATTGATGAGGGTTAATTATATGGATATAAGGTGATTTGGCAGATTCAAGGCAATCCTTGGAAAAAGTACGGAAGACCCATTATGTGTTTATTTATATATGCTATGTGGTATTTTATGGAATGACTAAGCTTTGGGCTCACGGTTTTCATTTTATGTTTCAGGTACTTTCGGATCGAAAGGGGAGAACCTAAGATGATTACAGAGTAGACAACATCTTTTTTCGCATTCTGAGATTTACTCTAATATGTTTTGATGTATTGACATACTTTGATCTTTTTTGGTTGTATGAAAATATGTGGACTAATGTTTTTATTAAATCTAAAATGAAATTTTTGGGACGTTAAAAGTTAGTAACAAAGCCTTGGTTTGAGGGATTCGGAAAAACCTTCTGGTGTGCCTGAACTTAATCAGAGGTTTTGGCAAAGTTTTTCAAAAAGAACTTTACTTTTATTAAAAGCGTTTTCTAAGACAAGAAAGGGTGTGGTGCATGCAATCGACGGAGCTCAAGTAAGTTTTCCCAAAATACTCATACATGTTATTTGATATGATTTGATATGTGAATCTGTGAATCGCATGCTACTTAGGGCTAAGGATCTACTCAATATTTGCATGAAAAAATGATAGGATAGATGCCTTTGTATGCCTATTATATGAGCTTGTGGAATTTCATGTTAGTACTGATCAGTCAGTGATAGGATCGCTTGGTTAGGTGGTGCTTGGTTTTGATTACTTGATGCTAGAATGCTGCTCGCTTTGTGTTTTTTAATAGTTCTCATTAGTTTTAGCTAACCAGTAAGTGAATATGAAAAGTTTCATTTTATTGGAACTAAATAATTTTAGAAGGTTAGGATTTAGCTCTAATGTGCAACTCTTGCTTGAGTCCAACTAATGTAGTGTGAGACCTCTCATTCCAATATTTATCTGGTTTTGGTCATATGTAATTGTATTCATGAGCTAGTTAGAAGAATTTAGCGGAGTTCCTTCTGCAGTTGATGGCGAAGAGTGGTATGGAGTTTGACCTAGGAAAACCTAGGATGAGATCTAGTTCTGGGAGCATTATCTTGAGGAGGGTTAATTCTATGGATATAAGGTGACTTTACGAATTCAAGGTAATTCTTGAGGAATGTTCGAAAGGCCCATTACTTGTTAATTTATGTATGGTATGTGGTATTTTGGGGAACTCACTAAGCTTTGGGCTTACAGTTTTCATTTTATGTTTCAGGTACTTCCAGATCGAAATGGAAGAACCCAAGATGATTTCAAAGCATACACCATTTTTTCTGTCTGAGATCTACTATGATATGTTTTAATGTGTTGACATACTTTGATCTTCTGGGGGTTATATGACAATGTTTGGATTAATGTTTTTATTAAATCAAAATTGAATTTTTAGGACGTTAGAAGTTGGTATCAGAGCCTTGGTTTGAGAGATTCGGACATACCTTCGGGTGTGTCTGAACTAAAACCAAGGATTTGGTAAAGTTTTTCAAAAAAAATATTTTTAAGAAAAGGGTTTTCTAAGACAAGAATGGTTTTGGTGCATGTAATCGACCGAGGTCAAGTAACTTTTCCAAAAATACCCATACATGTTATCTGATGTGATTTGATTCATTAATCTATTAATCACATTCTAGTTGGGGCTAGGGATCTGCTCAACATTTTCTTGATAGAATGCTTGGAGAGATGCCTTTGTGTGCCCATTGTATGAGCTTGTGGAATTGCATGTTTGTACTGATCAATTAATGATAGGATCAGTTGGTTAGGTGATGCTTAGTTCTGATTACTTGATGCTAGAATGTTGCTTGCTTTGTGTTTTTTTAATAGTTCTCATTAGTTTTAGCTAACTTGTAAGCAAATAAGAAAAGTTTTATTTTATCAGAACTAAATACTTTTACAAGGTTAGGATTTACTTCTAATGTGTAACTCTTGTTTGAGTCCAACTAATGTAATGTGAGACCTCTCATTCGAGGATTTATCTGGTATTGGGGATATGTAATTGTATTCATGAGCTAGTTAGAAGAAGTTAGCAGGAGTTCCTTCTGCAACTGATGGCGGAGAGTGGTGTGGAGTTTACCCTAGGAAAACCTAGGATGAGATCTAGTGCTCTGAGCCTTATCTTGATGATGGTTAATTGTATGGATATAAGGTGACTTGGGCGATTCAATGAAAACCTTGAGGAACGTATAAGAGACCCATTAAGCATTAATTTAAGTATGGTATGTGGTATTTTGGGGAATTCACTATGCCTTGGGCTTCCGGTTTTCAGTTTATGTTTTAGGTACTTCTGGATGGAAAGGGAAGATCTCGGGATGATTACGAAGCACACACCATCTTTTTCTACATTCTGAGATTTACTGTGATATGCTTTGAAGTATTAACATACTTTGATCTTTTGGGATTGTATGACAATGTTTGGATTAATGTTTTTAATAAATCAAAAATGAAATTTTTGGGTCTTATTTTTGGGACGTTACAAGTTGGTATCAGATCCTTAGTGTGAGGAATTAGGAGATACCTTCAGGTGTGTCTCAACACACACGGAAAATTTGGTAAAGTTTTTCAAAAAGAAATGTATTTTTAAGAAAAGGGTTTTCTAGAACAAAATAGAGTGTGGTGCGTGTAATCGACTGAGCTCAAGTAAGTTTTCCCAAAATACCCATACATGTTATCTAATATGATTCGAGCCATGAATTTGTGAATCACATTCTAGTTAGGGCTAAGGATCTGCTCCACATTTGAATGAAAGAATGCTAGGAGAGATTCCTTTGTATGCCTATTGTATGAGCTTATAGACTTTCATATTATTACTGATCAGCAAGTGATAAGATGGCTTGGTTAGGTGATACTTTGTTCTGATTACTTGATGCTCGAATGCTGCTTTATTTGTCTTATTTCGGAGTTCTCACTAGCTTCAACTAACTATTAAGCGAATATACAAAGTTACATATTAAGGGAACTAAATAATATTAGCATTTTAGGTTTTAAATCTATTGCACAACTCTTGTTTGATTCCAACCATTCTTGTGTGAAACCTCTTATTCGAAGAGTTATCTAGTTTCGGTGATATGTAATTGTATTCGTGAGCTAGTTAGAGGAAGTTAGCCTGAGTTCCTTCTGCAGTTGATGGAGGAGAGTGGTGTCGAGTTTGACTTAGGAAAACCTAGGATGAGATCTAGTGGTGGGAGATTTATCTTGATGAGGGTTAATTCTATGGATATAAGGTGAATTTACGAATTCAAGGCAATCCTTGAGGAATGTTCGGAAGGCCCATTACTTGTTTATTTATGTATGGTATGTGGTATTTTTGGGAACTCACTAAGCTTTGGGATTACGGTTTTCAGTTTATGTTTCAGGTACTTCCGGATTGAAAGGGAAGAGCCTCGGATGAGTGCAGAGCACACACCATCTTTTTCCGCATTCTAAGATTTACTATGATATGCTTTAATGTATTGACATATTTGATCTTTTGGGGTTGTATGACAATGATTGGATTAATGTTTTTATCAAATCAAAAACGAAATTTTTGGGTCTTATTTTTGGGATGTGACAAGTTGGTATCAGAGCCTTGGTTTGAAGGATTCGGATATACCTTTGGGTGTGTGTGAACTAAAACTGAGGATTTTTTAAAGATTTTCAAAAAGAAATGTATTTTTAAGAAAAAGGGTTATCCAAGACGAGAACGGCTGTGGTACATGCAATCAACTAAGCTAAAGTAAGTTTTCCTAAAATACCTACACATATTATCTGATATGATTAGATCCTTGAATTTGTTAATCGCATGCTAGTTAGGGTTAATGATCTGCTCAATATTTTCATGCTAGAATGCTAGGAGAGATGTATTTTTTACCTATTGTATGAGCTTGTAGACTTGCATGTTAGTATTTGTTAGTCAGTGATAGGATGGCTTGGTTAGCTAATTCTTGGTTCTGATTACTTGATGCTTGAATGCTGCTTTGTTTGTGTTTTTTTAGGAGTTCGCACCTGCTTTAGCTTACTACTAAGCGAATATGAAAAGTTAGATATTATGGGAACGAAATAATATTATATGGTTAGGTTTTAACTCTATTGCACAACTCTTGTTTGATTCCAGCCGTTGTAGCGTGAGACCTCTTATTCGAAGAATTATCTAGTTTTGGTGATGTGTAATTGTGTTCGTGAGCTAGTTAGAGGAAGCTAGCCAGAGTTCCTTCTACAGCTGATGGCGGAGAGTGGTGTGGAGTTTGACCTAGGAAAACCTATTGTATGAGCTTTTAGACTTACGTGTTAGTAATAATAAGTCAGTTATAGGATGGATTGGTTAGGTGATGCTTGGTTCTAATTACTTGATGCTCAAATGCTGCTTGCTTTGTGTTTTTTAGGAATTCTCACCAGCTTTAGCTAACTAGTAAGCGAATATGATAAGTTAAACATTATAGGAACTAGATAATTTTAGAAGTTTAGGTTTTAATTATGTTACTCAGCTCTTGTTTGAGTTTAACTGTTGTAGTGTGAGACCTCTCATTCGAAGAATTATCTGGTTTCTGTTATATATAATTGTATTTGTGAGCTAGTTATAGGAAGTTAGTGGGAGTTACTTTTTCCGTTGATGGCAGAGAGTGGTGTGGAGTTTAACCTAGGAAAACCTAGGATGAGCTCTAGTGCTAGGAGCCTTATCTTGATGAAGATTAATTGTATGGATATATGGTGACTTGGAAGATTCAAGGCAATCCTTAATGAAGGTACAAATAGATGTGGAAGGTAGTGTTGGCCCGCACTACAGGAAGGAGAGGATCCTTACTTGAGTACGGAGAGTTGCGCTAAAAATAGGAAGCTTATAGAGTTTGTGATCCATGGATATATTTTGATTCTTATTGTGATGTTTTATATGGTCTATTTTCAGTATGGCGACTTTGCGGGGCAGACCTGTTGGCAGTTCTGGTGTTAGAGAGGGCTCGGGATCAGGTTCTATAACCGGACAATTGGATGATCAGATGAGGGAGTTGATTTCTTCTGAGATTATGTGTTGCATTCTTGAGGAGACTACTTGTGGATTTGGTGTCGAAGCCCATAACTATAATTGGTATATACTTGAATTGATGATTTCATTGTCCTTTTGGGTTGTCCTCAAGACTGACAACTGGGAAGGATGATTTTGGAGAAAGCGGTTGATTTATCAATTTGATTAATAAATTGAAATAAGTACTTTATTAATATATTATGAGAATAATATACTAATTTTAAATAGTAATATTTAATTAATAGTTAATCAAAAACTAATTGGAATTAATTTTGGGTTTAAAAGAATTTATTAAAAAGTGTAAGGACCGAATTGTAATTGTTCAATAGTTGAGAAAGAGGCAATCTAGAACCCTCCATAGGCTATGGACGGTTTTCATATGCCTTTGGGTTTCTAGAATAGTCTCTAATGGATAATTAGGAAAGTGGATAATTACCCGGTTTAAGATAATCTTGTACATGGGCTTATCTAGGGTTTCCTATCTGCACTATAAATTGGGACATAACCCTAATATTTCCGGCCACTTTTTCCAAGAGATATCCAATCAAAAAGTTGAAGCCTCCACCCTTCTCCACAATCTTCTTCCATTTTTGTTCATATTGTATGTTCAATTAGAGAAAACGTATTTCAAATTTAGGGTTACATGCACACATAGGATTTTTTGTTATGCTCAAAACCCATCAGTGGTATCAAAGAATAGCATTAGGTTTATATTGAGTTGATACAAACGTGAAACTGAATGGGGAGAAGCAAAATAAAAACCGTCATTCTGTTCCGACACCTCGACTTGGTGCCTTACGATTTTGCTATGCCACGATGTGGTAAGCTATCAGATTCAAAAAATTTCAATTTTTAGATATATTATGAATTGATTAGGATAATTATCTTTAATAATATTTTTTAATTGTGAATATTTTAAAATTGAATTGATATCCTCATACAGAATTCATAATTGGTTTTATTTTAACAATTTAATTAGTTGAATATTAGTTTTGAAATTTTAAAATAAAACCTACTATTTTTGGAAAAATTTTAAAAGTACACCCTTATATTATATGTAACATTAAAAGTCTAATATTACTATATATATATATAAGACAAGTCAGTCACACCGCTAGTACTCCTCATTCAATAAGCCGAACTATAAGGGGGTATAAGGAAATTGCTTATAAAATGACGATTGAATGGGTGTCCACTCTCACACACCGCTTCCTTGATTGGTGGAGGTTCGTTAGCTGAATAGATTCGATAGGAAAACTAATTCTCATTAATAAATAAAATGAATTATAAAATAACTAAACTTATTTCTACAAAATTCTCAATCTTAGTTACCTTAGGAAAAATGTCAAATTGTATTCTAACCTATGAAATTGAAAATTGCATTTTATTGATCATTAGTGGAGCGTGTGTGGTTAACCGACACACTAATAGGGACTAATAAAGAGTGGCAATGGGTGTCTCATAAATTATCATTGATTAATGGAGTTCGTATGGTTAACCGACACACTAAAATTCGATGATAAATGACATTGAGAGTATCAAGCTAATTTGCAAGGTTATTCACATCTTGTTTGTGATCCTTGGTCTCCCAGTCACAAATGGAAGAGCATAATAGAGATTAAACATACAATTGAATAGTTAAATGAATCTCAAAATATCTTGGAATTTCATTAAAAACCTAATTCGTTCAAATTTTGTTTTCTGTGGTGAAATTGGTAAATCTTCATTTACCTAACTTTATATAATTTACAATTAGATTACAACATCCTTTTTCTAAGTTGTGAAATATTTAGTTGGATCCTAACCTTGATATTTAATTTGGGTGTTATATTGAGGATTATTCGTATCTAACTAAAAGTATCCTTTCTATTCTTTCAGATGTCTATTCTGAATAATGCTTCTGGTCCCTCTCCAATGACAACAACAACTTCTCTCTGTTGAACATCTACGAAAAGGTGCAATTGGATGGCACCAACTACAATGAATGTATGTGCAACATCAAAATGACACTTCATGTTTAGGATAAGGAGTATGTCCTCGAAAAACCACTCGATGAGATCGATGAAACAAAGGCCATTCCTGATGAGGTAGTTGCCTATGACAAACACTAGAACGATGCAACAAAAGTTGCATGCATCATGGTGGTTACAATGACTCCAGAATTACAGAGACACTATGAGGATTATTGGTCGTACAATATAAACAAGAACCTTATGGAAAAGTACCATAAGCGATCTCGTCAAGTGGCATGCCAGATGAAGGATGGTAAGTCTGTAAGCAACCATGTTTTGAGAATGCAACGAGACGCGGATAGGCTCATCAAGCTAAATGTGAATTCCGACGAAGAGTTGACAATCAACATATTGTTGAACTCTCTAACAAGTTGTTATCACCAGCTCATATTAATCTATCATTTGAAGAAAAATGAAACTACTTTATCACAATTACACAACCTCCTGCGAGTAGTTTGTGTTGCCTCCACTATTGTTGTTGCTCCTGTTCTAACCATTAGTTAAGGGAAAGGGAAAAAGATGAAAGGTCCTCCCAAAATGAACTGGAAGGGAAAGTCCTATGTTAGGTAAACTAGTAGTGGATCCAAAGGAAAGTCCAGTTTCGATGCTCCCCCTATTTCCGACCCAAAGGTGGCCACTTGCTTTTACTGTAATGACAAGGGGCGTTGGAAACGAAGCTGTCCAAAATACTTGCAAGATATTAAGGATGGCAAGGTGAAGCCATCCTCGGTAGGTACTTACACTATTTTATCTAATAACTCATCATATTCTCATTCTTGGTCCTTGATACAGGATATAATTGATACAGGATGTGGGTTTCACATTTGTTCTGATTTTCAAGTGCTAAGAAGAAGCGAGGATGTGGAGCAGGGAAGAATGAACTTGATCATTGGCAATAGGTGATCTTCACTAGTTACCAAGATTGGAGTTTATAACTTAGTGCTCACTAGTGGGTTAGGGTTAGATTTATTTAATTATTGCTACTCTTCAGACATGACACGAAACATCATTTCATTTCATGCTTTATTTATACAAGGTTTTAGATATTCTTTTTATTATAAGAGTGGTTCTATTTTTGCATATAAAAATGGTGTGTTTTATTTTGCAACTTTACCTTGTGGTGGTATGTATGAAACTGTGATGATTGTAGAAAATTTAGGAAATAGTGGTTTTTCATATTGATTCGTCTAATGGTATAGACAATGCATGCTTGTGGCATTGTCGTCTTGGACATGTCAATAAGAAACACATGGCCCAACTCCAGAAGGATGGAGTGTTGGAATCATCAGGCTCAAGGTCAGATGATACATGTGAGTCTTATTTCCTAGGTAAGATGACAAAATCACCTTTCACTGGTTCTTGTGAAAAAGGTGAACGATTGTTGGATCTCATACACACAGATGTGTGTAGGCCCCTCAGATCAACCACATGGGATGCAAATCCGTTCTATGTGACTTTTACTGATATTATAGCAGATATGGTTATATTTACTTAATCAAGCATAAGTCATAAACTTTTGAAAAGTTTAAAGAGTTTAAACAAGAAGTCGAGAATCAATTGGGCAGGAACATAAAGATACTTAGATTTGATAGAGGCGGCGAGTATCTCAGTATCCAGTTTCATGACTACCTCAAGGAGTGATGAATTGTGTCACAATTGAGTCCTCCTAGAACACCACAACTAAATGGTGTGACTGAGAGGCACAATCAAACCTTTTTGGACATGGTTCATTCCATGATGATTCAAACTTCTCTTCCAATCTCTTTCTGGGGGTTTGCCTTAGAGACTGCCACCCATATTCTCAATATCGTCGCAACTAAGAAGGTTTCCTAAGCACCTCACGAAATGTGGATAGAGAAAGTTCCCTCGTTGGCACATAAAATGGTTTGGGGTTGTGAAGATTTCGTTAGACGAGAGACTCACGATCATCTTGAAACTTGAAGTGAGAGATGTAGAGATGTATTTTCATCGGGTACCGATAAAAGTCCTTTGAGGTTGTGAAGGATTCCGTTGCGAAAAGATGAAATTACATTGCAAAGGACGAATAGCGACATAATTTGTGACGATTGAGTTCCACCCCAAAAAACCTCGTAGCGAGTTTTTGCTAGGGAAACAATCATTCCGTCGCAATTGTGACAATGGAATAAAATCCTTGGTAGATGGTATTCCGTCGTGTATTCAGTAGTAGGATTCCATCACAAATTCTGTGGTAGTTATTCCATCACAAATTCCGTTGTACTTAATCCCTAGAAAAATCCGTTGTGATCATTCCCTAGCAAATTCTGTGGTGGTCAATCCCTAGTAAATTCCGTGGTGGTTATTCCCTTCTAAATTTCATGGTGGTGATTCCCTAACAAATTCCGTGGTGATGAATCCTTAACAAATTCCATGGTGGTGATTCCATAGCAAATTCAGTTGTACTGTTTCTCTAGAAAAATCCGTTGTGGTGACTCCTAGGTAAATTCATGGTGTTGGTTCCATAGCTAAATCCATTGTGATGACTCTAGCTAAACCCATAACAAAGTCAGTTGCTACATTTCCATAGCACAATGCATAGACAAATTTTGTAGGAATATTTTCGTTGCAAAGCTAGATAGCTATGGATGGATAATTAATTTATAAATCAAATCCAAATTATTTTGTTCTAATATATAAAAACAAAAATAACAAAAAAATCAAATAACATTTATATTATAAAATAAAGCAATAAATATTCATTACATGAAAATGAAAAATAATCAAATTCAAAATAAAAATTTTGTGAGAAACAAATCTAACACTCTAATATACTCTACTTTTGCAGTTCTTTTGCCATCATGGCAGTTAACCCTATTGTCTTCAAGAGAATGATCTTCCCCCAATGTTTGGGCCAATGATAACAAGAACTAGTGTTTTGTGCAATGAATATATCAAAGGGAACAAGAGATGATTGTTTTACCTTTGCAACCTGAAAAACAATTATTATAACAATTAGTACATACCAAAATATCAAAAACAATGAACAATGAATGCCTTGTCACCTCACCCGTGCTTCCAGATATGAGAGAGTTGTAGATGTTTCTTTACTTTTTAGATCAGTTCCTGATTTTATATACCATCTCCCATCCATTTTACTTACTTCCTACATCAGTTAGGAAAAAAGATCAGTAGTGTAAAACCATAAGAGAAGAAACTTAAAATTACTTACTACAAATGTTGTTTCTTTCATCTTATTACAGATTAGACTCCCCACTAACTGGTGTAACTGAATAAAAAAGAAAAATTCATGTTAGTGACATACAAATTAACATTTAGACTCAAGGAAATAGATGAAACCTTTCTTTCCAGCAATCACATGTGTTCGCGAGATCTTCTCAGGTAGGATTCTTAAATTTTGTAGTGAGGTAGGAAGAAAATAAAAACTAGCATGTTGTATCACCATTTTGGAGTGTGGGCAACTAGATGTAACACCATTTTGGTGCCACATCACAAGCCACATCATCAATGATGTTATAACACCAAGTAGGGAAATGGTTACCATGTTGTATCTTGTTATGACACAAACTTTTTTTCTTTTCAATTTTATAATTTATTTTTTATTTTTTTTAAAAATATAGACAAATATTTTTTAAATATAACATAATATATAAAAAATAATGTTTAAAAATTATAAATAACATATAAATTTTTTTAAAGATTAAAATTAACATAGAGACTAAATTACACATAATATCCAAAAACAAAAAAAGAAATAACATCCAAATTCAAAAATAAAAAATAAAATACAACGCTATTCGTTATCATTATTGTTAACATAGAAGATATAATCCACAAAGTCCTCTCGAAGTTGTCTGTGTTTATTTGCGTCCTGAATGTCAACAACGATGCAAATAATCTATTGTTTCTGGTTGAAACTGAACGAGTCTGGGCTCCATTGGGATATAGTGTGCAATATTTCGCCCTTTATCTTCTACTACCATGTTATGCATTATGATACATGCATACATGATATATCGTAGAGTTTCTAAATCCAATGGTCATGCTGCATGTTCGACTATATGCCACTTCTCCTTCAGCACTCCAAAAGCACGTTCCACATCCTTATGTGCTCCTTCTTGTCTTCTCTTAAAAAAATTGTCTCATTCTTCAACCGGGTGGCAGAATGCTTTCACGAATGTGGAATACTGAGGATATATTCCATCTATAAGGTATTACCCATATTTGTATTCGTTTCCATTCATCGTGAAAGGAGCATCCGGGGCTTTTCTATTAGGGATGTCAACAAAACCAAATGGGAGCGGAAATAGCTGCCCCCGCTCCCGACCTCGAAATAAGTTTTTTCCCCCGCTCCCGGTCCCGCCCCCAGCTCCCCCGTTTACAAAGCCCTCGGTCCCGCCCTGGTTCCTCCGGTTTATAGGCTTAAAATTCGTTTTTTTTTTTTTTTTTTTTTTTTTGTTAAACAACTACTTTGGTTTAGGCTAAAAAACTTATATTTAATAACTTTAAAAGTTTAAAACATAATCTTTTAGAAACTAAAAAAATTAAAAATCCAACATTATCATTACAAAACGACAATTCCAACAATTTAAAAAATATATAATATGACAAATCCAGTATTACAAATATAAAATACTTACATATCCAAAAATCTATGATTAATTTACTACCTCTTCAATATCCATTAATTGGAAATGGGAAAGTGAAACCTAACAAAAACCTAAAATTAGAAAATATATTTTGTATATATATTTTATATTAAATATATATTTTTAATAATTGTTCAACCGGGGCCCCCACGGAAGAACGGGACGGAAATACCAACTCTTGACCCCGGTCCCGAAAATAAGCGGGGTTTAATTTTGCCCCCGCTCCAGTTTTTTTTTTTTTTTTTTTTTTTTAAATTTAGTCTCATACGGGATCGGGGTCCCACGGGAACGGGGTCACACGAGAGTTTTTGACATCCCTATTTTCCATTCAAAACATCATCGAATATTGGCGACTGAGCAAGAACGTTGACGTCGTTGTTGGAACCCGCAACCCCAAAAAATGCATGCCAAATCCAGAAATCTTGAGAAGCAACAACCTCTAAAGCCAACGAAGGTGATCCGTGATGACCACTTGCATATTGCCCTTTGCATGCTACCGGTCAATTTTTCCATTTCCAGTGTGTGCAATCAATGCTTCCGATGGTGTCGGGTGACTCCCCCATAGCCATCAAACGAATGGCCGCAACACATTTCTGCAACGTTGTAAAACCCCCGTCATGACGCCGTTGAGGCGTGCCACGTCAGCCCAGTTACTTCTTGTTGAGGCCCGTACCGCATGCTCTTATGGTTATATAGAGTAACGTGTACATAAAACACCATACGCGACATTTTACTGCTGTGAAAAAAAGAGACCACATTTACTGTTGTGAAAAAAAAGAGATCCAATTTACTGCGATGAAAAAAAAAAGAGATTAACAGTTGATGTTGTTTTGAACACACAAGAAACCTAGGAAGAAAAACCCAAACATTGTCATTCACCTTTTTTCTTTAGGGCCTGTACGAATAAAAAAAAGTCAACGAGAGCAGCAACCATGCCTTTATGTTGCAACATGATCATCTCAGGGGCACTCAGGGGCAAAAACGTCCATACATTGAGCAAATTGTAAAACAGCTTATAGATGAAGCATTTGACGCCCAACACCTGTTGGCCTTTTTACAAGCCTGCAATCAATGGAACAAGAACAAGGGCAAAAAAAGGAAAAAGACAGAGCACACAAGTGCTTAAAGCTTGCAGCTTTCTGGAGCCTTTCTTCTTACTAAACTCAAAAAGAAAAAGTGATAAATACAACATTACCACTAGCTATCTATTTAAACATGAAATAGTGCTAAAATTTCTGCAACTACCCCTACTAGCTTAAGACTCGGACTTTCAACAGCCAACATGGCTTGAATTATTCAGCACATAAAAACATGACATAAAACAATTAAAAAAACTATTTATGAATTATTCCATTATTCTCCTCCCTAATTCAGAAGTCATACCTTCATTACTCCAAGTAGATCACGCATCACTTCGAATTTCAGTCTTCCAAGTGGCTTTGTCGAAATGTCTGCTTTCTGTTCTTCACTTGGCACAAATTTCATAGAAATTTCCCCATTTTCTACACATTCTCGGATGAAATGAAACCGAATATCTATGTGCTTACTCCTTCCATGGAAGACAGGATTTTTCATCAGGTCAAGAAAGGACATGTTATCCACGTTTATTTCAACTGGGGGTACATTTTGACCTGTTATCTCTCTCAGAAGTCTTCTTAGCCATATCCCCTGACAAGCTGCTAGAGTAGCAGCCATGAACTCAGCTTCACAAGATGAAAGGGCTACACACCTTTGCTTCTGAGATGCCCATGTGATCAGGCTATTGTTCACATAATATGCCATGCCTCCTGTACTTCGTCTATTATCTAGATCATTAGCAAGATCACTGTCTGTGTAACCAGTGAGACTTACATTTTCTTCCCCTTTTGTGTACCTTAAGCCAAAGTCCAACGTACCTTTTATATACCTGAGTATATGTTTTACAGCTTGTAAATGTTGACTTGTTGGCTTCTCCATATAACGGCTCACAATTCCCACTGCAAAGGTGATATCTGGTCTAGTGTGAGTTAGGTACCTTAATACTCCAACAATGCTGCGATACTCAGTGGGGTTGACCCAATCTCCTTCTCCATTCTTTCTCAGCTTGAGCTTGTGCTCCATTGGGGCTCTTGTGGAATTGCAATCCTTCATCTTTGTCTTTGATAACAGGTTTTTGGCATAAGCTTCTTGCTTGAGTGTAATTACCCCTTTATATTGTTTCACCTCTATGCCAAGATAGTATGTCAACAGTCCGAGATCACTCATCTCAAACTTGATATTCGTGTCGTGTTTGAACATCTCTACATTCCTTGAGCAGTTTCCTGTCACTATTAGGTCGTCTACATACACACCTACAATTAGAACATTCCCCTTTTCCTTCTTTGTGTAGACTGAGTACTCATAGGCACATCTCTTGAATCCGAGAGCCTTTAGATGTTGATCTAGACAGGCATTCCAAGCTCTAGGAGCCTGTTTGAGGCCGTACAGGGCTTTCGACAATTTTAAAACCTTTTGAGCTTCTCCTTTCTTTTGAAATCCTTCAGGTTGCGAGACGAAGACTTCCTCCTCCAAATTGCCATTTAGAAATGCCGATTTGACATCTAAATGGTGCACCTTCCATCCGCTTGACCCAACCAAAGCAAGAATGAGACGAATTGTCTCTATCCTTGCCACAGGTGCGAACACCTCTTCAAAATCGACTCCATGCTTCTGTACATACCCCTTCGCCACAAGCCAAGCTTTGTGCTTGACAATCTTTCCTTCTGGATCTTTTTTCAGCTTAAACACCCATTTTAATCCGATAGCCTTTCGATTCTTTGGAAGATTCACCAAGCACCAAGTGTTATTCTTTTCGATCGAGGCTATTTCAGCCTCCATCGCCTCTCGCCATTCTTTCTTTTTGCTTGCTTCGAGATACGATGCCGGTTCCTCATCGCTGTGAGTCAAGAGTAGTTCTTCAAGGGGTAGAACAATCTCGTCAGTGCTATCATACAGCTCTGTGAGCGTTCGATAGCGTTTGGGAGCACCACCGCCGGTGGAGCTCAAAGTGGTGGTAGAATTTATCGAAGGGTTTTGGGGGGACTGAGAAATGGGGGAATTGGGTGTGATTGGGGAATTTACCGGGGTATTTGGGGTTACCGGGTTTGGGTGACCCGATTCATTTGTCTGGTCAAAATTGTTTGACTGCTGCGACCCGATTTGATCTGGTGTGTCCTGCACCCATTGTCCCCATTCTTCTTCATCATCAAAGAATTCACTTTCAAGATCAAAGCCTTCAACGGTGAAGCTCATTCCTGGCATAGCTTTGATCTTCATGGTATCTTCCCAATTCCAGGCTCGTTTTTCTTCAAATACCACATCACAGCTCACGTACATTCTTCCGGTATCTGGGTCCAATAGCCTATAGGCTTTTGAGCCTTTTTCAACTCCAAGGTGAACTAGCTTAATGCTTCTATCTTCCAGCTTCTTTAGGTGACCTTTCATAACCTTCATATGAGCTACACAACCAAATACACGCAAATGATTCACCTGTGGCTTTCTCCCGGTCCATATCTCATATGGAGTTGCATTCTTCAAAGCCTTTGTATGTGCCCTGTTTAAGATATAAACAGAGTGGGTTACAGCCTCCCCCCATAATACATCAGGCATTTCCATTGTCTTAAGGTTGCATCTAGCCATTTCAAGTACTGTTCTATTCCGTCTCTCTACTACTCCGTTTTGCTGTGGAGAGTAAGGAGACGTATAGTGTCTTTGCATCCCTGTTTCATCACAGTACCTTGTGAATTCATTTGACAAGAACTCACCTCCCCTATCAGTTCGTAATACCTTCAGCTTCTCCCCTGTTTCAGTCTCAACTTTGTTTCTGAAGTTCTTGAACACTTGTAGTGCCTCATCCTTTGTTTTCATCAGATGTATCCACATTAATCTGCTGAAATCATCAACAATCAACATAAAGTATCGATTCCCGGAGGGTGTGGGAGGTGTGACTGGCCCACACAGATCACCATGGACCAGTTCGAGTCTTTTCTTTGCTCTAAACTTTGTATGTGCTGGGAATGGGTTTCTCGTTTGCTTACCCACCAGGCAGCCTTCACAGGGTGTCGATGGTACTGAGAATTTTGGTATTCCATTGAGCATTCCTTTTTCCACCATTTGTTTCATGGAATTGAAATTGATGTGCCCCATTCGTTTGTGCCACAGCCACATTGAATCATCAACTTCGACTTTGAGACATACCGCCCCGAATTCCTCTAATTCTATTTTGTAGAGTCGGTTATTTGATCTACAGACCTTCATCAACAATCTTCCAGATGAGTTGCGAACCCATAGAAAAGGATCTTTAATCTTTATTTCATATCCTCCTTCTGCTAACTGTCCCAAACTAATGATATTACTACACAAATCAGGAATGTAGTAAACTTCATTCAGTTTTCGTCTCCCACCATCTTTGCATCTAAATACGATTGAGCCTTTCCCTTCAATCTGTACTTTGGATTCATTGCCAAACTTTACAAAACCTTGTATGGTGTTGTTCAGGTCTGTAAACTTGGACTCGTCTCCTGTCATATGATTGCTTGCCCCCGTATCAAGATACCAAATACGAGACGAGTTCTGAGAATTACCATGAGTTCGTAGCCGAGGACTGATATTTTCTTCATTCATAAATACCTTGTTTCCATCTTCATATGTTGCGAGTAACAGAGCAGATTCATCATCTTCATCTTCCCGAATTAGATTACTTTCGTAATTTCGTTCTTTCTTTGGATTTTTACATTCGACGGCATAATGCCCAAATTCCTGGCAATTATAGCACTGAATCTCGCTTTTGTCTCGGTTACTCGACATATTTTGGCTTCCCTCTTTCTGATGGTGTGAATTTCCCCTTCCACGACCACCACGACCACCGCCGTTCCTTCCTCTGCCTCTACCACGACCTCCACGAGAACCTCCAAATCCACCCCGGCTTGACTTTTGTTTTGGATCACCCTCTTGTTTCTTTTTGTTTCTATCGGACCACTCTTTGTGAGTCAACAAGAGTTTCCGATCATCGCTTTCACATGAGCTCTTCATACGTTCTTCATACGCCTTAAGCCTCCCGATTACTTCCTCAACGGACATCGATTCCAAGTCTCCAAATTGCTCGAGTGTCGAGGCAATCTGAAGAAATTTGGATGAAACTGCCCTCAATAGTTTCTTCACAACTTGAGATTCTTCTACCTTGTCCCCCAAGGTTCTTAATGTACTGACTGTGTTGATGATTTTTCTGGTGAAATCATCAACACTCTCCGTTTCTTTCATGCTCATGGCTTCAAACTCAGCTTTGAGTGTTTGGATCCTTGCAACCTTCACTCTATCTGCCCCCACAAACATGATTTTTAAGGCTTCCCAGGCTTCTTTAGCAGTCTTCTTCTCCGCCAAAGTCATCAGTAAATCCTCAGGTATCCCCTGATAAATGGCAGCCAAAGCCATATTGTCCTTCTTTGCTTCAACGAGGGTGTTAGCAGTTCTGGGTTCTACTGCATCCCAAACACCCTGGGCCAACATAAAGACCCTCATTTTGATTGCCCATGCACTGTAATTGCTCCTTGTCAACATCGGGTAGTGCAGGCTGATTTGCCCGTCTTTGTCACCATTCCCATTGCTGCCACTTCCTGCCATCTCTTCTTCTCTAGGTTGATACTTGGGCATGTACCAGGTATGCTCTGATACCACTTGTTGGCCTTTTTACAAGCCTGCAATCAATGGAACAGGAACAGGGGCAAAAAGAGGAAAAAGACAGAGCACACAAGTGCTTAAAGCTTGCAGCTTTCTGGAGCCTTTCTTCTTACTAAACTCAAAAAGGAAAAGTGATAAATACAACGTTACCACTAGCTATCTATTTAAACATGAAATAGTGCTAAAATTTCTGCAACTACCCCTACTAGCTTAAGACTCGGACTTTCAACAGCCAACATGGCTTGAATTATTCAGCACATAAAAACATGACATAAAACAATTAAAAAAACTATTTCTGAATTATTCCATCAACACCACCACAACAATAACCCAAAAATAACAATCAATAGTAGTTTAAAATTTGAACTTCAAAACATCACAAAAATGAAAAGTTGTGAATCCTTGAAAACATACCAGTTTGAAAACCCATGACAAAGGTCTGAACTTGATGAACATTTGCCTTGTCAGACAGCCTAGTCAGCATCTGGAGAGAGATTTCATGAAGTCGTTTCCCATGGATATCCTCACTGGCAGAAAAGATTCTCTTAACATATTCAATCTCATTCGACAGTGTCTTAGCTATACACCCTTTAGTAAAATAATGAAAAACCTCTCTCACAAACACAAACATCTTAGAGGGATGATCACACACAACACAATGAAACTGATTTTTTAAGTTAGTGTTCTACCAACAAAAGTCTAAAGAGGAAATCATGAGAAGGGAGAATGGAAGTGATATTGTAACTTTGTGAGCGAGCGACTGAAAACTTTGAGAAGGGAGAATGGAAGTGATATTGTGACTTTGTGAGCGAGCGACTGAAAACTTTGACAATTATATTCATATATATAATATACAAATTTTATAACCTAATTAATTATAGATATCACTTGTTTACTGATTATTGAACCCTCTTTCATTTACCTTTTGGATTATGTATATATATATATATATATATATATATATATATATATATATATATATATATATATATATATATATATATATATATATATATATATATATATATATAGAGGTTAATTTGAAACCATTCTAATTTTATGAGACCGTGAGACCAAATCTAAAAATAATTTTATAATGTAAAATAAATGGAAAAATCAAAAAATTCTTTTGTTTAAATATTATTTTCGGAACTTGAATTAACTAAAAAAATAAAAATAAAATAAAAAAAAATCTCATTTTTTTTTTTTTGAAAAATACGTGAAATATTCTAAATAGAATATTATACTGACATATTCTAAAAAATAATTTTAAAATGCAAAATAAATGAAAAAATCTAAAAATTCTTTTTTTAAATATTGTTTTCGGAACTTTAATTAACTAAAAAAAATCTCATTTTTTTTTTAAAATAAATGAAATATTCTAAATAGAATATTACACTGTACATATTCTAAAAATAATTTTAAGATGCAAAATAAATGGAAAAATCAAAAAATTGTTTTTTTAAATATTATTTTCGGAACCTGAATTAACTAAAAAAAATTAAAAAAAAAATAATAAAAATAAAAAAATGTGTCTCACTGTCTCACAAAATTAGGCCGTCTCATATGAACCTAACCCTATATATATATATATATATATATATATATATATATATATATATATATATATATATATATATATATATATATATATTTGCATGGACCTAAGACAATTTATACAATCTATAACTAGATTTCACTCTCACACATTATTAAATACACAAGATATACATATATAACCCCATTAGATTCTGTGATCGATGATTTGGAGATGTGTATTGGAGATGTCGTGATCGACAGTGCGTAGGGACGTAGGGTTCATGGCTCAATTTTTTTTGAGGTCCAATTCGGAGTGGAGATGTCGATGCTTGATAGTGGGTATGGGGGCATATAATACAAACACAATATATCTTGAACTAGATTGAAAACAAAATCATAGAAATTTATTTGATACACCCAATTTTTGAAGTCACTAAGAATATACAAGATACCCAAGAACCCTAATTTATCAATCAGGTTAGTTAGGGTTTTGAAATTACCTCTTTTTTTTATTTTATTTTAATTAGCATAACAGAGAACTGGGTAGACATATCTAGCATCAATCTTAGTCATTGATGACTAGCGCCTTTGTGAGTACCACATCTGACACCTCCCTAAACTGCATTTGTATCGCCTTCCCGAACAGCCCTGCTCCCACTCTCCAACTCTCGTCGTCTTCATATATGTGATATCTCCGATTTAGTTGATTTAGTTGATCGAACACAGACAGTGTGTGTGCGGTTCGTGTCTCCCTATCATAGACAAAAAAACACACATAAAGTAGCGGTGAGAATTATTGACACTGACAGACACGATAAAAATACACGATACGAAACGAAATTGGGACGAAACTGAAATTCGAATTCGTGTTCGTATCGTGTTCGTGTTAAGTGTAAAAAACATGATATAGTGTCGTGTCGTGTTCGTGTTTAAAATTCAACACGAAATTGACACGATTTAACATTTATTTGTCGTGTTTTTCGTGTTATGTATGATTAAATATTAATTAAATAAACTAATGTTTTTTATTATATTATCTTTATCGTGTTATGTTGTGTTTGTCGTTTTTTAATCGGTTTCGTTTTCGTGTTAGTTAAAACAAATACGACATCGTTTCGTATTGTGTTCGTCTTACATAAAACCTTGTCGTGTCGTGTCAGACAAAAACACAACACGATGGCCCAATTTGCAACACCTACACACACACACATATTTTATGTTTTTCTCTGTGTTGCCCTCTCTTGAGCGTTCTATAGGGATAGATTTTGGGAAGCAGGGTTTTTAATTTTATTTTTTTTTTTATTTTCGTTTACGAAGGAGGGAACACTGAAACATTTTAAAAATATAAGAGGGAATATCAAATTTTATAAAAATTTAACTATCTTAAATTTAGGGAAAAAATTTAATAAATAATTTTTTTATTATATAATTTTTATTTTATAATATTTATTATTTATTATCTTATAATTAATAAATTATTAGAATAATCATTATTTTAAAACTTATATATCTATTAATATTTATAAATTTTGAATCATAATATAAATATTTTTATTGTTCTACTCATGGCTTGAGTTTTGAAAAATAAAAATCTAGTAACTAGTGGTAAAGTAGGTGTCAATGTAGGCTTTTGGGAATAGTCGCATATGTAATGGTTTAGGGGTATTTGTGTAGGTATAATGGTGGGGGATGGGGCAGTGGTGTGTGGCGGTAAGGTATATGTTGGGTGTGGTTAGGGTGAACATGTGGGTGCAAGTGTAAAGGAATGGTTCGAGCTTATGCGTTATGGCGTATGGCTTATTGCTTATGACTTATGCCTTATATCTTATAGCTTAGGGCTTAAGGCTTTGGGACTTAAGGATTTACGACTTAGTGTATAGGGATTGGTTGTTAGTCTGAGCACTAAACCCTACTATTTAAGCCCTAAACCATAAGCCTTAAGCCTCAAACTTTAAGAAAAAGGCTTAAACCTTAACCTATACGAATTAATGCTATAAACCTTAAACCATAACAAATATGACGTGATGTCATAACCCATATGACTTAATGCATTTACCCTTAAACCCTAACCTATATGGCTTAATGTCATAACCCTTAAACCCCCACAAATATAACCTAATGCCATAACCTTTAAACCCTAACCCATTAGAGTTAATGTTATAATCTTTAAACCCTAACTCATATGACTTAATTCCATAACCCTTAAACTGTAACCCATACGACTTAATGTCATAACCCTTAAACCCTAACCCATATGACTTAATGTCATAACACATATGTCACACCCCAAAACTGATAACGGCGGAATACGTTTCGGGGTGGAGGACGTCATGTACAGTATCATCACAATTACATAATAGTAAAAACAAGAAACAACAACCATTTCATTTACATAGTGAGTTTAAATACAAGCGTGTTCTATAAAGTTTCAATAGACACCAAAATTATAACAAAAATAAGAGATGGAATCTTGTATGCTCCATCTTCTCTAAAATGCTGCACCTGTACCTGTCTATCTTTGACCTGAGGATACAAGTTATTTTGTGTCACAATCAAGAATTTTTGTGCCTTGTAACTACAATACTTAAGTCAAATTATGAATCCAAAAACATAAGAGTATGTATGATGTTTACTCTATGACAACAAAATTTCAATCAAATACACCATACAAGCATTACAAATAGTCAATAAGCAATTGGAAACCCTAGAAGTTCTTGTTTAGCTCCATTTTGGACTAGGACTTCCTTATTGGGCTCAATGGACCAATAAGCTTCCAATTTGACCATCTTGGGCTTAGAACTCTTAAATTGGGCTCTAATTGGACCCACTTCCATTTATTTCAACATTTTGGGCCATATTGGGCCTAGAATGAAATAAATTAATTATATGAACCATTTTGGGCCATATTTAACCTAATGTAGCCCTAATAGGTCATAAGAATCATATTTATGGTTATTTGGACCAAACATCACTTAACATAACCATGAAAAAGGCTTAAGCATACAAGGCCCAAATTCCTTCCTCTTCCTCTCTAATTCTCGGCCCAATCCCATGTAAAAAGGGAGAGTTGACTTTGCTTGCCACCTCATTATTGTATGAAGGATATCTAAGCTTTTGCACTTCAAACATCCATGCAATCTCATCTCCCATTGCAAGCACTTCCTTTTCTCCCTCTCTCTCTTGCTCTCGGTCGAGTTGAAGCACACACACACACACACACCTTTCACTCACTTTTCTCTCAAGAAAACTCTCCCATACCTCCCCTATATTTTCGAGATTTAAGGACTTTGCAAGGAGGATTCTTCACAAAAATCATCATCTAGGTAAGTTGATGCTTGAATCCACACTCTAGACCCCTTGTTCTATACAAAAATCTCTTCTTAGCTCATATGAAATCATGATCTTGCATCTTAGAATCACCTCAATTCGAGATCTACATCCAGGTGTTGCTAGGGCCGAAAATCACTTCACTTTCTTCCTTTTCTTCTTCAAATCAAAACCACAACTCAAGGTGAGCTTCATACCCCCTATTTTTTGGTTTTTATAACTTTTGTTGGGGGGGGGGGATACAAGCAAGTGTGTAGATCTATGAGTATATGTATGCTTTGTGTGATTTCTATGCTTATATATATATATATATATATATATATATATATATATATATATATATATATATATATATATGTTCTTATGTGATTGTGGTGTTGGTTCTAGTCAAAAAGAGCTTAAAAACCGAGATCTACAATGTGTTGAATGAAATAAGTATAACATATGTTATTTCACACAAATCAATTCTATAAAAATAACCAAGTTGGTTAATATGAACATCTTTGGGCTTAAAACCCATTTTTGGGCTCAAAATGCTAAAAATATAAAACTAAAGGTGCCAAAACGACAAAATACAAATTCTGAGGGTTGAGATGAGTCAAAAAAGTTTCAAAAATGTATTTTATTAAAATTTAATCTTTTGAAGGATTAAAATGTGAATTTTCAAACATAATGGGCCAAAAATGAAGTTTTCGGCCCAATAAAGCCCAAATTGCGAGATTTTGAATTTAGAGCGGCAGAAACTACACTTTTTCTGTAAAACAGGGGACTACTAGTGTACCAAGTCCATTTCAAGGGTTAAAAATACTTTTCAAATTTAAAAGGGACCAAAGATGCAAAAAATTTCCATTTTGGGTCAAAATTGTAAAAATTGCGAAAATAGAGGTTTCAACCGATAAAACTTCATTTTGAGGGATTAAAACTGTTTTTCAAGTAAATTTGAGTTGAAAAATACCTTTTCAACAAGTTTTGATACTAAAGTGTCAAGAAAATGGTTTAAGGACTAAAATGGAAATTCTTTTATATAAAGGGTTAACAGTGTTAATTTATCCAAGAAGGGGCTGCAAAAAGAAAAATTCTAATGTTTTAAACAATATATCCTTTATGATAAAATACTAGTACCACGACTACCGGCGAAATATAATACACCGTCAACACCAAAATCGTTATCAAACGAATTGATTCGGTCTCAAATCAATAACGAATCAAAAATCAATACACGACGATACTTCAATACACACGCGGAAATTACGAGAAGTCAATACACACGTGGGAATTCACCAGACGTCGATACACCAGCTTTGGGCCCGAAAGTTTCAAATCGTGCTTGTTGGGCCTAGCTAGCCCAATGACATGATCTTTAGGCCCGAAGGAAACGCGCTTACATGTTGTTGGGTCTTATACGACCTAATACCGTGTAAAAGGACTTTCAATAGCTTTTGTGCTGTTGGGCCCCAAGGGTCCTTTGGCACTGCTAGTAAAGTCAAGAAGTCAAATGCGAGTCGAGCCAAGGGACTTTCGCATTCACGATAGCCTTGAATGAATCATGGAATTAATGGGGGCTTTGCACCCTTTTTTCTTCCTAGGTGGTAGGGCTATGGGAAGTCAGGGTGGTTGGATTAGGTGAATAGTACAGACGACGCCTAAGGGTTCGTTTGTATAGTTGTAAGCTAGTCATTTTTATTAATGTGTGATTATAACAACTCACCACCTATACTTAATCCAGTGTCACCTGGAATCACCGAATACACACATCGCAACGGTATAACAAAATATAAAACTCGTAATTAAAAGTATTAGGAAAACATCAGGTTTTCCTAGGGATTTCAACACTTACACCTACGAGATGCATACTAAGTCTAACATTTTTTCACATTTATAGAAACAAACAAGCATACTTACGGATCTTCACACTTTTTCTTACTTACAATAATCTTTTCAGAAAAATATCGGATTTTCTGGTGGTTTTTCAAAATAATACAAAACATTATGTTTCAAACATTACTTATGAACTCACCAACATTTCATATGTTGACGTTTTTCAAAATACTTGTATTCTCAGGTAACAGGTAAATCGAAGGGAAAAATGTACTCAATGATGTCTTGTTGTTTGATTAACTAGTATCGAACAATCTACTTTTTGGGAATGTAATGTTTTGAAACATTGTACTAAATATAAACACTACCAGTTGTACTGTTTCAATGCATGGTGATGAATGATGTTATGTTTCATGTATATTCACTGTGATGGTATTCAATTGAGTCACAACAGCCCTCGAACGTTTCCGCCGTCTGGTTCGGGGGTGTGACAGGTTGGTATCAGAGCTCTGTTTATAGTGAACTGGCATATCTAGCCACACATTGATATGCAACTTTAAGCCAAAAGAGGGACTAACACGACTCTGAACAAAACAAGTAAAACACAACAATAAAACACCCATGCTTGCATTAGGAATAAGAACATAACGCCGAACCAAACAGGATAACGCTAGTATCCCGGTTAATTCAGGACTGTTCCTAGTGGTATCAAGGAAGTGGATGTAGCCTGCTCAACTACATTTCCTCCAAGGTATAACTTGGAGATGTTCTGATGAGATCACGATAGCTAAAGAACCTGAAAACAAACCCCTTTATCACCAAAGAGAGGATGTCTGTTTAGTCTATATCATAGTTGTAGAGTCATAGGAGTAACGATAGTTTATACCTTCCCCCAGTCTTCATGGAGGGAGAGCAACCGGGTATCCAGTTTCATCAAGTCCTAGTGGCTCACGGGATGCTTGAAGATGAACCAGAAGGGAATCAAGAGGAAGCACACAACGTCGGACCTGACGAATACATAGACACCGACTACGAGTTTGAGGAGACCGACAATGACATCGAGGAAGGACAAGACTTGAACAAAGATCATGCCACGCCGTTTGTGGATGAGGCGCAACCAGACCACCCCACCCCACCAATGAACCCCCCAAGGGAGAACCGCTCTCCCGAAGCTGAGATCGCCGCCCTACGACAATAGTTGTATGCCATGGAAGCACGTGTAGTGCGAGCTGAGCATGAGAGGGATGAGGTTATTGGAGACATGATGGAAATCGCTCAGTTGCTGGCTCAACACTTCGGCATATGACCCCGCCACTATATAGGACGCAGCACGGAGTGTTAGAGATAGACTCATCTTACTAGGTCATTAGGAACTATGCTATGTACCCCGACTCTATGTTTAAGTGACTACACTACTCATAGAGCCGTGATGCTGCCGAACTAGTGTCACTCATGTATGCTCTCTCGAGCAAAAATTTTCATGTATCAAATGCGGATAATATTAGTAAACTTTTACGTGTTTTGTTATGATATTACAAATTGCTATGCGTTGCGAATCTATGATTGTATGCTAAATGATAGAAGTACTTAAGTTCGCGCCATACACCTAGTCAGTAGGATCACAACCTCACGGAAACCACGATCACTCAACATCTTTCCGTTTCATGACAGAAAGATGCCTCACCGACCTACTCGCGGAAACCCTGGACCAACCCCACCCGAAGTTGACTCAGCCGCATTCCAGGTAGCGGTATCTGCTGCGGTCACCGCAACGATGGCACAAATTCATCAAGGGAACAATAGAGGAGTCAACGGGCAAGGGGCCGGGAGTTCGAACAACGAAATGAATCAAGGACCCACCAAAACATGTACCTACAAGGACTTCACAAACGCCAAACCATGAACCTTTAACGGCACTGGAGGGGTGATCACTCTGAAACGATGGATTGAGAAGGTGGAATCAGTATTCGAGGTATGCGACTGTCCTGAGGAAATGAAGGTGAAGTTTGCAGCATGCACTTTTGTTGATCAAGCACTCACTTGGTGGAACGGACACGTGGAAGCCATGACACTCCCTGTAGCCAACTCCATGCCGTGGGAAGAAATGAAAGAAATGCTGATGGCTGAATACTGCAGACGAGGTGAGATTCAGAAAATGGAGCAAGAGCTGTGGAACCTCACTGTGCGGAACACGAATATCGATGCCTACATATCAAGATTTAGTGAACTATCTCTGTTATGCCCGGGCATGATCACCTCGGAAGGAAAGAAGATCGAGCGATTCATCTGGGGACTAACCTCTCCGATCCAAGGAAACGTGATAGCTGCAAATCCCGAAACTTTCGACAGTGCTAAAAGATTGGCGAAGAAGCTGTATGACCATAACAACAAGAAGGGTGAGAAGCCAGCGGAGACTGAGGCCAAGAAGGAAAGTGATGGCAAGAAAGGGAAGAACAACAAAAGGAAGGGGCGTCAAGGCTCCGAGACTTCCAAGAAGCAGCAGACAGTGGCGGTTAATGTTGCCACCGCGCAAGTTCTAGCTACACCACATGCTCCAGCCTCAGCTGCTCCAAATACTCCTAGACCTTATTTCGGTAATCTTCCCAAGTGCAACAAGTGCGGTTTCCATCATAATGGAGAATGCAAGGAGTTTAGTGCACCAGTTGCAATCGGAAGGGGCACACGACAAGGTACTATAGGACTTACCCTCCTCAGAATCAACAACAGGGAAGCAACAACAACAACAACCGCAACAACAACAACATCAATGCTGGTGGCAACAACGCCGGACCTAGCCACACCTGCTATGGGTGCAGAAGGACTGGGCATTTTCATCACGATTGCCCTAACAACAACAATCCCTGAAATGGAGGAACGAGAAGGGTGCTGGCCATGGGTCAGGGGGAGGCAATTCAGGATCCCGCAGTTGTTACCGGTACATTTCCCCTAAACCACACTTATGCATGCATCCTTGATACCAGAGCGGAGCGAAGCTTTGTGAGCAATAAGTTTAAACACTATCTAGAACAATGACCCCAGAAGCTTAATGAAACCTTTACGGTGGAAATGGCCAATGGGAAAACCGAATCCACAAGGGAAATCTACATCAGATGTACCCTAACCCTGAACCAACACGTCTTTCGAATAGACTTAATGCCAGTGTCCATTAGGAGTTTCGATGTGATTATTGGCATGGACTGGTTAAGCCTCTACCATGCTGAAATTATGTGTCACGAGAAGGCCGTTCGTCTTTGCCTTCCCAATCACGAAAACCTAGTTATTTACGGAGAGAAACCTAGCACGAACCTTCGCCTCATCTCGTGCATCCAGGCACAAAATCATCTACGAAAGAAAGATTTGACATTTCTGGTTCACATAGTGGATAAAACCAAGGAAGAGACTAACATTCAAGATATTCCAGTAGCACATGAATTTCCAGACGTATTTCCTGAAGATCTTCCGGAAGTACCCCCAGAGAGACAAGTTGAGTTCCGAATTGACCTCGTTCCAGGAGCAACTCCTCTCGCCAAATCACCCTACCGGCTAGCTCCTGCTGAAATGCAGGAAGTGTCCAGTCAACTCAGCGAACTGATGGACAAGGGATTCATCCGACCTAGTTACTCGCCATGGGGAGCTCCGGTCCTATTTGTCAAAAAGAAGGACGGATCTTTTAGGATTTGCATCAATTACAGAGAGTTAAATAAACTCACTGTCAAAAATCGCTATCCAGTCCCATGAATCGACGATCTATTTGACCAGCTCCAAGGAGCTAGTTACGTTTCTAAGATAGATCTACGGTCCGGATACCATCAATTCAAAGTCCGGGAAGAGGATATTCCTAAAACCGCTTTTCGAACTCGTTACGGACATTATGAATTTGTCGTAATGCCCTTCGGTCTAACAAATTCCCCTGCCACATTTATGGATCTGATGAACCGAATCTTTTGACCATTCCTCAATAACTTTGTTATCATCTTCATTGACAACATCCTAGTCTATTCCCGAAGCAAAGAAGAGTATGGCCAACATCTCCGACAAATCCTAGAAACTCTGCGATCAGAAAAGCTATACGCAAAACTCTCCAAGTGTGAGTTCTGGCTCCGTAGCGTGAACTTCCTAGGGCATGTTGTTAGTCAGGAAGGAATTCATGTGGATCCTTCCAAGGTCAAAACCGTCGAAGGATGGGCAGTCTCGATAACACCCACGGAAATTCGTCAATTCTTAGGTCTAGCAGACTACTATAGGAGGTTTATTCAAAACTTCTCTAAGATCGCCAAGCCACTTACCCCACTTACACAAAAGGGCGTACCATTCAAATGGACAGACAAACAAGAGGTTGCGTTCCGAACCCTGAAGCAAGCCCTCTGTAGTGCCCCGGTACTATCTCTACCGGAGGGAACAGAAGATTTCGTTGTCTACTGTAACGCATCGAATCAGGGATTATGTTGCGTTCTCATGCAGCGTGGAAGAGTGATAGCTTACGCATCCCGTCAACTAAAGATACACAAAGTGAATTATACAACGCATGATCTGGAATTGGGAGCCGTGGTCTTTGCTCTAAAGATTTGGAGGCATTACCTTTATGGTACTAAGTGCACCATCTTCACGGACCACAAAAGTCTCCAGCATATCTTGAATAAAAAAGAGCTGAATATGTGGTAACGAAGATGGGTTGAATTATTAAACGATTACGAGTGTGAAATCAAGTAACACTCGGGCAAGGCCAACGTGGTAGCTGACGCATTGAGCCGGAAGGAGTACTATAATCGTCGTGCGAAAACTCTCTCAATAACCATCCAATCCCACCTAACCACTCAGATTGGGGTAGCCCAGTCAGAGGCCATGAAGACGGAAAACAAAGAAAGTGAAGCATTTCACGGAATGGAGAAGAATCTAGAGGTAAAAGAGGACGGAGTATACTATTTCATGAACCGTATTTGGGTCCCTAAACTCGGATGATGTAGGGAGATAGTCATGAAGGAAGCCTACAAGACGCGATACTCCATCCATCCCGGCTCAGACAAGATGTATTTGGATATTAAACAACACTATTGGTGGCCTAACATGAAGGAGAAAATTGCCACCTATGTTGGTAAGTGCCTTACTTGTGCCAAGGTAAAGGTGGAGTACCAGAAGACCTTAGGATTATTACAGCAATCGGTGATCCCTGAGTGGAAATGGGAAGGGATTTCTAGGGATTTTGTGACCAAGCTACCTAAGACGCCTGATGGACTCGACACCATATGGGTAATAGTCAACCGACTGACGAAATCTACCCATTTCCTGCCAATAAAAGAATCCTACAAGATGGAGAGACTGACACGTTTATATATTTGAGAAATCGTGAGACTTCATGGAGTACCAATGTCTATTATCTAAGATAGAGATAGTAGATTCACTTCACGTTTTTGGCAATCACTTCAGAAAGCACTCGGAACCCATCTCGACATGAGCACCGCTTACCACCCACAAACGGACGATCAAAGTGAACGAACCATCCAAACGCTCAAAGACATGCTTCGCGCATGTGTGATAGACTTTGGGAAGTCTTGGGATACCCACTTACCTTTAGTCTAATTCTTGTATAACAACAGTTACCATTCGAGCATCAAGGTCGCTCCTTTCGAAGCACTATACGGGTGTAAGTGTAGATCACCGTTATGTTGGGCTGAGGTGGGCGACACCCAACTAGCAAAAACACTCACATCGGACAAGGATCTAACGGGTGCGAAGATCATTCGTGAAACCACGGAAAAGATCGTTCAAATCAGAGCTCGATTACAAGCATCGCGTGACTGACAAAAGAGCTACGCCGATAAACGGTGAAAGCCCTTAGAATTTCAGGTCAAGGATCGAGTACTGTTAAAAGTCTCACCTTGGAAAGGAGCCATTCGTTTCGGAAAATGGGGAAAACTTAACCCACGATACATTGGACCTTTCGAAATCGTCGCCCGAATAGGTCCAGTGGCATATAAACAGCAACTACCCGCAGAGCTAAACAGTGAACACCTCGTGTTCCATGTCTCTAATCTAAAGAAGTGTATGTCGGATGAAACACTCGTCATTCCCCTTGACGAGATTGAAATCAACGAGAATATCATGTTCGTTGAAGAACCGGTCGAAATTACAGACAGGAGGTGAAGCGTACTAAGCAAAGTTGCATCCCGATCGTGAAAGTACAGTGGAACGCGAAGCGTGGGCCAGATTTCATGTGGGAACGCGAAGATCAAATGAAGAAAAAGTACCCTCACCTATTCTAGCATTCTCAAATCTAGCTTTCAAAAGAATTTCAGGACGAAATTCCCTCTAACGGGGGGATGATGTCACAATCAGCAATTTTTGTGCCTTGTAACTACAATACTTAAGTCAAATTATGAATCCAAAAACATAAGAGCATGTATGATGTTTACTCTATGACAACAAAATTTCAATCAAATACACGATACAAGCATTACAAATGGTCAATAAGCAATTGGAAACCCTAGAAGTTCTTGTTTAGGTCCATTTTGGACTAGGACTTCCTTATTGGGCTCAATGGACCAATAAGCTTCCAATTTGACCATCTTGGGCTTACAACTCTTAAATTGGGCTCTAATTGGACCAACTTCCGTTGATTTCAACATTTTGGGCCATATTGGGCCTAGAATGAAATAAATTAATTATATGAACCATTTTGGGCCATATTTAACCTAATGTAGCCCTAATAGATCATAAGAATCATATTTATGGTTATTTGGACCAAACATCACTTAACATAACCATGAAAAAGGCTTAAGCATAGAAGGCCCAAATTCCTTCCTATTCCTCTCTAATTCTCGGCCCAAGCCCATGTAAAAAGGGAGAGTTGACTTTGCTTGCCACCTCATTATTGTATGAAGGATATCTCAGCTTTTGCACTTTAAACATCCATGCAATCTCATCTCCCTATGCAAGCACTTCCTTTTCTCCCTCTCTCTCTTGCTCTCGGCCGAGTTCAAGCACACACACACACACACACACCTTTCACTCACTTTTCTCTCAAGAAAACTCTCCCATACCTCCCCTATATTTTCGAGATTCAAGGACTTTGCAATGAGGATTCTTCATAAAAATCATCATCTAGGTAAGTTGATGCTTGAATCCACACTCTAGACTCCTTGTTCTATACAAAAACCTCTTCTTAGCTCATATGAAATCATGATATTGCATCTTAGAATCACCTCAAATTCGAGATCTTCATCCAGGTGTTACTTGGGCCGAAAATCACCTCACTTTCTTCCTTTTCTTCTTCAAATCAAAACCACAACTCAAGGTGAGCTTCATACCCCCTATTTTTTGGTTTTTATATGTTTTGAGGGGCGGGGGGGGGGGGAATACAAGCAAATGTGTAGATCTATGAGTATATGTATGCTTTGTGTGATTTCTATGCTTATATATATGTGTTCTTATGTGATTGTGGTGTTGGTTCTAGTCAAAAAAAGCTTAAAAACCGAGATCTACAATGTGTTGAATGAAGTAATTATACCATATGTTAATTCACACAAATCAATTCTATAAAAATAACTAAGTTGGTTAATATGAACATCTTTGGGCTTAAAACCCATTTTTGGGCTCAAAATGCTAAAAATATAAAACTAAAGGGGCCAAAATGACAACATACAAATTCTGAGGGTTGAAATGAGTCAAAAAAGTTTCAAAAATGTATTTTCTGAAAATTTACACTTTTGAAGGATTAAAATGTGAATTTTCAAACATAATGGGCCAAAAATGAACTTTTCGGCCCAATAAACCCCAAATTGCGAGATTTTGAATTTAGAGGGGCTGAAACTGCACTTTTCTGTAAAACAAGGGACTACTTGTGTACCAAGTCCATTTCAAGGGTTAAAAATACATTTCAAATTTAAAAGGGACCAAAGATGCAAAAAATTTCCATTTTGGGTCAAAATTGTAAAAATTGCGAAAATAGAGGTTTCAACCGATAAAACTTCATTTTGAGGGATTAAAACTGTTTTTCAAGTAAATTTGAGTTGAAAAATACCTTTTCAACAAGTTTTGATACTAAAGTGTCAAGAAAAATGGTTTAAGGACTAAAATGGAAATTCTTTTATATAAAGGGTTAACAGTGTAAATTTATCCAAGAAGGGGCTGCAAAAAGAAAAATTCTAATGTTTTAAACAATATATCCTTTATGATAAAATACTAGTACCACGATTATCGGAGAAATATAATACACCGTCAACACCAAAATTGTTACCAAACAAATTGATTCGGTCTCGAATCAATAACGAATCAAAAATCAATACACGACGATACTTCAATACACACGCGGAAATTACGGGAAGTCAATACACACATGGGAATTGACCAGACGTGGATACACCAACTTTGGGCCCAAAAGTTTCAAATCGTGCTTGTTGGGCCTAGCTAGCCCAATGACATGATCTTTAGGCCAGAAGGAAACACGCTTACATGTTATTGGGTCTTATACGACCTAATACAGTGTAAAAGGACTTTTAATAGCTTTTGTGCTGTTGGGCCCCAAGGGTCCTTTGGCACTGCTAGTAAAGTCAAGAAGTCAAATGCGAGTCGAGCCAAGGGCCTTTCGCATTCACGATAGCCTTGAACGACTCATGGAATTAACGGGGGCTTCGCACCCTCTTTTCTTCCTAGGTGGTGGGGCTATGGGAAGTCAGGGTGGTTGGATTAGGTGAGTAGTACAGACGACGCCTAAGGGTTCGTTTGTATAGTTGTAAGCTAGTCATTTTTATTAATGTGTGATTATAACAACTCACCACCTATACTTAATCCAGTGTCACCTGGAATCATCGAATACACACATCGCAACGGTATAACAAAATATAAAACTCGTAATTAAAAGTATTAGGAAAACATCGGGTTTTCCTAGGGATTTCAACACTTACACCTACGAGATGCATACTAAGTCTAACATTTTTTCACATTTATAGAAACAAACAAGCATACTTACGGATCTTCACACTTTTTCTTACTTACAATAATCTTTTGAGAAAAATATCGGATTTTCTGGTGGTTTTTCAAAATAATACAAAACATTATGTTTCAAACATTACTTCTGAACTCACCAACATTTCATATGTTGACGTTTTTCAAAATACTTGTATTCTCAGGTAACAGGTAAATCGAAGGGAAAAATGTACTCAATGATGTCTTGTTGTTTGATTAACTAGTATCGAACAATCTACTTTTTGGGAATGTAATGTTTTGAAACATTGTACTAAATATAAACACTACCAGTTGTACTGTTTCAATGCATGGTGATGAATGATGTTATGTTTCATGTATATTCACTGTGATGGTATTCAATTGAGTCACAACAGCCCTCGAACGTTTTCGCCGTCTGGTTCGGGGGTGTGACAGGTTGGTATCTAGTCAAAAAGAGCTTAAAAACCGAGATCTACAATGTGTTGAATGAAATAAGTATAACATATGTTATTTCACACAAATCAATTCTATAAAAATAACCAAGTTGGTTAATATGAACATCTTTGGGCTTAAAACCCATTTTTGGGCTCAAAATGCTAAAAATATAAAACTAAAGGGGCCAAAACGACAAAATACAAATTCTGAGGGTTGAGATGAGTCAAAATAGTTTCAAAAATGTATTTTCTTAAAATTTACTGTTTTGAAGGATTAAAATGTGAATTTTCAAACATAATGGGCCAAAAATGAAGTTTTCGGCCCAATAAAGCCCAAATTGCGAGATTTTGAATTTAGAGCGGCCGAAACTGCACTTTTCTGTAAAACAAGGGACTACTAGTGTACCAAGTCCATTTCAAGGGTTAAAAATACTTTTCAGATTTAAAAGGGACCAAAGATGCAAAAAATTTCCATTTTGGGTCAAAATTGTAAAAATTGCAAAAATAGAGGTTTCAACCGATAAAACTTCATTTAAAACTATTTTTCAAGTAAATTTGAGTTGAAAAATACCTTTTCAACAAGTTTGATACTAAAGTGTCAAGAAAAATGGTTTAAGGACTAAAATGGAAATTCTTTTATATAAAGGGTTAACAGTGTAAATTTATCCAAGAAGGGGCTGCAAAAAGAAAAATTCTAATGTTTTAAACAATATATCCTTTATGATAAAATACTAGTACCACGACTACCGGCGAAATATAATACACCGTCAACACCAAAATCGTTATCAAACGAATTGATTCGGTCTCAAATCAATAAGGAATCAAAAATCAATACACGACGATACTTCAATACACACGCGGAAATTACGAGAAGTCAATACACACGTGGGAATTCACCAGACGTCGATACACCAGCTTTGGGCCCGAAAGTTTCAAATCGTGCTTGTTGGGCCTAGCTAGCCCAATGACATGATCTTTAGGCCCGAAGGAAACTCGCTTACATGTTATTGGGTCTTATACGACCTAATACCGTGTAAAAGGACTTTCAATAGCTTTTGTGCTGTTGGGCCCCAAGGGTCCTTTGGCACTGCTAGTAAAGTCAAGAAGTCAAATGCGAGTCGAGCCAAGGGACTTTCGCATTCACGATAGCCTTGAATGAATCATGGAATTAATGGGGGCTTCGCACCCTTTTTTCTTCCTAGGTGGTAGGGCTATGGGAAGTCAGGGTGGTTGGATTAGGTGAATAGTACAGACGACGCCTAAGGGTTCGTTTGTATAGTTGTAAGCTAGTCATTTTTATTAATGTGTGATTATAACAACTCACCACCTATACTTAATCCAGTGTCACCTGGAATCACCGAATACACACATCGCAACGGTATAACAAAATATAAAACTCGTAATTAAAAGTATTAGGAAAACATCAGGTTTTCCTAGGGATTTCAACACTTACACCTACGAGATGCATACTAAGTCTAACAATTTTTCACATTTATAGAAACAAACAAGCATACTTACGGATCTTCACACTTTTTCTTACTTACAATAATCTTTTCAGAAAAATATCGGATTTTCTGGTGGTTTTTCAAAATAATACAAAGCATTATGTTTCAAACATTACTTATGAACTCACCAACATTTCATATGTTGACGTTTTTCAAAATACTTGTATTCTCAGGTAACAGGTAAATCGAAGGGAAAAATGTACTCAATGATGTCTTGTTGTTTGGTTAACTAGTATCGAACAATCTACTTTTTGGGAATGTAATGTTTTGAAACATTGTACTAAATATAAACACTACCAGTTGTACTGTTTCAACGCATGGTGATGAATGATGTTATGTTTCATGTATATTCACTGTGATGGTATTCAATTGAGTCACAACATCCCTCGGACGTTTCCGCCATCTGGTTCGGGGGTGTGACATTTTGAAAACGAGTATCAGCATAAAGCTGGTGAGTTCATAAGAATTTAGTGTGGTTGATGTATAAAATGTTTTAAATCTTATAGTACGAAAAGCTGTAATTTATGTTTATAAGTGGTGGAAAACCCTAGAAAATCCTATATTTTCCAGAAAGTACATTGTAAGTGAAATCCTTTACGTTGCGTGCAAGTTTTATCATTGAAAACTGTTTGGTTGTGAAAGTATAGTAGTAAATTTCTAGTATGTAGTGTAGATAATGAAATGTTATGCCTGTTGTCAATAGTAGTGGTGCGAACTTCTATTAGTAATAGACAATGTTCTAAATAACGTAAGGCGTGACTTGGCAGCAATGTCAAGCCTTAAGCTTTTTCGAGCTTTGGCGAGTCATGATGCTTGTAAGGTGTGATTTAAGGCGTCAATTTCTGTATAAGGAATATTTTTATATGTATTTTCAACTATTATTCATTTTTATACACATATATCAGTTAAGGCGGTGTTTTGGCAAAGCTTGGCGGCAGGTGGAATCCTTGGAGTCATGGTGTGCCATGGCGGAGCCATGGCGAGCTTTTTAGATCCTTGGTAATAGATACTTACTTACTTCAGGATGTTAGCTTAGACTTTAGTCTTAGTGTTTTGGTGTGGATATAAGTGTATTCCTTTTTATGTGACTAATAGTGTGAGAAACAGAGAGTCCGATGACCTTCCCGGTCATACGTAGTGTAGTGAAGTAGTGCCATCCCGGTGCCTGATCGGCCCGGACTGTAATTAACAGTCGGGATATAATAGTGTCTGCCCCGTATAGATCTATACATGTAGTGTCGCCTTCTGTTCGGAAAGCCCTGGTCACATGATGTAAGCGCGACAAAGTGTCTTATAGAGGGATAGTGTGTTATACTCTGGATTAGTGTTTTCTATTGTATTATAGAGTAGTAGTAGCCTTTCGTATAGTTCGTAGAGCGTTCTCTTATACATGTATCATCTTGTAATAATAATGGTTATAGCGTGTATAGTAGTAGGAGTAACGAGTAGTAGTAGTAGTCTTAACTATAACTATTATAGTTAACATAGTGTGTATGGTTCTCGGCATTTGTATAACAAAGGTATTGAATATGATGAAGACTTTTATATCTAACACCAATATACATGATATATAACTAAGAAGTCAATGACAGTCGGACGGATAACAGATACCCTAAGACCACATCAAACAAGAACAGGAGATAAGGCGAGCTATCGGTCCTAAGTCCTTCAAGTCTTACTTATATACATATATTAATGTAGATACATTTTTTTTAAGAAAAGTAACTTAAACACAGTTTGAAAGTAATTTAAATAACAATTTAACAAGAGAATGGATTTAGATATTGAAAATAGTTTTGTTCTCACAGCAGTTTTAAAATGTAAAATTCTTTTATAAAGCATAGTGATAAATCACATGTGATTTGTACAATGAATTGTAAATCACATGTGATTGATTTCCATAAATTGTACATTTGACTTGTATTCCCCCCCCCCCCCCCCCCCGCCCCCTAAAACATGTAAAAACAGTTGAAAAGGTTCATTAAGTGGTATGAACTCACCTAAAACAAGTAAGTCGGGTGAACGTGTCGGATTAGCGTTTGGTGTTAAGTAGGGACTTGTACACCCTTTAAGACCCTAGTAACATATGGGGTATATGTTTTACAAGTAATTAGTGACTTATATTCTATTTAAAACATTTAAACATCCTAACTTGATTAAAGGTCTTATGGTTGAGTGCTAGAAGGTCAATGAGTTGTACGGAAGGAGTGTATGACCTCACTTTGGAGTTTACTCTACTAAAACCCACCCTAAGCGAGTTTATGGTTGCTAGGCCATATCCCCCATGAGTTTACGGCCATAAACTCATGGGAGGGGTATTTTGAATGCTTTCTAGTCTCATATGCATATAAAAATGGTTCTAGGGAATTTTTACAAGGCCAAAGGGGGGTGTCTAAGGGTCCAAGAGTTTACTCCCTTGGAGTTTACGGCCCAAAGGCTACTCGTTGGGAGTTTACGGCCGTAAGCTTCATGGCTTAGGCAGTGAACTCTTGTGTACCCCCAAGTCTTTGACTTTAAGGTCCTTGTTTCAGTTCCAAGCATTTCTAGTGAAGGTATAGGGCCTTATAGGGGACTTAAATTATCCTTGGACATGGTTTGGGGGAGTTTACAGTTTAAGCATATGCTTGGGCTGTAAACTCTAGTTTACCCCTCAAATGATGTTGTTCAATTGTTCCAAACTCGAAATGGAAGCTCCCTAGGTCATATCTCATGTCTAACATGATTTGGAAGTGTGTTTGGGGCATTTTTGCATGGAAAGAGTGTTTACGGCCTAATCATGTGCTTGGGCCGTAAACCCTCTTTTATGGCCTAGAAATTATTGTTTTGATGATTAAACACCTCTAGGTAAATTCCCCATCTAGCATCTAAGCTCAAAAGAAGGAAAATCGGGACTTTTGGCACCCTTTTTGGTGTTTACGGCCTAAGGAGATTCTTAGGCCGTAAACTCCCTTTTGATGGCCATATTTTGTGATTTTTGAGCTAATGCAACAATAAATGATGTTTAGAACGAGCTAGGGTAGAAGATCTTATGTTTTGGAGGCGAAATTTGCGGTTTTTGGAGTTGGGAACGAGCTAGAGAGAGAAAGTAGTGAGAGAGTGATGCTTGAGTGGTAAAAGAATTCAAGGAAGTGTTCCACCTTCCTTATATAGGACTCGGGTATTGTACCCGGTATACGACTACCCGATGCTAAAGTTTGACGGGGTTTAAATTTTTTACCCGGGTTAAATGGTTGAAAAATAATATAACAGTATTTCGTTAAATGGAAATAACCTTAACGAGTTATATTTATTTTACTAAGACAATAATCACACAAAATATAAATAAATAAATAAATATTTATTTATTTGACGATTCCAAATTACGGAACTTTTATAAAATGACGTATTCCGTTAGCGGAAACGGAATTTATATAACGAAATAGAATTTGGGTTGTCACATCATCCCCCCGTTAAGGGAATTTCATCCCGAAATTTAGAGTTCAAACAAATAAGTTATTATAGAACTACTAAGCGAAGAGATGGGGATATTTGAGTTTCATTCGATCTTCGCGCTCCCAAGTGAACTCCGGTCCTCGTTTGGCGTTCCATCGAACCTTCACAACTAGGATGCGGCTTTGTTTCGTTCGTTTAACCTCTCGATCCATGATTTCCACAGGTTCCTCCACAAAGTTGAGGCTTTCGTCGATTTCGATCTCGTCTAGTGGGATCACTAGGGTTTCGTCAGATAAGCACTTTTTCAGGTTCGAGACGTGGAAGGTAGAGTGTATGTTACTTAGCTCGTGGGGTAGGTTGAGTTTGTACGCTACAGGGCCGATTCTAGCGAGAATCTCGAAAGGCCCTATGTACCTTGGGTTCAGCTTTCCACGCTTTCCAAAGCGTATCGTGCCCTTCCAGGGTGATAATTTCAACAGGACTCGATCTCCCACCTGGAATTCCAAGGGTTTCGTCGTTTGTCTGCGTAGCTTTTCTGCGAGTCCCCAGCGAATTTTAATCATTCGCGAATCTGTACAATCGTCTCGGTCGTTTCCCGGATGATTTCCGGACCCGTGAGAGCGCTGCCATGAAATTGTCCTTTAGCTAGTTGAGTGTCACCCACCTCAGCCCAGCACAGAGGGGATCTGCACTTTCGACCGTAAAGGGCTTCAAACGTGGCTAACTTGATGCTCATATGATAGCTGTTGTTGTAGGAAAACTACACAAGGGGTAAGTGTGTATCCCACGCCTTACCAAAGTCAATCACACAGGCTCACAGCATAAACTCTAAGGTTTGGATCGCCCTCAGTTTGTCCATCAGTTTGCGGATGGTAGGTTGTACTCATGTCCAGCCTCGTCCCTAATGCTTTTTGAAGTGTTTGCCAAAATCTTGAAGTAAACCTACTATCTCTATCCGAGATAATAGATACAGGGACACCATGGAGCCGAACTATCTCTTTAATGTATGTTCTTGTGAGTTTCTCCATCTTGTCTGTTTCCTTGATGGGTAGGAAGTGCACGGATTTGGTCAATCTATCGATGATGACCCATATGGTATCCAATCCACCCGTTGTCTTGGGTAGCTTGGTTATGAAAGCCATGGTAATCCTCTCCCACTTCCATTCCGGTATCTCTGGTTGTTGGAGGAGACCTGATGGCTTTTGGTATTCAACCTTGACCTTTGCGTAAGTAAGGCATTTACTCACGAAGGTAGCAATCTCTGCTTTCATGTTAGGCCACCAGTATAGCTTTTTGAGATCCAAATACATCTTATCTGAACCTGGGTGAACGGAGTATCGAGTGTTGTGTGCTTCCTTCATGACCAAGTCTCTGAAACCACCATGGCGCGGAGTCCAGATTTGGTCCATGAGATAATAGGCTCCGTCACCCTTGACCTCAAAGTTCTTATCCATCCCACGTAGGGATTCACCCGCCACATTCTCAGGCTTTAAGGCTTCGAGCTGAGCCTCCTTAATCTGTGCGGATAGATGTGAATGGATAGTCATTGTTAGTGACTTAAATCTTCGGCCAGAATACTCTTTTCTACTCAGCGCGTCTGCTACTACATTGGCTTTTCTCGGGTGATAGCGAATCTCGTAGTCGTAATCATTGAGTAGTTCGACCCACCGTCGTTGCCTCATATTGAGCTCTTTTTGGTTCAGTATGTGTTGGAGACTTTTGTGGTCAGTGTATATTGTGCTCTTCGTTCCATACAGGTAATGTCTCTAGATCTTCATTGCGAAAATAACCGCCCCTAACTCGAGGTCGTGCATGGTGTAGTTGATCTCGTGTATCTTCAGCTGTCTTGAGGCATAGGCGATGAACTTACCTCGTTACATCAAGACAAAACCGAGCCCTTGTTTCGATGCGTCGCAGTATACCACAAAATCTTCTGTACCTTCGAGAAGGGATAACACCGGTGCGGTGCATAGGGCTCGTTTCAGGGTCTGGAATGCCTTCTCCTGTTTCTCTTCCCAGTCAAATGGTACTCCTTTCTGTGTTAACTTAGTAAGAGGTTTTGCAATCCGAGAGAAGTTCTGAATGAATCTACGGTAGTAGCCAGCGAGGCCTAGAAACTGACAAATTTCCGTAGGCATCTTTGGTGCTGACCAGTTCTCGATGGCTTTAATTTTGGACGGGTCTACATGGATTCCTTCCTCACTAACCACGTGTCCTAAGAATTCAACTCTTCGGATCCAAAATTCTCACTTAGAGAACTTTGCGTATAACTTCTCCGATCGCAGGGTTTTCAAGAGTTGTCCTAGATGATTTATGTGCTCTTCCTCACTCCGAGAGTAGACAAGTATATCATCAATAAAGACGATGACGAACTGGTCTAAGTATGGATGACACACCCTATTCATCAAGTCCATGAACACTGCGGGTGCGTTAGTCAGTACGAAGGGCATCACTACGAACTCATAGTGCCCGTAACGAGTTCGGAAGGCTGTCTTCGAAACATCCTCCTCAAGGACTCGTAACTGGTGATACCCGAACCTAAGATCAATCTTGGAAAAGTAACTCACCCCTTGTAGTTGGTCGAATAGGTCGTCTATACGAGGAAGAGGGTAGCGGTTTTTGACCGTGAGTTGGTTGAGCTCCCTATAATCGATGCACATACGGAATGATCTGTCTTTCTTCTTCACGAACAAGACCGGAGCTCCTTAGGGTGAGAAGGTCGGTCTTATAAAGCCCTTGCTGAGCAGCTCGTTAAGTTGACCGGATAGTTCTTGCATCTCGGTAGGCGCTAAACGATAGGGCGACTTAGCTATGGGAGTAGCTCTTGGGACCAGGTCAATTTTGAACTTGACCTGTCGCTTGGGAGGTAAACTTGGAAGGTCTTCCCGAAAGACGTTAGGGAAATCGCATACAACAGGGATGTCTTTTGGATCTTTCACTTTCTGGCTTGAGTCGATGATGTGTGCAAGAAAGGCGCGATATTCCTTTCGCGAGTACTTCTGGGCTTGACTACTTGAGATGATATGAAGACTCGTACCGGGTTTGTCTCCGTAGATTAACAGAGTTTCACGATTTGGTGGATTTAGGCGTATGGCTTTGTCGAAGCATAGAATATCAGCGCGTTGAAGACTCAACCAGTCCATGCCAACAATGACATCGAAACTCTTGATCGAGACCGGTATGAGATCGATTCGGAATGAATGATTGTCTAACGTGAGGGTACAACCTATGTAAATTTCATTAGAGCTTTTGGTCTTTCTGTTAGCCATTTCTATGATGAATGTTTCTTTTAATGGTTGTGGGGATTGTTTGAGTAAGTGTTTAAAGTTTTGGTTTATGAAGCTTCTTTCTGCACCACTATGGAATAAGACACAAGCATAAGAGTTGTTGAGAAGGAACGTACCCGTGACTATTGTGGGGTCCGTACTGCTTCATTGTGGCCAATAGCGAGTAGTCTTCCGGTTCCTCTTGCATTCCTAGCTTTCAGACAGTTTTTCTTGAAATGGCCAGCTTCACCGTAACCATAACAAGTCTGGGTCACTGCCGAACCGGGAACTTGAGAGATAGGTTTGGGTGGGGCTTTGCAAAATCGAACAGTATGGCCCTTCCGGCCGCAGTTGGAGCACTGCAATTCACGGTAGGGGCCATGGTGGTGGAAGGAGCACTTGGGACACTTGGGCAGGTTCCCAACGAAAGCTCTTACTGGTGCAGGTGTGGCTGGAGTGGTGGCAGCATGGATAGCCACAATTTGTTGAACTTCGGAGTAGGGTTGAGTCTTCTTGCCCTTTTTCCTATCCCATTGCTTCCTCTTTTTGTCGGTTGTCTTGGGCGGTGCAGTGGCAGTTGTGGTTGCTGTTGCTGGAGTGGAAGAAACCTCGTGATTGATTAAACTTTGGGCCAATTCTTTGGCACTGTCAAAGGTTGTAGGGCGTGAGGCTAGAACGTTTCCTTGATACGGGGGCATTAAACCCCAAATGTATCATTCAGTTTTTTTGCTTTTAGAAGGTATCATGTTTGGACACATCGCCGCCAAGTCGCAGAACCGAGCTGTGTAAGCTGTTATGTCGGTCCCTTTCATCTTGAGGTTCCAGAGTTCCTCTTCAAGTTTCTGAATTTCGCCCCTAGGGCAGTACTCTCCTCTCATGAGGTCCTTTAGTGTGTCCCAGCCCATGGCGTTGGCTGCTACCCAAGAGAGTGCACTGACATGACCGTTTCACCATGTCAGGGACCTGTTAGTGAGGGTGGCACTAGCGAACTTTATTTTGCTCTCCTCTAGGCATGAGCACATTTCAAAGATAGCCTTAGTTCTCTCGAACCACTGAGACAATGCTAGGATTCCTCCGGTTCCATCGAAGAAAGTGGGTTTGCAGTTCATGAAGTCCTTATAAGTACATCCCTGCACTCTTTGGTGGAATTCACCAAATCTAGAGTTGCCACTGCTCGCATCACCAGAGTCCATTTGAGCCATGGCTGCCGTTACAGCTGCGGTCACAGCCATTTGAAACAACACTGGATCGAATTGCGGAGGAGGAGGTAGTGGAGGAGGGGTTTGAGTTGCTGGTCTGCCTCTGCATGGACGCTTGCGTGGAGGCATCTTTCACTGGAAATTCATAAAAATGTTAGCAATAGTAAGAGTCCATTGCTAATATGAATAGAGTGTTTTATGAACTAATTCAACATAATCCAAAGATCAGAAAGAGAGTCATAACAATAGAGTAGTTAACTGCCAATTTACTGGTATTAATGATGTAATACAAGTTCGTGAAAAGTGACCTAGCAATAGGTCTTACATCAAACCATAAGGAAAAATGTTGGCAGTCTAGAGGCCTAATTAGAGTACTTTCAAAGTTAGAAATGTTTACAGACAAGTGCTCTACGGAGCATAGAAAGGAAAGGCTAGCCCTTAACAAAAGAGTGAGATGATTAGACATTTTCTATGGGCGACGGGCACTCGTTGTGCGAACCCTCAGATCAGCTAGTTGATGCATAACCTCCTGAAGATGTCGTTCATGAGCCCTTTGACGTGCTCGGAGTTCCCTAAGTTTGGCTCGGGATGCAGCTAGCTGTTGTTGCAGACCCTCGTTGGTCCTCCTTCTCATGTCCATAGCTTCTTCAAGTTGGCAGATGCGAACAGCGTTGCGATTCGAGTTAGCATCCACTTCTACAACTCGGCCTATGGCTGCCTGACCCTGCTCGACAGTCCTGGCGATCCTTCGGACCATGATCGGCAGTACTCGGTCCACTGATCCTCCCTTGCTTACTTTTTAGAAGCTTCGGTCTCTAATGTAAGGTAAAGGCTGGCCCTACTCCTCGCTCCATCGGTGCAAGGATATGGACCACATAGGAGTGGGACCCTGAAATGTCGGACGAGGGTTAGGGTTTGGAGCTTCAGGGGGTAAGTTGTTAACTTCTGGCTCGGGGCTGGAGCTATCCGAGAAACCTTCAGCATGGTGATCATCCAAAGGGATCGGGTGATCATCGTCTAACTCTTCATCGAGCCATCCTCCATTGCCCTGGTTTGGATAGTACGGATCGTCGGGATGGTGGACGCCAGCCATGCTATCTACGCGAAAAAGGGGGAAAGAAAGGTTGATAAATGTACTAATCTAGGATACTTATAAGATGGATCGTCATTAGCCGACCTAATACTTGCGTAGTGCATACCAATTACGCGTAACCGAAGCAAGATAGTCCTTCAAATAAGCAACACTAACTTCAGATCCCCAATCAAACAAGAACAGGAAATGCAGCAATGGCCACAGATTCTGAGTCTATTGTGCCCTAGTCACATGTAACCGTGGTATATCCACTAGAAACTATTGTCCTACCAGTAACGACCCTTTTAGTTCTCACATAAGTATCTCTTAGAGGCACAAAATACTCCTATAGTATTCTTACTCTAACGAACTAGTGGTAGTGTTGGTAAGTTTTTAGACTTGTTGCAAAACCACAACCATTCTTAGGCACATGCTACTCACTCCTAGAGAGATATAGTTGATCATTATACATCCACCCAGATGTGACTATATGTCTCTAAGCTAAATTGTTTTGTTCAACAATCTTTAATACTTCTGTTCTGTTCTATAATGATACTGACCCCTTTGTATGGGTGAATGTATATGTATATACTTAATTAAATATTTTAGTACTTAAAAGTATATATTCTTGGTTAGAGTGTTTTAGTCCCGAAGTGTTTATAGTTCGTATATCTTTTATGGGTTGATATACTTGATTCACTATAAACAATGCTCTGATACCAATCTGTCACACCCCAAAACTAATAACGGCGGAATACGTTTTGGGGTGGAGGACGTCATGTACAGTATCATCACAATTACATAATAGTAAAAACAAGAAACAACAACCATTTCATTTACATAGTGAGTTTAAATACAAGCGTGTTCTGTAAAGTTTCAACAGACACCAAAATTATAACAAAAATAAGAGATGGAATCTTGTATGCTCCATCTTCTCTAAAATGCTGCACCTGTACCTGTCTATCTTTGACCTGAGGATACAAGTTATTTTGAAAATGAGTATCAGCATAAAGTTGGTGAGTTCATAAGAATTTAGTGTGGTTGATGTATAAAATGTTTTAAATCTTATAGTATGAAAAGCTGTAATTTATGTTTATAAGTAGTGGAAAACCCTAGAAAATCCTATATTTTCCAGAAAGTACATTGTAAGTGAAATCCTTTACGTTGCGTGCAAGTTTTATCATTGAAAACTGTTTGGTTGTGAAAGTATAGTAGTAAATTTCTAGTATGTAGTGTAGATAATGAAAAGTTATGCCTGTTGTCAATAGTAGTCATGCAAACTTCCATCAGTAATAGATATTTACTTACTTCGGGATGTAAGCATAGACTTTAGTCTTAGAGAGTCCGATGATCTTCCCGGTGATACGTAGTGTAGTGAAGTAGTGCCATCCCTGAGCCTGATCGGCCCGAACTATACCTATTATAGTTAACTTAGTGTGTATGGTTCTCGACATTTGTATAACAAAGGTATTGAATATGATGGAGACTTTTATATCTAACACCAATATACATGATATATAACTAAGAAGTCAATGACAGTAGGACGGATAACAGATACCCTAAGACCACATCAAACAAGAACAGGAGATAAGGCGAGCTATCGGTCCTAAGTCCTTCAAGTCTTAATTATATATATATATATATATATATATATATATATATATATATATATATATATATATATATATATATATATATTAATGTAGATACATTTTTATAAGAAAAGTAACTTAAACATAGTTTGAAAATAATTTAAATAACAATTTAACAAGACAATGGATTTAGATATTGAAAATAGTTTTGTTCTCAAATTAGTTTTAAAATGTAAAATTCTTTAATAAAGCATAGTGATAAATCACATGTGATTTATACAATGAAGTGTAAATCACATGTGATTGATTTCCATAAATTGTACATTTGACTTGTATCCCCCCCCACCTAAAACATGTAAAAATAGTTGAAAAGGTTCATTAAGGGGTATGAACTCACCTGAAACGAGTAAATCGGGTGAATGTGTCGGATGAGCATTTGGTGTTAAGTAAGGACTTGTACACCCTATAAGACCCTAGTAACATATGGGGTATATGTTTTACAAGTAATTAGTGACTTATACTCTATTTAAAACATTTAAACATCCTAACTTGATTAAAGGTCTTATGGTTGAGTGCTAGAAGGTCAATGAGTTGTACGGAAGGAGTGTATGACCTCACTTTGGAGTTTACTCTCCTAAAACCCACCCTAAGTGAGTTTATGGTTGGGAGGCCATATCCCCTATGAGTTTAAGGCCATAAACTCATGGGAGGGGTATTTTGAATGCTTTCTAGTCTCATATGCAAATATAAGTGGTTCTAAGGAATTTTACAAGGCCAAAGGGGGGTATCTAAGGGTCCAAGAGTTTACTCCCTTGGAGTTTAAGGCCTAAAGGCTACTCCTTGGGAGTTTACGGCCGTAAGCTTCATGGCTTAGGCCGCGAACTCTTGTGTACCCCCAAATCTTTGATTTTAAGGTCCTTGTTTCAATTCCAACAATTTCTAGTGAAGGTATAGGGCCTTGTAGGGGACTTAAACTATCCTTTGACATGGCTTGGGGGAGTTTACAGTCTAAGCATATGCTTGGGCCGTAAACTCTAGTTTACCCCTCAAATGATGTTGTTCAATTGTCCCAAACTCGAAATGGAAGTTCCCTAGGTCATATCTCAAGTCTAACATGATTTGGAAGTGTGTTTGGGGCATTTTTGCATGAATAAAGGGTGTTTATGGCCTAAGCATGTGCTTGGGCCGTAAACCCTCTTTTATGCCCTAAAAATTATTGTTTTGATGATTAAACACCCCTAGGTAAATTCCCTATCTAGCATCTAAGCTCAAAAGAAGGAAAATCGGGACTTTTTGCACCCTTTTTGGTGTTTATGGCCTAAGGAGATTCTTAGGCTGTAAACTCCCTTTTGATGGCCATATTGTGTGATTTTTGAGCTAATGCAATAATAAATGATGTTTAGAACGAGTTAGAGTAGAAGATCTTACGTTTTGGAGGCGAAATTTGCGGTTTTTGGAGTCGGGAACGAGCTAGAGAGGGAAATTAGTGAGTGAGTGATGCTTGAGTGGTAAAAGAGTACAAGGAAGTGTTCCAGCTTCCTTATATAGGCCTCGGGTATTGCACCCGGTATACGACTACCCGATGCTAAAGTTTGACGGGGTTTAAACTTTTTACCCGGGTTAAATGGTTGAAAATTTATATAACTTTATTTCGTTAAATGGAAATAACCGTAACGAGTTATATTTATTTTACTAAGATAATGATCACATGTAATATAAGTAAATTAATAAATATTTATTTATTTGACGACTCCAAATTACAGAACTTTTATAAAATGACGTATTCCGTTAGTGGAAATGGAATTTATATAATGGAATAGAATTTGGGTTTTCACACCATAAACCCCAACACATATGACTTAATGCCAAAACCTTTAAACCCTAAACCATATGACTTAATGTTATAATCATGAAACCCTAACTCATACAACTTAATTCCATAACCCTTAAATCATAACCCATATGACTTAATGTCGTAACCCATAAACCCTAACCCATGTGACTTAATGTTATAACACTTAAACCCTAACCCATATGACTTAATGACATAAACCTTAAACCCTAGCGTGTATGATTTAATGTTATAATCATTAAACCATAACTTATATGACTTAATTTCATAACTGTTAAACCCTAAACCACATGGCATAACGCCATTACCCGTAAACACTAACCCATACCCTTAAAACCTAAGCCATATGACTTAATGGTATGAATCTTAAACCCTAACTCCTATGACTTAATGTTATTACCCTTAAACACTAACCCATATGACTTAATTTCATAACCCTTAAACCCTAACCCACATTACTTAATGTTATAACCCTTAAACCGTAACTTATATGTCTTAATTCCATAAGCCTTAAATGCTAACCCATATGAGTTAATGACATAATCATTAAACCGTGTGACTTAATGTAATAACACTTAAACCCTAACCCATATGACTTAATTACATAAACCTTAAACCCTAATGTGTATGATTTAATGTTATAATCATTAAACCATAACTTATATGACTTAATTTCATAACTGTTAAACCCTAAACCACATGGCATAACGCCATTACCCGTAAACACTAACCCATACCCTTAAAACCTAAGCCATATGACTTAATGGTATGAATCTTAAACCCTAACCCCTATAACTTAATGTCATTACCCTTAAACACTAACCCATATGACTTAATTTCATAACCCTTAAACCCTAACCCGCATTACTTAATGTTATAACCCTTAAACCGTAACTTATATGTCTTAATTCCATAAGCCTTAAAAGCTAACCCATATGAGTTAATGACATAATCATTAAACCCTAACTCATATGATTTATTTCGATAACCCTTAAAACCTAACCCATATGACTTAATGACATAACCCTTAAACCCTAACCCATATTACTTAATGCCATTACCCTTAATCCCTAACCCATATGACTTAATGACATTACACTTAAACCTTAACCCATATAACTTAATGTCATTGCCCTTAAACCCTAAACCACATGACATAATGTCATTACCCTTAAACTCTAACCAGTATGAGTTAATGCCATTACACTTAAACCCTAACCCATATCACGTAATTCCACAACCCTTAAACCCTAACCGATATGACGTAATGACATAATCCTTTTACCCTAACCCATGTGACTTAATGTGATAACAATTAAACCCTAACACATATGGCTTAATGACATAACCCTTAAACCCTAACCCATATGACTTAATTCCATTACCTTAAACCCTAAAACATAATAAATCATAAACCATAAAACATAATCGTCAAGGCATACATACAACCACCAACTTCACCACACTCCTACCTACACCCCTACGCTCATCCATACCAATACTTACACCTTACATTAATATTTTAAGAAAAAATTACAAAATGGTAATGTGGTTTGCCAAAAATTACAAAGTCAGTCCCTGCTAATTTGTTTTGATACAAATGGTCCTTGTGGTTTGTAAAACTTGCAAAGATGGCCCTTTTTACTAATACCATTAGTATTCAGCCATTAGGGACTGAATCTGTAAGGGCATTTTTGTTTTTTCAAGTATAAAAGGACTCAATTCGTGACATTTGAAAAACCACAGGGGCTATTTTTGAAGTTTGTTTGAAAATATGAATGAATTGGCTAAAGGTAGGGGGAAGGCTCGAACTCAAGACCTCCACCCCCATTACATTCCAAAAGAATTAACCACTTGAGCTGAATACGTATTTCATCGTATTTCAAATACATATTTCATCTTTTTTTTTTTTAAATAAATATAACCAAAAAGGTTTTCAGAAAACCGATTGGACCAAGTTCTAAATATAAAAAATCTATTCGCTTATTTATCTTATTTAAAATACACATTTCATCTTAATCACAAGTTCTAAATCGTATGATTAAAATGAAGATGAAAAGAAATAGTAATATACCTTTTTGAAATAATAATAATTAATACTACTCTTGACATAAAAAAACCACATACGAAAACATATGTTTTAAATACATAAAAAATATATTTTACGTAAAATAAATACATAAAAATACATTCAAATTGTTTGTAAAAAACATTTTTTTTTATAATACGACTAAAATACATTTTTGTTTTATTAAAAAAAATTATAAAAAAATGTATTTTTTTAATTTATTTATTTTTTCTGTATTAACGTTTTCATTATAATATAAATTAGTTTTAGGAAGACATAACCAAGTAGGCATTTAACTCAAGTGCTTAAGGCTTTTGGAATGTCATGGGGGTTGAGATCTTGAGTTCGAGCCTTCCATCTTACCTTTAGCCAATATATTTATTTTTTCAAGCAAACTTCAAAAATGGCCCATGTGGTTTTTCAAATGTCACGAATTCAGTCTTTTTATACTTGAAAAGAAAAAAATACCCTTACAGATCCTAACAGCTGAATACTAACGGTGTTAGTAAAAAGAGTCATCTTTGCAATTTTACAAACCAAAAGGACCATTTGTATCTGAAAAAATAGTAAGGATTGACTTTGTGATTTTTGGCAAACGACATGGACCATTTTTGTAATTTTGTCATATTTTTATTGACTTGTTGCAAATTGTTGGTAATACATTTCATAATTTATGGATTATATGTTAATAATAATATACATTTTGTTAGCTTTTTTATAATTACATATTTATATCATAATATTTCGAGTATTTCCCCTTTGTCGTGCTATATTTTGTTTAAGATCACAAAAGTTAAGTCATCCCTCCAACAACAAAATACTTATATGTAACATCTCGAAACTCAGGTAAGCTTTATAACCCTTCTACTTTTTCAAGATTTCAAGATAAGTCCTTTAAGTTGAACATTGACTTATGAGTATGCTGGGCGTAATGAGGTGTACACCGCGCGTATTCGCGCGCTTATTTTAGATGCAAACTCGCTTGGGTACGTTGAGCGTACCCATGGTTATGTTGGGTGTAATGTGCCTAGATGCAAAACCTAATTATGGCTTGTGCATTATAAAAGGAACGTTAAGTCCTTTACCCCAGTGACCATACTTCATTGAGTGAGCCCTAAGAGAGTAGAAAACCCGTTTTGAGCTTGTGTGTGTGTTCTTAAGCTTGAAGGTGCCTTCTTAAGGTGAAGAAGGAGAAGAGGAAGCCATTGTTGGAGCTAGAAGTTGGAGAACAAGAGTAGATCCCAATTCTATAGAGGTTGGAGCTCCTTTTTGAGGTAAAAAGCTCAAAGTTTTCCTTGCATTTCATGAGTTTTGTTTTATAGACCCGTTTTTAGGGTTTTTGGTTCAAAGGTGGAGACTTTTTGTGCAAAGGGTCTCCATAAGCTTAGATATGGCCTTTCCCAGTGTATTATGTGATGAAAGTTCATAAAAATCCAATCTTAGCCATGGATATTGAGTCATACATGAGATATGGACTTAATATGGCAAGAGGAAAGGTGTTTTGAGGATGTAAGGGCCTTTACAGCCATACAAAGGCTTAAAGGTTCCGACTTTATGGAATAAGAGGTTTTGAGGGAGTCAGATCTCGATGTTGGAGAAGTGGCTTAACCATTTAAGACCAAAATCATGCAGTAGCTGAACTGGGACTTACACTGGGCGTAATCCCAGTACGCACAGCGTAAAGGGTCGTGCACCCCGATTCTGTGAAGGCACCGGGTACACCCAGCGTAACCCGGAGGGTTGACTTTTGTTGACTTTTAGGGTTTGGTCAACTTTAGGGTATTTAAGCCATGAGAGGGGTAAAATGGTCTTTTACCCTCTGAGAATGATAGGAAAGGAAGGAGTATAGCCTTGGGGAAATGTATTAATGTGAAGTGTTTGTTATGATTAGGCGGAGGCTAGACCCGATTCACAGAGTTCGAGATTATCCGACATACCAAGGTGAGTCTTCTCACTATACTGTACCCGGAAGGGTACCTATGTGTGACCCGAAGGTCTTGTATGATATGATGTATGTGCTATATGAGATTATGTGCTATGTATGTTATGTATCCTAAGGACCGGAAGGTCAAGACGATATGGACCGGAAGGTCAAGAGGGTACGGACCGGAAGGTCGATATGGGTAGGACCGGAAGGTTTATCGGAGTTCGGGACGGAAGTCCCCTGAGATATCTGGATCGGAAGATCCCATAAAGTATGGCTTGGAAAGGCGTATGTGTGGTATGTGGTATTTTGGGGAACTCACTAAGCATTTATGCTTACAGTGCTGCGTTATGTGTTTCAGGTACTAGTGACGATCGCGGGAAGGTGCCGGCTTGACTCGTACACACACCGATCGATTTGGATATGTTTTGATCTTGGGATGTAATATTATGGATTGATATGTGATACAAATGATACTTTTACAACCATTATGAATGAAAGTGTGTTTTAAATGTGAAAAATTGTTTTGAAAATTTACATCATTACATTATATTAACAAAAAATATTAAAAATAAAACTAAATTAAAGTTTATACCTTATTTTATATTTTATACTCTTATCTTATTTATTTTTTACAATATAATATATTTATAACTATAATTTTATTTTATTTTTATTCTTTCGAATATATATATATATATATATATATATATATATATATATATATATATATATTAGTTTATAACCCGTGGGAACCACGATTATAAAATTAGTTAGCTTTTAGAGTAAAAACTCAAAATTATTAATCGGTTATTTTAAATAAATTATAAATGTAAGAGATACTTTTATTAGTTATGTGAAATTATAATGATTGATTCAAATAAATATATAAAATTAATTTTTAATATATATTAGATATTTTTTATTTTTGATATAATGAAAACAATAATATAAATTTTAAATTTTCAATTTAAAATAGAGAATAAATTTATTGATAACCAGCATCATATTAATGAGGAGGTCTGATAAATTTATATATATATATATATATGTGTATATATATATATATATATATATATATATATATGTATATATATATATATACAACGTAATATTATAACTATAATTTTATTTTATTTTTTATTCTTTCGAAAAAAACTCTAGTTTTTTTTCATTGAAATAAACTACCCACCAAATTTTCACTAAATATAAAACTCCCGCCAATATTAGCCACCAAAAATCCACACCTAATTTGAGACTTTTAACTGAGTGTCTCCGTTGTTACCTCTCTCATTTGTCTTTCCTAAAACTTAACAATTTTGTTTTAGTTACTCTGCCTCTGTCCATACCCTCCATCATCTCTCGTTTCTTTTCTCATCCGTTGTGCTTATCTATAATCTCTCCACTATGCACTAGAACTTTTCCTTTGATCTCTTCCTTTTCCTTCTCTATCCCCACTGAATGCTATCCATTGGCAAATTCTATGGTCTATATACACCCCATTCTCAAATTTTCAGGTTTTAAGTGTAAATTGTTGTTGGTATGCCACTTTTAGAGTTTTTATTTTAACATAATTTCTTGTAATTTGTTGTTAGTAACTTTGAAAACACTCATTAGGAAAGGCTATAGAGTTTTTACTCTACTTATTACGTTCATTTTCGGATGAATACATTCATTTTCGGATGAACACCAACTGTTCGATAAAAATCCCCACGTAGACCAGAAGCTTGTTAGCAAGTATGTTTACTTCAATTTTATGTATAAATGTTAAATATTGAACTTTAGATTTTTTATGAGTGTAAGTGTGTTGATAAGAGTTGCTTTTGCACTTCCTTTACAAATGACAAACATAACTCAAGAAATCTTAATGTTCTTTTTCTATGTTGTGAGGATTATTTAGATCATCATCAACATGCTGGCAAGGTTTAGTCTAGACTTAGTAAAGAACAACATGTGTTTAATGCGATGAAGATTTGGTATCTGAGTCATACGGAGTGTAAAGTGAATGCAATTAATGGATTATTTGCACATATATGTAGGAGAGAGCAAGTCAGAGCCACTCAAGATGTGTATGTTATTGTGTGTGCTCATGGAGCAGGCCTGCATGACATTTGTGTTTTAAATATTAAGACTATTATTGCTAATCAAGTTTGAATTGAAATTGTTTTCCATGTTTTATCTTAATTGTCTTATTATTATCTTATCTTGCATTTGAAATGAAAAAAAATTAGACTTAATTTGTTAATATAATCTTTTTGTGTGTTAAAAAATGTGTCACTAAAAGTATAAAAATAATATTTATTTTTGTAGTTAAATAGGCACATGAAAATAATACCACTAAAACCATAAGTGTTATAGGGACATAGTAGAAAAGTACCACTAAAGTCCAATATAACTGCAGTGACACTACCGAAAAGTGCCACTAAAGCCCAATAACAATGGACCTTTACTCCTTAGTAAATCATCTACAAAATTGGTTTTCGTAGCTAATATATGTTGCTAAATAGCTAGAAAAAATTAATTCCCAACCAAATATGTAACAAAAGTTGCAACGGATATGGGCTCTGTAGTCAAACTTCCACGAGTTTTATTGTCATTGCAAATTTCTATAGATAAATAGTTATGAATCTGAACTCCTTAGCAAAATTGATTTGGAATTTAATTTGGTAACAAAATTCATAAGAACTTAGTTAGGCTTTTTTTTTCATAGCAAAAAAAACAACGGAAATAAAATTATGTAGTATAATTTAATAGGTAAATAGCTATGAATGTTACTTCCATAACAAAGCAACTATGGAATTTTATTCCGTTTAAAAATTTCGTTGCAGATTAACCATGATGTTCAATTCTGTAGAAAAATTACAACAGAAATGATTTTCGTTAAAAATTTAGTTGCAAAATTGCTTCGAATGGCTTTTCCATAGAGATATCGGTAACCATATACCAACGGATTTCGAGTCGGTAACTCTTTCCATAGAAATTCCTATCTTTTCTATGGAAAATTAATTTCGTAGAAAATTAGCTATGGAACGACATTCCATAGCATCAACTGTTGTAGAATAAAACCAAAAATACATTCGTAGCAACCATCCGTTGCTATTTTGGCATTTTCTTGTAGTGCTTGTTCTAAAGAGCTAGTGACAACATGGTCTTTTTAGCATAAAAGGGAGTTTTTCAAGAGAGAGAGAGAGAGAGAGAGAGAGAGAGAGAGAGAGATAGATAGATAGATAGATAGAGAGAGAGAGAGAGAGAGCTTATATGCAAAAAGGACTGTGGGAGTAAAATTAATCTTGAAGAGATCCAAGAGTCGAACGACGCGTAAACCTCTAAAAATGCTAGGGCTCAACCTGAGGAAGAAATTATAGTTGAACCAATTGACGAGGCATTATGTCTTAGGCATTCAAGTAGAGTTAGAATGTGTCACACCCCAAAACCGATAACGGCGGAATACGTTTTGGGGTGGAGGACGTAGTGTACAGTATCATCACAATTGCATAATAGTAAAAATAACAAACATACAATCATTTCATTTACATAGTGAGTGTATTTACAAGTGTGTTTTGTAATGTTCAACAAACACCAAAAGTAATACAAAAATAAGAGATGGATCTTGTATGCTCCACCTTCTCCAAAATGTTGCACCTGCACCTGTCTATCTTTGACCTGAGGATACAAGTTATTTTGAAAACGAATATCAGCATAAAGCTGGTGAGTTCATAAGAGTTTAGTGTGAGTTCTTGTATAAAAAGCATTTGAACCGATAGTATGAAAAGTTGAAATTCACAGTCATAAGTAGTAGTAAAACCTAGAAAATCCTATATTTTCCAGAAATGTATAGTAAGTGAAAACCTTTAAGAAATGTGTCATTTTCACCTTTGAAAACCATTTATCGTGAAAGTATAATAGTGACTCACCAGTAAGTAATGCAATGTGGTAAGTAATACTTGAAGTCAATAATAATGGTGCAACTTCCTTTAGTATTAGATACTTGTTTACTTCGGGATATTAACTTTACCTTTAGTTTAATATTTTAGTGTGGTTATAGTGTATTTCTTGTATGTTACCAATAGTGTGAGTAATAGCGGACCCCATGACCTTCCCGGTCATGCACAGTGTAGTGGAGTAGAGGCATCCCTGGACTTGTGCGGCTCGGACTGAAGTTAACAGTCGGGATGTAATAACGTCTGCCCCGTATAGATCTATACATATAGTGTCGTCTTCCTATCGGAAAACGTTGGGCGTAGTGCGTAGCGAATAGAGTATCTCATAGTGGGTTAATGTGTTATCTCATGATTAGTACTTTCTCTTGTATTATAGTGTAGTAGTCTTTTGTATAACTTGTACTGTATTCTCTTATTAGTGTATAGTTTCATAATAGAGAGTATTATAGTGGTGTAGAGTAGTAGTTAAAAAGAGTAATAGAGGCCTTAACTATACCTATTACAGTTAACTTAGTGTGTATGATTCTGGTCAGGTTATTGATTTAGGCATATAATGAAATAAGAAATACTCGTAATCCATACTAATATACAAGATATATAACTAAGAAATCAACGACAGTCGGACGGATAACCACTACCCTAAGCCCACAATCAAACAAGAACAGGAAATAAGGCGAGCTATCGGTCCTAAGTCCTTCAAGTCTTATTTATATAAATATATCAGTGTGGTTACATTTTGATAAGAAGATTTGTTAAATAAAAGTGTTGTTCAAAAGAAACATTTAAAAACTTGTGTGTTTATCCAAAATAGTTTTGAAAACAAATAATTTATTTATAAGGCATAGTGATAAATCACATGTGATTTGAACTACGGGTAGTGAATCACATGTGATTAATTTTCATAACATGAATAATTGTCTTGTATAACTTTCCATAAACATGTATAATCAACTTGTATCCCCCCTAAAACATATAAAACATTTGAAAGGTTCATTAAAGGGGTATGAACTCACCTGAATTCGCGTAAATTGGGTGAATCGGGTAAATCGGGTAAAAGTGTCGGTTGAGCGTTTTGTTCCAAATAATGACTTGTGCACCTTTAAGGACCCTAGTGTCATTTGAAATATGTATTTTAAAAGAAATTAATCATTTTATGCTTTCCATTTAAGTATTTAGGCATTCTAGTATCAATTCGGGGTTTTAGGGCCTAGAAGGGGTTCCCGGGAGTGGTACAAGGCCAAGAGGGGTTTACGGGGAAGTCCATGAGTTCACTCCCTTGGAGTTTACGGCCCAAAGGCCACTCCTTGGGAGTTTACGGCCGTAAGCCCCCTAGGCTTGGTCGTAAACTCTTGTGGTCCTCTCAAATTGCAAAATGAGGCCTTTAATCATTTCCCTAAATTACTATCAAGTGTTTTGAACTAATTTGGAGGGTTTAAACCCTCATTTAGGGACATTTTGGGGAGTTTACGGCGAAGGTTTGTGCTTAAGCCGTAAACTCCATTTTGTTCTTCAAAATGTATGTTTAAATGGTCCAAAACACACTCCTACATCTTAGATAAATTTATGAAGGCCTTATGTGGAGTTTTTGGGGCATTTTGGCATAAAAATGGGGAGTTTACGAACCAAGTATAGTCTTGGCTGTAAACTCTTCTTTTGGCTTCAAAATGAGATGCTTAATGGTACAACACACTTCCCTTCACCTTAGATAAATACTAGATGACCTTAGGTTAAGTTTTAGGGACTTTTTGGCAACATTTTTGGGTGTTTACGGCCCAAGACTATTCTTGGCCGTAAACTCCTCTTTTGTCCCTAAGTTGTGTTGTTTAATGGCCATAAACATTACCAAGGTTCATAGCTAATTTACTCCATGCCCTAGTTGAGTCTTTGGGACATTTATCAAGGGTTTTTGGGTGTTTACAGCCTAAGCATAAGCTTGGGCTGTAAACTCCTTTTTAGGCTTTAATTTCTTATGATTTCATGTCTAAACTCTCCTAGGTATATCCTTAATTAGTATATAAGCTTAAAGGACGGAAAAATGAGGCTTTTGGCAAGATTTTAGGTGTTTACGGCCTAAGGGGCTTCCTAGGCCGTAAACTCCATTTAATCCCCTAAATCTTATGATTTTTGGCCTCAAAATGTTATGAACTATGATTTGGACAAGATAGGGAAGAAACCCTTACGTTTGGAAGCCAGAATTCGCGGTTTTGGAGTCGGGTTCGGGTCTAGAGAGAGAAAGTAGTGAGAGAGAGTGAATGAGTGGTAAAAAGGCTTAAAGGTGGTGTTCATTTGCTTATATATGTCTCGGGTATTGCACCCGGTACACGACTACCCGATGCTAAAGTTTAACGGGGTTAAAACTTTTTACCCGGGTGAAGTGGTTGAAAAGTAATATAACTCTATGTAGTTAAACGGGGTTAACATTTACAAGTTTATAATTACTTATGATAATATCGAGACATATAAAATAACTAGATATTTGTTTATTGATGACTCCAAACATTACAGAAAATAACATATAGTGACGCATTCCGTTAGTGAAGATGGGATTTGTAACGACAATATATTTTGGGTTGTCACATCATCCCCCCGTTAGGGGAATTTCGTCCCAAAATTTAGAATTCATACAGATAAGAATTATAGTGCTACCAAGCGAAGATATGGGGATATTTGAGTTTCATTTGGTCTTCGCGCTCCCAAGTGAATTCCGGTCCTCGTTTGGCGTTCCACCGAACTTTCACAATTGGGATACGGCTTTGTTTCGTTCGTTTTACTTCCCGATCCATAATCTCCGCCGGCTCTTCCACGAAGTTGAGGCTCTCATTGACTTCAATCTGGTCGAGGGGAATTACGAGAGTCTCGTCTGACAGGCATTTCTTCAAGTTTGAGACGTGGAAAGTAGGGTGTATGTTGGTTAGCTTGTGAGGTAGGTTGAGTTTATAAGCTACGGGGCCGATTCTGGCGAGAATCTCAAAAGGCCCTATGTACCTTGGGTTCAGCTTTCCACGCTTTCCAAAGCACATTGTGCCCTTCCAAGGCGAGACCTTCAACAGGACTCGATCTCCCACCTGGAATTCCAAGGGTTTTCTTCGTTTGTCGGCGTAGCTTTTCTGTCGATCCCTAGCGGCTTTTAGTCGTTCACGTATCTGTACAATTTTCTCGGTCGTTTCTCGAATGATCTCCAGACCAGTGAGGGTGCTGTCAGGAACTCTTCCTTTAGCTAGCTGAGTGTCACCCACCTCAGCCCAGCACAAAGGGGATCTGCACTTCCGGCCATAGAGGGCTTCGAATGGAGCTGCCTTGATGCTCGTATGATAACTATTATTGTAAGAAAACTCCACAAGAGGTAAGTGTGTGTCCCATGATTTGCCGAAGTCAATCACACAAGCTCACAACATATCTTCTAAGGTTTGGATCGTCCTCTCACTTTGTCTGTCGGTCTGCGGATGGTAGGCTGTACTCATATCCAGCCTCGTCCCTAGTGCCTTTTGCAATGATTGCCAAAACCTAGAGGTGAATCTACTATCTCTGTCTCAGATAATAGATATAGGGACGCCATGCAGTCGTACTATTTCTTTGAGGTATATTCTAGTGAGTTTCTCCATCTTGTCTGTTTCTTTGATGGGTAGGAAGTGTGCGGACTTGGTCAACCTGTCAACGATGACCCAAATGGTATCTAATCCACCCACTGTCTTGGGCAGTTTGGTTATAAAGTCCATTGTGATCCGCTCCCACTTCCATTCTGGTATCTCAGGTTGTTGGAGGAGTCCTGATGGCTTTTGATATTCAACCTTGACCGTCACGCAAGTAAGGCACTTACTTACAAAGGTAGCGATCTCCGCTTTCATGTTCGGCCACCAATATAGCTTTTTGAGATCCAGATACATCTTATCTGAACCCAGGTGGACGGAGTAGCGAGTGTTGTGTGCTTCCCTCATAACCAAGTCTCTGAAACCCCCATGGCGTGGGGTCCATATTCGGTTCATGAAGTAGTAGGCTCCGTCACCCTTAACCCCCAGATTTTTATCCATTCTACGCAGGGATTCTCCCTTCACGTTCTCAGGCTTTAAGGCTTCCAGCTGAGCCTCTTTGATCTGTGTGGATAGATGCGAATGGATAGTCATCGTCAACGACTTGGTCCTTCTACCAGAATACTCCTTCCTACTTAGTGCATCTGCTACTACGTTGGCTTTTCCCGGGTGATATCTAATCTCACATCGTAATCGTTGAATAACTAGACCCATCGACGTTGCCTCATGTTGAGTTCTTTTTGGTTCAGTATGTGTTGGAGGCTTTTATGGTCGGTGTACACCACGCTCTTCGTCCCATACAAGTAGTGTCTCCAGATTTTTAGTGCGAAGACTACCGCTCCTAACTTGAGGTCGTGAGTAGTGTAGTTCGCCTCATGGGTCTTTAGCTGCCTCGAGGCATAGGCGATAACCTTACCTCGTTGCATCAAGACACAACCGAGCCCCTGATTGGATGCATCACAATATACAACAAAATCTTCTATCCCTTCGGGAAGGGATAATACTAGTGCGGTGCATAGGGCTTGCTTCAGGGTCTAGAATGCCTTCTCTTGTTTCTCTTCCCAGTCGAATGATACACCCTTCTGTGTCAACATAGTGAGAGGCTTTGCAATCCGAGAGAAGTTTTGGATGAATCTGCGGTAGTAACCAGCGAGGCCTAGAAATTAATGAATTTCTGTAGGCGTCTTTGGTGCGGACCAGTTCTTAATAGCTTTAATTTTGGAGGGATCCACGTGAATTCCTTCTTCACTAACCACGTGACCTAAGAATTCAACTCTTCGGATCCAAAACTCGCACATAGAGAACTTCGCATATAACTTTTCGGATCGCAACGTTTCCAGGACTCATCGTAAATGATCCCTGTGTTCTTCCTGGCTCCGAGAGTAGAAGAGGATATCGTCAATGAAGACGATGATGAACTGTAACAGCCCGAAATCTCAAGTATTGTTAAAATTTCATTTTTGGGGTGTTTTAAAGGGGGGACTCGGCGAGTTGGAGCCAGACTCGCCGAGTAGGACCGTAGATCGGGTCGCGGGTTCGCGACTGGACTCGACGAGTCCAGATAGGGACTCGGCGAGTCTGCGCTGTTTAGCAAAAACCCTAACCGTTCAGGTTTGGGACGTATATAGGGGATCATTGGCCGTCATTGTTCCCTTTTAGTCGTCTGAGAGGAGCCCTAAACCGATTGTGTGCATCTGGAGCAAGGTTAGAGGCCATGGGTGATTGTGAAGGAGTTGTTGTGCAAGGAAGGGAAGGTTTTGGCTAAAGGAACAGCAAGGGAGTCACATGTTGAAGATTGGGGACACAGAGAATACATTATCCAGGTATGAATTCGGGTATACTCTGCTATGTTGATATATTTAGAGGATTAGGGTTTATGGAGCCCTTTTGTGGATAGATTGAGTGTTACCCAGGTCCCCCAAGCGATTGTAACCCTGTGTTGGGACCTTTGGAGGTCCAGATTATTCCATGTCTGGGCATTTCGGGAATTGGTGAAGGTTTTGGATTGAAATCCTTATGCCTTAGGTCAACATGTAAACCATAAGTCTTGGGGTGTAGCATGAGCACCTAAATGAAGACCTTATGTAAAGGACCAGTCGAGGAAGGCCAGATCTATGAATGGTCGGAGCAGTTATGACCTTAGGAAGCAGTTTGAGCGATTGCATGGCATGGACTCGCCGAGTCAGATGAGCAGACTCGGCGAGTAGCTTGAAGAATAACTGGGACTCGCCGAGTTGTTCCTCAGACTCGGCGAGTGGAGTCGGGGTGGCCCCGCGATTCTTCCAGTAGTAACTCGTCGGGTCAAGGAGGATACTCGACGAGTAGAAGGGAAATTTTAGAGGACTGGAGGATGACTAGACTCGCCGAGTCGCCAGGGTACTCGCCGAGTCCGGTCGAGTTGACCGTGGACTGTTGACCAGAGTTGACCTATGTGTGATTTCTTAGGGTCAGTTGTCTTGAAAGATAAAAGTGTTAATAAGGGACGTACGATATTACAGGGAGTCTGTAGCTCGGCGGATCGAGTACGAGGGATTTCAGGAGTTGCTAGCTTTCAGTATCCATGAGGTGAGTCTTCTCACTATACTGTACCCGGAAGGGTTTGACTGTGTGACCGGAAGGTCGGATATGGTATATGATATATGTGCTATATGTGGTAAGTTAAAGGTATCATGTGTTGTGTATGTTTACGGGCCGGAAGGCAATATGTTATAGGCCGGAAGGCAAAATGTTATGTGATTGGAAGGTCGGATATGTTATGTGTAATATGTGTTATATGTGTGATGTTAATTGTTATGCGTGCTGTGTATGTTTATATGGGCCGGAAGGCAATATGTTATGGGCCGGAAGGCAATGTGCTATGGGCCGGAAGGCAACACGTTATGGGCCGGAAGGCGATTATCTCATGGGCCGGAAGGCATTGTGCTGTGGACCGGAAGGTCAGGGCCTGGAAAGGCGTATGTGCGTAAGGTGTATATTGGGGAACTCACTAAGCTTCGTGCTTACAGTGTTTTATGTTATGTTGTTTCAGGTTCTTTCAGTAACACGGGATGGCACCGGCTCGATTGTACACACCAAAGAAAGAGTTGTATTTTGGAGGATCCTGGTTCTCTATTTAATTGAAAATGGAACTACGTCTTGTAATTCGTTTATGAAGGAGATTTTAAATAAGTGTTTTAATATTAAAATGATTATTTTAAACGAAAATTTTGCCTTGATATTTACGGTGTTACAAATTGGTATCAGAGCCTTGGTTTGAGGGATTCGGATGCGCCTTCGGGTAAATCTGGACTCAAACTGAGGATGTAAGAAAAAGTTTTCAAATAAATAGTTTTCTAAAATTGAATAAGAGTTCAAAGAGAAAGCAAGAAAGAGCAGTGTGTACAATCAGCCAGAGCCAAACGGTGATTTCCCAAAATACCCTTACTTTTGTGTTATGAAATATCTATGATGCACTTTATGAGATGTTATTGTATGCTAGAGACAGGCTAGGTATTTCATATCTTAGGACTAGAGTGGCCTGATTGTGATGCCTTAGCCTAGGATTTGTTGTTACATGTGCGTTATGCTTTTGAGTATGTCAAGAGTGAGAGTATCCAGTTAGAACGCACGAGGGGTAGAGCTAAAGAGTTCAGCGGTACTTCCGAGGATGAGCCGAGAAGGTGGAGCTATCACAGATAGAGAGTCCTATGTATTCTTCGATGCTCGAATGTTGCTTGCTTTGTGCTTTGTAGAACTCTCGATGATGGGAGTCAGCTACTGAGTGAGTATGACGATATTCAGCAGCTGACAGCAAAGAAGTGGGAGGAAGGCGGAAGGGACTAGGGAGTAAACCTAGCCAGATGAGTGCGCTGGTAGAGTAGAGGATTTCGCTGAGGAGCGAGCACGCGCGATGGGATTGGTGAAAGAGCAGGTCGAGCAGCTACTTAGGAGCTCTGGGATGGTCCGTGTGGAAAGTATGGGTAGATGTGGTAGGTAGTATGGGCCTGTACTACTGAAAGCAGAGGACCCATACTTGATACAGGGAGCATTCTGAAGGTCCTAAGGAACAGATTGAGGAGTGATGTTATGGTTCGAGTACCATACATCGGAGCAGACTGAGGAGTAATGCTATGGTTCGAGTACCATACACCGGAGCAGATTGAGAAGGGATGTCATGGGATGAGCACCATGGTTCGTAGTGAATGACGCTTGTGATTGTCTTGCTATCCGGTCATGATCGATGAGGTAGAGATCGGACGCTATGGGTTTTAGGCCTGTAGACCATGATTGAGTATGGAGAGGCGTCCCTCGAGAGGAAAGGCGAGTGCCTATCAGAGTATTTTGATAGGGAGTTAAAGGCAGAGGGAAATTTCGGTTTGAGTCGAGCAACCAGTCAATAGAGGAGAGGTCACCTTCTAGGTGGGTAGTGCCATTTATGTTCGTGTGCAAGACACGAGAGGCCTGATGTTCCAGTTTTGAGTTTGGGAGTACACCCCGCAAGTTGTTATCGATAATGATTTCCCTCAGAGTATCAAGTAGCAGGTGTGCCGCGAGGCAGTGACTTATCATGATCAGACAGTCAGTTAGGACTGAGGTAGTCGAGAACCACACCACATCTAATTGAGAATAGTAGGTTGTGTTATAGTGGTAGCAGTGGGGAGTTCAGTCGAGTTTTGCAGTGCAGCGAGTTTTCGTCTATGTTGGGAGTGGGTCCCTGTCCTTGGGACAATTCCGGTGTTGGAACATGGGTTGATGAATTGAGGTAAGAGGAACGATGATTTTGCAGTGCAGTCTATGAGCCAGGGATGTTATGGAACAGTTGAGATTTGGAACGATTAGAGGCAGTCGTGAGGAGAAGTTCTTGGAGAGTTAAGCAGAGGTACATAGTATAGAGGGTTGATTTACTTCCTTAAGGGGGGAAATTATCGGGCGTTGCGTAGCACTTCCTGGAGCAGGTGCGATTTTGCTGGTAAAAAATAGTCATGGGTTGGTTGTGTGCTAATTGGTGATGGTTCGAACCCTAAGTGGGGGAGAACCGGGTGCAGTATGTAAGAAAGCAAAGATTTGTCAAGAGTAGTTATAAGTGGAGTATAGAGATATGCTGTAAGAAATCATGAGACCAGAGGTGTCGGTGGTCGAGGAAAAAGGGTCAGAGTGAGTTAATGCGGGAAGTACTTGAGGAGGAGAACGAATGTATCCATGACAGGTGTTTGGTGTTGTTGCAAGTAGACAGAGAATGAATGGGTCGGTATGCGTATCCTTGTTTGGATTTTGAGTGTCGGGACAAAGGGTTTCGGAGAATTATCAGCATATTCCGTAATGTCAGTGTTTTCTCGTATTCCAATCGAGAAATTAGATGCACTGAAGTTGTAAGGTGGGAAAATTATAGATCTAATTATGGGTATCAGAAGAAATGTATTATTGTGTCTATATGATGCTCGGGGCAGGAGATCAGTGGTGGTGGCAGGATCTTGTGATGTTCTGTTGGGGTATTCTGAGATATTCGGGTATGATATATTTATTTCGGAGTTATTCGTGAATCTTGAACTGAATCGACGTGTGGCATATCAAGTATCTGCGGATCTAGTGGGAGCCTTCGAGTATGGGCATCCAGGGAGATTATTTGGGAGAGTGGATTTTTGGAAGATGGGCGTTTGTTATGATGATTGCCTCCATAGTCTATGATGAATATTCGAGTCGCGGTACTTACAAGACAGAGGGCGTTGTGATACTGCGGGGAGCTGAAGTACTCACTAGATGGCAAGACAATTTCGATGTTGGAATGTTTTCGAACAGTGTATGAGGTGGAAGAGTTTTGAGTTTGGGTAGCCCTGGTATTGAGTCTTTGGAGCTTGGATGTTGAGTCGGGGGCAAGATGGGGGTCTCCGTCTCTGTCGGGAGATGCGGGGAAATGCGCAAGGAAGGTGCGCAGCAGAAATCAGAGATTAGAGTTGAGACGATCCTCGGTTGGATTGTATTTTTCTCTCATGAGGAAAAGAGGATTTCGTGACTTGCGTGTCACCGGGCTGGGATAGTGGTCACGAGGAGGAAGTTAGTGGGATATTTGTCTCACGATATGGGTGACCGTTGGGGGCGCAGCTGTGGAGCCAAAAGCTGATCTGGTACCCAGTCTTGAAGAGGAATATGGGAAAGGAGCTTATCATGATGACATCTGAGGACACTTTAGAGAGGGTGAACGATACGGACGCTCGAAGACATGCTTCGGGCATGTGTATTAGATTTCAAAGGAAGCCGCGGTACGTATTTATCATTGGTTGAGTTGTCCCATATCAACAGCCATCATTAGTGCATTGGATGCCACCCTTTGAGCTGTTGCATAGGAAGTAATGTTGGACCCTCATTCACTGAGGAAGGGTAATGCATGGACCCGAGAGTCTTTGCGAGCAGATCCAAAGCATGTGATGCATGGAGTAGTGGCAAGGTTGTCAAGCGGATTTCCCTAGGTAAGGGAAGAGAAAGGTATGTTGGGGCTAGTGCAGCATGTGTATGTGTTTGCAAGAGGAGAACTCGTGAGAGTTGCTCTGAGAGTGATAATGGATCTCGCAGTCGTTTCGAAATGGATAAAGTGGGCTTTGTATCGGGGATCCAGTGATTCATGGTTTCCTAACCCTGATGGGCCGAGTGATCGTTGAGATTTGGAGCAGAGTTGCATCTTGGGTAATTCTCGGTTACAGGGAGTGGTGGACAGTACAGAGATAGTGCTTCAGTCGACAGAGCAGATTCAGCAGGTTAAACAGAGGTTATTGATCGCCTAGAGCTGACAGAAAAGTTATGCAGACAGACGCCGTTTCGAGCAAGAGTTTCAGGTCGGCGACTTCGTACTCCTGAAGGCCTCTCCTTGGAAAGGAGTGATTCTGTTCAGGAAGAGGGGCAAGTTGGGGCCCCGGTATGTTGGGCCTTTTCGTGAAAATGCGAGGGTAGGACGGGTGGCCTACCGTTTGGAGCTGCCAACGGAATTGGGATAGATCCATGACACTTTTCATGTGTCGCAATTGAAGAAGTGTATAGCCGATGAGTCAGCAGTGGTTCCACTAGAGAACAATTAGGTGGATACGGTGCCTGAGTTACGCTGAGAGGCCAGTGACCATCAGGGATCGGAAGATCAAGGTTCTGAGGAGTAAGGAGGTACCTCTGGTATTGGTTCAGTGGCAACCTCGGAGGGGATCGGAAGTGACTGGGGAGCCGGAACGTGAGATGCGGGAGCAGCATCCGAGACTATTTTCAGAGTGAGACTTCGAGGGCGAAGTCTGATTCTAGAGGGGGAGAATTGTAACAACCCGAAATCTCAAGTATTGTTAAAATTTCATTTTTGGGGTGTTTTAAAGGGGGGACTCGGCGAGTTGGAGCCAGACTCGCCGAGTAGGACCGCAGATCGGGTCGCGGGTTCACGACTGGACTCGACGAGTCCAGATAGGGACTCGGCGAGTCTGCGCTGTTTAGCGAAAACCCTAACCGTTCAGGTTTGGGACGTATAAAGGGGATCATTGGCCATCATTGTTCCCTTTTAGCCGTCTGAGAGGAGCCCTAAACCGATTGTGTGCATCTGGAGCAAGGTTAGAGGCCATGGGTGATTGTGAAGGAGTTGTTGTGCAAGGAAGGGAAGGTTTTGGCTAAAGGAACAGCAAGGGAGTCACATGCTGAAGATTGGGGACACAGAGAATACATTATCTAGGTATGAATTCGGGTATACTCTACTATGTTGATATATTTAGAGGATTAGGGTTTATGGAGCCCTTTTGTGGATAGATTGAGTGTTACCCAGGTCCCCCAAGCGATTGTAACCCTGTGTTGGGACCTTTGGAGGTCCAGATTATTCCATGTCTGGGCATTTCGGGAATTGGTGAAGGTTTTGGATTGAAATCCTTATGCCTTAGGTCAACATGTAAACCATAAGTCTTGGGGTGTAGCATGAGCACCTAAATGAAGACCTTATGTAAAGGACCAGTCGAGGAAGGCCAGATCTATGAATGGTCGGAGCAGTTATGACCTTAGGAAGCAGTTTGAGCGATTGCATGGCATGGACTCGCCGAGTCAGATGAGCAGACTCGGCGAGTAGCTTGAAGAATAACTGGGACTCGCCGAGTTGTTCCTCAGACTCGGCGAGTGGAGTCGGGGTGGCCCCGCGATTCTTCCAGTAGTAACTCGCCGGGTCAAGGAGGATACTCGACGAGTAGAAGGGAAACTTTAGAGGACTGGAGGATGACTAGACTCGCCGAGTCGCCAGGGTACTTGCCGAGTCCGGTCGAGTTGACCGTGGACTGTTGACCAGAGTTGACCTATGTGTGATTTCTTAGGGTCAGTTGTCTTGAAAGATAAAAGTGTTAATAAGGGACGTACGATATTACAGGGAGTTTGTAGCTCGGCGGATCGAGTACGAGGGATTTCAGGAGTTGCTTGCTTTCAGTATCCACGAGGTGAGTCTTCTCACTATACTGTACCCGGAAGGGTTTGACTGTGTGACCGGAAGGTCGGATATGGTATATGATATATGTGCTATATGTGGTAAGTTAAAGGTATCATGTGTTGTGTATGTTTACGGGCCGGAAGGCAATATGTTATAGGCCGGAAGGCAATATGTTATGTGATTGGAAGGTCGGATATGTTATGTGTAATATGTGTTATATGTGTGAAGTTAATTGTTATGCGTGCTGTGTATGTTTATATGGGCCGGAAGGCAATATGTTATGGGCCGGAAGGCAATGTGCTATGGCCCGGAAGGCAACACGTTATGGGCCGGAAGGCGATTATCTCATGGGCCGGAAGGCATTGTGCTGTGGACCGGAAGGTCAGGGCCTGGAAAGGCGTATGTGCGTAAGGTGTATATTGGGGAACTCACTAAGCTTCGTGCTTACAGTGTTTTATGTTATGTTGTTTCAGGTTTTTTCAGTAACACGGGATGGCACCGGCTCGATTGTACACACCAAAGAAAGAGTTGTATTTTGGAGGATCCTGGTTCTCTATTTAATTGAAAATGGAACTACGTCTTGTAATTCGATTATGAAGGAGATTTTAAATAAGTGTTTTAATATTAAAATGATTATTTTAAACGAAAATATTGCCTTGAAATTTACGGTGTTACACGAACTGATCCAGGTATGGACAGCACACCATATTCATCAAGTCCATGAATACTGCAGGGGCGTTAGTCAGTCCAAAGGGCATCACTACGAACTCAAAATGCCCGTAGCGGGTTTGGAAGGCTGTCTTCGGAACATCTTCCTCAAGCACCCGTAACTAATGATACCCAGATCTATGATCAATCTTGGAGAAGTAACTTGCTCCTTGTAGTTGGTCGAATAGATCGTCGATACGAGGGAGAGGGTAGCGATTTTTGACCGTGAGTTTATTGAGTTCCCTATAATCGATGCACATCCGAAACGATCCATCCTTCTTCTTCACGAACAAGACTGGAGCGCCCAAAGGTGAAAGCTCGGTCTTATAAAACCCTTGCTGAGCAGTTCGTTGAGTTGACCGGATAGTTCTTGCATTTCGGCGGGCGCTAGACGGTAGGGCGACTTAGCTACGGGGGTAGCTCCTGGGACTAGGTCGATTCTGAACTCAACCTGACGTTTGGGAGGTAGGCCGGGAAGATCTTCCGGGAAGACATCAGGGAAATTGCATATTACGGGAATGTCTTTTGGATCTTTTGATTTCTGGTTAGTGTCGACGACGTGGGCAAGAAAGGCGCGATATTCCTTGCGTAAGTATTTCTGAGCCTGAATACTGGAGATGATACGAAGACTCGTACTCGGCTTATCTCCATATATCAATAGGGTTTCGTGATTCGGAAGGTTCAAGCGAATGGCTTTGTCGGAGCATAGGATATCGGTGCGATGAAGACTCAACCAATCCATACCAACAATAACATCGAAAATTTTGATTGAGACTGGTATAAGATCGATTGGAAATAAGTGATCGTCTAACATGAGAGTGCAACCTATGTAGATTCCGCTAGAGCTTTCTATTTTCCCATTAGCCATTTCTACGATGAATCTTTCTTTTAGTGGTTGAGGGGTTTGTTTGAGTAAGTGTTTAAAGTTATGATTTACGAAGCTTCGTTCTGCACCACTATCAAATAAGACACAGGCATAGGAATTGTTGAGAAGAAACGTACCCGTGACTACCGTGGGATCCGCTAATGCTTCATTGTGATCGATAGCGAGTAACCTTCCAGCTCCCCCAGCATTTGTAGCCTTCGGACAGTTCTTCTTGAAATGACCATCTTTGCCGCAGCCATAACATGTCGGGGTCACTCTCGAACCCGAAACTTGGGAAATAGGTTTGGGAGGGGTTTGCAGAATCGGACAGTATGGCCTTTTCGGCCGCAATTGGAACACTGCAATTTACGGCAGGGGCCGTTGTGGTGGAAAGGGCACTTGGGACACTTGGGCAGATTCCCACTATAAGCTTTTGTCAGGGTTGGTGCGGCTGGAGTGGATGGGATGGTGGCAGCATGGACCACCACGATTTGCTGGTCCTTTGAGGAGGTTTGAGTTTTCTTGCCCTTCTTCTTATCCCATCGCTTCCTCTTCCTATCAGATGAAGCGGGTGGTGCAGTGGTTGTTGTTGTTGCTGTTGCTGGAGTGGAGGAGATTTCATTGTTGATCAGACTCTAGGCCAATTCCTTGGCGTTGTTAAAAGTGGTAGGGCGTGAGGCTAGAACATTTCCCCGATACGGGGGAACTAAACCCCAGATCTACCGTTCAATCTTCTTGGTTTCGGACGGGATCATGTTGGGACACATAGCCGCCAAGTCGCAAAACCTGGCCGTGTATGCTGTTATGTCAGTCCCTTTCATCTTGAGGTTCCAGAGTTCTTCCTCAAGTTTCTGAACTTCGCCCCTAGGGCAGTACTCCCTTCTCATGAGGTCTTTTAGAGTGTCCCAGCCCATGGCATTGGCTGTGACCAAGGAGAGTGAACTGACATGGCCGTTCCACCATGTCAAGGCCCTGTTAGTGAGGGTAGCTGTAGCGAATTTGATTTTACTCTTCTCGGGCCAAGAGCACATTTCAAATACAGCTTCAGTTCTTTCGAACCATTGAGATAATGCTAGAATTCCTCCAGTACCGTCGAAGAAGGTAGGTTTACAGTTCATGAAATCCTTATAAGTGCATCCCAACACCCTTTGATGGACTTCACCGAACCTGGAGTTACCACCGCTCGCATCCCCAGAGTTCATTTGGGCCATGGCTGCTTTCACAGCCGCGGTCACCGCTGTTTGGAACAACACCGGGTCGATCTGCGGAGGAGGAGGTGGTGGAGGAGGGGTTTGAGTTGATGGTCTTCCTCTGCTTCGATGCTTTCGTGGAGGCATCCTTTACTGGAAGATCATAGAAATGATAGCAATAGTAAGAGCCTATTGCGAATATGAATAAAGTGTCTCATGGATTGAATCACATAATTCAAGATCAGAATGAGAGTCATAGCAATAGAGTAGTTAGTTGCCAATATACTGGTATTAATGATGTAATACATGTTCATGAAAATTGACCTAACAGTAGGTCTTACATCAAACCATAGAGAAAATGTTGGCAGGTTAGAGGTTTAACTAGAGTACTTTTAAGTTAGGAATGTTTATAGACGGGAGATCTACGGAACATAGAGAGAGAAAAAGGCTACTCCTTTAGACAAAAGGGTGAGATAACTAGACGTCTTCTACTGGCGATGATTACTTGTTGGACGAATCCTCAGATCCGCTAGTTGACGCATAACTTCTTGAAGGTGTCGATCATGAATCCTTTGTCGTGCTTGGAGTTCCCTAACGTTGGTCCTCCTCGTCCTGTCCATGGCTTCTTCGAGTTGACGGATGCGAACCGTGTTGAGATTCGAGTTGGCATCCACTTTTACAACTCGACTTATAGCAGCTTGACCTTGCTCGACATTCCTGGCAATCCTTCGGATCATGATAGGCAGAACCCGATCTGCTGATCCTCCTTCGCTTATGTTGTAGAAGCTTCGGTCTCCATTGTATGGCATGGGATGACCCTGCTCCTCGCTCCATCTGTGCAAGGATATGACCCACATAGGAGTGGGACCCTGAAATTTCGGACGGGGGTTGGGGTTCGGAGCTCCGGGAGGTAGGTTATTAACTTCTGGCTCGGAGTCGGAGTTATCTGAAAAGTCTTCTGCTCGGTGGTCATCCAGAGGGATTGGGTGATCGTCGTCCGAGTCTTCGCTAAGCCATCCTCCATTGCCCCGGTTTGGGTAGTACGGGTCGCCTGGAGGGTGGAAGCCAGCCATGATATCTATGCGAGAAAAGGGAAAAGAAGATTAATAGGCTCACTAACCTAAATTACTTATAAGATGATCGTCACGAGTTAGACCAATACTTGCATAATGCATACTAATTACATGTGACTGGGGCAGGATAGTCCGTCGAATAAGTGACCCTAACTCTAAATCAACAACCAAACAAGGAACAGGAAGTAAAGCAAAGATCACAGATTCTAAGTCTATAACGCCCTAATCACATGTAACCGGAAAGTATCCATTTAGCAACTATTGCTCCATCAGTAACGATCCTTTTTAGTTCCCACACATGTATGTTTTAGAGGTATAGAATACTCCTATAGTATTCTTATGCTAACGTTATTGTGGTAGTGTTGGTAAGTTTTAGACTTGTTGTAATACCACAAACAAGTTTAGGCACATGCTAGTCACTCCCAGGAAAACGTAGTTGATCAGGATACATCCCCCTAAATATGACTATATGTCTCTAAGCCCAATTGTGCTATCCAACAATCTTAATACTTTTGTTTTGTTCTAGGATGATACTGACTTCCGTGTTTTATAGTGATGTGTGTATATGCATATATAGTTAGTTAAATCCTTTAGATACTTAACAGTATATATTCTTGGTCAGAGTATTTTAGTCCCAAAGTGTTTATAGTTCGTATATCTTTTATAGGTTGATATACTTGATTCACTATAAACAATGATCTGATACCAATCTGTCACACCCCAAAATCGATAACGGCGGAATACGTTTCAGGGTGGAGGACGTAGTGTATAGTATCATCACAATTGCATAATAGTAAAAACAAGAAACATACAACCATTTCATTTACATAGTGAGTGTATTTACAAGTGTGTTTTGTAATGTTCAACAAACACCAAAAGTAATACAAAAATAAGAGATGGATGTTGTATGCTCCACCTTCTCCAAAATGTTGCACCTGCACCTGTCTATCCTTGACCTGAGGATACAAGTTATTTTGAAAACGAATATCAGCATAAAGCTGGTGAGTTCATAAGAGTTTAGTGTGAGTTCTTGTATAAAAAGCATTTGAACCGATAGTATGAAAAGTTGAAATTCACAGTCATAAGTAGTAGTAAAACCTAGAAAATCCTATATTTTCCAGAAATGTATAGTAAGTGAAAACCTTTAAGAAATGTGTCATTTTCACCTTTGAAAACCATTTATCGTGAAAGTATAATAGTGACTCACCAGTAAGTAATGCAATGTGGTAAGTAATACTTGAAGTCAATAATAATGGTGCAACTTCCTTTAGTATTAGATACTTGTTTACTTCGGGATATTAACTTTACCTTTAGTTTAATATTTTAGTGTGGTTATAGTGTATTTCTTGTATGTTACCAATAGTGTGAGTAATAGCGGACCCCATGACATTCCCGGTCATGCAAAGTGTAGTGGAGTAGAGGCATCCCTGGACCTGTGCGGCTCGGACTGAAGTTAACAGTCGGGATGTAATAGCGCCTGCCCCGTATAGATCTATACATATAGCGTCATCTTCCTATCGGAAAACTTCGGGCGTAGTGCGTAGCGAATAGGGTATCTCATAGTGTTTTAATGTGTTATCTCATGATTAGTACTTTCTCTTGTATTATAGTGTAGTAGTCTTTTGTATAACTCATATTGTATTCTCTTATTAGTGTATAGTTTCATAATAGAGAGTATTATAGTGGTGTAGAGTAGTAGTTAAAAAGAGTAATAGAGGCCTTAACTATACCTATTATAGTTAACTTAGTGTGTATGATTCTGGTCAGGTTATTGATTTAGGCATCTAATGAAATAAGAAATACTTGTAATCCATACTAATATACAAGATATATAACTAAGAAATCAACGACAGTCGGACGGATAACCACTACCCTAAGCCCACAATCAAACAAGAACAGGAAATAAGGTGAGCTATCGGTCCTAAGTCCTTCAAGTCTTATTTATATAAATATATCAGTGTGGTTACATTTTATAAGAAGATTTGTTAAATAAAGTGTTTTCCAAAAGAAACATTTAAAAAGTTGTTTGTTTATCCAAAATAGTTTTGAAAACAAATACTAGATGACCTTAGGTGAAGTTTTAGGGACTTTGTGGCAACATTTTTGGGTGTTTACAGCCCAAGACTATTCTTGGCCGTAAACTCCTCTTTTGTACCTAAGTTTTGTTGTTTAATGGCCATAAACATTTCCAAGGTTCATAGCTAATTTACTCCATGCCCTAGATGAGTTTTTGGGACATTTATCAAGGGTTTTTGGGTGTTTACGGCCTAAGATTAAGCTTGGGCCATAAACTCCTTTTTAGGCTTCAATTTCTTATGATTTCATGTCTAAACTCTCCTAGGTATATCCCTTAATTAGTATATAAGCTTAAAGGAAGGAAAAATGAGGCTTTTGGCAAGATTTTAGGTGTTTACGGCCTAAGGGGCTTCCTAGGCCATAAACTCCATTTAATCCCCTAAATCTTATGATTTTTGGCCTCAAAATGTTATGAACTATGATTTGGACAATATAGGGAAGAAACCCTTACGTTTGGAAACCGAAATTTGCGGTTTTGGAGTCGGGTTCGGGTCTAGAGAGAGAAAGTAGTGAGAGAGAGTGAATGAGTGGTAAAAAGGCTTAAAAGTGGTGTTCATATGCTTATATATGTCTCGGGTATTGCACCCGGTACACGGCTACCCGATGCTAAAGTTTAACGGGGTTAAAACTTTTTACCCGGGTGAAGTGGTTGAAAAGTGATATAACTCTATTTAGTTAAACGGGGTTAACATTTACAAGTTTATAATTACTTATGATAATATCGGAACATATAAATAACTAGATATTTGTTTATTGACGACTCCAAACATTACAGAAAATAACATATAGTGACACATTCCGTTAGTGAAGATGGGATTTGTAA